>NC_069075.1:129128814-129753814 GCF_025698485.1 Gossypium arboreum
TTGGGCAATCACAGACCACATGTAGTATGGTCTCTGTAACAGTCCAGTTTTGACCCTAGTCGGAATAGTAGTTTTAGGACTAAAAATTCGAGTCTGAAATATATTTTAATATTATTTTCTGTGTTTGTGATATGTGAATTTATATCGGCGAAATTTCTGTGATTTAATTTGTCTGTTCCTGTGCTTAATTATGAAAAAGGATTTAATTGTTTAAAGTGCAAAAGTTATGTGCTAGATGTTAAAGCACCTATTTGGCTTGGCTTTTAAAATAAAGGTCCTTGCATGTCAAATGAACCATTTGTTTAAATGGTGGGAAATTATGGACATTAGTAGGTGAAATTTCACATATATTAATAAGGGCAAAGTTGGTAATGACATGTAATGTTTAATATAATAAAACATATCATAAAAAAAAATGGCTATTATCATATGGTTCTTGCCGAAAATTAAAGAAAAAGAAGAAAGAATAGAGCTTTAAGTTCGGCACTTGTTTTGGTTGATTAAGGTATGTACTTTGGTCTGTTTTTGATAATTTCTACGTTTTTGTGATCGTTACTTCGTGTTCTTCAAAACCCATGTCTGAATTTCTGTTTCTGTTAAAGATTTCATGAAATGCCATTGTTGATATCATGAGTTTTATGATGTTTTTGGATGAATTATAAAGGCTTGGTAGATGATTTATAAGTTGTCTTTGAATTTTGATGAAATAGAGTATTTGGGCTAATTTGTGAAAATGAGGTTTTGAAGGACTAAATTGTGAATTAAATATGTTATTTGGGCTGGTATGGAAGCCATGTATATTCGGCCAAATTATAGTCTTGGTCAAATTTGCATATTTGTGATTTTGTGAAAAATGGACTAAATTGTCAAAGTGTGAAAATATAAGGGCTAAAATGCAAAGTGCCTTAAATATGTGTTCATGGATTATTTTGAATGAAATGAATGACATGAATGATTGAAAGGTTGAATTTGAATTGTATTAGATAAAGAACAAAGAAAATCAGACTTAGATCGAGAAGTCCAAAATAATTGAATAGTCGACTTGTTTTATCCGAAATCTGTCCAAGGTAAGTCGAATTACAATTATGTGTTAAATTGACTAATTTCCAGATATATAAACTGTAATTTGTATTAGATGGCCTTGAGAGCCTGATGAATAACTTCTGAGTACAGTCTGATAATATGTTAGTATCCAAAAAGCTCTGTATGCTTCTAAAGGAACATTGACATCTATCTGAGATATCGTGTAAGACCGTGTCTGGGACACAGGCCTCGATTGAGATTTATGTATAAGACCATGTCTGGGACATTGGCATCGTATTTGATTTCGTGTAAGACCCTGTCTGGGACAGAGGCATCGATATTGAATTAAATGTAAGACCATGTTCGGGACGTCGGCATTGTACTTGTGTATGAGTATTTGTATCGTTTCTGAATCGCCTGATGTTAGAGTACGAAATATGAGAATGGGTATATGAAATGTATAACCTATACAGGTACATTTGTATCGGACTAAATTTCTGAATATGAAAGACTCTGTCTCTGTGAAATATGTGTGGAATTTGTAAATGAAGGATAAAATATATGCAAACAAAGAGGCATGGTTAAGCTTATGAATTATTTATGAAATGGCTATGAATCTTTACTGTTAAAATGAATCTTTACTGTTAAATTGTACTTATATGCTTTAGTAGTTAGACCAATTGTATTTGGCTTACTAAGCTCTTTGTAGCTTACTCTATGTGATTTTTGTCTGTTTTACAGTTATCGTAGCTACTGAAGGCTCGGGGATAATCGAGGGTCGTTACCAAACTATCGATCTCATTTTGGTAATTTTGAAAGTGTAAATTTTAAAGTATGGCATGTATAGGCTAGAATGTCTAAGTATGTAAGTTTTGAATTATATATATGTTAGGCAATGAGAGTTGGCTAACAAATGATAAGTTCGTGCATAGTTTTGGTGTATGTTTGTAATGTGCTTTTGTTCTAATGTGATTTGGCCATTTTGAGCATAGAATTGGTTGAAAATTTTGGTATGATTGTTGTATATTATTGCTTGTAGGATTGAACCCAAAAGGGGTTGGCAAAATTGGCTTAAACCAAGCCTGCATTGTGCCACACGGTTAGGGGACACGGGCGTGTCATATGGCCGTGGGCTTAAGTCAGTATCTAGCGAAGTACCACATAGCCATGGCACATGGCCGTGTCTGTTAGCCGTGTGAAAAAGTCAGTATAAGACATCTTTTTGGTACAGTTGGATCACATTAGCGGGTCTAGTGCCCGTGTGTGTCACACGGGCGTGTGACTTTAACAGTTTTGAAAGATTTGGTTAAGTTCTGAAAATTCTGAATGTATTTGGTTTAGTCCAGACTTTTCTTAAATGTATGTTTTAGGTTTTGTAGACCTTCTTATTGGATGAATTGTTGATGAATACCTAAGTATCATTGTTATATAATATCTGTGATTCAATATCATTCTGAAATGTTCTGTCCATCCGGTGATGCTCCTTACCTATTCCGGCAACGATTAGGGATAGGGGTGTTACATTTTATTAGTATCAGAGCTATGGTTAAGTCGGTTCTAGGACTACCATAGCCTATGTGAGTCTAGCTATACATGTCATATATCTAAATCTGTGATAGCGTGTTGACCCCTGACATTGAAATGTGTTTTTATATAGCAAATGGATCCCGATAGAGCTGTAGCTGACGATGTAGAAAGTAATGCGCCTGCTCCTGTGCAAGAGACGGTGCAAGTTGATTCTAGACCGGCTACGAGTAGCCGTGATGGTGAGGCTAAGCAAGCCTTCTATCAGATGATGAATGAATGGTTCACCTAATACATTAGAACCAATCCGACTGTACAATAACGTCCACCCCTGATTACTCCTCTTCAAACTCCTGATATGCCACGAGTGAGTCCGGTACAGTTAAGTAGACCACCAGTTGATAAGATTAGAAAGTATGGAGCTGAAGAGTTCCGAGCTACAACGAATGATGATGCTGAAAGAGCCAAATTCTGGTTAAAGAATACGATAAGAGTGTTTGATGAAATGTCTCTGAATCCTAAGAGGGAGAATTGTAATAGTCCAGTTTTGACCCTAGTTGGAATAGTGGTTTCGGGACCACAAATTCGAGTCTGAAAAATATTTTAATATTATTTTCTGTGTTTGTGATATGTGAATTTATATCTGTGAAATTTCTGTGATTTAATTTGTCTGTTTCTGTGCTTAATTATGAAAATGATTTAATTGTTTAAAGTGCAAAAGTTATGTGCTAGATGTTAAAGCACTTATTTGACTTGGCTTTTAAAATAAAGGTCCTTGCATGTCAAATGAACCATTTGTTTAAATGGTAGACAATTATGGACATTAGTAGGTAAAATTTCACATCTATTAATAAGGGTAAAGTTGGTAATGTCATGTAATGTTTAATATAATAAAACATATCATAAAAAAATGGCCAATATCATATAGTTCTTGCCAAAAATTAAAGAAAAAGAAGAAAGAATAGAGCTTTAAGTTCGACACTTGTTTTGGTTGATTAAGGTATGTACTTTGGTCCATTTTTGATAATTTCTACGTTTCTGTGATCGATGCTTCATGTTCTTCAAAACCCATGTCTAAATTTTAGTTTCTATTAAAGTATTCATGAAATGCCATTGTTGATATCATGAGTTTTATGATGTTTTTGGATGAATTATAAAGGCTTGGTAGATGATTTATAAGTTTTGTCTTTGAATTTTGATGAAATAGAACTATTTGGGCTAATTTGTGAAAATGAGGTTTTGAAGGACTAAATTGTGAATTAAATATGTTATTTGGGCTGGTATGGAAGCCATGTATATTCGGCCAAATTATAGTCTTGGTCAAATTTGCATATTTGTGATTTTGTGAAAAATAGACTAAATTGTCAAAGTGTGAAAATGTAAGGGCTAAAATGCAAAATGCCTTAAATATGTGTTCATGGATTATTTTGAATGAAATGAATGATTAAAAGATGAATTTGAATTGTATTAGATCAAGAACAAAGAAAATCAAACTTAGATCGAAGGAAGCCCAAAATAATTGAATAGTCGACTCGTTTCATCCGTAATTCGTCCAAGGTAAGTCAAATTACAATTATGTGTTAAATTGACTAATTTCTACATATATAAACTATAATTTGTTTTTGATGGCCTTGAGAGCCTGATGAATAACTTTTGAGTAAAGTCTAATAATATGTTAGTATCCGAAAAGCTCTGTATGCTTCTAAAGGAACATTGATATCTATCTGAGATATCATGTAAGACCGTGTCTAGGACACAAGCCTCGATTGATATTTATGTATAAGACCATGTTTAGGACATTGGCATCATATTTGATTTCGTGTAAGACCCTGTCTAGGACAGAGGCATCGATATTGAATTAAATGTAAGACCATGTCCGGGACGTCGGCATTGTACTTGTGTATGAGTATTTGTATCGTTTCTGAATCGTCTGATGATAGAGTATGAAATATGAGAATGAGTATATGAAATGTATAACCTATACAGGTACGTTTGTATCATACTAAATTTCTGAATATGAAATACTCTGTCTCTGTGAAATATGCATGGAATTTGTAAATGAAGCATGACATATATGCAAACAAAGGAGCATGGTTAAGCTTATAAATTATTTATGAAACGGCTATGAATCTTTACTGTTAAATTGTATTTATATGCTTTAGTAGTTAGACCAATTGTTTTTGGCTTACTAAGCTCTTTGTAGCTTACTCTATGTGATTTCTGTCTATTTTACAGTTATCATAGCTACTAAAGGCTCGGGGATAATCGAGGGTCGTCACCACACTATCGATCTCATTTTGGTACTTTTGAAAGTGTAAATTTTAAAGTATGGCATGAATAGGCTAGAATGTCTAAGTATGTAAGTTTTGAATTGTATATATGTTAGGCAATAAGAGTTGGCTAACAAATGATAAGTTTATGTGTAGTTTTGGTGTATGTTTGTAATGTTCTATGTTCTAATGTGATTTGGCCATTTTGAGTATAGAATTGGTTGAAAATTTTGGTATGATTGTTGTATATTATTGCTTGTAGGATTGAACCCAAAAGGGGTGGAAAAATTGGCTTAAACCAAGCCTCCATTGTGCCACACGGTCAGGGGACACGGGCATGTCATATGGTCGTGGGCTTAAGTCAATATCTAGCTAAGTACCACATGACCATGGCACATGGCCGTGTGAAAAAGTTAGTATAGGACATCTTTTTGGGACGGTTGGATCACATGGGCGGGTCTGGTGCCGTGTGTGTCACACGGCTTAGTCACACGGGCATGTGACTTTAACAGTTTTAAAAGATTTGGTGAAGTTCTGAAAATTCTGAATGTATTCGGTTTAGTCCAGACCTTTCTTAAATGTATGTTTTAGGTTTCGTAGACCTTCTTATTGGATGAATTGTTAATGAATACCTAAGTATCATTGTTATATAATATCTGTGATTCTATATTGTTCTGAAATGTTCTGTCCATCCGATGATGCTCCTTACCTATTCCGGCAACGGTTAGGGATAGGGGTGTTACAGTCTTAGGTACCACACCATACTTGTGACAGCCTTAAAACGACCCTAGTCGGAATGTGGTTTCGGGACCACAAAACCGAGGCATAAAAATAATTTGATATTTAATTTGATGCCTATAATATGTGTTAACACATGTGTGACATTTTTGATGCTTTAATTTAGAGTTATAAATGTGAATTTCACTAGAAAGGACCTAGTAGTAAACTTTAAAAGTATGAGGGGGAAATGTGTAATGACTAGTTGATCATGCATGCAAAAATGAGGGGTTTGCATGTCAACTTCCCCATTTATTAGCTAATGGCCGGCCATGACAAGGGTGTATGGGCTAAACATGTCATGAAACATGTTTTGTTGGTGCATTAGGGAGAAACAATAAACAAATAAGTATGGGTGATAAAGAAAGAAAAAAAATGTGTGTGAAGGCTTCTCCCCCATTGCCGTGAGTAGAGGAAAAGAGAAGAAAAATTTTTGTTCATCTTTTTTCACTTTCTTTGAGCTGAAATTCTAAGGAAGAAGGAAGGGTCTTGCTTCATGCTTGGTTTGGAGGGGGATTAGGAGGAGGTTTGGCCATACTTGTGTTGAGATTAAGGTAAGTTTGATGTTTTGCCATGAGATTCATGTATATTTTAGTAGTTAGCTTGAGTTCTAACTAGCCATGGTTCAAATCCTCACTATGTCATGGAGATGATATTCGGCTAAGGTGAGATTGTGTTGACATCATTTGCATGCTAAAAGTGAAACTTTGTAATGGTGCATGTGATGGTGGATTGATGATTTTGAATATTCTTTTAACACTTTTGAGTGAGAGTTTGATAGATACTATGAGATTAAACTTCATGACATTGTAAGCTTGTAAGTTGGATGATGAAATCCATGCTTTGTGATGGTAAATGGTGTGGAAGGAACATTCGCCATGATGAAAATATATGGGATAGTTATAATCAATTTGAGATTCGCCCTTGCACCTACATGCATATATGTTGCACATGATGTATTGGTATGACATATATACTATCTCAAGGTGTATATTTGCTTGTGATGTTGTTTCGGTTATGAAATAAATGAGAGATGTGTATAGAGCTACAATATGTAATCGTTAATTAGGAAAATGTATGCTGTTTTTTGTGTAGTATTAAGTGTAAAATTGGCCTCAACATAGACATGCATATTCGGCCAAAGGAAGTAGATTGGTGTGCATGTATTCGGTTAGAGGCAACCATATTGAAGCCTTATCTTGGCTTAGATTGTTGACCAAATGGGTAATAAGTGAGGATGGTTGCGAATATACAAACATACATATGCATGTGTAATTGAATTATGAATGTTTAGCAAGAGGGTTAAACTAGTTGATTTATTGATTAAGCTCAAAGAGTTAAAGAAGGAGAATCAAGCAAGGGAAAGACGAAGGTCATCGAGTAGCCGACTTGGACTATTTTACCCAACACAAGGTAAGTCATTAAGCATATATTTGATATTGCTTAAATGATTGTAATATCTATGCAATTGTGTTTAATGAGATGAAATATATACAAATGTATGTGTATGAAAAGATGATATTGTTGAGCGTAAAAGAGATAGTGAAATGTGTAGGAAGTTTGCTTGGCACTAAGTGTGCAAGAAATAGATGTGTGCAGGGGACGAGATTGGCACTTGAGTGTGCGAGCTTGTAATGTATGGCACTAAGTGTGCGAGTTTGGACTATATGGCACTATGTGTGCGGGCTTGAATCACATGGCACTAAGTGTGCGTGATTGAGTATTAAGCACTATGTGTGCGAACTCTACACATATCTCCGATTGAACATTTATATGGAGGCGTGACTTCATCAAGATGAGTATGGACAGCGGGAAGAGTAAGTACCTTGAGTTCATGGATAATAGATGCTATGTTCATGCTCGGGTGGAGTTGGTAAGATTTAAATCTATGTGATGATTTCAATTGCATTCCGTAAATAAGGTATCGTGGAATAGATGAAAGTTCATTTGATTGCATGATTGTTGCGGAAATGAAATGATGTATGGAAATTGCTTCAAATATCCTATTGAACAGTATATGAAATGTAAATGTATGACTTGGTATGAGATTGATCCGAAGATCTAAGGAACTATGGTATAGTTCGGTATGGCGGAACACTTGGCCTTGTTTCATTATTTCATTTTATGATAATTGTATTAATGGATGGTTGAGGAATGCTTATGACTTCTTGAGTTATAAACTCACTCGGTGTTTTCTTGTCACCCATTTTAGGTTTCTTGGACTCGTCTCCTTTTGGGTGTTAAGAACAATCAACGAAGTCATCACACCGCGAGCAATTTTGGTATTGTCTTCTTAGTCAACTTAGGAGAACATTTGGCATGTATGGGCTATTTTGTTTTGTTAAATTTTGGGTTGTAAACTTTAAGCCATGTGAAAATGGCCTATGTGGTCGTTTGAGTGGGATGCTAGAATCTATAGCCACGAGTCTTAGAAACCTTAATTTTGATAAGGTGGCCATAATTTGTGTCACGTATGATGGATGATTAGTAAGGCTAAGGAAGGATTCATGAAATTGGCATAGTCTACTGCAGTAACTGTTGCGGACGGCAGCAGTGATATGAGATCGAAAAATCACTAAAAATAGTAGAAGTGGAATTAATAGCTAAAAAAATTACGTACTCGAAGCTTGATGGGTCTATTTTCATATGGATGAAATGAAACGACCATATGAGCTGTATTTTAAGAGATATCCAAGATTTTGTGAGACAGGGCCAGAACGGTTTCTGGATTCCCTGTTCCGACTTTGAAAATTCATTATAAGTTAACCAGAGATAATTAGGAGTCATACCATATATTTATAAATTCATCTTTGAGTCTAGTTTCTATAGAAACAAACGGTATCAGTATTGAATCCCTACACAGGGAGTTATTCCAGTTGTAACGCACGAAGGTCAGTGTAGTCAACCCCTGTAACATGGGAGACTTTAACTAATAAACTGTACTAATTGGCTTGACCAAAAATTCTAGAAAAAAATCTGTAGATGAACATATAAGTCTAGTTTCAGGGAAAAATTACGAAACTGATTTTTGAGTTGTAAAACTCAAGTTATGATTTTTGAAGCAACTAGTACACAGATTGGCAGCTTGTCTGGAAAATTCTCAATAAGTGGTTTGAAGTCTGTTAACACCTCGTGTTCGACTCCGGCGACGGTCTCGGGTTCGGGGTGTTATAATACTGTAGCAAGAAGCATCCCAAGTTAGTCACCTTTGGTGTTTCTTGTAATTAAACAATAACCCCTCTTTTACAAAGAGCCATAAAACCACTTCGCACGTTGTGATCCTTGGTAACTCCATATAAAAAAATAGATCATATTTTTCGAATCCCATCTACCTGTTGGCTAAAAACTTGTAAACTTCATAAACCAAGAATTGATGGTTATGTGACCATTTTGAAATGCATAGGTAAAAGTACTCTAGAGGTCCCTATATTAGAAGTTAGATTGCATTTTGCCATCTCTACTCAAAAAATGAGCAGATTAGTCCCTAAGTGTTAGATCAAAAAGCAAATTGGTATTTCATGTTAAAATTTTCATCCATTTTACTATTAAAAACTAGAGTAGTTGATGGAATAACCTGAGTGTGACATATGGCGTGTCACGTGTACCTTATGGTGACATATAGGGACCAGTTTTTAACAATAGAAATGAGTAATTTTTAATAGAATGATCAATTTTCTCTTTGATCTAATGTAGACGGACTAATTTACCCATTTTTTAGCAGAGGGGGGAAAATGCAATTCGACTTCTATTACAAGGGCCTAGAACGATCAAACTTACATTGGTGTTGGAAAGTTCAATTTCGGTACCTTATTTTCATAAATCGAGTCTGTAAATATTAAATAGGAATATTTACAGAGTTAGTATATAGATAAATTAAAATTTGGCAAAGTAATTTAACCAAAATTATGATTGATTAAGGTTAGCGACTAAATTCTAAAAGTTTAATCACTTTATATTTTTTATTTGAACATTGCTTGGAGACTTAGATAACAATTATCTAAAGGAATAAAATAAAAATAAACCTATTATAAATGGATGTTAGTATGATTTGATGTTAAATGACATTATGGTTAGTTAATTGGGTAATTAAGGTATAAATAAGTGTGATTAAACTAATTAATTAATATTTAAAAAGTTAATATTAATACATAAAAAACTTAGTGGGAAAAGATGACAAAAATCATCATCTTTCCAAAGGCTTCACTGGCCACAATTGAAGAAACTTAAACTTTGGATAAAAAACTCAAGTAAGTCCCTAGTAATTTTTCTTTGATTTTTATAGATTTTTTTATCATGGGAGCTTAATTATGCTAGCCTAATGACCAATTTGATCAATTGGTGAAGTTTTGATAAGATGTCAGTGTTGAGAATTGAATGATTTAGGTGTTAAATTGATAGAAATTAAGCTTAATTTAAGAAAAAGACTAAATTATAAAGCTTAATGTGAGTTTCATACATTAGGGACTAAATTGAATAAAATTTAAAATTGTTATGAAATGTTGTTAGGAATAGAAAGTATAAAGTTCCTAATGAATAAATGTGAAATCGAATTTTAATTCAAAGCTTGATATTGAAATATTTGTAAAATATGTGAAAATTGATATTTGGTTATGAATTGGATGGAATGTGATAATATTTTATGTTTTATGGCTATTCATAGCTAATGTCGACGTCAAAAATTTTGGTTTGTACATTTATAATTTAAGGTCGTATTAATTTATTACATTTGCATGTTATCTGCATATAAAAGTGTCAAGGTGAGTAAAAAGAAATGATATAAGTTATTGGATTGAGATTGAATGTGAATTTTTGAAATAGAGGATTAAGCTGAATAAAATATAAAATAGCATGAATTGTTTTGAAAATGATATGTGTAATGGAATTGTGTTAAAATGTAAGGATGATATGAAATGTATATGATATATTTATATATTAGAAAATTGGATTATGTTAATGGTTACAATTAAGAAATGTTATGTGTACTAAATTGTAAATGGAATTGAATGTTGATACCCTATTAACTAGTCAAGCTGAGTCAGATATAGTTAGCATGTCATAGGATTGATTTGTGTACAAGTTATGTGCTTATGGGCCAAGATGTACCTCGTGTGCCAATATGCGCTTAGTGCGTTAGTATGCACATTACGTGCCAGTTATCCTATTTCAGATTATCTGATGATGCACTTCGGTGCCAGTTTGGTGTGTTGGTTAGGCGATCCGAGTTTCCATCTGAGTCAATGTCAAGTTAATAGGGGTTGCAAAATATAAAAATGGTGAATGATATGAATATGTTACAATTTGATGCCATTGGAACGAATTGTGTTTAAATACAAATGAAATGCTGAAACCATACATGTGAGTATGCAAATCAAATGAAAACGAAGCCTGGGGGCCAAAACAAATACAAATGAGTCGATAGACTCCAAAAATGAGTTGATTGATATGAATTCAATGTAAAAATAATGATTTGCCATAGTGCATGAATGCATAAGGTAAATGTGCAAAAATGTATGCTGGATTCTTAATATGAATTCTTAATATGAATTAAATGATTGGTAATTGGGAATAAGTTGAAATGGGCTATATATGTGTATTGAGGAATTGACTGATTTATAAGGTTTTAGTATACTTGCATATATAGGTTGATGATGGAAAAATGGTTGACACTTTGGAACATGAATTTGTTAGATATGGAATATGTATATACACGACTTGTCTTCATACATATTGTTAAGTTTATGTTATATGCATTTTGATTTATAAATGTACCACTGAGCCCTATTACTGTAACACCCTTACCTGTATCCGACACCGGACTAGGGAACGAGGCATTACCAGACTTGTACTCAGACATTCATGCAAAATTGGACTATAAAATTTTTCTTCAAATCAATTTCATTCATACATATGCAATTCGTCCCTTATATGGGTCTACGAGGCCCAAAACATACATCGGGGGTGGTTCAGGACTAAACCGAGAACTTTCGAAAAACTTTGGGCAACTTAACAATTTTCTTGTTTTGGAGAGTCACACGATCATGAGCGAAGGCCGTGTGGTCACACACGCCAGTATGGCTTGGGACACGTTCGTGTCCTCAACTCGTGCTCTCTAACTATGACGTCATCATCAAAATAAGGTTACACGGCCATATCACACGCCCGTGTGTCCAGACCGTGTGGTACATTAAAAATAAATGAATTTTTCATAAAATGGTGTAGACTTCACACAGCCAGAGCACACGCCCGTATGGATAGGCCGTGTCTCTCACACGGTCAAGAAACACAATCGTGTCTTAGCCCGTGTGTTTACTACTGGGCATACTGACTTGTAAAACTAGGGTGCAGGGGACACACGGCTATGCAACACACCCATGGGGGCAGACCGTGTGTCACACTCAGCCTAGACACATGCTCGTGTGTCTACCCATGTGGACAATTTAGGGGCTATTTTCTAAGCCAATTGCCACCCTCACACATCCACATTTTCAAACATGTTTCATAGCATGCAACATAGCATATTTAAACACTCAATATCCAATTCCATGGCATTTTCATGCCTTCAAAATATCATCCTAAAGCACATTCAATTAGTCACACCATTTAGAGGCATTCCACACCAATCTCATGCATATCCAAATTTGTTATCCAATTTCCATAATACATATTTATGACCATGATCATCTTAAGCCATTAAGTCATTTCTTATCTCCTAGCCTCTATTCCACACCTCATCATTCATTCACCAAGCAATAACATATCACATCATCAAGGCATTAGTATATGCATGCATGGGTAATTAGATTACAACCCAATAATCAAATATAAGCCATGTCACATGGCCATTTATAAAATGAATCATCAATATTAGAGGCCTTTACAACTTGGCCAAATTTGCATGACACATATCACATCCCTATACATGCCATACTCAGGTTATCAAATTCATTATACCCAATATTCTTTTGATAGTGTGATCGAATATTCCGAGAGCTTCTGATCCCCGAGCTAGCTTGGGGGAACTACAAAGGATGGAAAAGAAAGGAGGTAAGCATTAAAGCTTAGTAAGTCCACATACAAATAAAATGCAATGATAGTAAGCAATTATCATGCAAAGACATAGTAACATAACCATAGAGATTATTCATCATTCAAGAATTTTGACTCATTTATCAAGTGTACTTTCTCATCACAATTCATCCTTTACCGAGGCATTTCTCAAGAGTTTACTGTACATACCTGTACTTACTTGTAGTTTATCATATGATCATACCTTTTTTAACATGCCCTCCTTGGAACTTTCATTACATCATCCATTTCATTGCCCGTTGAACACTCGGAATACTATTGGATACACGGAAAACTTACACATAAGTGCCACATATACGTACGTAGCTAAAGCTACCTCATAACATGTAACGCTTGAAATGGAGCTACTTAGGGGCCGGTTTACATAAGATATCGGTCAGGGTGTAAATACACGGGTACCACTTAGGACTACCTAGCCATCGGTAGGACACACAAGACTAGTATCGGGAACCAAATTACATGTATCTCATACATCATGAACTCAGACCACTCAATGAGCTCAGATGTCACATATATATCACGAACCCAGACTGCTCAATGAGTTCAAATTTCTTAATTCCTAGTGACATGTCACTTGTATCCTAGACTATTTCTAAGGTTCAAACGGGGTTTCCATGCTTGTCGCATCACTGTCGAACTTGCTTGTAATGTCGTTTACAATATCCATAATACCAACCATGTACTCATGAAATTTCAAGGCATATAATTCATGATAACAAATAAACATTTAAATTCATATAACATTAAAGCATTAAAATTTGTAATACATCACATTATTTACACATTAACTTACCTTGGTACAAAATGATGATAAACGAGCCTATTTGTCAAAAACTTTATTCTTAACTCGATCAAGACTCGTATCACATTTTTCTTGATCTATAATGCCAAATTTAACTTGTTTAATAATCACATTGTCCGAATCAGTCCATAATTCATACTTTGATGAAATTACCTTTTTACCCCTAACTTTTCACTTATTTACAATTTAGTCCCTAGGCTCGTAAAATGAAATGCATGCATTTTCTTTGTTACCTAAGCCTAAACGAATCTTCCTTGTACTCATAATAGCCTACATTTTCATAAAAATCAGAATTTTATCACTTATTTTACACCTTTTTTCAATTTAGTCCTTTTCAGTGATTTTCATGAAAAATCATCTTGTGAAAGATGTTTATCACACACTAAACTCTCATATTCTTCCACAAATCATCAAAATACATGCATGTCACACATTGCTAAATTTTCATACATAAACCCTACTTCAAAATAAGGGTTGAAATAGGTAAATCAAGCTATGAGGACTTCAAAAATGTAAAGAACATTAAAAATGAGCTAGAGAACACTTATTATTGAGCTTGAAAAGATGAACAAACCCTAGCTATGGTGACTCTTGAAATTTTAGCTAGCTCTCAGAGAAGATGTACAAATTTTTGCTTTCTTTTTAACTTTTTATTCTTTTGTTTACCAAATGACCAAAATGCCCTTAAGGCCTTTCTTTCAAATTTTTCCTACACATGTCCATTTTTGTCCAAACTTATAGAAATTGGTAAAATTGCTAATTAGGACCTTCTAATTTATAATCTAAACCAAATTCATGCTAAAATCTTATAGAACACAAGATTTGCATCTTATTCAATTTGGTCCCTAAAGTTGAATTAGACATTTTATGCATAGAATTTCTTCATGAAACTTTGACATAAGCATGCATACACATCATAGACTACATAAAAGTCATAAAATAATCATTTCTATCTTGGATTTATGGTCTCAAAACTACTATTCTACCTAAGCCCTATTTCAGAATGTTACAACTCTCCTTCTTTTAGGGATTTTCGTCTTCGAAAATCTTACTGGTAAAAAAGTTTGGGTATTGTTTCCTTATTGCCTCCTCTGGCTCCCATGTAGCTTCTTCAACCCCATGTCTTTGCTATAAGACCTTCACAAGAGCAATACTTTTGTTTCTCAATTGTTTGACTTCTCGAGCTAAGATCTTAACCGTACCTCACCATTAGTCATATCCGGTCGAATTTCAACCTCTGTCGGAGCAATCACATGTGAGGGATCAAATCTATATCAGCGTAACATGGACACATGAAATACATCGTGAATCTTTTCTAACTCAAACGGCAAAGCCAATCAATATGATACCGGACCTATCCTTTTGGTAATCTTACACAGTCCTATAAAACGAGGACTCAACTTGCCTTTTCTATTGAATCTCAAAACTTTTTTCCATGGAGACACTTTCAAGATTACCTTATCTCTGACTTGGTACTCAATTTCCTCTCTTTTCAAATCCGCATACGACGTTTGTCTATCCGATGCCACTTTCAAACAATCATGAATTACCTTCACCTTTTCTTCAGTTTTGATAAATCGTAATTTATACATGTGTTTATCCCATGCTTAGCACATTTATGAATGGTTTCTCCGTAGATTTGGTGAATTCGATGCTCCTTAATTTCATGTTTTATACTTAGGTGAGCATAGGAGACTAAAAAGAGCGAGAAAAGGGCTGAAAATGGAGAAAATAGACCCATAAGGGAAGTCAACACAGCCTGGACTTCCTCATACAGGCGTGTCACACGGTCGTGTCCCTTTGGAAAGATCGAAGCATGACTTACACTGGTAGACTACACGCCCGTGCCTATTCAACAGCCTTGACCACGGGCTAGAGTAATCACACATGGGCGTGTCCCTACCGAGCCTAAGTATAACCCTATTCGAAAAAGGCCAATTTTGAGGGCTCTTAGGCATTCTAAAGCATATTTAAACACTTGAGAAGACACTTAGAAAGGGGGACGTAGAGTATGATGCAAGGAATTACTCAAGGAAAGCCAATGGGTCCATCTCAGAAGCTGGATTCATCATCAAGACTAAAGATCTCCCTTCAATTTCCATTCAGGGGTTTTGGGTTTTCTTTATGTTTTGTATTTATTATTCTTCTGAGATGTTTTCTTCTATAATTATGAACTAAACCCCATAAATACCTAAGAGGAATGAAACCTGAGACAGATCTTGTTATTATCATCTGAATTGTATCATAAATATTTTACTTGTTCTTAATTATGTGTTCTTAATTCTTGTTTTAATATTCCAGGATATTGATTTGAGTTAATGCTCTTATTTAGAGGAGGAATATACCCTGTTTAAGATTAAATTTGTCATAATTAAGCAGATTTGATTGCACGCTTAGAGATAGGGTGATAAGATTTTGTCAGATTAGGGTGAAACCTAATAAGGAGATCTATAGATCGAGTTAATACAACACTAGGTGTTAATTAGAAAGAGATTTCAATTAATCAACCTAGGGTTAGACGTTATTAGTCTCGAGAGAGATAATAATATAAATTATGGATTTTTATGGATCAAGTCAAATGAATAAACCGTCTGATTCAGAGTCAAATAACAGGTGAAGTCTAGGTGGATTTTTCCTTGGGTATTGTCTTAATCAAACAAGTTTTCCCAAAAGCTTTTTTCCAATTTTCTCTCTGTGCACTCTTAGTTTAGTTAATTAGTTTAAATAAACAAATCCCTTAATTTTTAGGCTAGATAATAAAAAGAAAGTAATTAATAGTACTCTTGGTTCTTTTGGGTTCGACAATCCGATCTTGCTAAAGCTATACTACTATTCGATAGGTACACTTGCCTTCATCATGATAATAGTTAGTTTCAAGAACGATTAATTATAAAATTTTCAAACCTGTACAAATATCACGTATCAAGTTTTTGGTGCCGTTGCCGGGGAACTAGGATATTAGGAGCACTCGATTTTTATTACTTTAGCCATTTCATTTTTATTGCAATTGAAATTTTTATTTTATTTTCTAATTCTTCATTTATTTTCTTCTGACAGGTTTTTCTAGTTTATGACTAGAAGAAACCCGTCAGGACCATTACTGTTTGATAGTGAGACTGATCGCACAGTTTGCAGAAACCGAAGAGAAATAAGGCAAAGCTTAAGATACACAGAGGAAGAGCAAGAGGACAATATTTCAACCACAACCGATGAGATGGCTGAAAACCAAGAAAATTTACTACCTCCTGCGATTGCTGCTAATCAGAATCCTGCTTTGCGTACTTTGTATGATTACGCTAAACCTTCTTTAACAGGAACAGAATCGAGCATAGTTAGACCTACTATTGCTGCAAATACTTTTGAACTGAAACTTAACACAATTCAAATGATACAACAACTTGTTCAGTTTGATGGTTTGTAGGACGAAGATCCCAACGCTCACTTGGAAAACTTTTTGGAACTATGTGATACATTTAAAATTAATGGCGTTTCTAATGACGCCATTCGCCTTCGGTTATTCCCTTTTCATTAAGGAATAAGGCTAAACAATGGTTGAACTTGTTACCACGAGGGTCAATCACTAGTTGGGAACAAATGATCGAAAAGTTTTTATTAAAATATTTTCCGCCGGCTAAAATAGCCAAATTAAGTAATGATATCTCTTCTTTTGTGCAGATGGATCTAGAAACACTCTACGATGCAGGGAGAGATACAAGGATCTATTAAGAAGGTGTCTTCACCATGGGTTACCACTCTGGCTATAGGTTCAAACGTTCCACAATGGCCTGAATCCTTCAACTTGGCATAAGATCGACGCAGCCGCTGACGGAACTATCAATAATAAGACACCTGAGGATGCTTATGAATTTATAGAAGAGATGTCACTGAATAATTATTAGTGGCAAGTCATGAGGACAAAGCCAACGAAAGCATCTGGTGTTTTTAACGTTGATTCAGTCACTATGCTCTCTAATCAGGTGGAACTTTTGAAAAAGAAAATTGATGGTTTTCTTAGTTCTTCACAGGTTCACCCAGTAATGCAGTGCGAAACAAGTGGAGGTGGATCGAACAATCCAGAATACCCACCCTATGGCCACAACATGGAGAGCGAGCAGTTAAATTACATGGGTAATTGTGACAGCCCTAAATTGACCCTAGTCAGAAAGTGGTTTCGGGACCACGAAACCGAGTCTTATAAATAACTAAAAGTTATATTCTGTGTTTATGATGTGAGTAAATGCATGTGTGAAAGTTTCATGCATTAATTTGATCATTTTTATGTGAATTTATTAAAATGGACTTATATGAAACATTGTTGGAAAGTGAGAGGTTAATCTTACAATGGTCTAATAGTACATGCATTGAAAAGAGTGGTTTTGCATGTCAATTAGACCATTTTTGAATGTAAATGGCCGGCCAACACATGCATGTAACAATGTGTTCTCTTGTCTCCATTTTTAATTGGTGGGAATTATGTATAATAATAAATTTATAGTAGTGGTGGTGATAAAAAAAAAACAAAGTCCCATCATCTTTTTTCATCTTGCCGAAACCATAAGGAAAGGAAAAAGAAAAATGGAAGGAAGAACACCTAAGGCATTCAGCCATCTTGTATTGGGAATTAAGGTATGATTTCATATGTTTTTCTTTGGATTTTGAGAAATTTAAATTGGTTTTAAAGCTCCTAAAATGACCCATGTATGTGATTTTGTGTTTGGGATGCATGAAGCATTCGGTCATGAGCTCAATGGGTTACATTGTGTATGTTTTGATAATTTGTGAGGAGAAATGTTTCTAATTGAGTATAAACAAACTAAATTACTATATGTGGCTCAAATGAGCTTGAGTAGTCGGCTAATGAAGTTAGTTGAGTTATAATACTTGCTTAATAATGAAAAGAACATGAGCTTAATGCTCAAATAGCATTCGGCTATTGGACTAAGTTAAATTAGTTAAGAAATGAGTTCCAAGATAGTGAATTATGTGTTAAAAGAGGGATTAGGTTGTATATACGTGTTTAGATTGAAAACAAGAGGCTATGTTAGCTAATTGAGGGATTCGGCCATGGTATTATAGTGAGTAATAATTTGAACAAGGGTTTTAATTGTATGATAGGTTTTCAGATATGGTTGATTGGATAATAAATTGGTGTGGGTGTTTTGAAATGAGATATGTACAATTATAAGTTAAATTTAAGGTTTGTTAAATTTATCCTTATCATTGCTGAATGAGTTCAATGGCTAAAGAAAATTGTTAAGTGCTTAATTAATGTGCATTCGGTCATTTAGGATGAGTATACATTTGATAATGTTTTGATACTTTGAAATGGAATTTAATTATTAATGAGTTATAAGCTTGTTGAATTTTGAGATGTAATTGGGAGTAAATTTGATATGAGCATATTTTGTTAATGACATATTGATAAATGTTGAGTTACGATACCATGATATTAAGCTTAAAGGCATTCGATCATGAGATGGATTAAGGTGAACTAAATGATATTCGGCAATGGTACTTTTACATGAGAAATTCGGTGTTAATTGTATTAAATGAGGTTGAGGTAGTTGCCGAATGTGTTTAAAATTAAGTAAGGTTAATAATAGAGCAATGAGTGGCTAGTAGAATCTAGTTAGTCCTCTTGTTGTATTCGGCCATGAGTTTGTATAATTGGTTTGTAATAGATTAAATTTGTTTATTCAAGCTCAAGAGCTGAGGGAGTCTAATTCGGATAAGAGAGAAAGCTACCTAACCGAATAGTCGATCTGTAATCATTCGACAACTTCCGAGGTAAGTTCTTAAGTAATTGAGTTTGATTCCTTTGTAAGTTTAAGTTTTAAAATGGGATGAATATGAATTATGTATATACGTTAAGGTCAATGACCTTTCTAAATGACGGCATATATGATATTATGTTTTAAATATGTGAATGAGAACTTTACGAGTAAATTGTATAAATCTGCTAAGGGGCAACAATGATGGCGTGTTTTGGAAAAATTACCATAAATTGTGGGAGTTGAGTTAAAAGCTGGATAAATTATGTAATTAAATCTTGACGCGTCTAGTTTCGTATAAAAGAAATCGTGTAAGTAAAGGGGTTGCCGATAATGAGATTTTCAAAGTTGGGTGAGACAGAGTCAGAATGGCTCCGAAATCCTCTGTTCAGTATTTTGAAAATCATTATAAATCGTACAAAAATGATTATAAGATAAAATTTTATGTTTAGACTCCTTAATGAGTCTAGTTTCAAACAAAATAAATGAAAACATATTTTAAATTCTGTACAATGAGAAATTAAATTCTTAGTGAAGAGTAGTCAGAGTAGTCAAGCAATAAAATAGGGGAAATTTTAAGAAAAATCTGATATTGATTGGCCAAACCAAAAATTCTGAAATTTTTTTGGATAGAGGATATACGGGTCTATTTTCAGGGAAAATTAACGGCACATAATTTGGAATTTCGTAGCCCTAGTTACAAATAATTTAACGACTGTTGCTCAAGAAAACAGCTTGTAGAGAAATTATGGTCATGTTGTAAACATGGATAAAACTTGTTTTAGTTGCTCATAAGCTATTGATTAAACTCATACGTGAATTCTAAATTGTGATGTTATAAAATGATATATGAGTGTTAGATGGATCTTTGATATTAAAATTTGTGAAATTGTAAGTTTATAAGTATTCAAATATGAAATGATAGTATGGCTTGAAATTGAATTACTCATCGGAAAATGATAGATGTAGATTCAGCCAAGACAAAGTGTATACATGAAAGTATATGTGGTATGTGAAGTATATTTGGATAATTGCGATGTGAATACATGAAAATTTATATTTTGATTTAGGATTTTATGTGATGAATGTGAACATGCGTATGTGTGATAAGGCCGAATGGCCAATGTGATGAATGTGAACATGCGTATGTGTGATAAGGCTGAATGGCCAATGTGATGAATGTGAACATGCGTATGTGTGATAAGGCCGAATGGCCAATGTGATGAATGTGAACATGCATATATGAGATAAGGCCGAATGGCCAATGTGATGAATGTGAACATGTATATATGTGGTAAGGCCGAATGGCTAATGCGAAATGTGTATGAGATAGATATGAGGTAAAGCCGAATGGCTAATGCGAAACGTGTATGAGATGGATATGTGGTAAAGCCAAATGGCTAATGTGAGATATGTATGAGATGTGTATATATATATATATATATATTATGGACAAATGACAAACGGTGGAGGGTGTGTTTTATTAGATATTTGATAAGGTAAATGAATTACAAATATGATAGTCGATGTGAATGTTGTAGCATGTGAATAAATATGCATGAAACTCTATGATGTAAACCTAGGATTAAAGACCAGATGACCATATGTGGTGACTATGTCTGGGTTAAGACCCGATAACTTCGTGTGGAGATTTTGTCCGGGTAAGACCCGATGACTACGTGTGGAGATTTTGTCTGTGTAAGACCCGATAACATCGTGTGGAGATTTCATCTGAGCTAAAGGTTTCGCCGATAATCCGAGTAGAGGTTAAAGCTATAAGACTTCGTAATAAGAATTGCTTATAAATATATTCAATGCGAAAGGTTAAACAGGTATGTACTCCAAGTTTATATGTGAGCTTGATTTGAACTAAATCATAAGGTAGTCATGTGATGCATACGTGAGCAATCTATGAGACTATTCCTATGTTTATGTGGCATCGGATCAGTGTGAGAGGTTATGTGAAATTATACAATATATCTACGTCACATGAGCTCACTTTTATGTGAAAGTTTATCTGCCTATTGTATATGATGAGATGTGCATATTTGGAAAAAGGGATGGTATGGCCGAAGGAAGAGTGAAATAAAAATACGAACAACTATGTTATAATTTGATTGTTATCTGTTGACACTGCTTAAAACTTACTAAGCATTGTAATGCTTACTCCGTTTACTTTGTTTCCTCTGTTTTATAGATCTCATTTCGAAGCTACAGGCTCGGGGATCGTCAGCAACTAGTCACACTATCACTATCCACTATTTGGTACTGCTATGTTTTGGATTATCTTATGGCATGTATAGAATAGACTAGTAGTGGGAGGATATTTTGGTTAATGTATATAAGCCATGCAAAAATGGCATCTTTTGAATGTGTACTTATAGAAGTTTAAATTGTATCCCTGACTGTCTTTAGTATTTACCCAAAGGAATGCTCCTTATTTCAAAAAAAAAAAAAATTTACTGTTCTGATATGAGTTTCAAGTCTAGTAATGCCCCTTTACCTATTCCGGCGACGGATACGGGATTGGGGTGTTACAGTAATAATCCTCAATCTCAAAATAATCCTTATAGTAGTACTTACAATATAGGTTGGAGGAACCACCCAAATTTCTCATGGGGAAGCTAAGGGAACCAACGACCACCACCACCTTCAGGCTTCCAACAACCACCCTACCAACAAGAGAAAAAGCTGAACCTTGAGGAGATGCTAACAAAATTCATCTTAGTGTTAGAAACCCATTTTTAGAATACCGAGACAGCACTTAAAAATCAACAAGCATTGATGTGACAGCCCTAAAGTGACCCTAGTCGGAAAGCGGTTTCGGGACCGCTAAACCGAGTCACCAAATTATTTGAATATGATAATTATTGTCTAAAATATGTGAATATGAATGTGTGAAAGTTTTAAGCTTTGATTTTTTTAATTGCATGTGAATTTAGTTAATAGGACTTATGTGTGACACTTTTGAAATGTGATAGGTTAATCTATAAGGATCTACTAGTGCATGTAATCAAAGGGGTGGACTTGCATGTCAATTTCCCCCATTTAATTAGTAGTGGCCGGCCATGACAATAAGGGTGGACAAAGTGTGATGGGTAAAACATGTCATAAACATGTTGTGTTAATGGTTTATGGAGAAATGATAAAATAAGGAGCATGGTAATAAAATAATGAAAAGGAAAATGATGAAGGAAAAAAGAAAAGAAAAAAAAGTTCTCATGTTGTGAACTTGGCCGAATAGAAGAAAGAAAGAGAGGAAAAAGAGCTTGGAGAAAATCGGCTATGGTGGCTCACTAGGCTAAGGTATGTTGATGATGTTCCATGAGATGCATGCATGTTTTAGTTGTTAGCTCGAGTTCTACCTAGCCCATGGTTTAAATCTTTGCTATGTGATGGAGATGATATTCGGCCATGGGTGTTGTCTTCTTGGTTGGTGTTTGATGTTGTGGTGATGATGCTTGAAGATGAGTTAAGTTTCGGCTAAGGTGGATTTGTGTTGATGTCATGTGCATGCTAAATGTGAAGCTTTGTAATGATACATGTGATGGTGGATTGATGCCTCTTGGATTTTCTTTTTTAGCATTTTTTTTAGTTAGGCATTAGGTTCTTTGTTTGACCCATGACCAAAATTGAAATGGTATGGTGTCTTGATGAATTCGGCCATAGTAGGAAATATGGTTGTTGTTCATGTTATTTGCATGAGAAATGGTAGTAAGGTGAAGTGCAAATATTAGTATTTGATTACTAGTGAATATATGTGTATTAGTGAGTTTTGAACTTGAAACAAAATGGTATGTAGTTAATACAAGTAACCATATTTGTAGGAGTATTAAGCATATAATTGGCCTCAACATAGACATGCATATTCGGCCACATGAGATAGATTAGTGTTGCATGTATTCGGTTAGGGGCAAGCATATTGATGCTTTTATCTTGACTTAGATAATCGGCTCACGGAGAAATTGTTAAAGTGCTTAGTAAATTGATATTAGGTTAATGATGTGTGTATTCGGTCATGAAGGTGCACATGAGGAAATGTTAGATTAATTGTATTAAATTGCTCAATGTGATTAAAAATGCGTATGACCACTTTGTATTTGAGCAAAAGGTGGCCATATGACCTATCAACTCCTTGTCATATTCGGCCATAAGCTAGCATAATGAGACTTTAATAAGCTAAATTTGCTTGAATTAGCTCAAGAGCTTAGAGGACCAAAGTTGGACAAGGGAAAGGAAAAGGTGATCGAATAGCCGTCGAAATCGTTCGGCAACATCCGAGGTAAGTTTTCGAGTAATGAAACTTAGTTTACGATTTGATTAAGTCATGACGTATAATCATAACAAATATACGGTGATATAATGATTCTACTTGAATTATGTGTTGAGTTAATTAGTCTATACGTATGATGAGTAGCCGTATGTGCATAGAAATCATGTCATGAAGCAAACCGAATCATGCTGTTCGTACATGGATATTGAGCCGAAAATGGGAATGCTTAATAATTAATTTGTGTTTGAATTCTAGTTATGAAAATGAAATAAAGATGTGTCATGATTGTGACAACCCTAATTAGACCCTGGTCGGAATGTGGTTTCGAGACCACATTACCGAGCCAAAAATTTATTTTTGTGTTTTAATTACATAAATTTTGTGTGACGGTGAATATATGAGAAATTAAATGCTTAATATTAGCTTTAGGAATGTGAATTAATTGAAAAGGACCTAGTTGACGAAGTTAGAAAAGATGATAGATGAATTATAAGGAGTAATTAATAATAGGAGAGGAAGCATGGCTTTGCATGTCAAATTACCCATAAAATACATGGTGGCGTGCCAAGGAGTGATGATGCTCCACTCATTCTAATTTAATATATTTTTTAGTTAACAAATGATGGGAATAATAATAGGAAAGTGAACAAAAAAAAGGGTGTTCATACTTGCCATCTCTAGCGAAAAACCAAGAAAAGAAAGGGAGAAAATTTTTGAAGAAGTTCGCCATTTCTTGTATCTAGGAGGAGTGTTTGATGTTGTGGCATGAAAATGAGGGAGTTTGAATGCTTAATAAGGAGGGAAGAAGGAGTGTTCATGTTTTCTTTCTTTTGCAATTGTCGTAACTAGAGGAAGAAGAGGAAGCAAGATTCGGCCAAGGTGGTCCTTTAGATCAAGCTCAAGGAGTTAAAGGAGGAGAATCAAGCAAAGGCAAAGAAAAGATCATCGAGTAACCGAGTTGGAACCGTCTTACCCAACACAAGGTAAGTCATTAAGCATATATTTTGTATTAATTTAAATGATCATAACGTCTATGTAATGATGCTGAATGGAATGATAAATATATATATATACATGTATGCATGGGGTGATGAAAGTATTGAATGAAAAAGAAAAGAGGTGAGATGTATTGAGTTGTTGGTTTCGGCACTAAGAGTGCGGGTGTAAACATTCATGATCATGAGATTGGCACTAAGTGTGCGGGTTCAAATTGTATAGCACTAAGTGTGCGAGTTTGATTATATAGCACTAAGTGTGCGAGTTCGACTATTAAGCACTAAGTGTGCGGCTTATTATACATTCTCTAATAAATATACATGCTCTAAGTGTGCAGCCTTATCGAGTCAATCATGGACA
Source organism: Gossypium arboreum (assembly GCF_025698485.1). Taxonomy (NCBI): domain Eukaryota; kingdom Viridiplantae; phylum Streptophyta; class Magnoliopsida; order Malvales; family Malvaceae; genus Gossypium; species Gossypium arboreum. The sequence continues at coordinate 129,153,697 of NC_069075.1, forward strand.
GCGGTACGAGTAAACACCTTGAGCTCATGAGGAATAGACATTTTATTTATATTTGGGATTGAGCTTGGTAAGTCTTGAACCTATGTGGTGATTATACTTGAAGATAAATGCAGTCTTGAACCTATGTGGTGATTATACTTGAAGATAAATGCATCCAATGTCATATGATGTAATGTATGAAATATCAAAGTAGGGCTTGGTATGAGATCGAACCGAACTGCCTAAGGAATTATAGCACAGTTTGGGTATGGATGGAGGATTTTAATCCCACATTATTTATTTTCTCTTATGATATATTATTACTGAACGGCAATGTAATGCTTATGACTTACTGAGTTATATACTCACTCGGTATTTGCTTGTCACCTACTTTAGGTTTCTTGGACTCGTCTTTTTGCGTGCTCGGGACTGTCATCGAAGTCATCACACCGGCTAGCAACTTTTGGTATCTTCTTTTTAGTCAGTCTAGGAGAACATTTCGGCATGTATAGGCTAATATGTTTTGTTGAAATTTGGTATGTAAACTTTTAGCCATGCGAAAATGGCATAAATGTTCGGTTGGATTTGGTTCTATAATGTTAGGTCGCAAGTCTTGGTAATTCGATTTTTATGCCATATGTCATGGTTGATTATTTTTGGTGTTAAAATTCATGATATGGCAATAGTGTAGTAGGGAGATGTTTGACAATGATTAGCCTTTGGCATGGCTAGTCATGATCATAATTTGTGATAAGTATGATGAATTACTAGTTAGATCAAGGAGAAATCACGAAATAGGCATAGTTGCTTTAGTAACAGATGCTGGCAGCAGCAGTGACGTGAGATTGAAAAATCACTAAAAATAGTAGGAATGGAATTAAATAATGAATAAATTATGTAATTGAAGCTTGATGAGTCTATTTTCATATAGAAGAAACGAAACGATCATATGAGCTGTATGTTAGGAGATAATTAAACTCTTGTGAAACAGGGCCAGAGCGATTTCTGGATCCCCTGTCCCGACTTTAGAAATTCACTCTAAATTAATCAGAGACAATTAGAAGTCATGCTTTATATATATAGATTCCCTTTTGAGTCTAGTTTCATTAGAAACCAACAGCATAAGTATTGGAGCTCTGTAAAGGGAGATATCTAAGTCGTAATGCACAAGGGTCAGAGTAGTCGAACCCAGGAATAGGGACGACTTCAACTAGTAAACTGTACCAATTGGCCTGGCCAAAAATTCTACAAAAATTCTACCATATAGATATATGAGTTTAGTTCTGGGGAAAATTTACAGAACTGGATTTCGAGTTTCAGAACTCAAGATATGATTTTTAATGCGACTCGTACGCAGATTGGCAGCTTGCTGGGAAATTTCTAATAAGTGGTTTGAAGTCTGTTAACACCTCGTGTTCGACCCCGGCGACGGTCTCGGGTTCGGGGTGTTACAATGATTTACTGATATGTGCATGAATATTCGGATGCTAACGGGGTTAAGTCCCGAAGACATTTGTGCCAGTGATTAATTCCGGGCTAAGTCCCGAAGGCATTTGTGCGAGTTACTAATTCCGGGCTAAGTCCCGAAGGCATTTGTGCGAGTTACTAATTCCGGGCTAAGTCCCGAAGGCATTTGTGCGAGTTACTATATCCGGGCTAAGTCCCGAAGGCATTTGTGCTAGTGACCATATCCAGGCTAAGACCCGACGGCCTTGTGCGAGTGGTTATATCTGGCTAAATCCCGAAGATACTTGGGTTTGGGAATGAGCGATCTTGCTGTAATAATTTCAATTAATACGCTCGTAAAATCCCAACAATGAGGTATGTTTCATATGTGCATTGAGATAATTGATTCCTTCTAAATAGTATTTGCTCAATCGATTAACAAGCTTCCGGCTTTTAGTCAAAGTTGATTCCTTATGTATGAATATAAGGGTTGGAAATGTGAAGTAGATTTTGGTTCGTCAGCTATTGGGCTCGAGATTGTCGAAGTCGAAGTCGTCCACACTATCAAAGCCCTTTTGGTACACTTTCAGTTGAACTCTGAAAATGGCATGTATAGGACTACCCTTTTTGTTGTTGGTCACATACCCTTGGTTTTGTATAAATTTGGATAGCCATGCTAAAATGGCTTATATACTCTTTGAGCATAGCATTATAATCGTTTTGTATGTTGTTCATTGAGAGATATGGAAATGTTTAGTAACGATTAGCCATTGGAATGGTTAATCATGATCATTTTGGTGCTTTGTATGACAAATTCTAGTGGATTCATGGAAAACCATGAAATAGGTAAAGTTTACCTAAAAAAAAAACGGATGCTGACAGCAGCAGTGGTGTGGATTTGAAAAATCACTAAAAATAGTGAATAAATTACGTAATTGAACCTTGATGAATCTACTTTCATATGGAAGAAACGAAACGAACATATGAGTCGTATTTTAAGAGATATTTAAGTTTTCGTGGAGCAGGGCAGAGCGATTTGGATCCCCGATCGACTTTGGAAATTCACTATAAATTAACCAAAGATAATTAGAGGTCATGCCATATATGTATAGATTCCTTTTTGAGTCTAGTTTCGTTAGAAACAAACGACATAAGCAATAAAGCCCTGTACTGGAAGATATATAAGACGTAACGCATGAAGGTCAGAGCAGTCAAACCCTAAAATAGGGGAGACTTTAACTAATAAACTGTACTAATTGGCTCGACCAAAAATTCTAGAAAAAATTTGTAGATGTATATATGAGTCTAGTTTTAGGTAAAATTTACAAAACTGGTTTTCTAGTTTTGGAACTCAAGATATGATTTTTATGGTAACAGTGACGCAGTTAGCCAGTTTGTCTGGAAATTTTTTTAAAAAATGGACTGTGAGAATCAATGAAATAAATCTGTAAATACCTCGTATTCGACTCCGGCAACGGTCTCGGGTATGGGGTGTTACAATCGATCTAAGGGCTCGAAACTCAGATAGGTTAACTCGCTAAATTGATATCTGAATAACCACAAGGTAGCCTACCGAGTAACACTGAATCTAATCCAAGGGAGCAAATCAATGCAATTACAATTCAAGATGGGGAAGGGTTAGTTGCACCTGAACCAGAACCGAGGCAAGAAACATTGGTAAGTAAAGGTAAGGGTGAGGTGGACCACAATGACCTAAAACCAGTAAGTAAAGAATACAAACCTCGTATGCCATACCCAAACACAACAAGGAAAGACCGCACAGAAGAACAATTTGGTAAATTCCTTAAATTATTAAAGAAGTTACACATTAACTTACCGTTTATTAAAGCTCATTCGCAGATACAAAATGCAGTCAAATTCTTAAAGGAGCTTTTAACAAATCAGCTGAAGTTGGATGAGGAGTCGCATGTGGAACTAAATGCAGTTTGCTCAGCCATACTACAGAATAAGTTGGCCAACAAATTAAAAGATCCAGGGAGTTTTACGATTCCCTGTTTAATTGGTAGCCTAGATGTAAATAATGCTTTGGCTGATTTAGGGGCTAGTATAAATGTCATGCCTTACAAAATGTTTAAGCAACTAGGTCTTGGGAAACCCAAACAAACTAGGATGAGTATTCAATTAGCCGATAAAATAATCAGATTTCCTAGGGGTATTATTGAAGATGTACTCGTTAAAATTGACAAATTTATATTCCCAATTAATTTCGTTGTTTTAGACATAGAAGAGGATAGTAACGTTCCTTTAATTTTAAGGAGGCCCTTTTTAGCATCTGCTAGAACAATAATTGATGTTGGTACAGGTGAACTCACACTTCGTGTGGGAGACAAAATAATTATTCTACTCAAGCTTGTAATTCGAGTAACACATTAAAAATTAAAGGTGGTTGTATAAATCATTCTACTAAAACTGACCATGTGGGGCAACCTACTTTGCAGGAAATAAGTTCGGAGAACCTACACGAGCCATGTTCAAGCAACAACAAAGGACCTATCTATGAAGAACGAAGGCTACAAATCGAGGAACTAGATGAATGGCGGATACAGAAACTGAGAACACCCGATAAACCAAAACCGAGCCAAGACGATCTCAATACATCACCAAATCAACTTAAGGTTGGAGACAAAGTACTACTAGATGCAACAGATCCTCGCATTACCACTTTTGAACCTAATGAAGAAATTCCTCTCACGGTACTCAGTATTTTCCCATATGGTATAGTCGAGGTAATTCACCCCGAATTTGGAACTTTTAAAGTAAGAAATACTCATCGTAAACCTTATATTGATAATGTTGATAGCAGGGATGAGGAGTGTAAACTCCTCGAGCCACTATAATCAAACACCAGAGAGGTAAGTCAAGCTTAGACTATAAATAAGCACTTCTCGAGAGGCAACCAGAGCACTAATAGTAATGATTTATTTAAATTCTAGTTTTTCACATCTAACCTACTAACCAAGTCTTGAAAACATAGGATTTTCCCATCCACACAGCCAGGCACACGGGCGTGCCTTAGGCCGTGCAATATTGCTGTGTGAAAACTGGGAAAAAAATTTTCCCCAACACGGGATGCAATAAGTCGCCACGGCCGTGTGATAAGGCCGTGGGTGAAACTGCCAAACCAACACGGGCGTGTTACATGCCCGTGTTTTGAAACCTTGGGCGAACCTGTCAATTTAGCACGGGCGTTCGACACGCCTGTGCCCAGCCCCCGTGGTCGACACTATCAAACTAACACAGGCATGGGATATCATACACGGGCGTGGGAGAAGCGAATGAAGCAAGACACGGCCGTGCGACACAGCCATGTGCACCCACACACCCAAGGAAACATGGGCGTGGGGCGAATGTTAGACACGCCTAAATTTAAAAAATCGTGAAACACAGGGGCACGCCCGTGTGCCCTAAAATCTATATAAACCCCTCACTATTCATCATCCCCCTCCCCAAAAATCCCTAACCCTAGTCGTTGCAACTCCACGTGCCCTACCTGCCACGCCCGTGCACCGCCTATAACACTGTTTCCGACGACCCAAGCTTCTTCTTTTTGCGTTTGTTTACTCTTTTCTCTCTATTTTCTTTAAATATTTTTCTTATTTCATGATTTCTTTGATCCATTTGACTATTTCAAGTGAATATTCATAGTAGAATAATAATACTCATGCTTGTCATTAAAGAATATTGCCATTTTTCATACTACATTCATCTATTTTTCTCGTTTCCATGGATTTTATGCTTACCCACATGCATTCATACATTAGATATTCCAGTCGTATTATTCTCATTGTCCTATTTTAATAACTTAATATATTTGCTTTAGTTGTTTTAGTTTTGTTAACTTGATCTTGTACGCGAGTCTCATAAAATATTCCTATTTAGTTTTGTGTTTCCATGCTATTTTTGGGGTGTATTGGTTGAACTTCGGCTTTTCAATGCAAGTATACAATGTCATCCTTACGTACTAAGAAAACCGTTGTCCCCGTCTCAAAGAAAAGAAAAGGAGCAACGCCATCCTCAGGTCTTACCGCGGAGATTAGGCACCCTTTCCTCGAGTTCCCCTTGGGACCCCAAGAGGAGCTATTTCAGATATTATGGGCCCGAACCCTAGGTGTGGGCTGCTGCATTGACTAGGCCACACTTGAAAAAATTCAGATGGCTGACGCGGTCCGAGCCCTCCTGATGACTGGACCGTGGGGGCTCTTCTTTGAGATCATCGAGGTGACATACCTCGAGCTCATGATGGAACTATTGATCGCGTGATTTCGTGATAGGTTTTAAATATTTATAATTACTCATTCTTGAACTAACTATTATCGCGATGTAGGCAAGTGTACCTATCGAACAGTAGTATAGTTTTAGCAAGACTGGATTGTCGAACCCAAAGGAACTAAAAGTACTAGTAATGAATGTCTTTTTATTATCTAGCCTAAGAATAAAGAGGTTTCTATTTTAACTAACTAATTATCTAAACTAAGAACGCACAGAGAATGGAATTGGGGAATTGCTTTTGGAAAAATCGATTGAATGAACACAATACCTAAGGAAAAATCCACCTAGACTATACTTGTTATTCTCGTTCTGAATCGGACGATTTATTCATTTAACTTGTTTTGTAGAGATCCCTAAGTTATGTTATTATCCCTATTCAAGACTAATAATGTCTAATACCTAGTTTGAATAAATGAGACTTTTCTCTAATTAACACTCTAGGCCTGCATTAACTCGATCCATGGATCCCCTTATTAGGTTTCACCCTAATCCGAAAAAATCTTGTCACCCTATGTCTAGGCGCGTAATCAAATCCGCTTAATTATGAAAAATGTACTCATAAATAGGGTCTACTCCTCCTTTGAATAAGAACTTATCTTGAATTGGTATCCTGGGATATCAAAATAAGAATTAAGAACACATAATTAAGAACAAGTTAAATATTTATCATAAAACTCAGAAAATAATAACAAGATTCATCTTAGGTTTCATTCCCCTTAGGTACTTAGGGGACTTAGTTCATAACTAAATAAGAAAACATCTCAAAATAATAAAGAATACAAAACATAAAGAAAACCCAAAACTCCTGAAAGGGAATTGAGGAGAGATCTTCAGTCTTGATGATGAATTCGACTTTTGAGATGAATCAATCGACTTTCTGGGAGTAATTCCTTATCCCCTACTCTGTCCTCCCCTTTCTTCCTTCTCTAGGGTGTATTTATAGGCTTTGGAATGCCTAAATGCCCTCAAAATTAGCCTTTTTCGAATTGGACTCAACTTCGGCTTGGCAGGGACATGCCCGTGTGTGATTACTTAAGGCCGTGATTGAGCCTGTCAAATTGACACGGCTGTGTGGTCTGCCCGTATGAGGAGGTCCAGGCCGTGTTGATTTCGTACTTTGGCCCATTTTCTCTGTTTTTGGCCCTTTTCTCGTTCCTTTCGCTCTCCTATGCTCTCCTAAGTGTAAAACATGAAATTAAAGCATTAGGAGCATCGAATTCACCAATTCTAATGGAATATCATCCATAAAATGCGTTAAACATGGGGTAAAAATATGTATAAATTACGGTTTATCAAATACGCACACACTTAAGCATTTGCTTGTCCTAAAGCAAAATTCTCAACTCATAATCAAAATAAATTCTTCTCAACTTATAATTCTATTGATAATATCTCAGAATAATCCATAGGTAATCATACATTGAGAATTCAACTAAAAGAACAAAAAAGTTTCAAACATTCCAAGTTGAGTATTTAATCATGCAAACATAGGTGTCTGTCCTCATTTAAGTAATTACCTTTGATTCAGAACATCACAGAGTTTCACATCCTCACTACAGATTCACTCAAATCACTCGAGGTGTTTAAGGACAATAAATGAAGCACTCAATAGTCAATAATGAAAAGTCATTACCATAGGCTTGCATGAAAATCAAATCTCCACCACTATAATTTAAGATGATACATCAATCAAAAAGGTCTTTAGAGGGTTGTAATGAGGTTTGGTTAGGGGGTGTGGTCACAAGCTGAAAGAAAGGGTTAGAATCGAGATTGAATTGAAAAATTACCTAACTAGAAAAAGAGTTAATCATCACTTGCATACAACAGAGCTTCTTCTCAGACTAAGGAATTTAACTTTTGAAGCTTACAAATAGAAGATCACTACTAATATGTATACATGTTTTTTTTTTAAGAACACATTAAATTACAGAGTAGAATACAACATAGCTAAGCAACTATTTCAATTCAAATCTCGACAAAAATGGGGCTTAAATTAATTTAGGGGATTTCAACAATAATGGGTTAAAGGTTAATATTAAGGGTAATATAAGAAATGGCTTGTTAGGCTCAAGTGGGTTCACTAGGGGTTAATTGTAGTGGTAGGCTTTTCATGGCATGAGTGGGTTAATCCTAAGTGCCTTAATCATTTTGACATATCAAATCAAATGGTACGGTCTCAACATGAATAATCAAGCAAGTTCTAGAATAACAGTTCACTACTAACGCACTCAACGCAATAATAAAAGTGAGCATGAAAGAATTAATAGATCCTCAAAAGGCTCAAAAATCTCACAAAAATTATGGCTTTTGATGTTTAAAACTTGTGAATCCCAACTCAAAGTAATACCTAAATTTTTGGGAAACAACCTAAAATTTTAAATTCTTAAAAATCAACTTATCATGCTTGATTCTCTAATGTCTTAAAGTTTAAACAATCAATCTATAAACGCCTATGTTTTAATTTAAGATATATCAATCAAAATCATAAATCAATAAAAATTTATCCTAAATATGATATGAGAGCTTTTCAAGAAAACAAGGTAGTCATTCAGGGATTTTTCTGATAATGAAATAAATACCCCCCACACTTAAGATGTACATTGCCCTAAATGTACAAAGATAGATATTAGAATATAAAAATAAGATAGGGAGAGAAGTGAAACTTCTTGTATGATGAATTCCTCGAACTGGAGTTCTGGAGAGTAATCGGTTCGAGAGTGGAGAAGGATACTCTGGTGATCGTAGAGGTTCATTAGGCCATAAGTCCTGTGCCAAAAGAATATTATCTCTAGTGGTAGCTATGGTCGTGTGTGAGTAGGATATTGCAGTCGTGTAGAACCTTTCCCAGTGGAGTTTTAGTTCCTATGTGATGATGAGCTTAAGAGCTCTATATAACTGTGATAAAATCAGGAACTTTTTAGGGGATATTAGGAAGAATAATTACTCAAAAAGAAATAACCGAAATTAATAATTAAAAATGAAATTTCTAAAATCTAATAAAAATAAAAAGTAGTTTTAATAAAAATTAAAAACATAAAATAATAAATAAATGTTTTTAAACATCTTCATCACTGGATGGTTCGCGAGGTGGGACTGGCGATGAGATGTGGAGGTGCTGAAAAATCTGCTATAGAGTAGCATCAATGTTGTCAAATCATTGAAAACACTACTGCTCGAATTGAGTGAGGCGCTCAGAGATGTCAGCATATGAAGCCACTACATGAACTGGACAAGAGGGTGGTGGTGGCTGAGTCGGTGGGTCCTCGTGCTGTGAGGGAACATCATCAGGAATGTCCTCGTAGGCCTCCTCATCGGTATATTGGGCGAGACGATATTGGGTGAAGACATCTGACCGAGATGCCTTGTGAAGACATCTGGCCGATGAGGGTGAGGGATGATTCTTGGGCTGCAGTGTTGAGGAGCTCGAAGTTTCGAGCTAGTCGAGTCACATATGCGCCAATGGAGATGATCCCCTTCCTATGCCGCTCCGTCTGGTGCTGAATCATGAGGGCGATCAAATAGGCAAGGTCGATGACGTGCCTGTGCGACATACACCATAAGAAGTAGGCATCGTGAGTGTTGACGACGCCAGTGCTCTCTCGCCTCCCTGTAATCGTGTGAGCTAAAATGGCATGTAGGTACCTCAGGGATGGTGGGAGAACTGATGCCTTAGAGCAGCTAGGATTGTAGGAGGCTATGCCAGGGTCCAAAGTGTGCCAGCACTTCGAAGGAAAAAAATGTATGTGGCGAGTGAGAGCATGTAGTTCATTTTCCTCCTTGAACTCCTCCGTATATAAGCCTAGTGCAGCACCGAATTCTGGGATGCTTAGTTGGCGAACTAACCCACATAGGCAAAACTAGACCGTGTCGGAATCATCGTAATTTGCCATTACGGTCTGAAGATGGAACGTTGAGCATAGTTCCATCGTGAGCTCGAGGTATGTTGGTTCGATGATCCCAAAGAATAGCTCCCAAGGGTCAGTGGTTAGGAGGGCCTGAATCGCATCAGCCATTTGAATTTGTTCAACGACAGCCAAGTCGATACAGCGGCCCACAATTAAGGGTCGGGCCTGAAGTATTTGGAAAAGCTCTTCTTGAGGCCCTCGGGGGAACTGTAGAAGAGGGTGATGAATTTCTGTAGTTGGACCCGCGAAAAATGACACTCCCTTCCTCTTCTTCGAGGCAGGTACGACGGTTTTCTTTGCTCATGAAGACGACATTAAAATCCTGTAATATAAAGAATAATAATAATAGGTATACGAATTCGAAGAAGTAAAAGGCATGGATTTGAACTAACTATTTCAGCCAAGACTATTAATATGAAGCAAACTTCAACCACAATAACAATGAGAATGAGAATAGAAATGTAATGGGTATGAGGTTTTCCTAATCTCAATTTAACACAAAATGTATGATAACTAACCTAGGAATGCAAATTAAATAATAGACATTGGCATGGTAATAGCATGAGAATAAGCATAGTAATGTCATGGGTATGAGGTGTTCCTAATAACTTGATTTAACACGAAATGTAAGATAACTAACCTAAGAATGCAAATTAAATGATAGAAAATTGAAAAATAGTTCAAAAGATATGAAGATTATGTTGATAATAAGCATTAGAAATAAGTAAAATAGAAGTGAAAGGAGTAAACAAACGCTAGGGGAAAGAGATTGAGTGTCAAAAATGAAGTGGGAAGTGGCGCACGGGCGTGGCAGAGAGGCCGTGTGGAGTTGCAGTGGCTAGGGTTAGGGGCTTTGAATAAGGAAGAAAGTGAATAGTGTAGGGTATTTATAGATTTTGGGCCACACGGCCAGGGCACACGCCCGTGTTCCCCAACTTCAGCCCGTGTGATTCGCGAATTTCGAATTTGGGCTCGTCTGACATTTAGTACACGCCCGTGTTCCTTGGGCGTGTGGGTGCACACGGCTATGTCTGACGTTGTTCGCTTCTCCTACGCCTGTGTGAGAAATCCCCACGCCCGTGTCAATCTAATAGGTTCAACCACAGGTGTTAGACACGGGCGTGTCACATTCTCGTACTAGTTTCTCAGTTTCAACCATGGGTCTTCCACACGGGCGTGTCGCACACCCGTGCTGTTTTGGCAGGCTCGACCACGGCCATGTCGCACGGCCATGGCATTTTATCGTAGCCCATGTTTGGGGACATCCTTGCTTTGTATTCACACGGCCATAAGCACGCCCGTGTGCTTGGTCGTGTCTCTGTGAAAAACCTGTATTCGAGAGCTCCGTTAGTAAGTTAGATGTTGAAGACTAAATTTTTAAAGAAGTTAATACAGTTAGTGCTGTGGTTGTCTCCCAAGACGCGCTTATTTATAGTCTAAGCTTGATTACGTCTCCGTTGAATAATCATGGTGGTTTGAGGAGTTTATATTCCTCATTCCTGTCATCAATCTCATCAAAATAAGGTTTTAAACGGGTGTTGTTTACTTTAAAAGTACCGAAATTAGGGTGCCTTACCTCGACCCGTAAGAGGGATTTCTTCATTCGGGTGGTAGCGACAATGTGGGGATCTGCAGCATCTAATAAGACTCTATCTCCAATCTTAAGTTGATTTGGAAAGGTATTGAGCTTGTTCTGTCATAGATTCGGTTTGTCAGGTGTTCTTAGTTTATTCCTCCGCCATTCATCGAGTTCCTTGATTTGTAATCTTCGATCTTCATGAATAGGTCCTCTACTATTGCTTGAGAATGACTCGTGTGCTTCTTTCAAAATCATTTCCTATAAAGTAGGTTGTACCATATTGTCAGTTCTAGGAGAATGGGTTAAATGGTCACCTTCAATTCCCGATGTGTTGCCAGAAATACAAGCTTGAAGGGTGATTGTTTCGTCTCCTACACGGAGTGTGAGTTCACCTATTCCAACATTAATAATTGTTTTAGCAGTTGCTAAAAAGGACCGTCCCAGAATTAAAGGAGTGTTGCTACCATCTTCTATATCTAGAACAATAAAGTCAATGGGAAATATAAATTTATCGATTTTAACTAGTACATCTTCAATAATACCCCTAGGGAACCTTATAGTTTTATTTGTTGATTGAATGCTCATCCTAGTTTGTTTGGGTTTCTTGAGACCTAATTGCTTAAACATTTTGTAGGGTATGACGTTAATACTAGCCCCTAAATCAGCTAATGCATTGTTAACATCTAAACTACCAATTAAGCAAGGAATTGTAAAACTCCCTAGATTTTTAGTTTGTTCGGTAGTCTATTTTGGAGAATAGCTGAGCAAACTGCGTTTAGCTCCATGTGCGACGCCTCGTCCAACTTCCGCTTATTTGCTAAAAGTTCCTTTAAAAATTTCATTGCGTTTGGCATCTGTGATAGGGCTTCAATAAACGGTAAATTAATATGTAATTTTTTTAAGAGTTTAAAGAATTTACCAAATTGTTCATCTGAGAGGTCTTTCCTTGTCGCGTTGGGGTATGGCACGCGAGGTTTATATTTTACATTCACCGTTTTGTTTTTATTGTTATCTACATCACCTTGACCTTTGCTTACCACAGTTTCTTGCCTCGATTCTAGTTTAGGCTCAACAACTCTTTCTTCAACTTGAATATTAATTGCATTGAGCTGTTCCCCTGGGTTGGGTTCAGTATTACTTGGCAAGCTACCTTGTGGTCGTTCAGAAATTAGTTTGGAAAGCTGACCTATCTTAGTTTCAAGCCCTTGGATCGACGCTTGTTGATTTTTAAGTGCTGTCTCGGTGTTCTGGAAACGAGTTACTGACATTGAAATAAACTTTGAGAGCATCTCTTCAAGGTTCGATTTCTTTTCCTGTTGGTAGGGTGGTTGTTGGTAGCCTAGAGGTGGTTGTGGTCTTTGATTTCCTTGACCGCTCCACGAGAAATTGGGCTGGTTCCTCCAACCTGCATTCTAAGTGTTACTATATGGATTTTTTTGAGGTTGAGGATTATTACCCATGTAGTTTAATTGCTCGTTATCCATGCTGTGGCCATAAGGTTGGTATTTCGAATGGTTTGTTCCACCTCCACTTGCTTCGCACTGCATTATTAGGTGAACCTGTGAAGTACTAAGAAAACCATCAATCTTTTTATTTAAGAGTTCTACCTAATTAGAGAGCATGGTGACCGAATCGACGCTATAAATGCCGGTTGTTTTCGTTGGCTTTGTCCTCATGACTTGCCACCGATAGTTATTCAGTGACATCTCTTCTATAAACTCATAGGCATCTTTAGGTGTTTTATTATTGATGGTTCCGCCAGCAGCTGCGTCAACCATTTGTCGAGTCGAAAGATCCAGGCCATTATGGAACGTTTGAACCTATAGCCAAAGCGGTAACCCATGATGAGGGCACATTCTCAAAAGGTCCTTGTATCTCTCCATGCATCATAGAGTGTTTCTAAATCCATCTACACAAAAGAAGAGATATCATTACATAATTTAGCCGTTTTAACCGACGGAAAAAATTTTAGTAAAAATTTTTCGGTCATTTGTTCCCAAGTAGTAATTGACCCTCATGGTAATGAGTTCAACCACTATTTAGCTTTGTTCCTCAATGAAAAAGGGAATAACCGAAGACGAATTGCATCATCAAAGACACCATTAATTTTAAATGTATCGCATAATTCTAAGAAGTTGTCTAAATGAGTGTTGGTATCCTCATCCTGCAAACCATCAAACTGAACAATTGCTGTATCATTTGAATAGTGTTAGGTTTTAATTCAAAAGTATTTGTAGCTACAGTAGGTCTAACTATGCTTGATTCAGTTCCTGTTAGAAAAGGTTTAGCATAATTATACATAGTGCGTGGAGCAGGATTTTGATTAACCGCAGTTACAGGAGGTAGCTGATTGCCTTGGTTTTCAGCCATATCTTCAGTTGGGGGTTGAGTATCGTCTTCTTGCTCGTTCTCTGTGTATCTTAAGCTTCACCTTATTTCTCTTTGATTTCTGTGAATTGTACGACCGATTTCTTCGTCAAAAAGTAATGGTCCTGACGGATTTCTTCTAGTCATAAACTATAAAAACCTACCAAGAGAAGAAAAATGTAAATTAATAAATAATAATCATAAATTAAAGTGCATAATAAAATAAATGGCTAAAGTAATAAAAATTGAGTGTTCCTAATATTTCAGTTCCCCGGCAATGGCGCCAAAAAATTGATCGCGTGATTTCGTGATAGGTTTTCAATATTTATAATTACTAGTTCTTGAACTAACTATTATCGCGATGTAGGCAAGTGTACCTATCGAACAGTAGTATAGTTTTAGCAAGACCGGATTGTCGAACCCAAAGGAACTAAAAGTACTAGTAATGCCTGTCTTTTTATTATCTAGCCTAAGAATAAATAGGTTTTTGTTTTAACTAACTAATTATCTAAACTAAGAACGCACAGAGAATGGAATTGGGGAATTTCTTTTGGAAAAATTGATTGAATGAAGACAATCCCTAAGGAAAAATCCACCTAGACTGTACTTGTTATTCTGGCTCGGAATCACACGATTTATTCATTTAACCTGCTCCGTAGAAATCCCTATGTTATGTTATTATCCCTATTCAAGACTAATAACGTCTAATCCCTAGATTGAATAATCGAGACTTTTATCTAATTGACACTCTAGGGTTGCATTAACTCGATCTATGGATCCCCTTATTAGGTTTCACCCTAATCAGGCAAAATCTTGTCACCCTATGTCTAGGCGCACAATCAACTCCGCTTAATTATGACAAATGTACTCTTAAACAGGGTCTATTCCTCCTCTGAATAAGAGCTTATCTTGAATCGGTATCCTGGGATATCAAAACAAGAATTATGAACACATAATTAAGAACAAGTCAAATATTTATGATAAAACTTAGGAAATAATAACAAGATTCGTCTTAGGTTTCATTCCCCTTAGGTATTTAGGGGATTTAGTTCATCACTAAATAAGAAAACATCTCAGAATAATAAAGAATACAAAACATAAAGAAAACCCAAAACTCCTAAAGAGGAATTAAGGAGAGATCTTCAGGCTTGATGATGAATCTGGCTTCTGAGATGAACCAATCGGCTGTCTTGGAGTAATTCCTTACCCCCTACTCTGTCCTCCCCTTTCTTCCTTCTCTAGGGTGTATTTATAGGCTTTGGAATGCCTAAAAGCCCTCAAAATTAGCCTTTTTCGAATTGGACTCAACTTGGGCTCGGTAGGGACACGCCCGTGTGCGATTACTTAAGGCCGTGATCGAGCATGCCAGATTGACACGGCCGTGTGGTCTGCCCGTGTAAGGAGGTCCAGGATGTGTTGATTTTGTACTTTGGCCCATTTTCTCTGTTTTTGGCCCGTTTCTCATTCCTTTCGCTCTCTTATGCTCTCCTACGTGCAAAACATGAAATTAAAGCATTAGGAGCATCAAATTCACCTATTTTAATGGAAAATCATCCATAAAATGCGTTAAACATGGGGTAGAAATATGTATAAATTACGGTTTATCAACTATGCTCGACCTTCCATCTCCAAGTCGTCATTACAAACTTCGACGATCCTGGAACGGTCTAATTCTGCCTTGGTGGTCTAGTGTGCCAGTTAAGCGTACTCGAGTTCGGGATTGCACTAGGGCTGTACACGGATGTGTTCATGGACGACAATGAACTCGACACCCTCTACTGCCACATCCACGACTCTCCCTCAAAGTGTTGGAAGGACCTCGTCCCTGCCTCGGCTCCTATGATCCTAGCTGCTCTAAGGCATCAGCCCTCGCCCCATCCCTGCGATGCCTACACGCCATCTTGGCAGACATTCTGACGGGATGACGAGAGAGCACTGGCGTCACCAACACTCACGACGCCTATTTCTTATGGAGCTTGGAGAACGGGCAGGTTTTCGACCTTGCCTACTTCATCGCCCTCGCCATCCGCCATTAGATGGAGCGACATAGGAGAGGGGTCATCTCTATCGGGCCTTATGGGACTCAATTGGCACGACACTTTGGGCTCCTCAACACAGTGGCACAGTCATCCTCCCTCACTCTCATTGGCTAGATGTCCCCACAGGGCATCTTGAGCATGCTAAACATGAGGATGATCAAGAAACGACGTCGCACCTACCCTCCTCAGTATCGCCTCGTGCAGTCTACCGAGGAGGAGGTCCCAGAGGATATTACTGATGATGTCCCTCCACATTTATTTCATTTTTATTTTCACCTTTATCTTTATTTATCATATTTAAGTACTTTTTATTTCATTTTCCTTTATTATTATTTTAATTTTAGTTTTTATAATTTTTATTGAATAATTTATAGTTTCAGCTATTTTATTACGAGTAATTATGCTTCCTTATATTTCCTAAAAAGTTTCTGATTCTATCAGAGTTATAAAGAGCTCCAAAGCTCATCATCGCATAGGAACTAAAAACTCCACCTGCAAATGTTTTCCACGACTGTCATGTCCTACTCGACCATGACCATAGCTACTACCAGATATAATATTCTTTTGGCGTAGGACTTATGGACTAATGAACCTATACCACCACCGGAGTATCCTCCTCCACTCTCATCATTGCCTTGGCCGATTATTCTCCATAACTCTAAATCAAGGAGTTCATTCATTATTCAGGAAGTTTCACTTCTCTCCCTATCTTATGATTATTTATCTATATTTTTCAATATATTTATTTTTGTACATTGAGGGCAATGTACATCTTAAGTGTAGGGGGTCTTTCATATCATCATTAGAAATCCCTGAATTTTGTCTTATTCTCACGTGAATCACTCATAACAATATTAGAATGAATTTTAATTAATTTATGATTTTTATTGATATGTCTTGAATTAAAACATGGGCATTTATGCATTGATTGTTTAAACATTAAGACATTAGGGAATCAAGCATGAAAAGTTGATTTTTGAAGAATTATAAACTTTTAGGTTGTTTCCCTAAGTTTAGGTATTATTGTGAGTTGAAATTCACAAGTTTATACATTAAAAAACCATAATTTTTGTGAGATCTTGACCCTTTAGAGCATATTTTATTTCTTTCATTCTCACTTTTATTATGAGTGCATATTGATTTGTTATTCTAGAACTTGCTTGATTATGCATGTCAAGACTACACCATTTGATTTGATATGTCAAGATGATAAAGGTGCTTAGGTTTAACCCACTCAATCCACAAAATCCTACCTTCATAATTGAACCTTAGTGAACCCCTTTGAGCCTAACAAGAAATTAATTGATTTACCCTCAATATTAACCCATAACCCATTATTGTTGAAATCCCCTAAATTGATCCCTATTTTTGTCGAGATTTAATTTGAACTAATCGCTTAGCTTTGTTTTGCTCTTCTATGTATTTGACTTGTTCTTAAAAAAAAAAAAAACACTTCAACACATATTAGTAGTAATTCGTCATTTTTGAGCTTGAGTGTTAATTCCATATTCTGAGAAAAAGCTCACTTGTATTCAACTAATGACTGGTTATTTTTCTAGCTAGGTAATTTTTCAATTCAATCTCGATTCTAACCTTTTCTTTTAGCTTGTGACCACACCCCCTAACCAAAGCCACATTACAACCCTCTAAAAGACCTTTTTGATTGATGTATCAGCTCAATTTATAGTGGTGGAGATTTGATTTTCAAGCAAGCCTATGGCAATAGCTTTTCATATTGACTAATGAGTGCTTTAATTGATGTCCTTAAACACCTTGAGTGATTTGAGTCAATCTTTAGGAGGATGTTAAACTTTGTGATATTTTGATAAAAGGTAATCACTTAGATAAGGGGAGACACCTATTTTTCGTGATAAAATACTCAACTTGGAATGTTTGAAACTTTTATGTACTTTCAGTTGAATTTTCAATGTATGAATACTTATGGATTATTTTGAGATATTATTGATAGGGATTATAAATTGAGAAGAATTTATTTTGATTGTGAGTTGAGGATTTTGCTTGAGGACAAGCAAAAGCTTAAGTGTGGGGGTATTTGATAAACTGTAATTTATACATGTTTTATCCCATGCTTAGCACACTTATGGATGGTTTCTCCTTAGATTTGGTGAATTAAATGCTCCTAATTCTTTAATTTCATGTTTTATACTTAGATGAGCATAGGAGAGTAAAAAGAGCGAGAAACGGGCCGAAAATAGAGAAAATGGACCCACATGGGAAATCAACACTACCTGGACTTCCTCAGATGGGCGTGTCCCTTTGGCAGGATCAAAGCACGACTTACATGGATAGACTACATGCCCGTGCCTATTCAACAGCCTTGACCACGAGTTGGAGTAATCGTACACGGGCGTGTCCCTGTCGAGCCCAAGTATAACCCTATTTGAAAAAGGCCAATTTTGAGGGCTCTTAGGTATTCTAAAGCCTATTTAAACACCTGAGGAGGCACATAGGAAGGGGGACGCAGAGTAGGAGGTAAGGAATTAATCAAGGAAAGTCGATTGGTCCATCTCAAAAGCTGGATTCATCATCAAGACTGAAGATCTCCCTTCAATTTCCATTCAGGGGTTTTGGGTTTTCTTGATGTTTTGTATTTATTATTATTTTGAGATGTTTTCTTCTATAATTATGAACTAAACCCCCTAAATACCTAATAGGAATGAAACCTAAGAAGGATCTTGTTATTATTATCTAAATTGTATGATAAATATTTGACTTGTTCTTAATTATGTGTTCTTAATTCTTGTTTTAATATTCTAGGATATTGATTCGAGTTAATGCTCTTATTCAGAGGAGGATTAGACCCTGTCTAAGAGCAAATTTGTCATAATTAAGCGGAGTTGATTGCACGCCTAGAGATAGGGTGATAAGATTTTGCCGAATTAGGGTGAAACCTAGTAAGGGGATCCATAGATCTAGTTAATGCAACACTAGGTGTTAATTAGAAAGAGATTTCAATTAATCAACCTAGGGTTAGACGTTATTAGTCTCGAGAGAGATAATAATATAACTTAGGGATTTCTGTGGATCAAGTCTAATGAATAAATCGACTAATTTAGAGTCAAATAACAAGTGAAGTCTAGGTGGATTTTTCCTTGGGTATTGTCTTAATCAATTGAGTTTTTCGAAAAGCTTTTTTCCAATTTTCTCTCTGTGCACTCTTAGTTTAGTTAATTAGTTTAGATAAAAAAATCCCTTAATTTTTAGGCTAGATAATAGAAAGAAAGTAATTACTAGTACTCTTGGTTCCTTTGGGTTCGACAATCCGATCTTGCTAAAGCTATAATACTGTTCGATAGGTACACTTGCCTTCATCGTGATGATAGTTAGTTTCAAGAACGACTAAATATAAATTTTTAAAACCTGTCACGAATATCACGTATCAAGTTTCCTTGACCAAACCAACTCCATGAATCTTATTCTCCTTAAGTTCAGTCCAGTATAAAAGTGTACGACATTTACGTCCATACAATGCCTCATAAGGTGCCAACTGATAACTGTTGTTGTAGGCAAATTCAACCAACGGTAAGTATTTTTCCCAACTACCTTGGAATTCCAATACACAGCATCGGAGCATGTCTTCTAAGATCTGAATTACTCACTCAAATTGTCCATCAGTCTGTGGGTGAAAAGTGGTACTAAAGTTTAGTTTCGTGCCCAAAGCCTCTTACAAATTTTTCCAAAATCGTGATGTGAACCTCGGATCTTTATTCGAAATAATTGTCAAAGGTACTTTGTGTAGTCTTACAATTTCAGAAACATACAATTCAGCCAACTTAACAAGTGAATAATCAATACGTACCTATATAAAATGAGCCGATTTAGTCAACTTGTCAACTACCACCCAGATGACATTTTCTTTCTTGGTGTCAATGGTAAATCTGTCACAAAATCCATAGGAATTCGGTCCCATTTCCATTCGAGAACCAAAATAGGCTGAAGTAAACCTAAAGGTACCTAGTGTTCGACCTTTACTTGCTGACAAATCAAGCACCTCGATACAAACTTGGATATATTTCTTTTCATACCATTCCACCAATACATTTTCTTTAAATCATTGTACATTTTTGTGCTACCTGTGTGAAATGACATACATCCATTATGAGCCTCATATAAAATAATCTGAATCAACTCAGTATTCTTTGAAACACAAATTCTACCATGGAACCTCAGACAACCATTGGAGTCTTTATGAAAATCTAGTTCACTGTTCGACTCACATTGAGCTTTCTTTGCTTGTAACTCTTTATTAGTTTTCTGAGCATTATAAATCTGTTGTAGAAAATTCGGTCTAGCCTTTAACTCTGCTAGAATTACACCATCATTGGACAAGGTTAGCCACGCATTCATAGCTCTCAAGGTAAATAAATACTTCCTGATTAGGGCATCGACGACCATGTTTTCCTTACTACGGTGATAATCAATCACAAGTTCATAGTCTTTTAACAATTCAAGCCATCTTCGTTGCCTCAAATTCAAGTCCTTTTGGGTCATCAAATACTTAAGACTTTTGTGGTCTGTATAGACATGGCATTTCTCCCTAAATAGATAATGTTGCCAAATCTTCAAAGCAAATACAATGGCAGCCCATTCTAGATCGTGCGTCAGGTAGTTCTTCTCATGGGGCTTCAATTGCTGCGAAGCATAAGCTACCACTTTACCTTCATGCATAACCACACAACCTAGTCCACTCAAGGATGCATCACTGTAAATCACAAATTCTTTCACTGTAATAACACTGGTGCTTCGGTCAATAACATTTTCAATTTCTCAAAGCTCTACTGACATTTTTCTAACCACTCAAACTTGACATCTTTTTGAAGTAATCTCATCATAAGAGTGGCTATCATAGTGAATCCTTTCACAAAACGTCTGTAGTAACCGGCCAAACCCAAAAAGCTCCTAACTTTAGTTACATTCTGTGGTGGCTTCCATTCAATAATAGCAGAAATCTTACTAGGATTAGCTAGGATACCATCACCTGAAACAATATGGCCTAAGAATCCGACCTCTCGAAGCCAAAACTCACTTTTACTAAACTTAGCATACAACTGTTTGTCCTTCAAAGTCTGTAAAATAGTTCTCAAGTGTTCGGCATGCTCTGCCTCATCTCTAGAATAAATTAGGATATCATCGATGAATATCACAACAAACTTGTCCAAATATGGCAGAAAGATTCGGTTCATTAAATCCATAAACACAGCAGGAGCATTTTTTAATCTAAATGGCATAATAAGGAACTCGTAGTGGCCATACCTCATTCTAAAGGCAGTGTTAGGCACATTCGACTCTTTAACTCGTAATTAATAATAGCCAAATCTCAAATCTATCTTAGAGAACCATGTTGCTCCTTTTAACTGGTCAAATAGGTCATCAATCCTTGGGAGAGGATACTTATTTTTAATTGTCACCTTATTGAGCTGTCGGTAGTCGATGCATAATCTCATGGAACTATCCTTATTTTTCAAAAATAATACATGAGTACCCCATGGAAAAAAACTCAGTCAACTCTTGTAACTGTGACTTCAATTCTTTTAGCTCAATCGGGGCCATCTTGTACGGAGCAATAGAAATAAGTGCCCTCCCTAGCATTAACTCAATACCAAATTCAACTTCTTTAATTGGAGGCAAACTTGGCAGTTCTTTTGGAAATACATCCGATTACTCACATACAACTGGCACTGATTCAATTTTCAATTCAGATTCCTTCGTATTCAATATGTATGCCAAATAAGCTTCATACCCTTTTCTCATACATTTTTTGGCAGACATCAAAGAAATTACAATTGGCGACTTATCTGCATCATCTGATTCAACCCGAAGAATCTCACCTTTTTCACATTTCAATTCAATAACTTTCTGTCCACAATTGACTATAGCATCATTTAGTGTCAACCAATCCATCTCCAATGTGACATCAAATTCATCAAAAGGTAACAACATCAAGTCGGCCAGAAAATAATGACCTCTAATCATCAAAGGGCATTTATTGCTGATCGCGATTTTTGTGTGACAGGTTTTAAATATTTATAAAGAATCGTTCTTGAAACTAACTATTATCATGATGTAGGCAAGTGTACCTATCGAACAGTAGTACAGTTTTAGCAATACCGAATTGTAGAACCCAAAGGAACTAAAAGTACTAGTAATGACAGTCTTTTTATTATCTAGCCTAAGAATAAGGGGTTTTGTTCTAACTAACAAATTAACTAAACTAAAAATTCACAAAAAATAGGATTGGGGGATTACTTTTGGAAAACAATTGAATTAAGACAATACCTAAGGAAGAATCCACCTAGACTTCACTTGTTATTCTAACTCTGAATCGGACGATTTACTCATTTAACTTGTTCTGTAGAGATCCCTAAGTTATGTTATTCTCCCTATTCAAGACTAATAACGTCTAATCCCTAGATTGAATAATTGAGACTTTTCTCTAATTAACACCCTAGGGCTGCATTAACTCGATCTATGGATCCCCTTATTAGGTTTCACCCTAATCTGATAAAATCTTGTCACCTTATCTCTAGGCGCACAATCAACTCCGCTTAATTATGACAACTGTACTCTTAGACAGGGTCTATTCCTCCTCTGAATAAAAGCTTAACTTGAATCAATATCTTGAAATATCAAAAAAAGAATGAAGAACACATAATTAAGAACAAGCCAAATATTTATCATGCAATTCTGAAAATAATAATAAGATTCGTCTTAGGTTTCATTCCCCTTAGGTATTTAGGGGATTTAGTTCATAACTGAAAAGGAAAACATCTCAGAAGAACAATGAATACAAAACATAAAGAAAACCCAAAACTCCTGAAGGGAAATTGAGGGGAGATCTTCTGTCTTGATGGTTAATCTGGCATTTGAGATGGATCAATCGGCTTCGTTGAGCAGTTTCTTGCCTCATTCTCTCTATGTGACCCTTTCTTCCTCCTCTAGGGTGTATTTATAGGCTTTGGAATGCCTAAGAAGCCTCAAAATTAGCCTTTTCTAAATTGGACTCAACTTGGGCTCGACAGGGACACGCCTGTGTGTGATTACTTCAGGTCGTGCTCGAGCATGTCAGAATGGCACGGGCGTGTATTCTACCCATGTGAGTTGTGCTTTAATTCTGCCAATTTGACATGGCTGTGTGGTCTGCCCGTGTGAGGAAGTCCAGGCCGTGTTTATTTCGTACTTTGGCCCATTTTCTCCGTTTTTGGCCCGTTTCTCGTTCCTTTCACTTTCTTATGTTCGCCTAAGTATAAAACGTGAAATTAAAGCATTAGGAGCATCAAATTCACCAATTGTAAGGAAAAATCATCCATAAAATGTGTTAAGCATGGGGTAAAAATATGTATAAATTACGGTTTATCAAATACCCCCACACTTAAGCATTTTCTTATCCTCAAACAAAATCCTCTACTCATAATCAAAATAAATTCTTCTCAACTTATAATTTCTATCGATAATATCTCAAAATAATCCATAAGTAATCATACATTGAGAATTCAACTAAAAGAACATTAGAGCTTTAAACATTCCAAGTTGAGTATTTAATCATGCAAAACTTAGGCATCTCCCCTTATCTAAGTGGTTACCTCGATTCAAAATCTCACGGAGTTTAACATCCTCACTAAAGATTCACTCAAATCACTCAAAGTGTTTAATGACAATGAAATTGCACTCATCAGTCAATATGAAAAGTTATTACCATAGGCTTGCGTGAAAATCAAATCTCCACCACTATAAATTGAGATGATACATGTGACAGCCTTAAATCGACCCTAGTCGAAATGTGGTTTCGGGACCACAAAACCGAGGCATAAAAATAATTTAATATTTATTTTATTGCCTATAATGTGTGTTAACCCATGTGTGACATTTTTTATGCTTTGATTTAGAATTATAAATGTGAATTTCACTAGAAAGGACCTAGTAGTAAACTTTGAAAGTATGATGGGGAAATGTGTGAGGACTAATTAAAGCATGCATGCAAAACAATGGACTTGCATGTCAAATTCCTCCCCTCCCAATAGCTAGTGGCCGGCCATGACAAGGAATTATGGGCAAAAATCATGTCATGAAACATGTTTGGTAAGTGGGTTATGTTGGAATGAATAAAATAAGGAGTATGGAATAAAAATTAATGTTAGTAGGATGAGAAACAAAAAAAAAGTGTCCATCTTTCTCCATAGCTCTTGGCCGAATGTCCTAAAGAAAGAAAGAAAAAAATTTGTTCATCTATTTTCACTCTCTTTTTGGACGAAAATACTAAGGATAAGGAAGGAGTTTTGCTTCATACTTGGTTTGGAAGAGGATTAGGAAGAGGTTGGCTATACTTGCATCAATAGTAAGGTATGTTTGAGGTTGTGCCATGAGATTCATGCATGTTTTTAGTTGCTAGCTTGATGTTCTTGTTAGCCCATGGTTCAAATCTTTGTTATGTCATGGGAATGAAATTCGGCCAAAGTGAATATGGTGTTAATGCCATTGCATGCTAAATATCAAGCTTGATAATGATACATGTGATGGAGGATTGAGGATTCTTAGATTTTCTTTTAGCATTTTTTTGAATGAGATACTAAGTTCTTTGTTTTACCATGACCAAATTGAAATGGTATGGTGTTGTGGTATTCGGCCATGTTATATCCATAAGTATGATTCATGCATGTTGCATGGTAAGTAAGATTTAAGCTTTGGATATGTGTATATATTTGGATATAAGCCACTTGAGAATTCGGCTCTAGCATATATATATGTATATATGTTCGCACACGATGTATTGGTATGACATATATGCTATTTCAAGGTGTATATTTGCTTGTGATGATGTCTCGATTATGAAGTAAATGAGAGATGTGCAATGAGTTACGATATGTAATGCGTTAGTAGTAAAATGTATGCTGTTTTTGTGTGGTATTAAGTGTATAATTGGCCTCAAATTGGACATGTATATTCGGCCACATGAGGGGAAATTGGTGTGCATGCATTCGGTTAGAGGCAAGCACATTGATGCCTATTCTTGGCTTAGAAAATTCGGCTAAGAGGAATATTAACTAATGTGTTGAGTTCGATTCATGATTTCGTACATATGCGACTTTGATGCCTAATGAGTATATATATTGGCTAAGTATCTTGAATTCCTCTTTCGATGCTCACATGATAAAACCAATTTATTTGTTAAATTAAGCTCAAGAGCAAAGGGGAGCTAAATCCGATAAGGGAAGGAAAAAGCCGTGGAATAGCCGTCAAATCGTTCGACCACGTCCGAGGTAAGTTCTTGAGCAATAGAGCTTAAATTCGAATTGATTAGATCATGTTTAAAGCAAATTAAAATCATGCTCTTTGTGTGTGGCTATTGAGCCGAAATTACAAATGTGATAAGTGACTTGTGTCGAATTTTGCTAATGAAAATGAAATGTGAATGTGTTATGGTTTATTGATAAATGTACATGGTTATTCAATGATATCCGGGCTAAGTCCCGAAGGCTTTGTGCTAAGTGACTAAATCCGACTAAGATCCGAAGGCTTTCGAGCAAGCTACTAAATCCGGGTTGAGTCCCGAAGGCATTCGTGCGAGTTATTGTAATCGGGCTATGTCCCAAGGCATTTGAATGTGTAGCCATATCCGGTTAAACTCAAGATACGTGATTCAAGAATGAATGAACTCGCTGTAAAATTTCAGCTAATACGCTTGAAAATTCCAGCAACGAGGTATGTTCGTATGTGCTTTGGAATAGTTGATTCCTTGAATAATATTCGCTCAATCGAGAAATGAGCTTCGGCATTTGGCTAAGATGAACCCTTATGTATGAATATAGGGGTTGGAATGTGAAATAAGTATGATATTGAGAATTTGTGCATATGAAATTATCCGTTAGCTATATGAATGTTATGCTTTTGTTGTGCCGAATCCTTGCTCTAACTTACTAAGCATAAATTGCTTACTCCGTTTCTCTGTTTCTCTGTCTATAGATTTTGGCTCGTCACCTATCGGACTCGGGATTTTTGGAAGTCAAGTCTCCCACACTATCAAAGTCCCTTTCGTATATATTTTGGTTGGATTTTGAAATGGCATGTATAGGACTACCCTTTTGTTGCGTTTTAAGTACTTTTGTGATGTATGTGTGTACGACCATGCGAAAATGGCTCGTAAAAGTGGTGTATGGCATTAGACCATTTGTGCTTATGTATATATGTGACAGCCCAAAATTGACCCTAGTCGGAAAGTGGTTTCGGGACCACGAAACCGAGTCTTATAAATAATTAATTGTTATATTCTATGTTTATGATGTTAATAAATGCGTGTATGAAAGTTTCATGCATTAATTTGATCATTTCTATGTGAATTTATTAAAATGGACTTATATGAAACATTGTAGAAATGTGATAGGTTAATCTATGAGGACCTATTAAAGCATGTAGTGAAAATAGTGGTTTTGCATGTCAAATACTCCTTTTCTTATGCATAGTGGCCGGCCATGATGGAGCATATATTACAATATGTGGTAAATTTCCATGAAGTGGTCATTATTTTATGTAAAAGAAAGGAAATAATAAAAGAAATAGAAAAGAAAAAAAAAGGCTTCATTCCTTTGTTTCTTCTTGACCGAAAATGAAGAGTGGATGAAGGGGGGGGAGTATTCGGTCATCCTAGGGTGATAATGAGGTAAGTAGTCTAGACTAGTTCTTGAAATTTTAGTTGATCTTGGGTGAGATATCAAGCTATTTTTGTAGCCCATGTGGAAATTTTGATATTGGGATGAGTAAGGTTTTCGGCTATGGTGATTGATAAGGGTGATAGTTGTTGTTTCATACTAAATCTAGATGAACAAGGGTAGTTGCTTACATCTTAATAATTATGAGTTCCTTTCTTGAATCTACCTTAAACCCATGAAGCATTCGCCATGGTTGATAGTGAAGGGGTTGATTTATTTTCTTTATGTTAAATGAATAAGTGTGGATGGGTGAAGCTTGAATTAGTTAAATGTTCAAATAGGTTGTTTGGATGCTAATGCCGTATATGAGGATGTTGAACTTGATTAAACAATATTCGCTAGCATGATAAGTATGAAATGTTAAGTAGATGATAAAATTGAAGGGTGAAGTGGCTAATAGGGACTTTTAATGAAATTATGCCAAGGCCGAATGTATCATGAAATAAATAAAAAATGCTAAATTGTGCTTGTATGTGTATTCGCCAAGGAAGTGTGATATGAAGCTTTGATAGGCTTGAAAGATGAATGACCGAATGAGCTATAGGTCATGTATGGGTTAATTTTATGCATATGTGTGTGTGGCATTAGTAGTTAATGGCATTCGCATTGTTTAACTAAAATTAGAAATGAATCTTAAAAGTTAAATAGGTTGCCCTAGTGGCCGAATGTGTTAAAAGCTAATGTATGGACAAATGATACGAATGAATTGGTTTCTGAAATGTGTATGGTTGCCGTATGTATGTGTTAGATTGAGAAGTAAATTTGTTTGATTTAGCTCAAGAGCAAAGGGAACTAGATTGGATAAAGGAAAGGAGAAAGCAAACGAGTAGCCGATTTGGAACCGTTCTACCCCAAACAAGGTAAGTCATTAAGCACGTATTTGATATTGCTTAAATGATTGTAAAATTTATGCAATTGTGTTTAATGGGATGATATATATATATATAAATGAAAATGTATGTGTATGGAGTGATGACATTTGTTGAATGTAAAAGAAATAGTGAAATGTGTAGAAAGTTTGCTTTCGGCACTAAGTGTCTGGGCAATACGTGTGTACGGTGATTGAGATCGGCACTAAGTGTGCGGTTGGGAATATATGGCACTAAGTGTGCGTGCTGGAAATATAAGGCACTAAGTGTGCATGCTGGAAAATATGACACTATGTGTGCAAGTGAAAAATACGGCCTTTGGGTGTGCGAGCTCGGAGGGTATGGCTTGTGTGTGCGGGCTTAAATTACGTGGCACTAAGTGTGCGAAATCGAGTAGTAAGCACTGTGTGTGCGCATTCTATATATATGGAGGGTGTGTCTCCATTGAATTGAGTATGGACGGTGGATAGGGTAAGTACCTCGAGCTCATGACGAATAGAGAATACGCTCATGCTTGGGGTTGAATTTGATAAGCCTTAAATCTATGTGATGATTGAAATTGTATGGTTGTGCTGGAAAATGAGTTAATGTGTAAAATGCTTCGATTATCTTGTTGTGTAAAATATGAAATGTGGATGTATGATTTGGTACGAGATTGGACCGAAAGGTGCGAGGTATTATGGTATAGATTCGATATGGATGAGTACCTAGCCTCGTTTGTTGTACATGTTGTAGTAACTTTATCAGTGGATTGATGAATGCTTATGACTTACTGAGTTGTAAACTCACTCGGTGTTTTTCTTGTCACCCATTTTAGGTCTCTCGGACTCGTATTGTTTGCGTGATCGGGACCGTCGCTGAAGTCATCACAACGGCTGAAATGTTGTATTGTTTTTGTTGTTGAAGAACATTTGGCATGTATAGGCTATTATATTTTGTCGAATTGTGGGTTGTAAACTTTAAGCCATGTGAAAATGGCCTATGTGGTCGTCGAGTGGGATGCTAGAACCTATAGCCACGAGTCTTAGAAACTCTAATTTTGATAAGGTGGCCATAATTTGTGTCATGTATGATGGATGATTAAGGCCAAGGGAAAATTCATGAAATTGGCATAGTCTACTGCAGTAACTATTGCGGACAGCAGCAGTGAGATGAGATTGAAAAATCACTAAAAATAGTAGAAGTAGAATTAAATAGTGAGTAAATTATGGAACTGAACCTTGATGAATCTATTTTTATATGGACGAAACGAAACGACCATATGAGCAGTATACTGAGAAATATTAAAGTTCTCGTGAGACAGGGCCAGAACGGTTTCTGGGTCCCCTGTCACGACTTTGAAAATTTACCATAAATTATCCAGAAATAATTAGGAGTCATGCCTTATATGTACAGATTCCATTTTGAGTCTAGTTTCATTAGAAACAAACGGCACCAGTATTAAAGCCCTTTACAGAGAGATATCCAAGTTGTAACGCGCGATGGTCAGAGCAGTCGATCCCTGTAACATGGGTGACTTTAACTAATAAACTGTACCAATTGGCCCAACCAAAAATTCTAAAAATAAATCCATGGATGGGTATATGAGTCTAAATTCAGGGAAAATTTACGAAACCAGTTTCCGAGTTTTGAAACTCGAGATATGATTTTTAAGGCGACAGTGACGCAGTTTTCCAGCCTGACTGGTAATGTCAAATTGGTTGGTATCTTGAGAGGATTTGGCGTTAACCCTCGTGTCCGACACGGCGCCGGTCACGAAGTTAGGGTGTTACAATTTTATTGGTATCAGAGCTATGGTTTAGTCGGTTCTAGGACTACCATAGAGCGTGTGAGTCTAGCTATACATGCCAAATTGTTAGTGCTTAATAATGTGATGACTTCTGACGGTTGAAATTTTTGTTTTGATTAGCGATGGAACCCGGATAGAGACCCTTGGCGGATGACGTTGAAAGTGTAGCGGCTGCTCCTGCGCAAGGGACACCGCCTGTTGAGCCTCAGTCATCCGCGAATAATCAAAATGAAGGGGCGAAACAAGCCTTCTTCACCATGATGAATGAGTGGGTCGCGCAATATGCCCGAACCAATCCGGGTGTCCAACCATTCCCGAATTTAAATAATCCACCCCAAGAGCCCGTGATGCCATCGCCATCGATCCTGTGAGGCTGAGTAAACCACCTGTGGACTTGATTAGGAAGCGTGGGGCCGAGGAGTTTAAGGCCATAGTTACCGACGATGCCGAAAGGGCCGAAGTTCGCTTGATAACACCATTAGAGTGTTTGATGAACCGCCATGCACACCGATGAATGTCTTAAGTGTGCGATATCTTTGTTAAGAGACTCACCTACTATTGGTGGAGGACCTTGATTTCCATAGTCCCAAAGGAACAAGTTACTTGGGATTTCTTTCAAACGGAATTTCGAAGAAATATATTAGTCAACGGTTCATCGATCGAAGCGTAAGGAGTTCCCGGAACTCAAGCAAGGCCGTATGATCAGATCTCGAATACGAACATGAGTTCGTAAGACTTAGTCGGTATGCTCTGGAGTGTGTGGCTGATGAGGTTGCTATGTGCAAAAGATTTGAAGAAGGATTGAATGAAGAGTTAAAGTTACTAGTGGGAATTTTGGAGATAAAGGAGTTCGTGACACTAGTCGAACGAGCCTGCAAGGCGGAAGAACTTGGGAAGGAGAAGAAGAAGGCTGAACTTGAAGCAAGAGATTACCGTAAAAGATCAACGAGTAAAGCTCCGTTCTCGATGTAAAGAGGTTCGTGGAGGACACTAGTAAGTCGAGGGCGATCGGGAATTTCCATTAGAGCCCGACCATTGACGGACTCCGAGCTACATCGATAGCTAGTGTGGGCAATAATCGTCAAGAGAGACCTGAATGTCCCCAATGTGGAAGACGACACCTAGGTGAATGTTGGGGTAAGTCTGTTAACAAGACTGTTACGGATGTGGTTCGAAGGACCACTTCATTAGGGATTGCATAGAGCTAGATGAGAAGAATAAGATGCAAGGTGCGAGATCTAGTGGGGCGATAGCTAGAGGTAGACCCCGAGGGTTTCAGGAGGTAGGGGTGGTAATCGAGGGGAGCCACCGTCACTACTGTTCGATCCGAGACCCGAGCTCTGCTAGAGCATATGCCATCCGCGCAAGAGAGGAGGCATCCTCCCCGACGTTATCACCGGTACTTTTACTCTCTTTGATACTAGTGTGATTGCATTGATTGACCCCGGCTCTACTCATTCATATGTATGTGAAACTTTAGCATCCAAAGAAGACTCTACCGTTGAGTCTCATCGAGTTCGTAATTCAGTGTCAAACCCTTTGGGTCAATACGTACTCGTTGATAAAGTGTGCAAGAGATGCCCCTAATAATTCGAGAATCTGCTTTCCTACCGATCCGATGCTTCTACCATTTGATGAATTCGATGTTATTCTTGGTATGGATTGGCTGATCGTACATGATGCAATGGTGGATCGCAAAGGAAAACCATTGTTTTGAGGAGTGCAAATAATGAGGTAGTCCGAGTTGAGTCTCTTGATTTAAAAGGAGTGCCAATGATGATATTGAGAATTTGTGCATATGAAATTATCCGTTAGCTATATGAATGTTATGCTTTTGTTGTGCTTGGAATCCTTGCTCTAACTTACTAAGCATAAATTGCTTACTCCGCTTTCTGTTTCTCTGTCTATAGATTTTGGCTCGTCACCATCGGACTCGGGATTTTGGAAGTCAAGTCTCCCACACTATCAAAGTCCCTTTCGGTATATATTTTGGTTGGATTTTGAAATGGCATGTATAGGACTACCCTTTTGTTGCGTTTTAAGTACTTTTGTGATGTATGTGTGTACGACCATGCTAAAATGGCTCGTAAAAGTGGTGTATGGCATTAGACCATTTGTGCTTATGTATATATGTGATGACACCCAAAATTGACCCTAGTCGGAAAGTGGTTTGGGACCACTAAACCGAGTCTTATAAATAATTAATTGTTATATTCTATGTTTATGATGTTAATAAATGCGTGTATGAAAGTTTCATGCATTAATTTGATCATTTCTATGTGAATTTATTAAAATGGACTTATATGAAACATTGTAGAAATGTGATAGGTTAATCTATGAGGACCTATTAAAGCATGTAGTGAAAATAGTGGTTTTGCATGTCAAATACTCCTTTTCTTATGCATAGTGGCGGCCATGATGGAGCATATATTACAATATGTGGTAAATTTCCATGAAGTGGTCATTATTTTATGTAAAAGAAAGGAAATAATAAAAGAAATAGAAAAGAAAAAAAGGCTTCATTCCTTTGTTTCTTCTTGGTGAAAATGAAGAGTGGATGAAGGGGGAGTATTCGCCATCCTAGGGTGATAATGAGGTAAGTAGTCTAGACTAGTTCTTGAAATTTTAGTTGATCTTAGGTGAGATATCAAGCTATTTTTGTAGCCCATGTGGAAATTTTGATATTGGGATGAGTAAGGTTTTCGCTATGGTGATTGATAAGGGTGATAGTTGTTGTTTCATACTAAATCTAGATGAACAAGGGTAGTTGCTTACATCTTAATAATTATGAGTTCCTTTCTTGAATCTACCTTAAACCCATGAAGCATTCGCCATGGTTGATAGTGAAGGGGTTGATTTATTTTCTTTATGTTAAATGAATAAGTGTGGATGGGTGAAGCTTGAATTAGTTAAATGTTCAAATAGGTTGTTTGGATGCTAATGCCAGATATGAGGATGTTGAACTTGATTAAACAATATTCGCTAGCATGATAAGTATGAAATGTTAAGTAGATGATAAAATTGAAGGGTGAAGTGGCTAATAGGGACTTTTAATGAAATTATGCCAAGGCCGAATGTATCATGAAATAAATAAAAAATGCTAAATTGTGCTTGTATGTGTATTCGCCAAGGAAGTGTGATATGAAGCTTTGATAGGCTTGAAAGATGAATGACCGAATGAGCTATAGGTCATGTATGGGTTAATTTTATGCATATGTGTGTGGCATTAGTAGTTAATGGCATTCGCATTGTTTAACTAAAATTAGAAATGAATCTTAAAAGTTAAATAGGTTGCCCTAGTGGCCGAATGTGTTAAAAGCTAATGTATGGACAAATGATACGAATGAATTGGTTTCAAATGTGTATGGTTGCCGTATGTATGTGTTAGATTGAGAAGTAAATTTGTTTGATTTAGCTCAAGAGCAAAGGGAACTAGATTGGATAAAGGAAAGGAGAAAGCAAACGAGTAGCCGATTTGGAACCGTTCTACCCCAAACAAGGTAAGTCATTAAGCACGTATTTGATATTGCTTAAATGATTGTAAAATTTATGCAATTGTGTTTAATGGGATGATATATATATATAAATGAAAATGTATGTGTATGGAGTGATGACATTTGTTGAATGTAAAAGAAATAGTGAAATGTGTAGAAAGTTTGCTTTCGGCACTAAGTGTCTTGGGCAATACGTGTGTATGCGGTGACTAGATCGGCACTAAGTGTGCGGTTGGGAATATATGGCACTAAGTGTGTGTGCTGGAAATATAAGGCACTAAGTGTGCATGCTGGAAAAATATGACACTATGTGTGCAAGCTGGAAAAATACAAGACTTTGGGTGTGCGAGCTCGGAGGGTATGGCACTTGTGTGTGCGGGCTTAAATTACGTGGCACTAAGTGTGCGAAATCGAGTAGTAAGCACTGTGTGTGTGCGTATTTATATATATGGAGGTGTGTCTCCATTGAATTGAGTATGGACAGTGGATAGGTAAGTACCTCGAGCTCATGACGAATAGAGAATACGCTCATGCTTGGGGTTGAATTTGATAAGCCTTAAATCTATGTGATGATTGAAATTGTATGGTTGTGCTGGAAAATGAGTTAATGTGTAAAAATGCTTCGATTATCTTGTTGTGTAAAATATGAAATGTGGATGTATGATTTGGTACGAGATTGGACCGAAAGGTGCGAGGTATTATGGTATAGATTCGATATGGATGAGTACCTAGCCTCGTTTGTTGTACATGTTGTAGTAACTTTATCAGTGGATTGATGAATGCTTATGACTTACTGAGTTGTAAACTCACTCGGTGTTTTTCTTGTCACCCATTTTAGGTCTCTCGGACTCGTATTGTTTGCGTGATCGGGACCGTCGCTGAAGTCATCACAACGGCTGAAATCTTGTGGTATTGTTTTGTTGTTGAAGAACATTTGGCATGTATAGGCTATTATATTTTGTCGAATTGTGGGTTGTAAACTTTAAGCTATGTGAAAATGGCCTATGTGGTCGTCGAGTGGGATGCTAGAACCTATAGCCACGAGTCTTAGAAACTCTAATTTTGATAAGGTGGCCATAATTTGTGTCATGTATGATGGATGATTAAGGCCAAGGGAAAATTCATGAAATTGGCATAGTCTACTGCAGTAACTGTTGCGGACAGCAGCAGTGAGATGAGATTGAAAAATCACTAAAAATAGTAGAAGTAGAATTAAATAGTGAGTAAATTATGGAACTGAACCTTGATGAATCTATTTTTATATGGACGAAACGAAATTACCATATGAGCAGTATACTGAGAAATATTAAAGTTCTCGTGAGACAGGGCCAGAACGGTTTCTGGGTCCCCTGTCGCGACTTTGAAAATTTACCATAAATTATCCAGAAATAATTAGGAGTCATGCCTTATATGTACAGATTCCATTTTGAGTCTAGTTTCATTAGAAACAAACGGCACCAGTATTAAATCCCTGTACAGAGAGATATCCAAGTTTTAACGCGCGATGGTCAGAGCAGTCGATCCCTGTAACATGGGTGACTTTAACTAATAAACTGTACCAATTGGCCCAACCAAAAATTCTAAAAATAAATCCATGGATGGGTATATGAGTCTAAATTCAGGGAAAATTTACAAAACCAGTTTCCGAGTTTTGAAACTCGAGATATGATTTTTAAGGCAACGGTGACGCAGTTTTCTAGCCTGACTGGTAATGTCAAATTGGTTGGTATCTTGAGAGGATTTGGCGTTAACCCTCGTGTCCGATAATCGGCGCCGGTCACGAAGTTAGGGTGTTACAATTTTATTGGTATCAGAGCTATGGTTTAGTCGGTTCTAGGACTACCATAGAGCGTGTGAGTCTAGCTATACATGCCAAATTGTTAGTGCTTAATAATGTGATGACTTCGACGGTTGAAATTTTTGTTTTGATTAGCGATGGAACCCGGATAGAGAGACCCTTGGCGGATGACGTTGAAAGTGTAGCGGCTGCTCTGCGCAAGGGACACCGCTGTTGAGCCTCGGTCATCCGCGAATAATCAAAATGAAGGCGAAACAAGCCTTCTTCACCATGATGAATGAGTGGGTCGCGCAATATGCCCGAACCAATCCGGTGTCCAACCATTCCGAATTTAAATAATCCACCCCAAGAGCCCGTGATGCCATCGCCATCGATCCGTGAGGCTGAGTAAACCACCGTGGACTTGATTAGGAAGTGTGGGGCCGAGGAGTTTAAGGCCATAGTTACCGATTTATGCCGAAAGGGCCGAAGTTCGCTTGATAACACCATTGGAGTGTTTGATGAACTGTCATGCACACCCGATGAATGTCTTAAGTGTGCGATATCTTTGTTGCGTAGACTCACCTACTATTGGTGGAGGACCTTGATTTCCATAGTCCCAAAGGAACAAGTTACTTGGGATTTCTTTCAAACGAATTTGGAAGAAATATATTAGTCAACGGTTCATCGATCGAAGCATAAGGAGTTCCTGGAACTCAAGCAAGGCCGATATGACCAGATCTGAATACGAACATGAGTTCATAAGACTTAGTCGGTATGCTCGGGAGTGTGTGTCTGATGAGGTTGCTATGTGCAAAAGATTTGAAGAAGGATTGAATGAAGAGTTAAAGTTACTAGTGGGAATTTTGGACATAAAGGAGTTCGTGACACTAGTCGAACGAGCACGCAAGGCGGAAGAACTTGGGAAGGAGAAGAAGAAGGCTGAACTTGAAGCAAGAGATTACCGTAAAAGATCAACGAGTAAAGCTCCGTTCTCATTGTAAAGAGGTTCGTGGAGGACACTAGTAAGTCGAGGCGATGCGGGAATTTCCATTAGAGCCCGACCATTGACGAACTCCCGAGCTACATCGATAGCTAGTGTGGGCAATAATCGTCAAGAGAGACCTGAATGTCCCCAATGTGGAAGACGACACCTAGGTGAATGTTGGGGTAAGTCTGTTAACCTGACTCATACGGATGTGGTTCAAGGACCACTTCATTAGGGATTGCACGGAGCTAGATGAGAAGAATAAGATGCAAGGTGCGAGATCTAGTGGGCGATAGCTAGAGGTAGACCCCGAGGGTTTCAGGAGGTAGGGGTGGTAATCGAGGGGAGCCACCGACACTACTGTTCAATCCGAGACCCGAGCTCCTGCTAGAGCATATGCCATCCGCAAGCACGAGAGGAGGCATCCTCCCCGACGTTATCACCGGTACTTTTACTCTCTTTGATACTAGTGTGATTGCATTGATTGACCCCGGCTCTACTCATTCATATGTATGTGAAACTTTAGCATCCAAGAAGACTCTACCGTTGAGTCTCTTGAGTTCGTAATTCGAGTGTCAAACCCTTTGGGTCAATACGCACTCGTTGATAAAGTGTGCAAGAGATGCCCCTAATAATTCGAGAATCTGCTTTCCTACCGATCCGATGCTTCTACCATTTGATGAATTCGATGTTATTCTTGGTATGGATTGGTGACCGTACATGATGCAATGGTGGACGCAAAAGGAAAACCATTGTTTTGAGGAGTGCAAATAATGAGGTAGTCCGAGTTGAGTCTCATCGATTTAAAAGGAGTGCCAGCGATAATATCTTCTATGACCGCCGGAGATATGTGAAAAAGGGTGTGAAACATACCTTGCGTATGTGTTGGAAAGTAAAGAGACGGAAAAGAAACTCGAATCGGTATCGATGGTTTGTGAGTATTCGATGTTTCTCCGGAGGAGTTACCGGATTGCCACCGGTTCGAGAAGTGGAATTCGCATCGGTTGTACCGCACTACGCCGATCTCAATAGCTCCGATCGTATGGCATTAACGGAGTTAAAGGAATTGAAGGTTCAATTGCAAGAATTGACGGATAGAGGTTTCGCCGACCGAGTTTTTCTCCATGGGGCGCACAAAGATTGTTTGTGAAAAGAAGGGCGGAAGCATGAGGTTGTGCATCGACTACCGCCAACTCAATAAAGTGACGATAAAGAATAAATATCCGTTGCCACGAATTAACGATTTGTTTGATCAATTAAAGGAGCCTCGGTGTTTTCAAAGATAGATTTGAGGTCGGGATACTATCGGTTGAGGGTCCGAGAATCGGACATACCCAAAACCGCTTTTAGAACAAGGTACGGTCACTACGAATTCTTGGTGATGCCGTTTGGGCTCACTAATGCCCTCGGTGTTTATGGATTTAATGAATAGAATTTTCAGGCCATACTTGATCGGTTCGTAATTGTATTTATCGATGACATTTTGGTCTATTCGAGAGATGAAACCGAACATCTTTGAACACCTAAGGCTAGTGTTGCAAATCTTACGAGATAAGCGATTATACGCAAAGTTCAAGTAAATGTGAATTTTGGTTGAAAGAGGTTAGCTTTTGGGGCACGTGGTGTCCGTGATCGGTGTCGTGGTGGACCCGAACAAAATTTCGACCATAGTCAATTGGAAACCTCCAAGGAATGTTACCGAAGTTAGGAGCTTTTTGGGGCTTGCCGGTTACTACCGACGGTTTGTAAAAGGATTCTCGATGATAGCCACACCCATGACAAAACCGCTTCGTAAAGATGTCAAATTTGAATGGACGGAAAAGTGTCGAAAAGTTTCACCAATTGAAAACCCATTTGACGAAAAGCTCCGGTTCTAGTACAGCCGAATCGGCAAAGAGTTTGTCATCTATAGTGATGCCTCCCTACTTGGGTTAGGTTGCGTATTGACGCAAGAAGGTCGAGTTGTGGCCTATGCGTCGAGACAATTAAAGCCACATGAGAAAAATTATCCAACCCATGATCTCGAATTGGCTGCCATCATGTTCGCCTTGAAGATATGGCGACATTACTTATTTGGTGAGAAGTGCCATGTGTATTCGGATCACAAAAGTCTCAAATATTTGATGACTCGAGAGAGACTTAAATCTGCGACAAAGACGATGGCTCGAGTTGTTAAAAGATTATGAACTCGTCATTGATTATCACCGGAAAGGCTAATGTGGTTGCGGATGCCTTAAGTCGAAATCACTTTGCTTGCTTTTCTGAGCGATGAATGTACACTTGTCTATTCTACCCGACAATGTGTTAGTAGCCGAATTAAAGGCCAAACCATTGTTGGCTCATCAAATTCGGGAAGCTCGTAAAGTTGATGAGGAGTTGCTTGCAAAACGGCCGAGTGTGTTCGAACAAGGAATCGAGTTTCAAATTGATGATGACGATTGTTTGAGGTTCGAAGTCGTCTGTGTGTTCCAAAGAATTGAACTTATTTCGATAATTCTAAATGAAGCCCATTGTAGTCGAATGTCAATCCACCGGGTAGTACTAAAATGTACAATGACCAAACGCCAATTTTAGTGGCCCGTGATGAAACGAGACATTTTGAATTTGTTTCAAGGTGTCCGATATGTCAACAAGTGAAAGCGGAACATCAAGTGCCATCGGGATTACTTCACCGATCATGATACCCGAATGGAAATGGGATCGAGTAACAATGGACTTTGTGTCCGGGTTACCATTGACTCGTAATAAGAAAGACTCGGTTTGGGTCATTGTTGATAGATCGACCAAGTCGCTCATTTTATCCTCGTCCGCACGGATTTTTCGCCGATAAGTTGGCGTAATTATACGCCTCCCAAATTGTTCGATTGCATGGGGTACCTATTTCTATCGTGTCGGATAGAGACCCAAGATTTACGTCGCGGTTTTGGAAGAAATTGCAAGAGGCTTTGGGTACCAAAATGCATTTTAGCACTCGCCACCCCCAAACCGATGGTCAATCCGAACGGATAATTCAAATACTCGAGGATATGTTGAGATGTTGCATCCTTGAGTTTAGTGGTGCATGGAATGGTATTTACCTTTGGTTGAATTCGCACAACAATAGCTTTCAATCAAGTATCAAGATGGCGCCTTACGAGGCTTTATACGATCGTAAATGCCGTACCCATTATTCTCGATGAACTTAGTGAAGGAAAAATCTTGAGGTTGATTTGGTTAAGGATGCCGAGCAAAAGTTCGAGTAATTCGTGAAAGTTTGAAAGTCGCCGGATCGCCAAAAGTCGTATGCGATTTGAAAAGAAAAGATATTGAATATCGGGTTGAGACAAGGTATTTCTCAAAGTCTCACCACCGAAGAAAGTGCTTAGATTTGGCCGTAAGGGCAAATTGAGCCCGAGGTTCATCGGGCCATATGAGATATCCGAACGAGTCGGTCCAATACAGATCGTTTGATTTTGCCCCGAGGTCGAAAAGATTCATAATGTTTTTCATGTCTCGATGCTTCGACGATATAGGTCCGATCCATCGCACGTAATTACTCCATCCGAGATTGAGATTCACCTAATTTGAGCTATGAAGAGGAACCGGTTCGCATTATGATGCGTGAAGTAAAAGAGTTTGCAATAAGAAAATCCCGTTAGTGAAGGTGTTGTGGCATAAACACGAATTGAAGAAGCCACTTGGGAACTTGAGGACTCTATGAAAGAGCGATACCCGAGCCTATTTACGGTAAGATTTTCGGGGACGAAAATTTCTTAAGTGGGGAGAGTTGTGACAGCCCAAAATTGACCCTAGTCGGAAAGTGGTTTGGGACCACGTAAACCGAGTCTTATAAATAATTAATTGTTATATTCTATGTTTATGATGTTAATAAATGCGTGTATGAAAGTTTCATGCATTAATTTGATCATTTCTATGTGAATTTATTAAAATGGACTTATATGAAACATTGTAGAAATGTGATAGGTTAATCTATGAGGACCTATTAAAGCATGTAGTGAAAATAGTGGTTTTGCATGTCAAATACTCCTTTTCTTATGCATAGTGGCGGCCATGATGGAGCATATATTACAATATGTGGTAAATTTCCATGAAGTGGTCATTATTTTATGTAAAAGAAAGGAAATAATAAAAGAAATAGAAAAGAAAAAAAGGCTTCATTCCTTTGTTTCTTCTTGACCGAAAATGAAGAGTGGATGAAGGGGGAGTATTCGCCATCCTAGGGTGATAATGAGGTAAGTAGTCTAGACTAGTTCTTGAAATTTTAGTTGATCTTGGGTGAGATATCAAGCTATTTTTGTAGCCCATGTGGAAATTTTGATATTGGGATGAGTAAGGTTTTCGGCTATGGTGATTGATAAGGGTGATAGTTGTTGTTTCATACTAAATCTAGATGAACAAGGGTAGTTGCTTACATCTTAATAATTATGAGTTCCTTTCTTGAATCTACCTTAAACCCATGAAGCATTCGCCATGGTTGATAGTGAAGGGGTTGATTTATTTTCTTTATGTTAAATGAATAAGTGTGGATGGGTGAAGCTTGAATTAGTTAAATGTTCAAATAGGTTGTTTGGATGCTAATGCAGATATGAGGATGTTGAACTTGATTAAACAATATTCGGCTAGCATGATAAGTATGAAATGTTAAGTAGATGATAAAATTGAAGGGTGAAGTGGCTAATAGGGACTTTTAATGAAATTATGCCAAGGCCGAATGTATCATGAAATAAATAAAAAAATGCTAAATTGTGCTTGTATGTGTATTCGGCCAAGGAAGTGTGATATGAAGCTTTGATAGGCTTGAAAGATGAATGACCGAATGAGCTATAGGTCATGTATGGGTTAATTTTATGCATATGTGTGTGTGGCATTAGTAGTTAATGGCATTCGCATTGTTTAACTAAAATTAGAAATGAATCTTAAAAGTTAAATAGGTTGCCCTAGTGGCGAATGTGTTAAAAGCTAATGTATGGACAAATGATACTGAATGAATTGGTTTCAAATGTGTATGGTTGCCGTATGTATGTGTTAGATTGAGAAGTAAATTTGTTTGATTTAGCTCAAGAGCAAAGGGGAACTAGATTGGATAAAGGAAAGGAGAAAGCAAACGAGTAGCCGATTTGGAACCGTTCTACCCCAAACAAGGTAAGTCATTAAGCACGTATTTGATATTGCTTAAATGATTGTAAAATTTATGCAATTGTGTTTAATGGGATGATATATATATATATAAATGAAAATGTATGTGTATGGAGTGATGACATTTGTTGAATGTAAAAGAAATAGTGAAATGTGTAGAAAGTTTGCTTTCGGCACTAAGTGTCTTGGCAATACGTGTGTACGGTGATTTAGAT
This sequence comes from Gossypium arboreum, assembly GCF_025698485.1. NCBI lineage: Eukaryota > Viridiplantae > Streptophyta > Magnoliopsida > Malvales > Malvaceae > Gossypium > Gossypium arboreum. The sequence continues at coordinate 129,194,291 of NC_069075.1, forward strand.
CGGCACTAAGTGTGCGTGGTGGGAATATATGGCACTAAGTGTGCGTGCTGGAAATATAAGGCACTAAGTGTGCATGCTGGAAAAATATGACACTATGTGTGAAAGCTGGAAAAATACACCTTTGGGTGTGCGAGCTCGGAGGGTATGGCACTTGTAAAAGGGCTTAAATTACGTGGCACTAAGTGTGCGAAATCGAGTAGTAAGCACTGTAAAAGCGCGATTTATATATATGGAGGTGTGTCTCCATTGAATTGAGTATGGACAAGTGGATAGGTAAGTACCTCGAGCTCATGACGAATAGAGAATACGTTCATGCTTGGGGTTGAATTTGATAAGCCTTAAATCTATGTGATGATTGAAATTGTATGGTTGTGCTGGAAAATGAGTTAATGTGTAAAAATGCTTCGATTATCTTGTTGTGTAAAATATGAAATGTGGATGTATGATTTGGTACGAGATTGGACCGAAAGGTCCGAGGTATTATGGTATAGATTCGATATGGATGAGTACCTAGCCTCGTTTGTTGTACATGTTGTAGTAACTTTATCAGTGGATTGATGAATGCTTATGACTTACTGAGTTGTAAACTCACTCGGTGTTTTTCTTGTCACCCATTTTAGGTCTCTCGGACTCGTATTGTTTGCGTGATCGGGACCGTCGCTGAAGTCATCACAACGGCTGAAATCTTGTGGTATTGTTTTTGTTGTTGAAGAACATTTGGCATGTATAGGCTATTATATTTTGTCGAATTGTGGGTTGTAAACTTTAAGCCATGTGAAAATGGCCTATGTGGTCGCCGAGTGGGATGCTAGAACCTATAGCCACGAGTCTTAGAAACTCTAATTTTGATAAGGTGGCCATAATTTGTGTCATGTATGATGGATGATTAAGGCCAAGGAAAATTCATGAAATTGGCATAGTTCACTGCAGTAACTGTTGCGGACAGCAGCAGTGAGATGAGATTGAAAATCACTAAAAATAGTAGAAATAGAATTAAATAGTGAGTAAATGATAGAACTGAACCTTGATGAATCTATTTTTATATGGATGAAACGAAACGACCATATGAGCAGTATACTGAGAAATATTAAAGTTCTCGTGAGACAGGGCCAGAACGGTTTCTGGGTCCCCTGTCGCGACTTTGAAAATTTACCATAAATTATCCAGAAATAATTAGGAGTCATGCTTTATATTTACAGATTCCATTTTGAGTCTAGTTTCATTAGAAATAAACGGCACCAGTATTAAAGCCCTGTACAGAGAGATATCCAAGTTGTAACGCGCGAAGGTCAGAGCAGTCGATCCCTGTAACATGGGTGAATTTAACTAATAAACTGTACGAATTGGCCCAACAAAAAATTCTAAAAATAAATCCATGGATGGGTATATGAGTCTAAATTCAGGGAAAATTTACGAAACCAGGTTCCGAGTTTTGAAACTCGAGATATGATTTTTAAGGCGACGGTGATGCAGTTTTCCAGCCTGACTGGTAATGTCAAATTGGTTGGTATCTTGAGAGGATTTGGCCGTTAACCCCTCGTGTCCGACACCGGCGTCGGTCACGAGTTAGGGGTGTTACAATATATGTATGGTTTTATGATGTGACTACGGACTGAATGGAAGTGTGAGCAAATGACCAGCCATTGGAATGGCTAAAAATGATTATATGTGGACCTATGTATGACAAAACTTTAGTTGGTCCATAGAAACCACGAAATAGGTAAGGTTTACCTGAAAAACAGATGCTGACAGTAGCAGTGGTGTGGATTTGAAAAATCACTAAAAATTGTAGGAATGGAATTAAATAGTGAATAAATTATATAAATGAACCTTGATGAATCTACTTTCATATGGAAGAACGAAACGGTCATATGAATTATATGTTAAGAGATATTAAAGTTCTCGTGAAACAGGGCCAGAACGGTTTCTGGATCCCCTGTTCCGACTTTAGAAATTCATGGTAAATTAACCAGAGATAATTAGGAGTCATGCCATATATTTATAGATTCCTCTCTGAGTCTAGTTTCTATAGAAATAAACAGAATCAGCATTGAAGCCCTGTACAGGGAGATATCCAATTCGTAACGCACGAAGGTCAGTGTAGTCGATCCCTGCAACAGGGGAGACTTTAACTAATAAACTGTACTAATTGGCCTGACAAAAAATTCTAGAAAAAAATATGTTGATGGACTTATGAGTCTAGTTTCAGGGAAAAATTATGAAACTGATTTTCGAGCTTTAAAACTCAAGATATGATTTTTGAAGCGACAGTGATGCAGTAACCAGCTAGTCTGGAAAATTTTTATGGACTGTGAAAACAATTTAGCTGAGTTTGTGTGCACCTTGTGTTCGACTCCGGTAAGGGGCTCGGGTACAGGATGTTACAATACATCAATCAAAAGGTCTTTAGAGGGTTGTAACATGGCTTTGGTTAGGGGGTGTGGTCACAAGCTAAAAGAAATGGTTAGAATCGAGATTGAATTAAAAAATCACTTAACTAGAATAAGATTTAATCATCACTTGCATTCATCACTTGCATACAACAGAGCTTCTTCTCAGAATATGGAATTTGCTCAAAAACAAAATATTACTACTAATATGTATACACACTTTTTTTTTAAAACAAGTCAAATAACATAGACTAACTATTAAGAACAAGACATAGCTGAGCAACTATTTCGATTCAAATCTCGACAAAAATAGGGATCAAATTTAATTTAGGGGATTTCAACAATAATGGGTTAAGGTTTAATATTAAGGGTAATACAAGAAATGGCCTATTAGCTCAACGGGGTTTACTAAGGGTTAATCGTGGAGGTGGGCTTTTGATCGCGATATTCGTGAGGTTTTAAATATTTATAAAGAATCGTTGTTGAAACTAACTATTATCATGATGTAGGCAAGTGTACCTATCGAACAGTACTATAGTTTTAGCAAGACTAGATTGCCGAACCCAAAGGAACTAAAAGTACTAGTAATGACTGTCCTTTTATTATCTAGCCTAAGAATAAGGGGGTTTGGTTTTAACTAACAAATTATCTAAACTAAGAATTCACAGAAAATGGAATTGGGGAATTACTTTTTGAAAAATGATTGAATTAAGACAATACCTAAGGAAGAATCCACCTAGACTTCACTTGTTATTCTGACTCCAAATCGGACGATTTATTCATTTAACTTGTTCCGTAGATATCCCTTAGTTATGTTATTATCCCTATTCAAGACTAATAACGTCTAATCCCTAGATTGAATAATTGAGACTTTTCTCTAATTAACACCCTAGGGTTGCATTAACTTGATCTATAGATCCCCTTATTAGGTTTCACCCTAATCTGGCAAAATCTTGTCACCCTATCTCTAGGCGCGTAATCAACTCCACTTTATTATGACAAATGTACTCTTAGACAGGGTCTATTCTTCTTCTGAATAAGAGATTATCTTGAATCAGTATCCTAGGATATTAAAACAAGAATTAAGAACACATAATTAAAAACAAGTTAAATATTTATCATACAATTCAAAAAGTAATAACAAGATTCGTCTTAGGTTTCATTCCCCTTAGGTATTTAAGGGATTTAGTTCATAACTAAAAAGGAAAACATCTCATAGGAATAATGATTACAAAACATAAATAAAACCCAAAACTCCTAAAGGGAAATTGAGGGGAGATATTTAGTTTTGATGGTGAATCCAGCTTCTTAGATGGATCAATCAGCTTCCCTCGAGAAGTTCCTTGCCTCCTTCTTTCTGTGTCTCTTTCCTTCCTCCTCTAGGGTGTAATTATATGCTTTGGAATGCCTAAGAATCCTCGAAATTAGCCTTTTCCGAATTGGACTCAACTTGGGCTCGGCAGGGACACGCCCGCGTGCGATTACTTCAGGCCGTGCTCAAACCTGTTAGAATGGCACGGGCGTGTGCTCTACCCGTGTGAGTCATGCTTAAATTCTGCCAAATTGACACGAAGTGTGGTCTGCCCATTTGAGAAAGTCCAGACCCTGTTGACTTCGTACTTTGGCCCATTTTCTCCATTTTTGGCTCGTTTCTCATTCCTTTCTCTCTCCTATGTTCTCCTAAGTGTAAAACATGAAATGAAGGCATTAGGAGCATCGAATACACCAATTACAAGGAAAAATCATCCATAAAATGTGTTAAGCATGGGGTAAAAATATGTATAAATTACGGTTTATCAAATACCCCCACACTTAAGCATTTGCTTGTCCTCAAGCAAAATTCTCAACTCATAATCAAAATAAATTCATCTCAACTTGTAATATCTATCGAAAATATCTCAAAATAATCCACAAGTAATCATAAATTGAGAATTCAACTAAAAGAACATCAAAGTTTCAAACATTCCAAGTTGAGCATTTTATTCCGAAAACATAGGTGTCTCCCCTCGTCTAAGTAATTACCTTTGATTCAAAATGTCACAGAGTTTCACATACTCACTATAGATTCACTCAAGTAACTCAATGTGTTTAAGGACAATAAATGAAGCACTCAATAGTCAATAATGAAAAGTCATTACCATAGGCTTGCATGAAAATCAGATCTCCAACACTATAAATTGAGATGATACATCAATCAAAACGTCTTTAGAGGGTTGTAATGTGGCTTGGTTAGGGGGTGTGGTCACAAGCTGAAAAAAAATGTAGAATCGAGATTGAATTGAAAAATTACCTAACTAGAAAAATGACTAGTCATTAATTGCGTACAATAGAGCTTTTTCTCAAAATATGGAATTTAACTTCTTTGGCTCAAAAGATCACTACTACTAATAATATGTATACATAAATTTTTTTAAGAACAAGTTAAATAACTAACTATTAAGAACAGGACATAGCTAAGCAATTTATTCAAATCAAATCCCGACAAAAATAAAGATCAAATTTAATTTAGGGGATTTCAACAATAATGGGTTAAGGGTTAATATTAAGGGTAATACAGGAAATGGCTTGTTAGGCTCAAGGGGGTTCACTAGGGGTTAATTGTGGAAGTAGGCTTTTCATGGCATGAGTGGGTTAATCCTAAGTACCTTAATCATTTTGACATATCAAATCAAATGGTGTGGTCTTGACATGCAAAATCAAGCAAGTTCTAGAATAACAGTTCAATACTGACGCACTCAAAGCAATAATAAAAATGAGCATGAAAGAATTAATAGATGATCAAAAGGCTCAAAAATCTCACAAAAATTATGGCTTTTTGATGTTTACAACTTGTGAATTCCAACTCAAAGTAATACCTAAACTTTGGGGAAACAACTTAAAATTTTAGATTCTTAAAAATCAACTTATCATGCTTGATTCTCTTAATGTCTTAAATTTTAAACAATCAATGCATAAATGCCTATGTATTAATTCAAGATATATCAATCAAAATCATAAATCAATCAAAATTTATCCTAAATATGATATGAGAGCTTTTCAAGAGAACAAGGCAGTCATTTAGGGATTTTTCTGATAATGAAATGAATACCCCCCACACTTAAGATGTACATAGCCCTTAATGTACAAAGATAGATATATAGAAAAGAATATCAAAATAAGATAGGGAGAGAAGTGAAACTTCCTGAGTGATGAATTAATTTCCTTGAACTGGAGTTTCAGAGAATAATCAACGTGAAGGTGGAAAAGGATACTCCGGCGGTGGTAGAGGTTCACTATTCCATAAGTCCTGCACTAAAAGAATATTATATCTGAAATTGGTTATGGTCATGGTCGAGTAGGACATGGCAGTCGTGGAGAACCTTTCTCAGTGGAGTTTCGAGTCCCTGAGTAATAGTGAGCTTTGGAGCTTTTGTAACTGTGATAGCATTAGGAACTCTTTTAGAAACTATATAAGGAAGAATGATTACTCGGTAAGAAATAGCCGAAATATAAAATTGTTAAATAAAAATTATAAATCCTAATGAAAATAAGATGAAAGAAAAATAAAAAGTAGTCTTAAAATAAAATAAAAGTAAAAACATATAATAAAAAATAAAAAATTTTAAACATCTTCATCGCTAGATGGTTCGCGAGGTGGGGGTGGCGATGAGATGTGGAGGTGCTGACAGATCTGCTGTAGAGTAGCATCAATGTTGTGAAATCATTGAAAACACTACTGCTCAAATTGACTGAGGCGCTCAAAAATGTTAGCATATGAAGCCGTTGCATGAACTGGATGAGAGGGTGTGGTGGCTGAGACAGTGGGTCCTCGTGCTGTAGGGGGACATCATCAGTAATGTCTTCCGGGGCCTCCTCCTCGGTAAATTGGGTGAGACGATATTGAGGAGAGTAGGTTCCTCGGCACTTTTTGATCATCCTCATGCTAAGCATGCTCGAGATGCCTTGTGGAGACATCTGGCCAATGAGGGTCAAGGATGATTCTTGGGCTGCGACATGGAGAAGCCTGAAGTGTCGAGCCAACCGAGTAATGTAGGGGCCAATGGAGATGACCCCTTTCTTATGCCGCTCCGTCTAGTGCTGAATGGTGAGGGCAATGAAATAAGTAAGGTCGATGACGTGCCCATGCGACATACACCATAGAAAGTAGGTGTCGTGAGTGTTGACGATGCCAGTGCTCTCTTGCCTTCCTGTAATCGTGTGAGCCAAAATGGCATGTAGGTATCTCAGAGATGGAGGGAGAGCCGATGCCTTAGAGCGGCTAGGATTGTAGGTGGTCGAACCTGGTACTAGTGCATCCCAGCACCATGAAGGAGAATGATTGATGTGGTGGTTGAGAGCATGTAAGTCATTCTCCTCCTTGAATTCCTCCGTATATAAGCCAGTTCAGTACCGAATTCTGGGATGCTTAGCTGGCAGACTAATCCGCCTAGGCGAAATTGGACCGTGCTGGGATCATCATAGTCCGTCATTACAGTCTGAAGATGAAATGTTGAACATAGTTCCATTGCGAGCTCGAGATATGTTGGCTCGATAATCCCAAATAAAAGCTCCCAAAGGTCGGTAGTTAGGACGGCTGCCCGAATCGTATCAGCCAACTTAACTTGTCCTACTGCAACCCAATCGATGTAGCAGCCTGCAATTAAAGGTCGGGCCCTGAGTATTTGGAAAAGTTCTTCTTGAGGCCCGACGGGGAATTGCAGGAAAGGGTGGTGAATCTCTGCGGTAGGACCCGAGAAAGATGACGCTCCCTTCCTTTTCTTTGAACCAGGGACAACGGCCTTTTTACCACGTAAAGAAGACATGGTATGCTAAAAGAGAGGGATTAGGTGTCGAAAATGGAGTTGGAAGCGGCGCACGGGCGTGGCAGAGAGGGCGTGTGAACTTGCAGTGGCTAGGGTTAGGGTTTTCAAATGAAGAATACAATGAATAGTGCAGCCTATTTATAGATTTTGGGGCACACGGCCAGAGAACACGGTAGTGTTCCCCAATTTCAGCCCTTGGGATTCGCAAATTTTGAATTTGGGGGCGTCTGACAGTTGCCCCACACCCGTGTTCCTTGGGCGTGTTCGTGAGCACGGCCGTGTCGCATGGCCGTGTCTGGCATTGTTCACTTCTCCCACGCCAGTGTTAATTTAACAGGTTTGACCATGGGTGCTAGACATGGGCGTGTCGAACGCCCGTGTTAATTTGACAGTTTTGGCCAAAACTTTAAGACACAGGTGTGTCGCACGCCCGTGTTTTTTTTGCAGGTTTGCCCATGGCCATGTCACATGGCCGTGGCGATTTATCATAGCCCGTTTTGGGGAAATCTTTGCCCTATTTTCACAAGGCCCTAAGCACGCCCATGTGCTTGGCCGTGTCTGTATAGTAAACCTGTATTCAAGATCTCCATTAGTAAGTTAGGTGTTAAACACTAAAATTGAAAGAAGTTAATGCAGTTAGTACTCAGGTTGCCTTATGAGAAGCCCTTATTTATAGTCTAAGCTCTACTTACCTCTCCATTGAATGGCCATAGTGGTTCGAGGAGTTTATACTCCTCATTCCTGCTATCATTCTCATCAAAATAAGGTTTTAGACGAGTGTTGTTTACCTTAAAAGTGCCAAACTTGGGATGACTTACCTCGACTGTACCGAATGGGAAAATGCTAAGTACCGTAAGAGGGATTTCTTCATTCGGTTTGGTAGTGACAATGTGAGGATCTGCGGCATCTAATAATACTTTATCTCCAACCTTAAGTTGATTTGGAAAGGTATTGAGCTCGTTCTGGCATAGTTTTGGTTTATCGTGTGTTCAGGGTTTATTCGTCCGCCATTCATCTAGCTCTTCAATTTGTAGCCTTCGATCTTCATGAATAGGTCCACTACTATTGCTTGAGAATGGGTCATGTACTTCCTTCAGACTCATTTCCTGCAAAGTAGGTTGCACCATATTGTTAGTTTTAGTAGAATAGTTTAGACAATCACCTTATATTTTCGATGTTTTGCCAGAATTGTGAGCTTGAAGGGTGATTGTTTCGTCTCCCACACGAAGTGTGAGCTCATCTGTGCCAACATCAATAATCGTTTTAGTAGTTGCTAAAAAGGGCCGTCCTAAAATCAAAGAACTGTCGCTATCCTCCTCTATGTCTAGAACAATGAAGTCAACGGGAAATATAAATTTATCAATTTTAACTAGCACATCTTCAATAATACCCCTAGGAAATAATATAGTTTTATCTACTAAATGAATGCTCGTCCTAGTCTGTTTGGGTTTCCCAAGACCTAATTGTTTGATCATTTTGTAGGCCATGACATTAATACTAGCTCCTAAATTAGCTAATGCATTATTAACATCTAAACTACCAATTAAGCAAGGAATCGTAAAACTCCCTGGATCTTTTAGTTTGTTGGGTAGCTTATTCTGTAGAATAGCTAAGCAAACTACGTTTAGCTCCACATGCGACGCCTCGTCCAACTTTCGCTTATTTGCTAAAAGCTCCTTTAAAAATTTCATTGCGTTTGGCATCTGTTATAGAGCTTTAATAAACGATAAGTTAATATGTAATTTTTTTAAGAGTTTAAGGAATTTACCAAATTGTTCATCTGAGCGGTCTTTCCTTATAACATTGGGGTATGGCACACGAGGTTTATATTCAACATTCACTGATTTGTTTTTATTATGACCTACCTCACCTTGACCTCTGCTCACCATAGTTTCTTGCCTCAGTTCTGGCTCAGGCTCAACGAATCCTTCTTCGTCTTGAACATTAATCGCGTTGAGCTATTCCCTTGGGTTGGGTTCAGTATTACTTAGCAAGCTACCTTGCAGTCATTCAGAGATTAGTTTGGACAGCTAGCCTATCTGAGTTTCGAGCCCTTGGATTGACGCTTGTTGATTTTTAAGTGCTATCTCGGTGTTATGGAAATAGGTTTCTGACACTGAGATAAATTTAGACAGTATCTCTTCAAGGTTCGGTTTCTTTTCCTGTTGATAGGGTGGTTGTTGAAAACCCGGAGGATGTTGTGGTCTTTGATTTCCTTAACTGCCCGATGAGAAATTGGGATGGTTCCTCCAACCTGCATTATAAGTGTTACTATATGGGTTATTTTGGGATCTAGAGTTATTGTTACCCATTTATTGGACTTGTTCCTCCTCGATACTAGGGTTGAAGGGTTGATACTCTGTGTATGCTCCTCCTCCATTCGTCTCGCACCTCATTACAGGATGTACCTGAGTAGAACCAAGTAAACCATCAATCTTTTTATTTAGAAGTTCTACCTGGTTTGACAGCATAGTAACCGAATCGACGTTATAAACGCCTGCTGTTTTAGTTGGCTTAGTCCTCATGACTTGCCACTGATAGTTATTCAGTGACATCTATTCAATTAACTCATAAGCATTTTCAGGTGTTTTATTATTGATGGTTCTGCTAGTAGCTGCGTCAACCATTTGTCGAGTCGAAGGATTCAGGCCATTATGGAATGTTTGAACCTATAGCCAAAGCGATAACCCATGGTAAGGGCACCTTCTTAGTAAGTCCTTGTATCTCTCCCATGCATCGTAAAAAGTTTCTAAGTCCATCTGCACAAAAGAAGAGATATCATTACGTAATTTGGCCATTTTAGCCAGTGAAAAATATTTTAATAGAAATTTTTCAGTCATTTGTTCCCAATTAGTGATTGACCCTCATGGTAAAGAGTTCAACCACTGTTTAGCTTTATTCCTAAATGAAAAAGGGAATAACTGAAGACGAATGACATCATCAGAAACGTCATTAATTTTAAATGTATCACGGAAATTCCAGGAAATTTGCCAAGTGAGTGTTTGGATCCTCATCCTGCAAACCATCAAACTGAACAAATTGTTTTATTATTTGAATAGTGTTAGGTTTTAGTTAAAAATTATTTGCAGCAATAGCAAGCCTAACTATACTTTACTCATGTGACAGCCCAAAATAGACCCTAGCCGGAATGTGGTTTCGGGACCACAAAACCGAGGCATAACAATAATTTAAAATTTATTTCGATGCCTATAATATGTGAGTATTCATGTATGACATTTTTTGATGATTGATTTAGTGTTATAAAGGTGAATTTCACTAGAAAGGACTTGTGTGAGAAAATTTAGAATTTAGATAGGCAAATGTGGAAGTGGCCTATTGATGCACACTAGGAAATGTTGTCCTTGCATGTCAAATTCCCAAATTTGACTATAGTGTACGCCATGGTGATGAATATGGGCAAAAGAAAACATGTTTCAAACATGTTTTGCTAGTGGTGCATGTTAGAAATAATAAAATAAGAGTATGAAAAAAAAAGGAAAAAAAGTGTTCATCTTTCACCATTGCTCTTGGCGAATGTCCTAAGGAAAGAAAAGAAAAATTTTGCTCATCCATTTTCACTTCTTGGCCGAAAATACTAAGGAAAAAGGGGGAGGATTTTTGCTTCATGCTTGGTTTGGAAGAGATCTAGAAGGAGATTTGGCTAAGTTTGCATCAAGATTAAGGTATGTATGAGGTTGTGTTAGGGTTTCATGCATGTCTTGGTTGCTAACTTGATGTGCATGTTAGCCATGGCTCAAATCTTTGTTATGCCATGGAAATGGTATTTGGCCAAAGTTGTTATGGTGTTAATGCCATTGCATGCTAAATATCAAGCTTGATAATGATTCATGTGATGGTAGATTGAGGGTTCTTAGATTTTCTTTTAGCATTTTTGAATGAGATACTAAGTTCTTTGTTTAACCATGACCGAATTGAAACGGTATGGTGTTGTGGTATTCGGCCATGTTGTATCCATAAATATGATTCATGCATGTTGCATGGTGAGTAAGATTTAAGCTTTGGATATGTGTGTATATTTGGATATAAGCCACTTGAGAATTCGGCCATTTCACCTACATGAATATATGTTTGCACATGATGAATTGGTATGACATGTATACTATTTTGAGGTGTCTATTTGCTTGTGATGTTGTTTCGGTTATGAAATAAATGAGAGATGTGTATAGAATTACGATATGTAATGCGTTAATTAGGAAATTGTATGCTGTTTTTTGTGTAGTATAAGGTGTAAAATTTGCCTCCACATAGACATGCATATTCGCCAAAAGAAGTAGATTGGTGTGCATGTATTCGGTTAGAGGCAACCATATTGAAGCCTTATCTTGGCTTAGATTGTTGACCAAATGGGTAATAAGTGAGGATGGTTGCGAATATACAAATATACATATGCATGTGTAATTGAACTATAAATGTATAGCAAGATGATTAAACTAGTTTATTTATCTATTAAGCCCTAGAAGTTAAAGAAGGAGAAACAAGCAAGGGCAAAGCCAAGGACATCGAGTAGCCGGTCGAAACCGTTATACTCAACACAAGGTAAGTCCTTAAGCACTTTTGTGAGAACTCCTTGATAGATATTTTCTGAGTGATTCTCCTATTTATTATTATGATTATATGTACAAATTGAATTTAGTAAGTTGCTTTACCATGATGAATTGACATAAGGCACAATGTGTGCAAAGACCAAATGGCACTATGTGTGCGATTCACTATGGCACTATGTGTGCGATTCACTATGGCACTATGTGTGCGATTCACTATGGCACTATGTGTGCGATTCACTATGGCACTATGTGTGCGATTCACTATGGCACTATGTGTGCGATTCACTATGGCACTATGTGTGCGATTTACTATGGCACTATGTGTGCGATTTACTATGGCACTATGTGTGCGATTTACTATGGCACTATGTGTGCGATTTACTAAGGCACTATGTGTGCGATTTGCTATAGCACTATGTGTGCGATTTGCTATAGTCACATTCGGTTGTGGAAGTAAATTGTGCATGAACGAGGTAAGTGATTGAGTTACTAACTAAATATCGAAATTGGGATTGTACGGTGTACGCATAAAATTATCTAGTGCATTGTTGTTCCAACTTGAGGAAACGGATTCAAATCGATTGGGCTGACTTGTAGTTTGATTTGGTTGAAGGATTGGGCAAGAGATCGAACCAAAATCTTAGAAATTGCAGTATAGTTTGATATGGCTGGAAACATCTATTTTGTATTATTTGATTATTCACTTATGATTGTTATTGTTGATGGTAGAGTAGTGCTTACGACTTCATCGAGTTATGTACTCATTTGGTGTGCTTATTTGTTGTTTATTTAGGTTCTTGATCCATTTTATGCGTTTCGGGACTGTCATCGAAGTCATCACACCGCCTAGCGACTTTTTGGTATCTTCTTCTTAGATGGTTTAAGAAAACATTTCGCATGTATAGGCTATTATGTTTTGTTTGAACTCGGTATGTAAAATATTGCCTAGCCATGCGAAAATGGCTTATGAATGTTTTGAGCATAATGTTATAATTATTTGGTATGTATATGCTCATTAAGAGGCATGGAAGTGTTTGGCAATGACCAGCCATTAGAATGGGTCATCATGCTTATATTTTGGACCATATATGAAAAAGGGTGGTTGAATCATAGAGACTATGTGTTAGAGAAAGTCTATCCTAGAATATGATGCTGGCAGCAACAGTGACGTGGATGTGAAAAATCACTAAAAATAGTAGGAATAGAATTAAATAGTGAATAAATTATGTAAATGAACCTTGATGAGTCTATTTTCATATGGAGGAAACGAAACGGTTATATGAGTTGTATGTTGAGAGATATTTGGGTTTTAGTGGAACGGGGCCAGAACGGTTTCTGGATTCCCTGCTCGGACTTTGAAAATTCATTATAAATTAACCAGAAATAATTAGGAGTCATACCATATATGTATGAATTCCTCTTTGAGTCTAGTTTCTATAGATACAAACGGTACCAGTATTGAAGTCCTGCACAGGGAGTTATTTGAGTTGTAACGCGTGAAGGTCAGTGTAGTCGGCCCCTGTAACACGGGTGACTTTAACTAATAAACTGTACCAATTGGCCCAACCAAAAATTCTAGAAAAAAATCTGTAGACGGAAATGTGAGTCTAGTTTCAGAAAAAAATTACAAAACTGATTTTCGAGTTCTAAAACTCAAGTTATGATTTTTGAAGCGACTAGTACACAGATTGGCAGCTTGTCTGGAACTTTTCAATAAGTGGTTTGAAGTCCGTTAACACCTCGTGTTCGACTCCGGCGACGGTCTCGGTTCGGGGTGTTACAACTCAGTTCCTGTTGAAGTAGGTTTAGCATTATCATACATAGTACGAGAAGCAGGATTTTGATTTGCTAGTTCAATGGGTATAGCAGGAGGTGGCTGATTGTCTTGGTTTTTAGCCATCTCTTCGGTTGGGGTTTGAGTATCATCCTCTTGCTCGTTCTCTGTGTATCTTAAGCTTCACCTTATTTCTCTTTGGTTTCTACGAACTGTGCGATCGATTTCTTCATCACAAAGTAGTAGTCTTGACGGGTTTCTTCTAGTCATACACTATAAAAACCTGCCAAGATAAAGAAATAGTAAATTAATAAATAACAATAAAAATAAAATAGAATTAACTTGCAAGAAAAATAAATGGCTAAAGTAATAAAAATTGAGCGTTCCTAATATCTTAGTTCCCTGACAACAGCGCCAAAACCTTGATCGTGATTTTCGTGTGACAGGTTTTAAATAAACTAACTATTATCACGATGTAGGCAAGTGTACCTATTGAACAGTAGTATAGTTTTAGCAAGACCGGATTGTCGAACCCAAAGGAACTAAAAGTACTAGTAATGACTGTCTTTTTATTATCTAGCCTAAGAATAAGGGGGTTTGGTTTTAACTAACTAATTATCTAAACTAAGAATTCATAGAAAATAGAATTGGAGGATTACTTTTGGAAAACCGATTGAATTAAGACAATACCTAAGGAAGAATCCACCTAGACTTCATTTGTTATTCTGACTCTGAATCAGATGATCTATTCATTTAACTTGTTCCGTTGAGATCCCTAAGTTATGTTATTATCCCTATTCAAGACTAATAACGTCTAATCTCTGGATTGAATAATTGAGACTTTTCTCTAATTAACACCTTAGGGTTGCATTAACTTGATCTATGGATCCCCTTATTAGGTTTCACCCTAATTTGGCAAAATCTTATCGCCCTATCTCTAGGCGCGCAATCAACTCCGCTTAATTATGACAAATGTACTCTTAGACAAGGTCTATTCCTCCTCTGAATAAGATCTTATCTTGAATCAGTATCCTGGGATATCAAAACAAGAATTAAGAACACATAATTAAGAACAAGTTAAATATTTATCATACAATTCAGAAAATAATAACAATATTCGTCTTAGGTTTCATTCCCCTTAGGTATTTAGGGGATTTAGTTCATAACTAAAAAGGAAAACATCTCAGAAGAATAATGAATACAAAACATAAAGAAAACCTAAAACTCCTGAAGGGAAATTGAGGGGAGATCTTCAGTCTTGATGGTGAATCCAGCTTCTGAGATGACTCAATTGGCTTCCCTCGAGCAGTTGCCTGCCTCTTTCTCTCCGTGTCTCTTTCGTTCCTCCTCTAGGGTGTATTTATTGTCTTTGGAATGCCTAAGAAACCTTGAAATTAGCCTTTTCCAAATTGCACTCAACTTGGGCTCAGCAGGGGCAAGCCCGTGTGACACGCCTGTGTGCGATTACTTCAGGCCGTGCTCGAACTTGTTAGAATGGCACGGGCGTGTGTTCTATCCGTGTGAGTCATGCTTCAATTCTGCCAAATTGACACGGTTGTGTGGTCTGCCCGTGTGAGGAAGTCCAGGCCTTGTTGATTTCATACTTTGGCCCATTTTCTCTGTTTTTGGTTCGTTTCTCGTTCCTTTCGCTCTCCTATGCTCGTCTAAGTATAAGACATGAAATTAAGGTATTAGGAGCATCGAATACACCAATTCGAAGGAAAAATCATCCATAAAATGTGTTAAGCATAGGGAAAAATATGTTTAAATTACGGTTATTAGCTTTTCATGGCATGAGTGGGTTAATCCTAAGTGCCTTTCTCATTTTGACATATCACATCAAATAGTGTGGTCTTGACATATATAATCAAGCAAGTTCTAGAATAACAATTCAATACTGACGCACTCATAATGAAAGTGAGCATGAAAGAATTAATAGATGCTCTTGAAGGCTCAAGATCTCAGAAAATTATGGCTTTTTGATGTTTAAACTTGTGAATTTCAATTTAAGATAATACCTAGACTTGGGGAAACAACCTAAAATTTTTTGAATTCTTAAAAAATAGCTTATCATGCTTAATTTTCTAATGTCTTCAATGTTTAGATAATCAATGCATGAATGCCTATGTTTTAATTTAAGATATATCAATAAAAATCATAAATCAATCAAAATTTATCCTAAACATGATATGAGAGCTTTTCAAGAAAACAAGGCAATCATTCAGGGATTTTTCTGATAATGAAATGAATATCCCCCCACACTTAAGATGTACATTGCCCTCAATGTACAAAGATAGATATATTGATAAATATAAATATAGGTTCATAAGATAGGGAGAGAAGTGAAACTTCCTCAATTAAGAATAGATGAAATTCCTGGATTTACGAGAGCGAGTTATTGAAAATAAAGCTGGAGGGCAAACATGATTCTGAAGGACAAAAGGAGAATTGAGGGAATAAAAAAATAAAAGAAAAATAAAATAAGAGAAATAATTTATATTTATTTATTTATATATTTTTTTTTTCAAGTGCCACAATTACTGGAGCACACGGCCATGTGGCTCGTGTCCCGCCCGTGCTTGTCGCAATTTGAGATGTCGTCACATGGCCTTCTGGCCCGCCCTTGTGTATAGGCTATGTGGCAACATGATCGTGCCACATGACCATGTGTGATGTGGTTCGTTTCTCCCACGGTCGTGTACCTATGCGCACACCCGTGTTCTTTTGACAACGTCGTCCACGCCCGTGTTGTTTTGGCAGGTTCGCCCACGGCCATGTCACACTGGCGTGGTGATTTATCATAGTCTGTGTTTGGGGAAAGACAACTTTTACCCTGTTTTCGTACGGTCGTGTTTCCGTTCATGGTTTGCACATGGCCTGAAGAACAACCGTGTGATAGGCCGTATGGATTTGGGAACCTGTGTTCAAAGACTCTGTTAGTGACCTAGATAAAAAAATAATTAAAATTTAAATAAGTTAAAACCGTTAGTACTCGGGTTGCCTCCCGAGAAGCGCTTGTTTATAGTCTAAGCTCGACTTTTACCTTATTGGTTTATTCAGGGCGGTTTGTGGAGTCATAACTCCTCTCCATCGTCTTTAAAATTCTCACCATTATAAAGTTTGAGATGATGTCCATTTACTTTGAAAGTACCTTGTGATGGGTGACTTACCTCTATTGTGCCATATGGAAGAACAGATTGAATTACAAACGGTCCTGACCATCGTGATTTAAGTTTCCCAGGGAACAATTTGAGTCTTGAGTTGTATAGTAGAACCAGATCTCCAACATCAAATTGTTTTCATTGCTTTAAACGAGTGTCATGGCGCCACTTTGTTGCTTCCTTGTATAGGCATGAGTTTTCGTATGCATTTTCTCGCCACTCATCAAGCTCATTCAGCTGCATCAACCTGTTTTTTTCTATAAGTTTGGGATCAATGTTTAGAAATTTAATAGCCCAAAAAGCTTTGGCTCTAGTTTGAATGGTAGATGACAACTTTTTCCATAAACAAGTCTGTAAGGTGATGTTCTTATGGGGGTCTTAAAAGCAGTTCTCTAAGCCCATAAAGCATCATCTACTTTCATTGCCCAATCTTTTCTATTTGATTCTACTGTCTTTTTAAGAATCCATTTGATTTCTCGGTTTGCCACTTCAACCTGTCCACTAGTTTAAGGATGGTATGGGGTGGCTGTTCTATGATGAACTTCGTATTTCTTAAGAGTTTTTTCAAATTGGGCATTACAAAAATGAATGCCCCTGTCATTGATAATTATTCTAGGTGTTCCGAATCGCGAGAAGAGTTTTTAAGGAAACGTACTACCACTCTAGCATCATTAGTAGGTAAAGCTTGGGCTTGCACCCATTTGGACGTATAGTCAACTGCTACTAAGATGTAATTGTTCCCGAATGAACTGGGGAATGGACCCATGAAATTGATACCCCAAACATCAAATATTTCACATGAAAGCATATAGTTTTTAGGCATTTTATCATGTTTAGATATGTTACCTGTCCGCTGGCATTTGTCACATGAAGTAACGTACCTGTTAGTGTCTTTGAATAACGAGGTCCAATAAAAACCTGATTCAAGTATTTTATGTGCGGTCTTAGTTCCATTATAGTGTCCTCTAGTTGGCCCTGAGTTGCAATGTTCCAATATTTTTTACGTTTCTGATCTTGTAACGCATCTTCTAATGACTTGATCTGCACATATGCAGAAAAGAAAAGGATCGTCCCAAAAGTAGTTTTTCACATCATTAAAGAATCACTTCTTTTGCTGATGTGTTAACCCTTTTGGGATAATGTTAGCAGTTAAAAAATTCGCGAAGTCTGCAAACTAGGGTACCTCAGAGTTAGATATAGCGAAAAATTGTTCTTCAGGAAACGAATCATTTATTTCAACTTCATCTAGTTCTTTAGTATTTGAGTTCTCAAGCCTGGAAAGATGATCAGCCGCGAGATTTTCAGCTCATTTCTTATCTTGAATTTCCAAGTCAAATTCTTGCAATAGAAGAATCCATCGAATGAGTCTAGGTTTTGCATCAGTTTTAGTGAAAAGGTAGCGAAGGGCAGAATGGTCAGTGTAAACAACAACTTTAGACAATATGAGATATGATCGAAATTTATCAAATGCAAAAACCACAGCTAACAATTCTTTTTTCGTGGTAGTATAATTCTCTTGTGCAGCCGTCAAAGTTTTGCTAGCATAATAGATAGGTTGAAAATGCTTGTCTCTTTGCTGTCCCAATACTGCACCTACTGCAAAATCACTCACATCACACATTAATTCAAATGATAAGTTCCAATCAGGTGCAATTATGATCGAAGCATTAATTAATTTATCTTTTAAAGTATTAAATGCTTCTAAACATTCCTGATTGAAATTAAAAGGTATATCTTTTTCTAGTAATTTAGTTAAAGGCTTAGCTATTTAGAAAAATCCTTAATAAATCCTCTATAAAAACCAGCATGTCTTAAAAAGCTTTTAATAGCCTTGACCGAACTAGAAGGGGGTAATTTTTCCATTGTTTCAATTTTAGATTTGTCCACTTCAATTCCTTTACTAGAAATTTTATGCCCTAATACAATACCTTCTTGAACCATGAGGTGACATTTCTCCCAATTAAGCACGAGGTTCGTTTCCTCACATCTTATTAAAACTCGTTTTAAATTTTTAAGGCAAAGATGGAAGAATTTACCGAAAACCGAGAAATCATCCATAAATACTTCCATGATATCTTCCACGAGTTCGTCAAATATGGCCATCATACAGCGCTGAAAAGTGGCAAGAGCATTACATAATCCAAAAGGCATTTTACAATAAGCGAATGTACCATATAAGCATGTGAATGTTGTCTTTTCTTGATATTCAGGAGCTATAGGGATTTGGAAGTAGCTAGAGAGTCCATCTAAAAAGTAGTAGAACATGTGCCCGGATAATCTTTCCAACATTTGGTCAATGAATGGCAAGGGAAAGTGATCCTTTCTTATGGCATCATTCAGTTTCCTGTAGTCAATGCAAACTCTCCATCCTATGACTGTCCTTGTTGGGATTAATTCATCCTTCTCGTTGGTCACAACCGCTATGCCTCATTTCTTAGGAACAACCTGCACTGGACTTACCCAATGATCGCGAGATTTTGTGATAGGTTTTAAATATTTATAACTACTTGTTCTTGAACTAATTATTATCGTGATGTAGGCAAGTGTACCTATTGAACAGTAGTATAGTTTTAACTAGACCAGATTGTCGAACCCAAAAGTACTAGTAATGACTGTCTTTTTATTATCTAGCCTAAGAATAAAGAGGTTTTGTTTTAATTGACTAATTATCTAAACTAAGAACGTACAGAGAAAAGAATTGGGGAATTACTTTTGGGAAAAATTGATTGACTTAAGACAATACCAAAGGAAAAATCCACCTAGACTTTACTTGTTATTCTGGCTCCGAATCGGACAATTTATTCATTCAACTTGTTCCATAGAGATCCCTAAGTTATGTTATTATCCCTATTCAAGACTAATAACGTCTAATCCCTAGATTGAATAACCAAGACTTTTCTCTAATTAACACTCTAGGGTTGCATTAACTCGATCTATGGATCCCCTTATTAGGTTTCACCCTAATTCGGAAAAATCTTGTCACCCTATGTTTAGACGCGCAATCAACTCCGCTTAATTGTGGCAAATGTACTCTTAGACAGGGTCTATTCCTTCTCTGAATAAGAGCTTGTCTTGAATTAGTATCCTGGGATATTAAAACAGTAATTAATAACATACAATTAAGAACAAGTTAAATATTTATCATACGATTTAGAAAATAATAACAAGATTCGTTTTAGGTTTCATTCCCTTTAGGTATTTAGGGGTTTTAGTTCATAACTAAATAAGAAAACATCTCAGAAGAATAAAGAATACAAAACATAAAGAAAACCCAAAACTCCTGAAGGGAAATTGAGGAGAGATCTTCAGTCTTGATGATGAATCCGGCTCCTGAGATGGATCAATAAGCTTTCTTGGAGTAATTCCTTACCCCCTATTCTCCGTCTCCCTTTTTGTAACACCCCAAACCCGGCCTAGACGTTATGACCGGATCTGATGCGCCACATCGACGCGTTCAAAACATTCCATATTACTTAGTTGGAAAACTTAGTTGGTGTTGTAAAGACACTTTTAAAAGTAGGTTAAAGTGAATGGAAGTCGTGCACCGTAGGAAACCAGAAGGAGAGGAGGTGAGTCCGTTGATCGCTAAGTACCAAGCTCCTTCTGGATCCAATCCTAGACATGCACACCGCCATTGCCACACTCTAACATCTCGTATAATTTTGAGAAAACCGTTTGGTTATGTCCATCTTAAGAAAATCATTAAGGTTGAAAACGTTTGCTTAGCGGAAGTCTTACTTGTATTCGTGTTATTTTGAAATCACTTAACGTTTTTGGAAAACGTGTCCTAGAGCTAATCTATTTCGTTAGTTATCATAGATCAGTTTTATCATAATAGAATTAAATAATAAAGAAACAACCCAAACCATAAAAATAATTAGCAGCCTTATTACAAAAACCCAAAACCATAAACGAAAAATATGGAAAATCTAGTTCACCAGAAGAAAACGAATTTGCAGAAAACGTGTGGCCACTCCGAATCCCGCCCAGCTCCAAGTCCACCAACTAGGGCTCACCTGCAAGGATGGAAGAGGAAGGGGTGAGTTTGGGAAACTCAGTGCATATAGAAACCCATCCAAAGCCCAAATCAGCTTGAGCCCATTGGGCCTAAGCCCTATTCAGATAACAATACACAGTGGACCGAAGCCCTTTTCAGAATACAGTAGCAAGGCCTTAGCCTCTTTTTACATAACAGTGTGGCCCATAGGCCCAGTTCAGTAACATAAGTAACAATAGTAGTAATGAATGCAAGCCCAACTGGGGAGACTACTCAACCCACCAACCGCTACATTGCCCCGTACCAGCCCTACACTCCATGTGGGGAATATCTCAACCCACCCAAATTTTACACTCCACAGATTAAAGAACGCACTCAAATATCAGAAAGTTGAGGCAAAGCCTCCAGTATGTGGATTAACCACTTTCAATACTTCCTCCATCAATACCCCAATCCTATGCAACAGATATTAATAAAAGCATATCATGTAAAATACAGTATTAATCAATCATGCAGTTTAGCCAATTTAAACCCTAGGGGTATTTCGGTAATTATGCTCTTTAGGGGTAATTTCGTACTTACGCAACTACACAAGCTATTTTAGTAATTTTTAGCAGTTTTATGCAATTTGGTTCCACCATCTAACTAACATGCTGCTTTGCCCATCTCTTACCCATATTGGTCCGTAAGCCCATTGGGCCCAATTTTTGACCCATCTGGCCCCTTTTTCCGAAGTACGCTAAGACGTCACACAAACTTACTTACCACCTTGCAGTGCTAGATCCAACAATTACTCTACGTCATACTCACAAGCCCATGAAATGCCGGAATTTCAGCATTTCGGCTTTTGCCGAATTGAACTAAGAAAGGGTGTTCGGTACACACCTGATTCGCGACGACTGCAACTGAGATCCCTTTTGATGTCCTACAATTGATTAGTACAGTTCTTATTTACAAACCGTAATCACTAAACCCAAAACTTGCTCAACCAAAGTCGAACCATGTTCCTAAAAAGCCTTTGAACCCTTACCTTTTTGCCAAAATCGATAGCTAGCTCCGAATCCGATTGTTCCAATGATTCACGCTTTTGATCCAACGTTTAGGAAAACTCTAATCACTGAAAGAAAACATCAGTTACAAACCCTTAAAGCCTTATGCTCAAATCGACAGCCTCCCTAATTTTTAGGGATTTCGACTTTTCCTAACATCGTAAAATAAGAAAAGATCTGAGATGATAAGTACTTACCCTTACTCCTACTTGATTCCATGCAAACAGTGCGATTTATCCTTAGAACAATGGTAAAACCCGAATCCAAGAGTTGAAGAAGTTTCGCTATAAGCCCCTAAACCAATGGTACTTTCGGCTTTTGGTGGTGAAGGAGATGACGATATGAGGCTATGACCTTGAAGTAGAATTGCCGTCGGTAACTAGGATTAAGAAAAGATAATCGAGATTTAATAAAAACAAAAGAACATAGAAGGACACGGCTTTGAAGAAATCGGCACAAGCAAAGGGTCACGGATTTCGGCTTTTATGGATTCGCAAAAGTATTGATGAACAGCAGAATTGATGAATGGTTTTGAAGAAGAAAAAATAGAAAAAGAAGAATAGGGGAGGTGGTAGTTTCGGCTAGAGAGGAAGAAGAGAGAAAAGAAAACCTGGTGATGTCTGAGCAGAAAAGAATGGCACCACTCAATACCCTAGGTGCCGAAATACTAACCTCATAACCCTCTGCCGATTTTTCCCCTTTCAATTCCCAATATTCGGCCAACTCCTATCCTCTCTCCTAATCCCTTAAATCTCTCCCCTTATCACTCCTTAATCCAAGCATTTGGACTAATCCAAACTCTCCTTTACCAGAATCCACCTGGACTCCAACACTACCCCTCCTGCACTTAAAAATAAATGCATCTATTTGTCAACACAGGGAATCGATCCCATGCCTTCCCCAATGCTCCACACGCCACCTTTTTAGGAGCTTAGTGGCATCACCCTTGCCACTTTACTAGGGCTCTTTTTGTGATGCAATTTACCCATCACTCCACTTAAGGGCCATTTAGCCAAAACCCCTAACTCCTAAGTCCAAAAATTAAAAAATTCAACCGGGTTTTGGCCAACGCATGGGCCTTCTATAAGCCCATTTACCTACCCAAAATATTAATTTCACATTCAAATACAAAATTTTAAAATCTTTACAAAATATTGAAAACCGCGAATAAATCCGAAAATCAGGACGTTACACTTTTCCTCTTCCTTTAGGGTGTATTTATAGGCTTTAGAATACCTAATAGCCCTCAAAATTGGCTTTTTTTTGAATTGGACTCAACTTGGGCTCGGCAGGGACATACTCGTGGAACACGCCTGTGTTCGATTACTTTAGGCCGTGTTCGAGCCTACCAAATTGACATGGCCGTGTGGTCTGCCCGCGTGAGGAGGTCCAGGCCGTGTTGATCCGTACTTTGGCCCATTTTCTCCATTTTTGGCCCGTTTCTCGTTCTTTTTGCTCTCCTATGCTCTTCTAAGTATAAAACATGAAATTAAAGCATTAGGAGCATCGAATTCACCAATTATAATGAGAAATCATCCATAAATGCATTAAACATGGGGTAAAAATATGTATAGTTTACAGTTTATCAAATACTCCCACACTTAAGCATTTGCTTGTCCTCAAGCAAATTTCTCAACTCATAATCAAAATTAATTCTTCTCAACTTATAATTTCTATCGATAGTATCTCACATTAATCCATAAGTAATCATTCATTGAGAATTCAACTAAAAGAACATAAAAGTTCCAAACATTCTGAGTTGAGCATTTTATTCATGCAAACATAGGTGTCTCCCCTCATCTAAGTAATTACCTTTGATTTAGAATATCACAGAGTTTTACATCCTCACTAAAGATTCACTCAAATCACTCGAGGTGTTTAAGGACAATAAATGAAGCACTCAATAGTCAATAATGAAAAGTCATTACCATAGGCTTGTATGAAAATCAAATCTCCACCGCTATAATTTAAGATGATACATCAATTAAAAGGTCTTTAGAGGGTTGTACTGAGGCTTGGTTAGGGGTTGTGGTCACAAGCTGAAAGAAAGGGCTAGAATTGAGATTGAATTGAAAAATTATCTAACTAGAAAAGGAGTTAATCTTCACTTGTGTACAACAGAGCTTCTTCTCAGAATATGAAATTACAGATATGTATACATAGTTAAATAATCAAAAAAGACATAGCTAAGTAATTTCTTCAACTCAAATCTTGACAAAAATAGGAAACAAATTAATTTAGGGGATTTCAACAATAATGGGTTAAGGGTTAATATTGAGGTTAATACAAGGAATGGCTTGTTAGGCTCAAGGGGGTTTACTAGGGGTTAATCGTGGAGGTAGGCTTTTCATGGCATGAGTGGGTTAATCTTAAGTGCCTTAATCATTTTGACATATCAAATCAAATGGTGTGGTCTTGACATGCATAAACACGCAAGTTCTAGAATAGCAGTTCAATACTGACGCACTCAAAGCAATAATAAAAGTGAGCATGAAAGAATTAATAGATGCTCAAAAGGCTCAAAAATCTCACAAAAATTATGGCTTTTTGATGTTTAGACTTGTGACTTCCAATTCAAAGTAATACCTAGACTTGGGGAAACAACCTATAATTTTAAATTCTTAAAAATCAACTTATCATGCTTGATTCTCTAATGTCTTAAAGTTTAAACAATCAATGTATAAATCCCTATGTTTTAATTCAAGATATATCAATCAAAATCATAACTTAATTAAAATTTATCCTAAATATGATTGAAAGCTTTTCAAGAGAACAAGGCAATCATTTAGGGATTTTTCTGATAATGAAATAAATATTCCCCCCACACTTAAGATTTACATTGCCCTCAATGTATAAAGATAGATATTAAAGTATAAAAATAAGATAGTGAGAGAAGTGAAACTTCTTGTATGATGAATTCCTCGAACTAGAGTTTTAGAGAGTAATCGGTTCGAGAGTAGATAAGGATACTCCAGTGGTCGTAGAGTTTCATTAGTCCATAAGTCCTGTGCCAAAAGAATATTATATCTAGTGATAGCTATTGTCGTGGTCTATCAGGACATGGCAGCCGTGGAGAACCTTTCCTGGTGGAGCTTTAGTTTCTATGTGACGATGAGCATAAGAGCTCTATATAACTGTAATAAAATTAGGAACTTTTTAGGGTATATCAGGGAGAATAATTTCTCAAAAAGAAATAATCGAAATTTATAATTAAAAATAAAATTTCTAAAATCTAATAAAAAATAAAAAGTAGTTTCAATAAAAATTAAAAACATAAAATAATAAATAAATACTTTTAAACATCTTCATCGCTGGATGGTTCGCGAGGTGGGACTGGCGATGAGATGTGAAGGTGCTGAAAAATCTGCTGTACAGTGGCATCAATGTTGTCAAATCGTTGAAAACACTACTACTCGAATCGGGTGAGGCATTCAGAGATGTCAGCATATGAAGCCGTCGCATGAACTGGACGAGAGGGTGGTGGTGGCTGAGTTGGTGGGTCCTTGTGCAGTGGGGGGACATCATCAGGAATGTCCTCGTTGGCCTCCTCCTCGGTAGATTGGGCGAGATGATACTGGAGATGGTAGGTTCCTCGGTGCCTCTCGATCACCCTCATGCTAAGCATGCTCGAGATGCCTTGTGGAGACATCTGGCCGATAAGGGTTAGGGTTGATTCTTGGGCCGCGGTGTTGAAGAGCCCGAAGTCTCGTGCCAGTCGAGTCACGTAAGGGCCAATGGAGATGACCCCCTTCCGATGTCGCTCCGTCTAGTGCTGAATCACAAGGGCGATGAAATAGGCAAGGTCAATGGCGTGTCCTTGCAACATGCACCATAAGAAGTAGGCGTCGTGGATGTTAACGATGCTACTGCTCTCTCGCCTCCCTGTAATCGTATGAGCTAAAATGGCTTGTAGGTACCTCAGGAATGGTGGGAGAATTGATGCCTTGGAGCAGCTAGGTTTGTAGAAGGCCGCGCCAGGGGCCAAAGTGTGCCAACACTTCGCGGGGGAGAAGTGTATGTGGCGACTGAGAGCATGTAGTTCATTCTCCTCCTTGAACTCTTCAATATATAGGTCCAGTGCAGCACCGAACTCTGGGACGCTTAGCTGGCTGATTAATCAACCAAGGCAAAATTGGACCGTGTCAGGATCATCGTAGTACATCATTATAGTCTGAAGATGGAACGTTGAGCATAATTCTATCGTGAGCTCAAGGTATGTCGACTCGATAATCCCAAAAAATATCTTCCAAGGGTCGATGGTTAGGAGGGCCCGAATTGCATCAGCCATCTAAACTTATTCTACGGCAGCCTAGTCGATGCAACGGCCTGCAATTAAGGGTCGGGCCTAAAGTATTTGGAAAAGCTCTTCTTGGGGCCCTCGGGGGAACTGCAGGAGGAGGTGACGAATTTTCATGGTTGGACCCGCGGAAGATGACGCTCCCTTCCTATTTTTTGAAGCAGGTATAGTGGCCTTTTTACCACGTAAAGATGACATGGTACCTGTGTTTAGAATCATCAAGTCATCTTGATGAGTGGTCAAAGTAAAAGGAATACAATTTCCAAATAAAATGGAGAATTTCAACCACTACCAAACATAACTAATCTAATAATTTCGTGACCTTATCATTGTATGAAAATGGGCGTAGTAATGACATGTGTAGGACAAAAGAGTGAGGCTTTTCTAACAATATAATTGAAAAATGCAAATTGAATGATAGACATTGGCATGGAAATATCATGAGAATGAGCATGGTAAAGTCATGGGTATGAGGTTTCCTTAATAACTTGATTTAACACGCAATGTATAATAACTAACATAAGAATCCAAACTAAATGATAAAATAATGAGCAAAATGACAAATAGTTCGAAAGCAATGAAGATTATGCTAACAATAAGCATTAGTAATAAGTAAAATAGAAGTGAAAGGAGTAAACAAACGCTAAGGGAGAGGGATTGAGCTTTAAAAACGAAGTTGGAGACGGCGCACGGGCATGGAAGGGAGGCCGTGTGGAGTTGCAGCGGCTAGGGTTAGGGTTTTTAAATGGGGAAGAAAGTGATTAGTGCAGGGTATTTATAGATTTTGGGCCACACGGCCAGGGCACACGCTCGTGTTCCCCAATTTCAACCAGTGTGATTCGCGAATTTCAAATTTGGGCGTGTCTGATTGTGACAGCCCAAAATTGACCCTAGTCGGGAAGTGGTTTCGGGACCGCTAAACTGAGTCACTGAAATGTTTGAATGTAATATTTATTGTCTAGAATATGTAATTATGAATGTGTGAAAATTTCAAGCTTCGATTTAGTCGATTGCATGTGAATTCAGTTAGTAGGACTTGTGTGACACTTTTGAAATGTGATAGGCTAATCTATAAGGATCTAATAGTGCATGTAATCAAAAGGGAGGACTTGCATGTCAAATTTCCCCCCTAATTAGTAGTGGCCGGCCATGCTATGAGTGGAAACATGTCACAAACATGTTATGTTAGTGAGGTATGTTAGGAAAAATAAAATCAGGAGTATGGGTACTAAAGAAATGGGAAAAAAAAAAAAGAAAGCATGTGTGTGAGTGTTCCCCCCCCCCCAATGTCGTGAGTTGAAGAAAAGAGAAAAAAAAAATTTGTTCATCCTTTTTCATTTCTTTTGGCCGAAAATTCTAAGGAAGAAGGAAGAATTTCTTGCTTCATGTTTGGTTTGGAAGAGGATTAGGAAGAGGTTTGGCCATACTTGTATCTAGATTAAGGTATGTTTGAGGTTGTGCCATGAGATTCATGCATGTTTTTAGTTGCTAGCTTGAGTTCTAATTAGCCCATGGTTTAAATCTTTGCTATGTCATGGGGATGATATTCGGCCAAGGTGGATTTTGTGTTAATGCCATTGCATGCTAAATATGAAGCTTGTTAATGATACATGTGATGGTGGATTGATGACTCTTGGATTTTCTTTTTAGCATTTTTGAGTGAGACATTAAGTTCTTTGTTTAACCATGACCAAAATTGAAATGGTATGGTGTTGTGATGTATTCGCCATGGTATATCCATAAGTATGATTTATGCTTATTGCATGGTAGGTAAGATTTGTGTTTTGGATTTATGTTCATGTTTAGTTATAATCAACTTTGAGATTCGGCTCTTGCACATATATATATATATATGTTTGCACATGACGTATTGGTATGACATATACAATATCTCAAGGTATATACTTACATATGATGGTGTTTCGGTTATGGAGCACATGATGGATGCGTATTGAGTTATAATACGTAATGCATTAGTTAGTAAAAGGTATGCCATTTGTGTGTGGTATTGAGTATATAATTGGCCTCAACATAGACATGCATAATCGGCCACATGAATGAGTACATAGGTTGATGTGTTGTTCGACCATAGGTAAGCATATTGAAGGCTTTATCTTGACTTAGAAAATTCGGCTAAGGAGAGTATTAACTAATGTGTTGAGTTTGATTCATGATTCCGCATATATGTGACTTTAATGTCTAATGAATATATGTGGGCTAAGTACCTTGAGTTCCTCTTTTCGATGCTCAAATGATTAAATCAATTTATTTGTTAAATTAAGCTCAAGAGCAAAGGGGAACTAAATCCGATAAAGGGAAGGAAAAAGTGGTCGAATAGCCATCGGAATCGCTCGACAACATCCGAGGTAAGTTTTGAGTAATAGAACTTAAATTATGATTCGGTTAGATTATGTCTTAAGTAAATCAAAATCATGCTCTTGTATGTGGCTATTGAGCGAAATTGTAAATGTGATAAGTGTCTTGTGTTTGAGCTTTGGTAATGAAAATGAAATATGAATGTGTCATGATTTATTGATATATGTGCATGGTTACTCGAATGATATTAGGGCTAAGTCCGAAGGCTTTTGTGCTAGCGACTATATCCGCACTAAGATCCGAAGGCATTTGTGCTAGCGACTATATCCGGGCTAAGTCCCGAAGGCATTTATGCTAGTGACCATATCCGGGCTAAGACCCGAAGGCCTTGTGCGAGTGGTTATATCCGGCTAAACCCCAAAGATGCTTGATTTGGGAATGAGCGATCTTGCTGTAAAATTTAAATTAATACGCTCGTAAAATCCCAATGATGAGTTATGTCTCGTGTGTGCTTGAATTAGTTGATCCTCACAAATCAGATTCGCTCATCGATAAATGAGCTACCAGGCATTTGGCTAAGTTGATCTTTTGTGTATGAACATAAGGGTTGGTAATGTGAAGTAAGTATGATATTGAGAATTTGTGCATATGAAATTATCCGCTTAGCTATATGAATGCTATGCTTTTGTTGTCTTGGAATCCCTTGCTCAAAACTTACTAAGCATAAATTGCTTACTCCGTTTCTTTGTTTCTCTGTTTTATAGATTTTGGCTCGTCAGCTATCGGACTCGGGATTTTTGGAAGTTGAAGTCTCCCACACTATCAAAGCCCCCTTTTGGTACAATTTTGGTTGAACTTTGAAATGGCATGTATAGGACTACCCTCTTTGTTGTTGGTCATGTACCCATGGATTTTGTGTAAATTTGGATAGCCATGCGAAAATGGCTTATATATGTTTTTAGCATAGTACTATAATCGTTTTGTATGTTGATCACTAAGAGGTATGGAAATGTTTGGAAACGATTAGCCATTGGAATGGTTAATCATGATTGTACTTTGTGCTATGTATGCAAAAAGGGCTAATTGAATCATGGAAACTGTGAAATAGGTAAAGTCTACCTTAAAGGCAGATGCTGACAGTAGCAGCGATGTGGATGTGAAAAATCACTAAAAATAGTAGGAATGGAATTAAATAGTGAATAAATTATTTTAATGAACCTTGATGAATCTACTTTCATATGGAAGAAACGAAACGGTCATATGAGTTGTATGTTAAGAGATATTTAGGTTTACGTGAAACAGGGCCAGAACGGTTTCTGGATTCCCTGTTCCGACTTTGGAAATTCATTATAAATTAACCAGAGATAATTAGGAGTCATGCCATATATGTATAGATACCTCTTTGAGTTTACTTTCTATAGAAATAAACAGCATCAGTATTGAAGCCTTGTACAGGGAGATACCCAAGTCGTAATGCGCGAAGGTCAGTGTAGTCGATCCCTGTAACATGGGAGACTTTAACTAATAAACTGTACTAATTGGCCCGACCAAAAATTCTAGAAAAACATTTGTAGATGTATATATGAGTATAGTTTCAGGGAAAAATCACGAAACTGATTTTCGAGTTGTGGAACTCAAGATATGATTTTTAAGGTGACAAAGTGACACGTTAGCCATTTGTCTGAAAATTTTTAAATGGATTGTGAAAATAAATATATTATGTACATTAGCACCTCGTGTTCGACTCTACCACGGTCTCAGTGCACGGGTGTTACAATTAAATTGGTATCGAGCTACGGTTTAGTCGATTCTAGAACTACCGTAATACGTTTGGGTCTAGCTATACATGCCATTTTGTGATTATTTGATAGTGTGGTGATTTCGACAATTGAAAATGTGTTTGTTATAGTAATGGATCCCGATCCCGACCGAGTGGTAGTGATGATCTTGAGAGTGTAGCGCTGCTCCCGACAAGGGACAGCTCGGCGGACTCTCAACCTATTGCTAGTAATCCGAATGATTAAGCTAGACAAGCTTTCTATAGCGTGATGAATGATTGGTTCAACCAATACATTCGAACTAATCTACTATTCCACAACCTCCATTCCGACTAATACCACCTCAAGACCTACAATACCTCCGAGAATCGACCAAATAAGATCAAATAAGCCCCAGTTGATGTAATCCGAAAACACGGGGCTACTGAATTTAAAGCTACGGACAGCGATGATGCCGAGC
This sequence comes from Gossypium arboreum, assembly GCF_025698485.1. Taxonomy (NCBI): domain Eukaryota; kingdom Viridiplantae; phylum Streptophyta; class Magnoliopsida; order Malvales; family Malvaceae; genus Gossypium; species Gossypium arboreum. The sequence continues at coordinate 129,224,880 of NC_069075.1, forward strand.
AAGCTGAATTTTGGTTGGACAACACTATCCGGGTACTCGACGAGCTATCTTGCACACCCGATGAGTGCCTAAAGTGTACTATCTCCTTGCTATGTGATTACGCCTACTATTGGTGGAATACGTTGACTTCTGTTGTGCCTAGAGAGCAAGTAACTTGGGAGTTTTTCCAAACCGAGTTTCGGAAAAAGTATATCAGTCAGAGATTCATTGACCAAAAACGGAAGGAATTTCTTGAACTCAAACAAGGTTCCATGTCGGTTCTGACTATGAACGAAAATTTGTGAGGCTTAGCCAGATGCAGCGAGAATGCATTTCTTCGAAGTCGTGATATGTAAACGCTCAAGATGGATGAATGATGATATAAAAGTTGTATGTTGGCATTTTAGAAATCGAGAATTTGTGGTGCTTGTCGAGCGAGCTTGCAAAGTCGAGGAGCTCGATGAAGGAGAAAAGGAAAGCTGATGTGGGGGCAAAGGAGTTTCGTAAGAGATCATCTGGAAAGCCCTTTCAATAGTCATTAAAGAAATTTAGAGATGATCTAGGCCGATCTAGAGACACTTCGGGCTTTTCTAGACGAGATCGCGATCGACCCCCTGTGAGCACACGAGTCACTTCGATCGCTAGTGTTGGAAATGATCGTCGAGACAGAGCGGAGTGTCAGTATTGTGGTAAATGACATTCGGGGAGTTGTAGATTCCACGACCGCTCCTGTTACAAGTGCGGATCAGTTGACCACTTCATTAAAGATTGCCCGACGTTGTCTGAACAGAATGTAAATCAGAGTGGGAAACCGGGTGCTACCACTGCTCGAGGTAGACCATCTAGAAATACGGGCAATGCTATTGGTGGTCGAGAGGATCTAGAGATGCTACGACCAGATCCGAGAGGCGCTCTGCTAGGGCTTATGCTATACTGGCGCGAGGATGCTTCCTCGCCGGATGTTATTACCCAGTACTTTTACTCTCTTTGATACTAATGTGATTGCTTTGATTGACCCTGGTTCTACTCATTCTTATATATGTGAAACCTTAGCATCCAGTAAGACTTTTACCTATTGAGTCTCTTGAGTTCATAATTCGGTATCAAATCCCTTGGGTCGTTACGTGCTTGTCGACAAAGTGTGTAAGAAATGTCCCCTAGTAATTCGAGGTTCCTGTTTTCCGGCGGACTTGATGCTTTTACCGTTTGATGAATTTGATGTTATTCTTGGTTTGGATTGGTTGACCGTGCATGATGCGATTGTGAATTGCAAAAACAAGACTATGGATTTGAGGTGCGCAAATAACGAGATGATCCGAGTTGAGTCTACGGACTTAAAGGGGTTGCCAGCTGTAATATCATCAATGTTAGCCCAGAAATATGTAAGAAAGGGGTGCGAAGCATACCTTGCGTATGTACTTGATGATAAGGAGTTAGAAATAAAACCGAATCTGTGCTTGGTTTGTGAATACCGGATGTTTTTCAGAAGAATTACCCGGTTTGCCACTGTTCGGAGATAGAGTTTGGTATTGAGCTTGTACACAGGACTACACCGATTTCGATAGCTCGAATCGTATGGCACCAACCGAGTTAAAAGAGTTGAAAGCTCAGTTACAAGAATTGACGGATAGAGGTTTCGCTCGACCAAGTTTCTCACCTTGGGGTGCACCAGTATTGTTTGTGAAAAAGAAGGACGGAACTATGAGGTTGTGCATTGACTATCGTCAGCTGAATAAAGTGACGATAAAGAATAAGTATCCGTTACCGCGTATTGATGATTTGTTTGATCAACTAAAGGGAGCCTCAGTGTTTTCAAAGATAGATTTGAGATCGGGTTATTATCAGTTGCGGATTTGAGATTCGGATGTACCCAAAACTACTTTCAGAACGAGGTACGGTCACTACGAGTTCTTAGTGATGCCGTTCGGGCTCATTAATGCCCCTGCGATATTTATGGATTTGATGAATCGGATCTTCAGACAGTATTTGGACCGGTTTGTAGTTGTGTTCATTGATGACATCTTGGTCTATTCAAGAGATGAGACCGAACATGCTGAACACCTAAGATTAGTGTTGCAAATTTTACGGGATAAGCAGTTATATGCTAAGTTCAGCAAGTGTGAGTTCTGGTTAAGAGAGGTTAGCTTCTTGGGTCATGTGGTATCAGATCGTATTCGAGTCGACAGAGCAAAATTTCAGCCATACTTAACTGGAAGCCTCCAGAAATATTCTCGAGGTTCGAGTTTTTGGGACTTGCGGCTACTACCGACAGTTTGTAAAAGGTTTCGATGATAGCCACACCGATGACGGCTACTTCAAAAGATGTTAAGTTCGAATGGACGGAAAAATGTCGAAAAGTTTTGATCAATCGAAAACTTATTTGACTAAAGCTCAATTTTAGTGCAGTTTTAATCGGGCAAAGAGTTTGTCATCTATAGTGACCCCTCCCTACTTGGGTTAGGTTGCGTATTGATGCAAGAAGGTTGAGTTGTGGCCTATGCGTCGAGACAATTAAAGCCACATGAGAAAAATTATCCGACCCATGATCTCGAATTAGCTACCATCGTATTTGCCTTGAAAATATGGCGACATTACTTATTTGGTGAGAAGTGCCATGTATTTTCGGATCACAAAAGTCTCAAATATTTGATGACTCAAAGAGACTTGAATCTGCGACAAAGACGTTGGCTCGAGTTGTTAAAAGATTATGAGCTTGTCATTGATTATCACCCGGGAAAGGCTAATGTGGTTGCGGACGCCTTAAGCCAGAAATCACTGTTTGCTTTCTGCGATGAATGTACACTTATCTGTTTCTACCCGACAATGTGTTAGTAGTGAATTAAAGGCCAAACCATTATTGATTCATCAAATTCGTGAAGCTCAGAAAGTCGACGATGAGTTGGTTGCAAAACAGGCTGAATATGTTCCGAATGTGGAATCGGAGTTTCAAATTGATGATGACGATTGTTTGAGGTACAGAAATCGGTTGTGTGTTCCAAGAAATTCAGAACTCATTTCGATAATTCTGAACGAAGCTCATTGTAGCCGAATGTCAATTCACCCGGGAAGTACGAAAATGTACAACGATCTGAGACGTCAGTTTTGGTGGCATGGTATGAAACGAGACATTTCCGATTTTGTTTCAAAGTGTTTAATATGTCAGCAAGTAAAGGCGTAACATCAAGTGCCTACGGGTTTACTTCAGCCGATCATGATACCTGAATGGAAATGGGAACGAGTCACGATGGATTTTGTATCTGGGTTGCCAGTGTCGGCAAGTAAGAAAGATGCGATTTGGGTCGTTGTTGATAGACTGACTAAGTCGGCTCACTTTATCCCCATACGTACGGATTTTTCATTGGATAAACTAGCTGAATTGTATGTTTCTCAGATTGTGAGATTACACGGGGTACCTATTTCTATTGTGTCGGATAGAGATCTGAGATTCACCTCACGATTTTGGAAGAAATTGCAAGAAGCTTTGGGCACCAAGTTACATTTTAGCACCGTTTTCACCCCCAAACCGATAGTCAATCCGAGCGGATAATTCAGATACTTGAGGATATGTTGAGATGTTGCATCCTCGAGTTCAGCAGTTCGTGGTAGCGGTATTTACCTTTGATTGAATTCGCTTACAACAATAGTTTTCAATCAAGTATTAAGATGGCACCTTACGAGGCCTTGTACGGGCGTAAATGCCGTACACCATTGTTTTGGACCGACCTCGGTGAAAGTAAAATTTTCGGAGTTGATTTGATTAAAGATCTTTGAACGAAAAGTAAAAGTAATCCGTGAAAATCAAGGCGACCACGATCGCCGTAAGTCGACGCGGATCTGAAACGAAAAGACATTGAGTATCAGGTGGGAGACAAAGTGTTTCTTAAAGTTTCGCCTTGGAAAAAGATACTCAGATTTGGCCGTAAGGGCAAGTTGAACTGAGATTCATTTGGGCGTCTGAAATCTCCGAACAAGTTGGTCCGATTCGCGTATAGATTGATTTTGCCCCGAACTTGAAAAGATTCACGACGTCTTTCATGTTTCGATGCTTGACGTTATAGATCCGATCCGTCACACGTGATTAATCCATCAGAAGTTGAAATTCAATCTGACTTGAGTTATGAAGAAGAACCGATTCGTATCCTAGCTCGTGAAGTGAAGGAGTTGCGAAACAAAAGGGTTCCGTTAGTAAAAGTGTTATGGCTCAAACACGGGATGGAAGAAGCTACTTGGGAACCCGAGAACTCTATGAAGAGCTATACCCAAACCTATTTACCGGTAAGATTTTCAGGGACGAAAATTTCTTAAGTGGGGGAGAGTTGTGACAGCCCAAAATTGACCCTAGTCGGGAAGTGGTTTCGGGACCGCTAAGCTGAGTCACCGAAATGTTTGAATGTAATATTCATTGTCTAGAATATGTAATTATGAATGTGTGAAAATTTCAAGCTTCGATTTAGTCGATTGCATGTGAATTCAGTTAGTAGGACTTGTGTGACACTTTTGAAATGTGATAGGCTAATCTATAAGGATGTAATAGTGCATGTAATCAAAAGGGAGGACTTGCATGTCAAATTTCCCCCCCTAATTAGTAGTGGCCGGCCATGCTATGAGTGGAAACATGTCACAAACATGTTATGTTAGTGAGGTATGTTAGGAAAAATAAAATAAGGAGTATGGGTAATAAAGAAATGGAAAAAAAAAAAGAAAGCATGTGTGTGAGTGTTCCCCCCCCCCATTGCCGTGAGTTGAAGAAAAGAGAAAAAAATAATTTGTTCATCCTTTTTCATTTCATTTGGCCGAAAATTCTAAGGAAGAAGGAAGGAGTTCTTGCTTCATGTTTGGTTTGGAAGAGGATTAGGAAGAGGTTTGGCCATACTTGTATCTAGATTAAGGTATGTTTGAGGTTGTGCCATGAGATTCATGCATGTTTTTAGTTGCTAGCTTGAGTTCTAATTAGCCCATGGTTCAAATCTTTGCTATGTCATGGGGATGATATTCGCCAAGGTGGATTTTGTGTTAATGCCATTGCATGCTAAATATGAAGCTTGTTAATGATACATGTGATGGTGGATTGATGACTCTTGGATTTTCTTTTTAGCATTTTTGAGTGAGACATTAAGTTCTTTGTTTAACCATGACCAAAATTGAAATGGTATGGTGTTGTGATGTATTCGCCATGGTATATCCATAAGTATGATTTATGCTTATTGCATGGTAGGTAAGATTTGTGTTTTGGATTTATGTTCATGTTTAGTTATAATCAACTTTGAGATTCGACTCTTGCACATATATATATATATATGTTTGCACATGACGTATTGGTATGACATATACAATATCTCAAGGTATATACTTACATATGATGGTGTTTCGGTTATGGAGTACATGATGGATGCGTATTGAGTTATAATACGTAATACATTAGTTAGTAAAAGGTATGCCATTTGTGTGTGGTATTGAGTATATAATTGGCCTCAACATAGACATGCATAATCGGCCACATGAATGAGTACATAGGTTGATGTGTTGTTCGACCATAGGTAAGCATATTGAAGGCTTTATCTTGACTTAGAAAATTCGGCTAAGGAGAGTATTAACTAATGTGTTGAGTTTGATTCATGATTCCGTACATATGTGACTTTAATGTCTAATGAATATATGTGGGCTAAGTACCTTGAGTTCCTCTTTTCGATGCTCAAATGATTAAATCACTTTATTTGTTAAATTAAACTCAAGAGCAAAGGGGAACTAAATCCGATAAAGGGAAGGAAAAAGTGGTCGAATAGCCATCGGAATTGTTCGACAACATCCGAGGTAAGTTTTCGAGTAATGGAACTTAAATTATGATTCGGTTAGATTATGTCTTAAGTAAATCAAAATCATGCTCTTGTATGTGGCTATTGAGCGAAATTGTAAATGTGATAAGTGTCTTGTGTTTGAGCTTTGGTAATGAAAATGAAATATGAATGTGTCATGATTTATTGATATATGTGCATGGTTACTCGAATGATATTCGGGCTAAGTCCGAAGGCTTTTGTGCTAGCGACTACATCCGGACTAAGATCCGAAGGCATTTGTGCTAGCGACTATATCCGGCTAAGTCCCGAAGGCATTTATGCTAGTGACCATATCCAAAGCTAAGACCAGAAGGCCTTGTGCGAGTGGTTATATCCGCTAAACCTCAAGATGCTAGATTTGGGAATGAGCGATCTTGCTATAAAAATTTAAATTAATTTCGTAAAATCCCAACGATGAGGTATGTCTCGTGTGTGCTTGAATTAGTTGATCCTCACAAATCTGTATTCGCTCATCGATAAATGAGCTACCGCCTTTGGCTAAGTTGATCTTTTGTGTATGAACATAAGGGTTGGTAATGTGAAGTAAGTATGATATTGAGAATTTGTGCATATGAAATTATCCGCTTAGCTATATGAATGCTATGCTTTTGTTGTCTTGAATCCTTGCTCAAAACTTACTAAGCATAAATTGCTTATTCCGTTTTTTGTTTCTCTGTTTTATAGATTTTGGCTCGTCACCATCGGACTCGGGATTTTTGGAAGTCAAGTCTCCCACACTATCAAGCCCCTTTTGGTACAATTTTGGTTGAACTTTGAAATGGCATGTATAGGACTACCCTCTTTGTTGTTGGTCATGTACCCATGGATTTTGTGTAAATTTGGATAGCCATGCGAAAATGGCTTATATATGTTTTAGCATAGTACTATAATCGTTTTGTATGTTGATCACTAAGAGGTATGGAAATGTTTGGAAACGATTAGCCATTGGAATGGTTAATCATGATTATACTTTGTGCTATGTATGCAAAAAGGGCTAATTGAATCATGGAAACTATGAAATAGGTAAAGTCTACCTTAAAGGCGTATGTTGACAGCAGCAGCGATGTGGATGTGAAAATCACTAAAATAGTAGGAATGGAATTAAATAGTGAATAAATTATTTTAATGAACCTTGATGAATCTACTTTCATATGGAAGAAATGAAACGGTCATATGAGTTGTATGTTAAGAGATATTTAGGTTTTCGTGAAACAGGGTCAGAACGGTTTCTGGATTCCCTGTTCCGACTTTGGAAATTCATTATAAATTAAGCAGAGATAATTAGGAGTCATGCCATATATGAATAGATTCCTCTTTGAGTCTAGTTTCTATAGAAACAAACGGAATCAGTATTGAAGCCCTGTACAGGGAGATATCCAAGTCGTAATGCGCAAAGGTCAGTGTAGTCGATCCCTGTAACATGGGAGACTTTAACTAATAAACTGTACTAATTGGCCCGACCAAAAACTCTAGAAAAAATTTGTAGATGTATATATGAGTATAGTTTCAACGAAAAATCACGAAACTGATTTTTGAGTTGTGGAACTCAAGATATGATTTTTAAGGTGACAGTGACACAGTTAGCCAGCTGTCTGGAAATTTTTAAATGGACTGTGAAAATAAATATATTATGTCTGTTAGCACCTCGTGTTCGACTCCGGCCACGGTCTCGGGTATGGGGTGTTACACTGATATTTAGTACACGCCCGTGTTCCTCGGACGTGTGGGTTCACACGGCCGTGTCGCACGGCCGTGTCTAGCTTCGTTCGCTTCTCCCACGCCCGTGTGTGCAAGCCCCACGCCCGTGTCAATTTAACAGGTTCGACCACGGTTCTTCCACACGCTCGTGTTGTTTTAACAGGCTCGACCACGGCCATGTCGTACAGCCGTGGCATTTTATCGAAGCCCGTGTTGGGGTAATCCTTGCCCTATTTTCACACGGCCATAAGCACGCCCGTGTGCTTGGTTTCAAGATTTCTATTAGTAAGTTAGGAGTTAAATACCAAAATTTAGAGAAAGTAATATTGTTAGTGCTCGGGTTGCCTCCCGAGAAGCGCTTATTTATAGTCTAAGCTCGACTTACCTCTCCAGTGAATGGTCATGGTGGTTTGAGTAGTTTATACTCCTCATTCCTGTTATCAATCTCATCAAAATAAGGTTTTAATAGGGTGTTGTTTTACCTTAAAAGTACCGAACTTAGGATGACTCACCTCTACCGTACCGAATGGAAAAATACTGAGTACCGTAAGAGGGATTTCCTCATTCAGTGTGGTAGTGACAATGTGAGGATCTACGGCATCTAATAAGACCATATCACCAACCATAAGTTGATTTTGAAAGGTATCAGGCTCGTTTTGGCATAGTTTTAGTTTATCGTGTGTTCTTAGTTTATGTGTTCGCCATTCATCTAGCTCCTCTACTTGTAGCCTTCGTTCTTCATGAATAGAACCTCTACTATTGTTTGAGAGTGGCTCATGTACTTCCTTCAGACTTATCTTCTGCAAAGTGGGTTGTATCTTGTGGTCAGTTTTAATATAATGGTTTAGACGATCACCTTCAATTTTCGATGTATTGTTAGAATTGGAAGCTTGAATGGTGAGTGTTTCGTCTCCTACGCGAAGCGTGAGTTCACCTGTGCCAACATCAATAATTATTTTAGCAGTTGCTACAAAGGCCCTTCCTAGGATTAAAGGAGTATTGCTATCCTCTTCTATGTCTAAAACAATAAAGTCAACGGGAAATATAAATTTATCGATTTTGACTAGCACATCTTCAATAATACCCCTAGGAAATCTTATAGTTTTATCTGCTAATTGAATGCTCATCCTAGTCTGTTTTGGTTTCCTGAGACCTAGTTGCTTGAAAATTTTAAAAGGCATGACGTTGATACTAGCCCCTAAATCAGCTAATGCATTATTAACATCTAAACTACCAATTAAGCAAGGAATCGTAAAACTCCCAGGATCTTTTAGTTTGTTCTATAGCTTATTTTTCGGAATAGCTGAGCACACTGCGTTTAGCTCCACATGCGACGCCTCGTCCCACCTCCGCTTATTTGCTAAAAGCTCTTTTAAGAATTTCATTGCGTTTGGCATCTGCGATAGAGCTTCAATAAACGGTAAGTTAATATGTAATTTTTTTAAGAGTTTAAGGAATTTACCAAATTGTTCATCTGAGTGGTCTTTCCTTGTTGTGTTGGGGTATGGTACACGAGGTTTATATTCAACATTTACTGATTTGTTTGTATTTTGATCTACCTCACCTTGACCTTTGCTTACCACAGTTTCTTTTCGCGGTTCTGGTTCAGGCTCTACAAATCCTTCTTCATCTTGAACATTAATCGCGTTGAGCTGTTCCCTTGGGTTGGGTTCAATATTACTTAGCAAACTACCTTGTGGTCGTTCGAAGATTAGTTTGGAAAGTTGTCCTATCTGAGTTTCGATCCCTTGGATCGACGCTTGTTGATTTTTAAGTGCTGTCTCAGTGTTCTCAAAACAGGTTTCTGACACTGATATAAACTTTGAGAGCATCTCTTCAAGGTTTGGCTTTTTTTCCTTTTGGTAGGGTGGTTGCTGAAAACCCAGAGAATGTTGTGGTCTTTTATTTCTTTTGCCTCCCCACGAAAAATTGGGATGGTTCCTCCAACCTGCATTGTAAGTGTTACTAAATGGATTGTTTTGAGTTCGAGGATTATTATCCATTTAGTTTAGTTGCTCGTTATCCATGTTGTGGCCATAAGGTTGATATTCCGAGTGGCTTGTTCCACAGCTACTTGCTTCGCACTGCATTACTGGGTGAACCTGTGAAGAATTAAGAAAACCATCAATCTTTTTATTTAAGAGTTCTACCAGATTAGAGAGCATGGTGACCGAATTAACGTTATAAATGTCGGTTGTTTTTGTTGGCTTTGTCCTCATGACTTGCCACTGATAGTTATTCAGTGACATATCCTCTATAAACTCATAGTCATTTTTAGGTGTTTTATTATTGATGGTTCTGCCAGCAGTTGCGTCAACCATTTGCCGAGTCGAAGGATTCAGACCATTGTGGAATGTTTGAACTTGGAGCCAAAATGGTAACCCATGGTGAGGGCACCTTCTCAGTAAGTCCTTGTATCTCTCCCATGCATCGTAGAGGGTTTCTAAATCCATCTACACAAAAGAAGAGATGTCATTATGTAATTTAGCCATTTTAGCCGGCGAAAAATATTTTAATAAGAATTTTTCGGTCATTTGTTCCCAAGTAGTAATTGACCCTCGTGGTAACGAGTTCAACCACTGTTTAGCTTTTTTCCTTAATGAAAAAGGGAATAACTGGAGATGAATGACATCATCAGAAACACCATTTATTTTAAATGTATCGTAAAATTCCAAAAAGTTTGCTAAGTGAGCGTTGGGATCTTTATCCTGCAAACCATCAAACTAAACAAATTGATGTATCATCTGAATAGTGTTAGGTTTTAATTCAAAAGTATTTGCAGCTACAGCAGGTCTAACTATGCTAGATTCAGTTCCTGTTAAAGAAGGTTTAGCATAATCATACATAGTGCGTAGAGCAGGATTTTTATTAACCGCAATTGCAGGAGGTGGCTGATTGCCTTGGTTTTCAGCCATCTCTTCGGTTGGGGGTTGAGTATCATCTTCTTGCTCGTTCTCCGTGTATCTTAAGCTTCGCCTTATTTCTCTTTGGTTTCTACGAACTGTGCGATCGATTTTTTCGCTAAAAAATAGTGGTCCTGACAGGTTTCTTCTAGTCATACACTATAAAAACCTGCCAAGAGACGGAAAAAAATAAATAAGTAATAATAATATAAAATTAAGTTGCAAGAAAAATAAATGGCTAAAGTAATAAAAATTTAGCATTCGTAATATTTCAGTTCCACAGCAATGGCGCCAAAAACTTGATCACGAGATTTTGTGATAGGTTTTAAATATTTATAATTACTCATTCTTGAACTAACTATTATCGCGATGTAGGCAAGTGTACCGATCGAACAGTAGTATAGTTTTAGCAAGACCGGATTGTCGAACCCAAAGGAACCAAAAGTACTAGTAATGACTGTCTTTTTATTATCTAGCCTAAGAATCAAGAGGTTTTGTTTTAATTTACTAATTATCTAAACTAAGAATGCACAGAGAAAAGAATTGGGGAATTGCTTTTGGGAAAAATCGATTGACATAAAACAATACCTAAGGAAAAATCCACCTAGACTTTACTTGTTATTCTGGCTCCGAATCGGACGATTTATTCATTCAACTTATTCCGTAGAGATCCCTAAGTTATGTTATTATCCCGATTCAAGAATAATAATGTCTAATCCCTAGATTGAATAATTGAGACTTTTCTCTAATTAACACTCTAGGGTTGCATTAACTCGATCTATGGATCCCCTTATTAGGTTTCACCCTAATCTGACAAAATCTTGTCACCCTATGTCTAGGCGCGCAATCAACTCCGCTTAATTATGACAAATGTACTCTTAGATAGGGTCTATTCCTCCTCTGAATAAGAGCTTGTCTTGAATTAGTATCCTGGGATATTAAAATAAGAATTAAGAACACATAATTAAGAACAAGTTAAATATTTATCATACGATTTAGAAAATAATAACAAGATTCGTCTTAGGTTTCATTCCCCTTAGGTATTTAGGGGTTTTAGTTCATAACTAAATAAGAAAACATCTCAGAAGAATAAAAAATACAAAACATAAAGAAAACCCAAAACTCCTGAAGGGAAATTGAGGAGAGATCTTCAGTCTTGATGATGAATCCGGTTCCTGGGATGGATCAATCGGCTTCCTTGGAGTAATTCCTTACCCCCTATTCTCCGTCTCCCTTTTCCTCCTCCTCTAGGGTGTATTTATATGCTTTGGAATGCCTAAAAGCTCTCAAAATCGGCCTTTTCTGTATTGGACTCAACTTGGGCTTGGCAGGGACACGCCCGTGTTCAATTACTTTAGGCTATGTTCGAGCCTGCCAAATTGACACGGCCATGTAGTCTACCTGTGTGAGGAGGTCCAGGCCGTGTTGATTTCGTACTTTGGCCCATTTTCTCCGTTTTTGGCCCGTTTCTCGTTCCTTTCGCTCTCCTATTCTCTCCTAAGTATAAAACATGAAATTAAAGCATTAGGAGCATCGAATTCACCAATTCTAATGAGAAATCATCCATAAAATGCATTAAACATGGGGTAAAAATATGTATAATTTACGGTTTATCACCCAAGAACTGTCAGAAATAGGATATATAATTTCGGCATCTAGAAGTTTAATTACCTCGATTTTAACAACTTTTTTCATGTTAGGGTTCAGTCGTCTTTGAGCTTGCACACATGGTTTATATTCATTTTTCATTAAAATTTTGTGGGTGCAAAAAGAAGGACTAATCCCTTTAATGTCAGAAATTTTCCAAGCTATGGCATTTTTATGTTTTTTTAATACTTGGATTAATTCCTCTTTCTCCTTGGGTTGCAAGTTAGAAGCAATAATAACTAGTAATGTAGAATTATTTCCAAGGAATGCGTATTCCAATTGATTTGGTAATGGTTTAAGTTCTAGTTTGGGAGATTCTTCAATAGAGGGTTTTTTCTTAAGTTCATCGTTTATCTTAATGCCCTCATATTCTGCTTGTCTTGAAGAATGTTCATTAGGTACATCATCTGTCTCCTCTCCTTGAGCTAGATCCAGTCCCGTCGTGTATTTCTATTTAATTTCTTGAAAAGAGTCTTGAGTAGATTGATCAATAGAGTCAATAAAATAATATGAATCATCCTGTTCCCTAGAAAATCTCATAGCATCATAAATTTTAAAGGTAATCTCCTCGTCACCCACTCTAAGTACCAATTTTTCTTCATCCACATAGATTACAGCCCTAGCGGTGGCTAAAAATGGACGCCCTAAAATTAAAGGTACTTCCACATCTTCGTCCATGTCATGCACAACAAAGTCAACTGGGAATATGAATTTATCTATTTTTCACAAGTACGTCTTCTATAATACCCCTAGGATATTTAACAAATCTATCGGCTAATTGAATACTCATCCTAGTGGGTTTATGTTCCCCAACACGAAGTTGTTTGAACATTTTATATGGCATCAAATTAATGCTAGCGCCTAAATCAACTAGTGCCTTCTCAACATTCAGACTACCAATTAAGCAAGGGATAGTAAAACTTCCTGGATCTTTCAGTTTGGTTAGCAATTTGTTTTGGAGTATGGCTGAGCACTCCTCGTTGAGTTCCACTGTATATAAGTCCTCAAACTTCCTTTTATTTATTAGAAGCTCCTTCAAGAATTTTGCGTATGTAGGCAACTGCGAGATGTCATCAACAAAAGGTAAGTTGATATGTAATTGCTTTAAAAGTTCAAGAAACTTACTGAATTGTGCATCAATGCGGTCTTTTTTCAATTTGGCTGGGTATGGAGCTGGTGGCTTATCTTCCTTTGGCACTAGTTTGTCACTATTTTCGGGTTTTTTCTCTCTCATTTCGCTTATCATGGCTTATTGTGTTAGCTTCTTTTCAGATTACGCTAACACTTTCCCACTCCTGAGTGTAACTACTTTCACAGGCTCTTTTGATTTGGTGTTACTTCCTAGTGGTCTTTTCGAAATTAGTTTAGTCAGCTGACCTATCTGAGTTTCGAGCCCTTGGATCGATGCTTATTGATTTTTAAGTGTTGTCTCAATGTTCTGGAATCGAGTTTCTGACACCGAGATAAATTTAGATAGCATCTCTTCAAGGTTTGGTTTCTTTCCTATTCATAGGGTGGTTGTTGAAAACTTGGAGGATGTTGTGGTCTTTGATTTCCTTGACTGCCCCACGAGAAATTGGTGTGGTTCCTGCAACCTGCATTATAAGTGTTACTATATGGGTTATTTTGGGAGCTAGAGTTATTGTTAGCCATATATTGGACTTGTTCCTCCTCGATGCTATGGTTGAAGGGTTGATACTCTGTGCATGCTCCTCCTCTATTCGACTCGTACCTCATTACTGGATATACCTGAGTAGAACCAAGTAAAACATCAATATTTTTATTTAGAAGTTCCACCTGGTTTGACAGCATAGTAACTGGATCGATGTTATAAACGCCTGCTGTTTTAGTTGGCTTAGTCCTCATGACTTGCCACTAATAGTTATTCAGTGACATCTCTTCAATAAATTCGTCAGCCTCTTCAGGTATTTTGTTGTTGATGGTTCCCCCGGCTGTTGCATCAATCATTTGCCTTGTCGAGGGGTTCACACCATTGTAGAATGTTTGAACTTGCAACCATAGAGTTAATCCATGGTGAGGACACCTTCGCAGTAGGTCCTTATATCTCTCCCATGCATCGTAAAGAGTTTCTAAGTCCATCTGCACAAACAAAGAGATATCATTACGTAATTTGGCTGTTTTAGCCCGCAGGAAATATATTAATAAAAATTTTTTGGTCATTTGTTCCGAAGTACTAATTGACCCTTGTAGTAACGAGTTCAACCACTGTTTAGCTTTGTCCTCAATGAAAAAGGGAATAACCGAAGATGAATGGCATCGTCAGAAATGCCATTAATTTTAAATGTATCGCAGAATTCCAGGAAATTTTCCAAGTGAGTGTTTGGATCCTCATCCTGCAAACCATCAAACTGAACAAATTGCTGTATCATTTGAATAGTGTTAGGTTTTAGTTCAAAATTATTTGCAGCAATAGCAGGCCTAACTATGCTTGACTCAGTTCCTGTTAAAGTAGGTTTAGAATAATCATACATAGTACGAGGAGTAGGATTTTGATTTGCTCGTTCAACGGGTATCGCAGGAGGTAGCTGATTGTCTTGGTTTTTAGCCATCTCTTCAGTTGGGGTTTGAATATCGTCCTCTTAGTCGTTCTCTTTGTATCTTAAGCTTCGTCTTATTTCTCTTTAGTTTCTGCGAATTGTGCGATTGATTTCTTCGTCAAGAAGTAGTGGTCCTGATGGGTTTCTTCTAGTCATAAACTATAAAAACCTGCCAAGAGAAAGAAAAAGTAAATTAATAAATAATAATAAAAATAAAATAGAATTCACTTGCAAGAAAAATAATGGCTAAAGCAATAAAAATTTAGCGTTCTTAATATCTTAGTTCCCCGACAATGGCGCCAAAAACTTGATCGCGATTTTTGTGTGACAGGTTTTAAATATTTATAAAGAATCATTCTTGAAACTAACTATTATCACGATGCAGGCAAGTGTACCTATCGAACAGTAGTACAGTTTTAGCAAGACCAGATTGTTGAACCCAAAGGAACTAAAAGTACTAGTAATGACTGTCTTTTTATTATCTAGCCTAAGAATAAGGGGTTTTGTTCTAACTAACAATTTAACTAAACTAAGAATTCACAGAAAATAGGATTGGGGGATTACTTTTGGAAAACGATTGAATTAGGACAATACCTAATGAAGAATCCACCTAGACTTCACTTGTTATTCTGACTCCGAATCGGACAATTTATTCATTTAACTTGTTCCGTAGAGATCCCTAAGTGATGTTATTATCCCTATTCAAGACTAATAACATCTAATCCCTAGATTGAATAATTGAGACTTTTCTCTAATTAGCACCCTAGGGTTGCATTAACTCGATCTATGGATCCCCTTATTAGGTTTCACCCTAATCCGGCAAAATCTTGTCACCCTATCTCTAGGCGCGCAATCAACTCCTCTTAATTATGACAATTGTACTCTTAGATAGGGTCTATTCCTCCTCTAAATAAAAGCTTAACTTGGATCAATATCCTGGAATATCAAAACAAGAATTAAGAACACATAATTAAGAACAAGCCAAATATTTATCATACAATTCAGAAAATAATGACAAGATTCGTCTTAAGTTTCATTCCCCTTAGGTATTTAGGGGATTTAGTTCATAACTAAAACGGAAAACATCTCAGAAGAATAATGTAACACCCCTCGCCCGTATCCCTCACTGGAACAGGGTTCGAGGTGTTACCTGACTTAAACTCAGTCAATCACACAAAAACCGTGCTGAAAATTTTCAATCGATTTAAAACTTTTCTTTTCACGTGCAATCTATCCCATATATGAGCTTACGAGGTCCAAAACATTAAAACCCTATACATGCCATAGACTCGAAATACTAGGATTTACTTACACCGATAATGTGAGCTCGACAGTGTGATAATATCTCCGTGAACTCCAACCCGAAAGCGTAAATCAAGTCAACAATCTATAAAAGCAGAGAAATGTAACAACGGAGTAAGCTTTCATAAGCTTAGTAAGTCTTAAGCAATGCAAACAAATAAGCATAATTATACTTGATTATTTAATTTCTTAAGAGGCCAAATTCTAGGGATATTGCCATCGGCGAATATACACAAGCACATAATGCACGTTCCGCATTCTTATCACACTTAATCAATTCATATAACATATTTAAATCAAATACCCTCACATACTTTCACACCACGACCGGTGTATCATGATCATAGGTATAGTTTTCACATTTATTCACGACGTATTACATTACTCACTTATGATTCACTTCAAATCAAACTCACATCTCGAGTACATCTGCGTGCACTGGCCCACTTTACGTATTAAATGTATTCATTTGACAATCTAGCGCGAGGTACCTTAGTCATAGGCTTTTCTCAAATCACCGGCATTTCGCCTACTAGGCTCGAGGCCTGATATCATTTCACCGACTTTATAGCCTACTAGGCTCGAAAGCCCGAATAGTATCTTACCGACATTATAGTCTTATAGCACCACACTTTTAATGGTTTACCTCATTGAAGTTCACATTTAATCACTTTAGTGCCAAGCCATATTCAGCTACCACAAAGGACTAATAATAATAATTTTATACATATCATGGTTTCCTTTAAGTATTTAATAATCACAAATCGTGATATCTCCACCAGCACACATACGGTATAGTTTATTCATTGTAACACTCATTTAGTGCATCAAATTTCCAAATCCAATTCAACTTAAGCATAATAGCCATAATCGGCTTATAGCCTTAAATCATTACATATTTGGCATATTAACTAAATAAAATTTACATTCCCTTTACCATATTAATTTAACACTTGGGCATATAAAAAGGAATCAAGCTTAAACACTTAAGAACTTACCTCGGATGTTTTCGAACGATTACAACGGCTATTCGATTACATTCTCTTTTCTCTTGTCCGAATTTGCCCCTCTATGCTCTTGAGCTTAAAATTTAAAGATTTCAAACTAGTCATTATTCGACTATTCAAGCATCACTTTCAAAATATAATATATATATATTCAACTTTCACACCTACTGATCATAGTAAGCTTATAAGAAATCAATAAGCAACTCATTAACAAATTTTTGTCAATGTTTACCACATAATCATAATTTCACTGCAAGTTGTCTTCCTGAGCAATAGTCACTAAATCATTTATAATTGGAGCTACGAAACTCCAAATCAAGTGATGTTAATTTTATATGAAGATAGACCCATATATATTTTACCCAAAAACTTTTCAGAATTTTTGGTTTGGCCAATCAATACCAGATTTTTCTTAAAGTTTCCCTTATTTTACTGCTTGACTAATCTGATCACTCTTCACTACGAATCAAATTTCTCATTGTTCAGAATTCAAAATATGTTCTCGATTATTTCATTTGAAACTAGACTGATTAAGGAGTCTAAGAATATAAAATTCATCTTATAACCATTTTTGTACAATTTATAATGATTTTATAAAAACAGAACAGAGGATCTAGAAGTCATTCTGACCCTGTCCCACATCACTTCAAATATCTCATCATCGGAAATTCTTTTGCTTACACGGTTTCTTTTATAAGAAACTAGACTCATTAAGCTTTAATTAAATAATTTATTCAGCTTCTAAATCATATCCCACAATTTATGGTGATTTTCCAAAATCACATTACTGCTGCTGTCCCAAGCAGATTTATTACCAATTCACTCTTTCACACATACCTTGCATGCATGTTATTTAAACATGCATATCACAAATCAATCATCACAAACCTATAACTTCACTTAAGCATAATCTTCCTTTCATCATTTTAAAGCACAACATTACTCAATATTATCCAAGTTCACATTCGGCCATAATACACACAACATGTTAGCCGATTTTCCCCCCTTAGCATCTAAGGCACATGCATGCTCATTTGCTTGGCTCAACTTCATCTATTCTCCATTTTTTATCAAAGGAACATAAAACAACAACCATTTCTCTCATTTCCATTCATGACCGAATGCTCACAACACAACCAAAAATCAAAAATATGCTTCATGGGTTAAGGTAGAAACAAGAAAAACCCATGAACATTAAAATAGAAGCAAAGCACCATGAACTCACCTTGGATTTTCTTCCCCAAGTGACTGAACATTCAAGAGCTCTTTTCCTCTCCTTTCTCTTCTATTTTCGGCTACCATGAATGGACAAACTTTTCCCTTCCATCATTTTGTTATTTTTAGTCTTTATTTTATGACATAAAATGACACATATCAATTAGTACCATAACTTCATGTCTTAAATTATTATTATCTAATGCACATGTTGCTTCCCACCAACATCATGGCCGGCCACTACACATAAAATGGGGAGTTTGACATGCAAATCCTCCCATTTTACACTACAAATTATTTTCCCACTACAATTTGGCCTATAGCATTTTCAGAAATTTTCACATAGGTCCTATTTCATAATTTTACTCTCAAATGACAAAATCAAAGCATGAAATTTTCACACATGCACTTTCACATATAATAAACATAGAGTATAACATCTAATTATTTCTGTGACTCGGTTTTGTGATCCCGAAACCACTTTCCGACTAGGGCCAAATTAGGGCTGTCACAACTCTCCCCCCCTTAGGAATTTTCGTCCCCGAAAATCTCACCAGAAGAAATAGTTTCCACTCTAAAAATGTTTTCGCCAAATTCTTGGAATCACAATTTTCCATTCTTCACATGTATCTCTTTTTACCAAAAATCCAGAACTTTGGTCTACACCAACAAATCACATCATAGATACTTTAGTCACTTCATCAAATAAAACCTTGCACATGCAAACCCCATCTTACCGATCTTTCCTCGTCAGATGATAAATCATAATCCAATAAGATTTCTCTCTTAGAAAATAATAAAATTTTGATTCAATTTGGATAGAAATTCTATCTCACAACCACTTCTATAACACCACTGATTTCTTTTATTCCATATACTTGTATAATCTATTACAACTCAGATAAACAAACATTTCACAATCGGAGTTCATATAAAGATCCTTTACATAACCTTTAACCCATCTGTATACTTATTCCATATCAGAACAATAATAACATCAACAGAAATCTTATATGTCCAGATATCCAAAATCAAATAACTGTTACTCTGAACTAATTTTGAACTATCACATCTCATATACTTTTATAAGATGGAATACCATTTAATAGAAACAGAAGAATAACATCGTATGAATTTATCCTCAAATTTATTCCGATCATACTACAATGAAATCTTATAATAATAACACCGATAAAGGGGGTGGGGTCGTTAAGCCTCGAAAGGAACCTTTATATTTGTATACACAGATAACTTTATCACTCATCACAATATTATGCACATTGATTCAAACATTTCAAATTTCCAATTCGTTACAGATACAATTTCACATATCTCAGTAATACACGCAACTTTATTTCAAGTGAATATTAGCAAAACATAAGTGAATTTATCACAATTCACACTTTCATTTCTCTTACTCAAATTACCAATAATGTCTTATCAAGTTTCCACATTTAGTATTGATCACTTATCAATATTTATCACATCGAAAAACGTCTTACGGTTTTGAGTACATCGCTTACTTGATGCCATAGTCCAACTATGGTCTTATACTAGCTCTACTCTGCCCGTGCTGATGCCTATTCCCGATAGGTCTTACACTAGCACTCACTGGGTTGTGCCGATGCCTATCCCAGATAGGTCTTAAGCTTAGCACAAGTCGAGCCGATGCCACGTCCCCTGACGGGTCTTACACTAGCTCATCTGTCTCATGTATTGCCATGGTCCAACCATGGTCTTTTCCGTCAATTTATTAGTGAACGATCGTACTCATTTCCTGCGTTCCACCCAATTTGATCTTTCATTACCATTTACTTTATACAATCTTATACATACCTTTACACTGATGCACACATATCATAAACTTCTTTTCATACTTTTCAATTCTGTCATAGCATAAATATATTACAATCAGTTCAATAGCATTTTCAGATCAATTAATAATAGCTCGGTTGGAACACATCATTACCTGAGCAAAACAATTTATAAGAGCTAGGAGATATCACACTATCACACTTTACTTAGGCATGTATAACTAGACTCTTATACTTGCTATGTTAGTCCAAGAACCGACTAAACTATAGCTCTGATACCACTAAATGTAACGCCCCTCGCCCATATCCCTCACCGGAACAGGGTTCGAGGTGTTACCCGACTAAAACTCAGTCAATCACACAAAAATCGTGCTGAAAAATTTCAATCAATTTAAAACTTTTCTTTTCACATGCAATCTATCCCATATATGAGCTTACGAGGTCCAAAACATTAAAACCCTATACATGCCATAGACTCAAATACTAGGATTTACTTACACCGATAACGTGAGCTCGACGGTGTGATAATATCTCCGTGAACTCCAACTCGAGCAGTGGCTGAAGTCAACAATCTATAAAGCAGAGAAATGTAACAACGAGTAAGCTTTCATAAGCTTAGTAAGTCTTAAGCAATGCAAACAAATAAACACAATTATACTTGATTATTTAATTTCTTAAGAGGCCAAATTCTAGGGATATTGCCATCGGCGAATATACACAAGCACATAATGCACGTCCGCATTCTTATCACACTTAATCAATTCATATAACATATTTAAATCAAATACCTCACATACTTTCACACCACGACCGGTGTATCATGATCATAGGTATAGTTTTAACATTTATTCACGCACGTATTACATTACTCACTTATGATTCACTTCAAATCAAACTCACATCTGAGTACATACTGCGTACCTGGCCCACTTTACGTATTAAATGTATTCATTTGACAATCTAGCACGAGGTACCTTAGTCATAGGCTTTTCTCAAATCACCGGCATTTCGCCTACTAGGCTCGAGGCCTTATATCATTTCACCGGCTTTATAGCCTGCTAGGCTCGAAAGCCCGAATAGTATCTTACTGACATTATAGTCTTATAGCACCACACTTTTAATGGTTTACCTCATCAAAGTTCACATTTAATCACTTTAGTGCCAAGCCATATTCGGCTACCACAAAGGACTAATAATAATAATTTTATACACATCATGGTTTCCTTCAAGTATTCAATAATCACAAATCGTGATATCTCCACCAGCACATATACGGCATAGTTTATTCATTGTAACACTCATTCAGTGCATCAAATTTCCAAATCCAATTCAAGTTAAGCATAATAGCCATAATCGGCTTATAGCCTTAAATCATTACATATTCGGCACATTAACTAAATAAAATTTACATTCCCTTTACCATATTAATTTAACTCTTGGGCATATAAAAAGGAATCAAGCTTAAACACTTAAGAACTTACCTCGAATGTTGCCGAACGATTACAACGGCTATTCGATTACTTTCTCTTTTCTCTTATCCGAATTTGCCCCTCTATGCTCTTGAGCTTAAAATTTAAAGATTTCAAACTAGTCATTATTCGACTATTCAAGCATCACTTTCAAAATGTAATATATATAGATATATATATATTCAACTTTCACACCTACTGATCATAATAAGCTTATAAGAAATCAATAAGCAACTCATTAACAAATTTTTGTCAATGTTTACCACATAATCATAATTTCACTGCAAGCTATCTTCCGGAGCAATAGTCACTAAATCATTTATAACTAGAGCTACAAAACTCCAAATCAAGTGCCGTTAATTTTCTATGAAAATAGACCCATATATATTTTACCCATAAAATTTTCAGGATTTTTGGTTTGGCCAATCAATACCATATTTTTCTTAAAGTTTCCCTTATTTCACTGCTTGACTAATCTGACCACTCTTCACTACGAATCAAATTTCTCATTGTACAGAATTCCAAATATGTTCTTGTTTATTTCATTTGAAACTATACTCATTAAGGAGTCTAAGCATATAAACTTTATCTTATAAACATTGTTTTAAAATTTATAATGATTTATAAAAACAGAACAGAGGATCTAGAAGTCATTCTGACCCTATCCCACATCACTTCAAATATCTCATCATCGGCAATTCTTTTGCTTACACGGTTTCTTTTATAAGATACTAGAATCATTAAACTTTAATTACATAATTTATTCAGCTTCTAAATCATCTCCCCCAATTTATGGTGATTTTCCAAAATCACGTTACTGCTACTGTCCCAAGCAGATTTATTACCAATTCACTCTTTCACACATACCTTGCAAGCATGTTATTTAAACATGCATATCACAAATCAATCATCACATACCTATAACTTCACTTAAGCATAATCTTCCTTTCATCATTTTAAAGCACAACATTACTCAATATTATCCAAGTTCACATTCAGCCATAATACACACAACATGTTAGCCGATTTTCCCCCCTTAGCATCTAAGGCACATGCATGCTTATTTGCTTGGCTCAACTTCATCTATTCTCCATTTTTTATCAAAAGAACATGAAACAACAACCATTTTTCTCATTTCCATTCATGACCGAATGCTCACAACACAACCAAAAATCAAAAATATGCTTCATGGGTTAAGGTAGAAACAAGAAAAACCCATGAACATCAAAATAGAAGCAAAGCACCATGAACTCACCTTGGATTTTCTTCCCCAAGTGACTGAACATTCATGAGCTCTTTTCCTCTCCTTTCTCTTCTATTTTCGGCTACTATGAACAAGGATGGACAAACTTTTCCCTTCCATCATTTTGTTATTTTTAGTCTTTATTTTATGCCATAAAATGACACATATCAATTAGTACCATAACTTCATGTCTTAAATTATTATTATCTAATGCACATGTTGCTTCCCACCAACATCATGGCCGGCCACTACACATAAAATGGGGAGTTTGACATGCAAATCCTCCTATGTTACACTACAAATTATTTGCCCACTACAATTTGGCCTATAGCATTTTTAGAAATTTTTACATAGGTCCTATTTCATAATTTTACTCTCAAATGACAAAATCAAAGCATGAAATTTTCACACATGCACTTTCACATATAATAAACACAGAGTATAACATTTAATTATTTCTGTGACTCAATTTTGTGATCCAGAAACCACTTTCCGACTAGGGCCAAATTAGGGTTGTCACAAATAATGAATACAAAACATAAAGAAAACCCAAAAATCCTGAAGAGAAATTGAAGGGAGATCTTTAGTCTTGATGGTGAATCCGACTTCTGAGATGGATCAATTGGCTTCCCTTGAGCAGTTCCCTGCCTCCTTCTCTCTGTGTGCCCCTTTATTTCTCCTCTAGGGTGTATTTATAGGCTTTGGAATGCCTAAGAACCCTTGAAATTAGCATTTTCGGAATTGGACTCAACTTGGGCTCAGCAAGGACACGCCCGTGTTCGATTACTTTAGGCCGTGCTCGAGCTTGTTAGAATGGTACGGGCGTGTGTTCTACCCGTGTGAGTCATGCTTCGATTCTGCCAAATTGACAAGGCCATGTGGTCTGCCCGTGTGAGGAAGTCCAGGCCGTGTTGATTTAGTACTTTGGCCCATTTTTTCCGTTTTTGGCCCGTTTCTCATTCCAGTTGCTCTCCTATGCTCGCCTAAGTATAAAACATGAAATTAAAGCATTAGGAGCATTGAATTCACCAATTCTAAGGAAAAATCATCCATAAAATGTGTTAAGCAGGGGTAAAAATATGTATAAATTACGGTTTATCAATTGCATACTTTATCAACTATCACATGCTTTCCTAACGGGTTTGACACCTTAATTATAAATTCTGTAGACTCAAGAGGTATATTCATACTAGATATCAGTTTCATATAGACATACGAATGAGTAGAGACAATGTCTATCAAAGCAATAACAGTAGTATCATAGAAAGAAAAATTACCAGTGATCACATCATGAGAAGTCACATCTTCACGCGCGCGTATGGCATAGGCTCTAGCTGGAGTCCTAGCTTCGGATCTCACTGTTGTATCTCTTATCACATTCTTACTTTCGGACCCATTCCCAACATTTCTCGAGGGTTTTCCTCTAGAAGCTGTGTCACTCGGTCTTGAACCTTAAAATCTTTCTTTCTCCATCATCTTGAGTCAGTCTTTAATGAAGTGGTCTAGAGAACCACATCTAAAACAAGACCCATCACTCACCCTATAGTTGCTGGAATGACTTCTACCACATTGCTGGCATTCAGTTTTGAAAGGTTTAGCGTTACCCACGCTTGCCACAGATGTAGCTCAAGATTTAAAATCTAAATTCTACTTTCTATGACTCCCGTATAAATGTCCAACTGACATATGTGAACGAGAGTACATCTCTCTAGGTTTTTTAGACTGAGAAGGAAATGACTTACTCGTGTGTCTCTTTCTTGTGTCTCTAGCCTCAAACTCGACTTTCCTCTTTTCATTAATCAGTTCTTCGGCTTTACAGACCTGTTTAACGAGTACTACAAATTCCTTCAACTCAAGAATACCTACTAATGTCTTGATATCCTCATTAAGTCCATCTACAAATCTTCTACACATTTTAACTTTGAAGGATACATACTCTCGAGGTACTTGCTGAGTCTGACGAATTCTCTCTCATATTCATTAACTGTCATATGACCCTATTTCAAATCTAGAAATTCCTTATGCTTCTGGTTGATGAACCGTTCAATAATATATTTCTTTCGAAATTCCTCTTAAAAGAATTCCCAAGTAACTTTCTCTGGAGGTACCACGGATATCAGCGTTCTCCACAAGTGATATGCCGCATCTCTCTATAAAGATATGGCACATTTTAAGCATTCCTCGAGTGTACAAGATAATTCATCAAATGCCCGTATCAAATTTTCTAACCAGAACTTACTCTCTTAGGGTCATCATTGGCATTTTCCCTAAATTCCTCAGTACCTTGCTTTCAAATTTTATCAACTGGTGTTCTAGAGAATCTCATAAAATCTATACCTTGAGGCATCGTGGGTGTGGGTTGAGGATTTGGAGGATGTGGGGAAGGTTCAGCGTTCGGGTTCGTTCGAACGAACTCCATGTACCAAGCATTCATCATGTGGAGAAAGGCTTCTCTGCCTCTTTCTCCTCTACTAACAGTCTCAGGTCTACTATCAGATGGCACTGCTCCTTCAGCGAGAGCAGGTGCATTACTTTTTACATCATCTGCCACTGCTCTGTCGGGATCCATTTGCTATATGAAAACACAATTTAAAATCTTCAGGAGTCGTCACACTATCATAATATATGTATGGCATGTATAACTAGGCTCAAACACATGCTACGTAGTCTGAGAACTGACTAAACCGTAGCTCTGATACCATTAAATGTAACACTTCTTACCCGTGTCTGATGCTAAAACAGGGAACGAGGCATTATCAGACTTGTACTCAGAATTCATGTAAAAGCAGACTATAAATTTTCTTTTCAAATCAATTTCATTCATACATACGCAATTCGTCCCTTATATGGGTCTATGAGGCCCAAAACATATATCGGTGGTGGTTCAGGACTAAACTGAGAACTTTTAAAAAACTTTGGGTAACTCAACAATTTTCTTGTTTTGGAGAGCCACAAGCTAGTGTGGGTAGGCCGTGTGGTCACACACGCCCGTGTGGCTTGGGACACGTCCGTGTCCTTAACCCGTGTAACTCTCTAACTTTGATGTCATCATCAAAATAAGGTTACACGGCTGTATCACACGCCCATGTGTCTAGAACATGTGGTACATTAAAAATAAATGAATTTTTCATAAAATGGTGTAGACTTTACACAACTAGAGTACAAGCCCGTATGGGTAGGCCGTGTCTCTCATATGGTCAAGACACACACCCGTATCTTAGCTCGTGTGTTTACTACTGGGCATACTGACTTTTAAAACTAGGGTGCAGGAGACACACGGCTATGCAACATGCCCATAGGGGCAGACCGTGTGTCATACACGGCCCAGACACATGCCCGTGTGTCTACCTGTGCAAACAATTTAGGGGCTATTTTCTAAGCCAATTGCCACCCTCACTCATCCACATTCTCAAACATGTTTCATAGTATGCAACATAGCATATTTAAACACTCAATATCCAATGCCATGACATTTTCATGCCTTCATAATATCATCCTAAAGCACATTCAATTACTCACACCATTTAGATGCATTCCACACCAATCTCATGCATAACCAAATTTGTTATCCAATTTCCATAATATATATTTATGACCATGATCATCTTAAGTCATTAAGTCATTTCTTATCTCCTAGCCTCTATTCCACACCTCATCATACATTAACCAAGCAATAACATATCACATCATCAAGGCATTAGTACATGCATGCATGGGTAATTAGATTACAACCCAATAATCAAATATAAGCCATGTCACATGGCCATTACAAAATGAATCCTCAATATTAGAGGCCTTTACAACTTGGCCAAATTTTCATGACACATATCACAAAATAATCAAGTCCCCTATACATGCCATACTCAAGTTATCTAATTCACTATACCCAATATTCTTTTGATAATGTGATCGAATACTCCGAAAGCTTCTGATCCCCGAGCTAGCTTGGCGGAACTACAAAAGATGGAAAGGAAAAAGGGTAAGCATTAAAGCATAGTAAGTCCACATGCAAATAAAATGGAATGATAATAAGCAATTATCATACAAAGACATAGTAACATAACCATAAAGATTATTCATTATTCAAGAATTTTGACTTGTTTATCAAGTGTTCATATATATATACTTTCTCATCACAATTCATCCTTTACCAAGGCATTGCTCAAAAGTTTAGCGTACATACCTGTACTTACTCGTAGTTTATCATATGATCATACCTTTTTTAACATGCCCTCCTTGGAACTTTCATTACATCGTCCATTTCATTTCCCGTCGAACACTTGGAATACTATTGGATACACAAAAATCCTGCACTTATGTGCCACATATACGTACGTAGCTAAAGCTACCTCATAACATGTAATGCTCGAAATGGAGTTACACAAGGGCCAACTTACATAAGCTATCAGTTAGGGTGTAACTACATGGGCTGCTCACACAAGCTGTTAGGTATCCGAACCACTCAAGATTGCCTAGCCATCAATAGGACACACAAGACCAGTACCCGGAACCAAATTACATGTATCTCATACATCATGAACTCAGACCACTCAATAAGCTCAAATGTCACATATATATCACAAACCCAGACAGCTCAGTGAGTTCAGATTTCTTAATTCCTAGTGACATGTCACTTGTATCCTAGACTATTTCTAAAGTTCAAACGCAGTTTCCATGCTTGTCGCATCACTGTCGAACTTGCTAGTAATGTTGTTTACAATATCCATAATACCAACCATGTACTCATGAAATTTCAAGGCAAATAATTCATGATAACAAATAAGCATTTAAATTCACATAAAATTAAAGCATTAAAATATGTAACACATCACATTATTTACACATGAACTTACCTCAGTACAAAATGATGATAAACGAGCCTATTCGTCGAAAACTTTATTCTTCCCTCGATCAAGACCCGTATCACATTTTTCTTGATCTATATTGCCAAATTTAACTTGTTTAATAATCACATTGTCCAAATTAGTCCATAATTCATACTTTGATGAAATTACCTTTTTACCCCTAACTTTTCACTTATTTACAATTTAGTCCTTAGGCTCGTAAAATAAAATGCATTCATTTTCTTTGTTACCCAAGCCTAGTCAAATTTTCCTTGTACTCATAACAGCCCATATTTTCATCAAAATTAGATTTTTATCACTTATTTTACACCTTTTTGATTTTAGTCCTTTTTAGTGGTTTTCATGAAAAATTATCTTGTGAAAGATGTTTATCACACACTAATCTCTCATATTCCTCCACAACTCATCAAAATACATGCATGTCACACATGGGTAAATTTTCATACATAAACCCTATTTCAAAATAAGGGTGGAAATAGGTAAATCAAGCTACGAGGACTTCAAAAATGTAAAAAACATTAAAAACGGGCTAGGGAACACTTTCTATTAAGCTTGAAAAGATGAAGAAACCTTAGCTATGGTGACTCTTGAAATCTGGGCTAGCTCTTGGAGAAGATGGACAAATTTTTGCTTTCTTTTTCCCTTTTTATTCTTCTATTTACCAAATGACCAAAATGCCTATAAGGCATTTCTTTCAAATTTTTCCTACACATGTCCATTTTTGTCCAAACTTATAGAAATTGGTCACATTGCTCATTAGGAACTTCTAATTTATAATCTAAACCAATTTCATCCTAAAAGCTTCTAGAACACAAGTTTTGCATCTTATTCAATTTCGTCCCTAAAGTTCAATTAAACATTTTATGCATAGAATTTTTTCATGAAACTTTCACATAAGTATGTATACACATCATGGACTGCATAAAAGCCATAAAATAATTATGGACTGCATAAAAGTCATAAAATAATCATTTCTATCTCAGATTTTTGGTCTCAAAACCACTGTTTCGAGTAAGCTCTATTTTGGGATGTTACAATTACTTAGCGAACAGTTTGTTTGTTTGGTGTGCAGGTATAAGTATTCTTGAACCACTGAAGAAGTAAATTTGGCATTCAAAATATGATAATTGACTCGATCGAAATTTGTATAGCCCCTTTCATTTTGGAAATAACATCTACCTAGGAGTATTGGTCAAAATGTTGACAATGGTCTAAAACGACTTGTATATATGGATGTGTAATTAAGAGGTATGGTTATGATCTGTTTTATATGTTAAACAATTGGTAGGGGTGCATGTTTGTGCGCATTAAAGTGTTGGGATTCATTGGCGTATGACCTTGTGGCCAAATATGGTTATTATAGTTGTTGGAAATCATTGGAAACAAGTGATTTAGACCCCTCAATGTCATGACGTTGAAACATGAATGTTGTCACATTGCATTGCTCATCGCGACGTCACTTGCTCGAGGACACGATGTTGATCTTGTATCATTTTGAAAACTTTAGAAAATGGTCCACATGTTGAGAAGTTTGGCTATTGCCTTCAATTTTGCAACACCAAGCCCTGGAAGTCATGACATTCACCTAAGACATTTTGAAAACCTTATGTTTTGGTCCTTATTCAATCTCGAGATGGTACTAAGCTTTCGTAAGCTCGTATTTAACTCAAAAATTATCATTATTTTTATATAGAAAATATGTATTATGTGTAATTGAGTAGAAAATGCAGATAAATTGATTATATTTTATTGTAGTTGCTTTGAAAATGAATATGACATCCAATAGCTCAGACTCGACAATTGGGTTGGGTATGGGGTTTTACAGGGCCTCTATGATACTTTTACCCAAATACATACGTATTTCCCAACTTGTTCATTAGGAAGTCATATGATTTCACTTTGTGGGATAGTTGAGTAACTTAACCAAATAGCAATGTCAATCCATCTTCAGTTTCCATCATCATCCATGACATGCAGTCAAATGTAGTAGTCAATTCAGGTAAAGTTCACACTTAAAGAGCTTGTTTTCTAGGAAATTTAGGATTTTATATTTCATTTTCAATAATTGACTTTCTCTAGACGTACTAATGTCCAAAGTAGAAATCATGCACAAAAGATGTGAAAGTAGTATCCACAAGTATACGGGCCAGGTTGTGATATAGTTACAACGAAGTAGGTAAGTATTTCAAGGGTCGTACCTAAGGGAGGCGAGCACTAAATTAATTCTTGTAACAGCCCAATTTCAGTGAAATCGGAACAGTAGTCTCGGGACACAAATCTGAGCCAAAAAATAAAATTTATTTTTATTTTATTATATGGTCCATATTATGATAGACATGTCATGTGAAAATTTTGATAAGAAAATTTTATTGATTAAGTGTTTAATTACGGGAAGGAACAAATCACATAAAATGCAAAAGTTGGATTCTAATAGCTAGAAGGATCAAATAGCTATGGAATTCAAAAATTAAGGTCCTTATATGGTAATTAGACCATTAATAAAAAGTATGTAGATATTTTGGTGACTCATCCATGTAAAATTAGAAAAAAGGCAAGGACTAAATTGGAAAGTGAAAATATTTAATTAATAAAAGATGATAAAAAGAATATATCATCTTATTTTATCATCTTCAACCCTAAAATTATATGGAAACATTAGGAGAACAAGAAGAAACTTTCAAGGCTTAATTGGGTAAGTTTCTTTGTCTTGTTTCTAGTAATTTTGATGTTTTTGAAATTAGGATAGTCTAATATATTTATTTGGGTGATTAAGTTGAAAAGTTATCAAGGTATGAAATTTGGGTCATGGATGAATATGCTAAAAATTAGAAATTTATGGTAGAAAATGAAAGGTTGTTGATAGATAAACAACTTTTACAAAATGATTTTTGATGAAAACATGATTTAGGGACTAAAATATAAAGTTGTGAAATTTGATGAAAAATTATGAAATTTTATGAATGCATGTGTTGTAAATTTTGTAATGGAATTTTGGTAAGGCTTGGAATAGGGAGTAAATTACACAAGTTTCATTTTACGAGCCAAGGGACGAAATCAGAATTTATGGAAAAGTTATGGGCAAAATGGTAATTTTGCCTAGGACGTAAATTGAGTCTGCCTAAATATGAAATATGATAAATTGATGTTATATTTACTCGTCTAGATCCGGATAGACCAAATTCAGAGTTAGAACAAGGAAAGAAGGAAAATGTCGAATTAGTAGATTTATGTACACGAATATTTGTTGAGGTAAGTTCGTGTAACTAGATTGTATATGTTTTTGTGCTTAAATTTAATGTTGTGTTTGTGAATTGCATAAATGCCATAAATATGTGAAAGGATCACGTACTTATTATAGCTTGATAAATGAATGTGTCTGATCAATAGTAATGCTCGATAAATGGTAGATGATAAAAATGTTACTTATATGCTTGAAATGAATGTGGAATGTGTCTATTTGAATTATATGTATGATTTAGAGCTATGAAATAATCACATGCTTGTTAATGCCTGAAAAATGTTAAATCCCGTTTGAATAAAGGAAAAATCGATGGATAAATGTGATTTTTTGAAATGAATGAAGTCCTGTATTTGTTGCTGACAGGATTTGGCTCAGACAAGTAATCCTATTGACTTCATTTATGAAAGGATCTAGCATGGATGGGTAATCCTGATATAAGTCCTCTCGAGCATATGTTATAGATTGGATTTAGTCCAGACGAGTAATCCAGATCAAGCTCCTTAGAGCATATATCATAAAAAGGATTTATGTGACAGCCCCAAATTGACCCTAGTCGGAAAGTGGTTTCGGGACCACAAAACCGAGTCATAAAAATAATTAATTGCTATATTCTATGCTTATTGTGGGTGTACATGCACATGTGGAAGTTTCATTCTCTAATTTTACCAATTGTATGAGAAATTATAAAATAGGGATCAATGCGAGACGTGGTGAAATATGATAGGCTAATTTTAAATGGCCTATTAATACATGTGGAAAAGTGTTTGTCCTTGCATGTCAAATTAGCCAAATTGGAGCATGATGGCCGGCCATGCTATGGGTGGAAACATGTCTCCAACATGTTAGACTAGTGATGCATGTAGGAAACAATAAAATAAGAAAGTTAGTATTAAAGAAATGGAAAAAGAAAATGATGATAACAAAAAAATAATAATGTGTAGATGCCCCTTTGCGTGACAAAAACAAAGAAAGAAAGAAAAGAAAATAGTTGTTCATCCTTTGGTAGTCTTGGCGAATAGAAGCAAGGGAAGAAGGGGAAGAGCTTGAGAAAAATCGGCTATGGTGGTTGCTAGACTAAGGTATGTTTGATGATATTCCATGAGATGCATGCATGCTTTAGTTGTTAGTTTAAGTTCTACCTAGCCCATGGTTTAGATTTCTTTTGCTATTTGATGGAGATGAAATTTACCATGGATGTTGTCTGTCTTGGTTGGTGTTTTGATGTTGTTGTAATGAAGCATGAAGAGGAGTGAGTTCAAATGTTTAATAAAAGGAGATTTTAGGTCATTGAGTTCTTGTTGTTGTGTGTGTATGTGCATGAGTATTCGCCATGCTATAGAATTCATGTTGCAAAATGATAAATGCTTGGTACATTCGGCTATAATGGGCATTAAGAGGGTGAAGTTTGAATTAGTTAAATGTTCATATAGGTTGTCTTGATGAAAAGAGAAAGAGAAGAATTAGATATCATATTTGGTGCTAGTGTGGTATATAAGGGTGTTGAACTTAAATAAGTAATATTCGCTAGCATGATAAGTATGAAATATTAAGTAGATGAGATAATTGATGGTGAAGTGGCTAATAGGGACTTTTAATGAAATCTATGCTAAGGCGAATGTATCAAATGCTAAATGTGCTTATGTATATTCGCCACCTAATTAAGCACATAGGTGGTGTTGAATTTAATCTTGCACATTCGGCCATATGGGTGTACACACTTGTGATACTATCCTTGATAAGGATAGTTGGCAATAGGGTGATAGCCTAAGGTTGTGAACCAAATAGTTCAAAAGCATGGGGTAGAAGGATAAGAATTTGTCATGTGTATCCTATGAAATGAAATTTTAATGTGTGATACAAATATTTTACAAAGTGGTTGAATGGGTTCATTTAATTGTTTAAGCTCAAGATCCTAAAGGAGAGGCGTCCAACAAGGGGAAATCAAAGGTCATCGAGTAGCCGACTTGGGATTATTTGCCCAACACAAGGTAAGTCATTAAGCATATATTTGGTGTTGATGTAAATGACCATAATATATACGCAATTGTGTTTAAATGAGTTGATGTGTAAATGAAAATGTATGTGTATGGAATGATGCCATTGTTGAATGTATAAAGGCAGCAACATGCATAAGGTATTGGTCTCGGCACTAAGTGTGCGGGTATAAATGGACACGGTGACAAGATTGGCACTAAGTGTGCGGGTTTAAAAATTGTACAGCACTAAGTGTGCGAACTGAAAATATATAGCACTAAGTGTGCGAGCTGAAAATATATAGCACTAAGTGTGCGAGCTGAAAATTATATAGCACTAAGTGTGCGAGCTGAAAATATATAGCACTAAGTGTGCGGATTCACTATATGCTCTTGCGTTACAATTGGCACTGAGTGTGCAACATTATCGAGTTAATCCCGGACAGCGGATCGGGTAAGTACCTTGAGCTCATGGCGAATAGGCACTATGGTCATGCTCGGGGTTGAGCTTGGTAAGCTTTAAATCTATGTGATGATTACAATTGTATGATTGTGGTGAAAATGAGTTGGTGTATAAAAATGACTCAAATATCTTATTGAATAGAATATGAAATGTGAATGTATGACTTGGTACGAGATTGAACCGAAAGGTCTAAGGAACTATGGTATAGTTCGATATGGATGGAACAATTAGCCTTGTTTCATTGTTTCACTTTGTGATGAATTTAGCTAATGGATAATTGTAAAGTGCTTATGACTTACTGAGTTATAAACTCACTCGGTGTTTTCTTGTCACCCATTTTAGGTCTCGTGGACTCGTCTCTTTTGTGTGCTCGGAACCGTCAACGAAGTCATCACACCGGCAAGCAATCTTTGGTATTGTCTTCGCATGTATAGGCTATTTTGTTTTGTTGAAATTTGGGTTGTAAATTTTAGCCATGCGAAAATGGCCCATATGGTTGGATGGATTTGGTTCCAAAACACTTATTCATGAGTCTTAAAATCTCAATTTTGATAAGGTGGTCATAATTTGTGATATGAATGATGGATGATTAGTTGGGTCATGGAGGAATTATGAAATAGGCATTGTTTGCCTTAGTAACAGATGCTGACAGCAGCAGTGATGTGAGATTGAAAAATCACTAAAAATAGTAGAAGTAGAATTAAATAGTGAATAAATTATGAAATTGAACCCTGATGAATCTACTTTCATATGGAAGAAACGAAACGGTCATTTGAGTCGGATTTTAAGAGATAATCAGGTTTTCGTGAAACAGGGCCAGAACAGTTTCTGGATCCCCTGATCCGACTTTGAAAATTCACTATAAATTAACCGGAGATAATTAGAAGTCATACTCTATATGTACAGATTTCTTTGTGAGTCTAGTTTCTTCAGAAACAAACGGCATAAGTTTTGAAGCCCTGTACAGGAAGATATCCAAGTCGTAGTGCACAAAGGTCAGTGTAGTCGAACCCTGAAACAGGGGAGACTTTAACTAATAAACTGTACTAATTTGCTCGACCAAAAATTCTAGAAAAAAATTTGTAGATGGAATTATGAGTCTAGTTTTAGGGAAAATTTACGGAACTGATTTTTGAGTTCTGGAACTCGAGATATGATTTTTAAGGTAACAGTGATGCAGTTTGCCAGCCTGCCCGGAACAGAAATTAATTATTTCCAAGAGAGAAATAAGGGAAGTAAGCCCGGTAACACCTTGTGGTCAAATCCAGTGATGGTCACGGGTTTGGGGTGTTACATTTTAGCCTTGACTGGTAATCCTATTGTATACATGTGTGACTCAAGAGTGTACTCTCAAATATAGTACCATATGGGTACCTAATCGCGATTTTTGTGTGACAGGATTTAAATATTTATAAAGAATTGTTCTTGAAACTAACTATTATCATGATGTAGGCAAGTGTACCTCTCGAATAGTAGTACAGTTTTAGCAAGACCGGATTGTCGAACCCAAAAGAACTAAAAGTACTAGTAATGACTGTCTTTTTATTATCTAGCCTAAGAATAAGGGGTTTTGTTCTAACTAATTAACTAAACTAAGAATTCACAGAAAATAGGATTGGGGGATTACTTTTGGAAAACGATTGAATTAAGACAATACCTAAGGAAGAATCCACCTAGACTTCACTTGTTATTCTGACTCCGAATCGGACAATTTATTCATTTAACTTGTTCCGTAGAGATCCCTAAGTTATGTTATTATCTATTCAAGACTAATAATGTCTAATCCCTAGATTGA
Source organism: Gossypium arboreum (assembly GCF_025698485.1). Classification (NCBI taxonomy): domain Eukaryota; kingdom Viridiplantae; phylum Streptophyta; class Magnoliopsida; order Malvales; family Malvaceae; genus Gossypium; species Gossypium arboreum. Next base: position 129,259,886 of record NC_069075.1, read on the forward strand.
ATAGTTGAGACTTTTCTCTAATTAACAACCTAGGGTTGCATTAACTCGATCTATGGATCCCCTTATTAGGTTTCACCCTAATCCGTTAAAATCTTGTCACCCTATCTCTAGGCGCGTTATCAACTCTGCTTAATTATGACAATTGTACTCTTAGACAAGGTCTATTCCTCCTCTGAATAAAAGCTTAACTTGAATCAATATTCTGGAATATCAAAACAAGAATTAAGAACAAGCCAAATATTTATCATTTTATCATACAATTCAAAAAATAATAACAAGATTCGCCTTAGGTTTCATTCCCCTTAGGTATTTAGAGGATTTAGTTCATAACTAAAAATGAGAATATCTCAGAAGAATAATGAATACAGAACATAAAGAAAACCCAAAACTCCTGAAGGGAAATTGAGGGGAGATCTTCACTCTTGATAGTGAATCCAGCTTCTGAGATGGGTCAATCGGCTTCCCTTGAGCAGTTCCCTGCCTCCTTCTCGCTGCGTGCTCTTTCTTCCTCCTCTAGGGTGTATTTATAGGCTTTGGAATGCCTAAGAACCCTCGAAATTAGCCTTTTTTGAATTGGACTCAACTTGGGTACAGTAGGGACACGCTTGTGTGACACGCCCGTGTGCGATTACTTCAGGTCGTGCTCAAGCCTGTTAGAATGGCATGAGCATGTGTTCTACTCATGTGAGTCATGCTTCGATTTTGCAAAATTTACACGGCTGTGTGGTCTTCCCGTGTGAGGAAGTCCAGGCCGTGTTGATTTCGTACTTTGGCCTATTTTCTCTGTTTTTGTCCCGTTTCTCGTTCCTTTCGCTCTCCTATGCTCGCCTAAGTATAAAACATGAAATTAAAGCATTAGAAACATCGAATTCACCAATTCTAAGGAAAAATCATCCATAAAATGTGTTAAGCATGGGGTAAAAATATGTATAAATTACAGTTTATCAAATACCCCACACTTAAACATTTGGTTGTCCTTAAGCAAAATCCTCAACTCATAATCAAAATAAATCCTTCTCAACTTATAATTTCTATCGATAATATCTCAAAATAATCCATAAGTAATCATACATTGAGAATTCAACTAAAAGAACATTAGAGCTTCAAATATTCCTGGTTGAGTATTTAATCATGCAAAACTTAGGCATCTCCCCTTATCTAAGTGGTTATCTCTATTTGAAATCTCACGGAGTTTAACATCCTCAATAAAGATTCACTCAAATCACTCAAAGTGTTTAAGAACAATGAAAGTATCACTCATCAGTCAATATGAAAAGTTATTACCATAGGCTTGCATGAAAATCAAATCTCCACCACTATAAATTGAAATGATACATCAATCAAAAGGTCTTTAGACGGTTGTAACGTGGCTTTAGTTAGGGGGTGTGGTCACAAGCTGAAAGAAACTGTTAGAATCGAGATTGAATTGAAAAATCACTTAACTAGAAACAGATTTAATCATCACTTGCGTACAACAGAGATTCTTCTCAGAATATGGAATTTAAATACTTAAGCTCAAAAACAAAAGATTACTACTAATGTGTATACACACTTTTTTTTAGAACAAGTCAAATAACATAGACTAACTATTAAGAACAAGACATAGTTGAGCAACTATTTCAATTCAAATCTCGACAAAAATAGGGATCAAATTTAATTTAGGGGATTTCAACAATAATGGGTTAAGGGTTAATATTAAGCGTAATACAAGAAATGGCTTGTTAGCTCGACGGGGTTTAATAAGGGTTAATCGTGGAGGTAAGCTTTTCATGACATTAGTTGGTTAATCTTAAGTGCCTTTCTCATTTTGACAAATCACATCAAATAGTGTGGTCTTGACATGCATAATCAAGCAAGTTCTAGAATAACAGTTCAATACTGACTTACTCAAAATGAAAGTGAGCATGAAAGAATTAATAGATGCTCTTGAAGGCTCAAGATCTCACAAAAATTATGGCTTTTTGATGTTTAAACTTGTGAATTTCAATTTAAGATAATACCTAGACTTGGGGAAACAACCTAACATTTTGAATTCTTAAAAATCAACTTATCATGCTTGATTTTCTAGTGTCTTTAAAGTTTAAATAATCAGTGCATGAATGCCTATGTTTTAATTTAAGATATATCAATAAAAATCATAAATCCATCAAAATTTATCCTAAACATGATATGAGAGCTTTTCAAGAGAACAAGGTAATCATTCAAGGATTTTTGTGATAGTAAAATGAATATCCCCCCCACACTTAAGATGTACATTGCCCTCAATGTACAAAGATAGATATATTGATAAATATAAATATAGGTTCATAAGATAGGAGAGAAGTGAAACTTCCTAAATTAAAAATGGATGAAATTCCTAGATTAGCGAGAGCGAGTTATTGGAAATAAAGCTGGAGGGCAAACATGATTCTAAAGAACAAAAGGAGAATTGAGGGAATAATCTGATAATAATAATAACGATAAGCCGAGCTTAAAAACAAATGAATCTTCAAAAAAATAAGAAAAAAAAAATAAGAGGAATAATTTATATTTATTTATTTATATATATTTTTCAAGTGGCACGGCCGGAGCACACACCCGTATTGCTCTTGTCCCGTCCGTGCTTGTCGCAATTTGAGATATCGTTACACGACCTATTGGCCCACCCGTCTGTATAGACCGTGTGGCTACATGATTGTGCCATACGACTGTGTGTGATGTGGTTTGTTTCTCCCACGGTTGTGTACCTATGCACAGACTCGTGTTCTTTTGACAGTGTCGTCCACGGGTGCTCGGCATGGGCGTGCAATGTTGTTTTGGCAGGTTCTCCCACGATGATGTCACACGGCCGTGGCAATTTGTCGTAGCCCATGTTTAGGGAAAATCTTTGCCCTCTTTCCACGCGGTCCTAAGCACGCCCGTGTGCATGGCCGTGTCTGTGTGGTAAACCTGTATTCAAGAGCTCCGTTAGTAAGTTAGGTGTTAAACACTAAAATTGAAAGAAGTTAGTATAGTTAGTGCTCGGGTTGCCTCCTGATAAGCGCTTATTTATAGTCTAAGCTCTACTTACCTCTCCATTGAATGGTCATGGTGGTTCGAGGAGTTTATACTCCTCATTCCTGCTATCATTGTCATCAAAATAAGGTTTTAGACGGGTGTTGTTTACCTTAAAAGTGCCAAACTTGATATGACTTACCTCGACTATACCGAATAGAAAAATGCTAAGTACCGTAAGAGGGATTTCTTCATTCGGTTTGGTAGTGAAAATGTGAGGATCTGCGATATCTAATAATACTTTATCTCCAACCTTAAGTTGATTTGGGAAGGTATTGAGCTCGTTTTGGCGTAGTTTTGGTTTATCGTGTGTTCTCAGTTTATGCGTCCGTGATTCATCTAGCTCCTCGATTTGTAGCCTTCAATCTTCATGAATAGGTCCTCTGCTACTGCTTGAGAATGGCTCATGTACTTCCTTCAGACTCATTTCCTGCAAAGTAGGTTGCACCATATTGTCAGTTTTAGTAGAATGGTTTAGACGATCACCTTCAATTTCTTATGTGTTTCCAGAATTGAAAGCTTGAAGGGTGATTGTTTCATCTCCCATACGAAGTGTGAGCTCACCTGTGCCAACATAAATAATCGTTTTAGCAGTTGCAAAAAAAGGCCTTCCTAAAATCAAAGTAGTGTTGCTATCCTCCTCTATGTCTAGAACAAAGAAGTCAACGGGAAATATAAATTTATCGATTTTAACTAGCACATCTTCAATAATACCCCTAGGAAATCTTATAGTTTTATCTGCTAATTGAATGCTCATCCTAGTCTGTTTGGGTTTTCCAAGACCTAATTATTTGAACATTTTGTAGGGCATAACGTTAATACTAGCCCCTAAATCAGCTAATGCATTATTAATATATAAACTACCAATTAAGCAAGGAATCGTACAACTCCCCGGATCTTTTAGTTTGTTGGGTAGTTTATTCTGTAGAATAGCTAAGCAAATTGCATTTAGCTCCACATGCAACGCCTCATCCAACTTTCACTTATTTGCTAAAAGCTCCTTTAAAAATTTCATTGCGTTTGGCATCTGCGATAGAGCTTCAGTAAACGGTAAGTTAATATGTAATTATTTTAAGAGTTTAAGGAATTTACCAAATTGTTCATCTGAGCGGTCTTTCCTTTTCACGTTGGGGTATGGCACACGAGGTTTATATTTGACATTCACTAATTTGTTTTTATTATGACCTACCTCACCTTGACCTCTACTCACCACAGTTTCTTGCCTCGGTTCTGGCTGAGGCTCAACGAATCCTTCTTCATCTTGAACATTAATCGTGTTGAGCTGTTCCCTTGGGTTGGGTTCAATATTACTTGGCAAGCTACCTTATGGTCATTCGAAGATTAGTTTGGACAGCTAGCCTATCTGAGTTTCGAGCCCTTGGATCGACACTTGTTGATTTTTAAGTGTTGTCTCGGTGTTCTGGAAATGGGTTTCTAACACCGAGATAAATTTAGACAACATCTCTTCAAGGTTTGGTTTCTTTTCCTGTTGATAGGGTGGTTGTTGAAAACCTGGAGGATGTTGTGGTCTTTGATTTCCTTGACCGCCCCACGAGAAATTGGGATGGTTCCTCCAACCTGCATTATAAATGTTACTATTTGGGTTATTTTGGGATCTAGAGTTATTGTTACCCATGTATTGGACTTGTTCCTCCTCAATGCTAGGGTTGAAGGGTTGATACTCTATGCATGCTCCTCATCCATTCGACTCGCACCTCATTACTAGATGTACCTGAGTAGAACCAAGGAAACCATCAATCTTTTTATTTAGAAGTTCTACCTGGTTTGACAACATAGTAACCGAATCGACGTTATAAACGCCTGCTGTTTTAGTTGGATTAGTCCTCATGACTTGCCATTGATTATTATTCAGTGACATCTCTTCGATAAATTCGTCAGCCTCTTCAGGTGTTTTATTGTTGATGGTTCCCTTAGCTGCTGCATCAATCATTTGCCTTGTCGAGAGGTTCACACCATTGTAGAATGTTTGAACTTGCAACCATAGAGGTAATCCATGGTGAGGACACCTTCGCAGTAGGTCCTTGTATCTCTCCCATGCATCGTAAAAAGTTTCTAAGTCCATCTGCACAAATGAAGAGATATCATTACGTAATTTGGCTGTTTTAGCTGGTGGGAAATATTTTAATAAAAAATTTTCGGTCATTTGTTCCCAAGTAGTAATTGACCCTCGTGGTAACGAGTTCAAACACTTTTAGCTTAGCTCCTCAATAAAAAAGGGAATAACTGAAAACGAATGGCATTGTCAGAAATGCCATTAATTTTAAATGTATCACAGAATTCCAGAAAATTTGCCAAGTGAGTGTTTGGATCCTCATCCTGTAAACCATCAAATTGAACAAATCGTTGTATCATTTGAATAGTGTTAGGTTTTAGTTCAAAATTATTTGTAGCAATAGCAGGCCTAACTATACTTGACTCAGTTCCTATTAAAGTAGGTTTAGCATAATCATACATAGTACGAGGAGCAGGATTTTGATTTGCTAGTTCAACGGGTATTACAGGAGGTAGCTGATTGTCTTGGTTTCCAGCCATCTCCTCGGTTGGGGTTTCAATATCTTCCTCTTGTTTGTTCTCTGTGTATCTTAAGCTTCGCCTTATTTCTCTTTGGTTTCTGCGAACTGTGTGATCGATTTCTTCTTCAGAAAGTAGTGGTCCTGACGGGTTTCTTCTAGTCATAAACTATAAAAACCTGCCAAGAGAAAGAAAAAGTAAATTAATAAATAATAATAATAATAAAATAGAATTAACTTACAAGAAAAATAAATGGCTAAAGTAATAAAAATTAAGCGTTCCTAATATTTTAGTACCCCGACAATGGCCCCAAAAACTTGATCACGATTTTTGTGTGTCAGGTTTTAAATATTAATAAAGAATCGTTCTTGAACTAACTATTATCATGATGTAGGCAAGTGTACCTATCAAACAGTAGTACAGTTTTAGCAAGACCGGATTTTCGAACCCAAAGGAACTAAAAACACTAGTAATGACTGTCTTTTTATTATCTAGCCTAAGAATAAGGGGTTTTGTTCTAACTAATTAATTAACTAAACTAAGAATTCACAGAAAATAGGATTGGCGGATTACTTTTGGAAAACGATTGAATTAAGACAATACCTAAGGAAGAATCCACCTAGACTTCACTTGTTATTCTGACTCCAAATCGGATGATTTATTCATTTAACTTGTTCCGTACAGATCCTTAAGTTATGTTATTATCCCTATTCAACATTAATAACGTCTAATCTCTAGATTGAATAGTTGAGACTTTTCTCTAATTAACACCCTAGGGTTGCATTAACTCGATCTATGGATCCCCTTATTAGGTTTCACCCTAATCTGGCAAAATCTTGTCACCCTATCTCTAGGCGCGCAATCAACTCCGCTTAATTATGACAATTGTACTCTTAGACAGGGTCTATTCCTCCTCTGAATAAAAACTTAACTTGAATCAATATCCTGGAATATCAAAACTAGAATTAAAAACACATAGTTAAGAATAAGCCAAATATTTATCATACAATTCAGAAAACAATAACAAGATTCATCTTAAGTTTCATTCCCCTTAGGTATTTAGGGGATTTGGTTCATAACTAAAAAGGAAAACATCTCAGATGAATAATGAATACAAAACATAAAGAAAACCCAAAACTCCTGAAGGGAAATTGAGGGGAGATCTTTAGTCGTGATGGTGAATCCAGCTTCTGAGATGGATCAATCGGCTTCTCTTAAGTAGTTCCCTGCCTCCTTCTCGCTACGTGCTCTTTCTTCCTCTTCTAGGTTGTATTTATAGGCTTTGGAATGCCTAAGAACCCTCAAAATTAGCCTTTTCCAAATTGGACTCAACTTGGGCTTGGTAGGGACACGCCTGTGTGCGATTATTTCAGGCCATGCTTGAGCTTGTTAGAATGGGATGGGCGTGTGTTCTAGCCATGTGAGTCGTGCTTCGATTCTGCGAAAATGACACGGCTGTGTGGTCTACCCGTGTGAGGAAGTCCAAGCCGTGTTGATTTCGTATTTTGGCTCATTTTCTCTATTTTTGGTTCATTTCTCGTTCCTGTAACACCCCTAACTCGTGGCCGACGCCGGTGTCAGACACGAGGGGTTAACGAGACAAATCCTCTTAAAGTACCGACCAATTTGGCATTTCTGGACAGGCTGGAAAACTGCGTCACCGTCGCCTTAAAAATCATATCTCGCGTTCCAAAACTCGGAAACTGGTTTCGTAAATTTTCCCTGAATTTAGACTCATATATCCATCCATGGATTTATTTTTAGAATTTTTGGTTGGGCCAATTGGTACAGTTTATTAGTTAAAGTCACCCATGTTACAGGGATCGACTGCTCTGACCTCCGCGCGTTACAACTTGAATATCTTTCTGTACAGGGCTTTAATACTGGTGCCGTTTGTTTCTAATGAAACTAGACTCAAAATGGAATCTGTACATATAAGGCATGACTCCTAATTCTTTCTGGAAAATTTATGGTAAATTTTCAAAGTCACGACAGGGGACCCAGAAATCGTTCTGGCCCTGTCTCACGAGAACTTTAATATCTCCCAGTATACTGCTCATATGGTCGTTTCGTTTTGTCCATATAAAATAGATTCATCAAGGATCAGTTCCATAATTTACTCACTATTTAATTCTACTTATACTATTTTTAGTGATTTTTCAATCTCATCTCACTGCTGCTGTCCGCAACAGTTACTGCAGTAGACTATGCCAATTTCATGAATTTTTCCTTGGCCTTAATCATCCATCATACATGACACAAATTATGGTCACCTTAACAAAATTTGAGTTTCTAAGACTCGTGGCTATAGGTTCTAGCATCCCACTCGACGACCACATAGGCCATTTTCACATGGCTTAAAGTTTACAACCCACAATTCGACAAAATATAATAGCCTATACATGCCAAATGTTCTTCAACAACAAAAAAAGTAATACCACAAGATTTCAGCCGGTGTGATGACTTCAACGGCGGTTCGAGCACACAAACAAGACGAGTCCCAGTGACCTAAAATGGGTGACAAGAAAACACCGAGTGAGTTTACAACTCAGTAAGTCATAAGCATTTATCAATCCACTAATAAAGTCACTACAACATGTACGACAAGCGAGGCTAGGTACTCATCCATATCGAATCTATACCATAATACCTCGGACCTTTCGGTCCAATCTCGTACCAAGTCATACATCCACATTTCATAATCTACACAACAAGATAATCGAAGTATTTTTCACACATTAACTCATTTTCCAGCACAACCATACAATTTCAATCATCACATAGATTTAAGGCTTACCAATTCAACCCCAAGCATGGACGTATTTTCTATTCATCATGAGCTCGAGGTACTTACCCGATCCGCTGTCCGTGATCAACTCGATAATATCGCACACTCAGTGCCAATAGTGATGCAAAAGCATATAATAAGTCCGCACACTTAGTGCTATATAATCAGCTCGCACACATAGTGCTATATAATCAAATTCGCACACTTAGTGCTGTACAAATTTTAAATCCGCACACTTAGTGCCAATCTTGTCACCGTGTCCATTTATACCCGCACACTTAGTGCCAAGACCAATACGTTATGCATTTTACTACCTTTATACATTCAACAATGGCATCATTCCATACACATACATTTCCACTTACACATCAATTCATTAAACACAATTGCATATATATATTATGATCATTTAAATCAATGCCAAATATATGCTTTATGACTTACCTTATATTGGATGAAACGATTTCCAATCGACTACTCGATTATCTTTCCTTTGCCTTTGCTTGATTCTCCACCTCTAGCTTCTTGGGCTAAATTTAACAAATAAATTGGTTTTATCATTTGAGCATCGGAAGAGGAATTCAAGATGCCTAGCCAACATATAAATATCTACTCATTAGGCATCAAAGTCGCATATGTACAAAATCATGAATCGAACTCAACACCTTAGTTAGTATTCCTCTTAGCCGAATTTTCTAAGCCAAGAATAGGCATCAATATGCTTGCCTCTAACCGAATGCATGCACACCAATTTCCCCTCATGTGGCGAATATGCATGCCCATGTTGAGGCCGATTATGCACTTAATACCACACAAAACAGCATGCATTTTACTAACTAACGCATTACATATTGTAGCTCAATACACATCTCTCATGTACTACATAACCGAAAACATCATCCCAAGCAAATACATACCTTGAAATAGTATATATGTCATACCAATTCATCATGTGCAAACACATATTCAAAGCTCAAATCTTACCTACCATGCAACATGCATGAATCATACTTGTGGATATACCATGACCGAATACATCACAACACCATCATTTTGGTCATGATTAAGCAAAGAACTTAATGTCTCACTCAAAAATACTAAAAAGAAAGTCCAAGAGCCATCAATCCCCCATCACATACACCATTAACAAGCTTCATATTTAACATGCAATGGCATTAACACAAAATCCACCTTGGCCAAATACCATTTCCATGGCATAACAAGGATTTGAACTATGGCTAACATGCACATCAAGTTAGCAACCAAAACAAGCATGAATCTCATGACACAACCTCAAACATACCTTAATCTTGATGCAAGTATAGCCAAATCTCCTTCTAGTTCTCTTCTAAACCAAGCATGAAGCAAAAATCCTCCCTTTTTCCTTAGTATTTTCGGCCAAAGAAGAGAAAAATGGATGAACAAAATTTTTCTTTTCTCCTCCACAATGCACGGCAAGGGGGGGTTTCACTCACACACACACATTTTTTTTCTTTCTTTATTACCCATACTCATTTGTTTATTGTTTCTCCTAGTGCACCAACAAAACATGTTTCATGACATGTTTAGCCCATGATTCCTTGTCATGGCGGCCACTTCATGTTAGGGGAAATTTGACATGCAAATCCCTTATTTTTGCATGCATTATCAACTAGTCATCCCACATTTCCCCATCATACTTTCAATGTTTACTACTAGGCCCTTTCTAGTGAAATTCACATTTATAACTCTAAATCGAAACATCAAAATGTCACACATGAATTAACACATATTATAGGCATCAAAATAAATTATAAATTATTTTTATGCCTCGGTTTTAATGGTCCCGAAACCACATCCCGACTAGGGTCAATTTTGGGATGTCACAACTCTCCCCACTTAAGAAATTTTCGTCCCCGAAAATCTTACCGTAAATAGGCTCGGTATCGCTCTTTCATAGAGTCCTCAAGTTCCCAAGTGGCTTCTTCAATTCCGTGTTTATGCCACAACACCTTCACTAACGGGATTTTCTTATTGCGTAACTCTTTTACTTCACGCATCATAATGCGAACCGGTTCCTCTTCATAGCTCAAATTAGGTGAATCTCAATCTCGGATGGAGCAATTACGTGCGATGGATCGACCTATATCGTCAAGCATCGAGACATGAAAACGTTGTGAATCCTTTCGAGCTCGGGGGCAAAATTAATCGATATGCGATCGCCCAACTCGTTCGGATACTTCATATGGCCCGATAAACCTCGGACTCAATTTGCCCTTACGACCAAATCTAAGCACCTTCTTCCAAGGTGAAACTTTGAGAAAGACCTTGTCTCCAACCCGATATTCAATATCTTTTCTTTTCAAATCCGCATACGACTTTTGGCGATCCGGCGACTTTCAAACTTTCACGAATTACTCGAACTTTTGCTCGGCATCCTTAACCAAATCAACCTCAAGAATTTACCTTCACTAAGTTCATCCAGAATAATGGGGTACGGCATTTACGACCGTATAAAGCCTCGTAAGGCGCCATCTTAATGCTTGATTGAAAGCTATTGTTGTAGGCGAATTCAATCAAAGGTAAATACCGTTCCATGAACCACTAAACTCAAGGATGCAACATCTCAACATATCCTCGAGTATTTGAATTATCCGTTCGGATTGACCATCGGTTTGGGGATGAAAAGCGGTGCTAAAATGCAGCTTGGTACCCAAAGCATCTTGCAATTTCTTCCAAAATCGCGACGTGAATCTTGGGTCTCTATCCGACACGATAGAAATAGGCACCCGTGTAATCTCACAATCGAGAAACGTACAATTCCGCTAATTTGTCCATTGAAAAATCCGTGCGACGGGGATAAAGTGAGCCGACTTAGTTAGTCTATCGACAACGACCCAAATCGCATCCTTCTTACTCATCGACAATGGCGGTCCGGATACAAAGTCCATTGTGACTCGATCCCATTTCCATTCGGGTATCATGATCGGCTGAAGTAATCCCGATGGCACTTGATGTTCCGCTTTCACTTGTTGACATATCAGACACCTTGAAACAAATTCAGAAATGTCTCGTTTCATACCGGGCCACCAAAATTGGCGTTTCAGGTCATTGTACATTTTAGTACTACCGGGTGGATTGACATTCGACTACAATGGGCTTCATTTAGAATTATCGAAATAAGTTCAATTCTTTGGAACACACAGACGACTTCTAAACCTTAAACAATCGTCATCATCAATTTGAAACTCTGATTCCTTGCTCAGAACACACTCAGCCCGTTTTGCAAGCAACTCCTCATCAACTTTTTGAGCTTCCCGAATTTGATGAGCCAACAATGGTTTGGCCTTCAATTGGCTACTAACACATTGTCGGGTAGAATAGACAAGTGTACATTCATCGCTCGTAAAGCAAACAGTGATTTCCGACTTAAGGCATCCGCAACCACATTGGCCTTTCCCGGGTGATAATCAATAACGAGTTCATAATCTTTTAACAACTCGAGCCATCGTCTTTGTCGCAGATTTAAGTCTCTTTGAGTCATCAAATATTTGAGACTTTTGTGATCCGAATACACATGGCACTTCTCACCAAATAAGTAATGTCGCCATATCTTTAAGGCGAATACGATGGCGACCAATTCGAGATCATGGGTCGGATAATTTTTCTCATGTGGCTTTAATTGTCTCGACGCATAGGCCACAACTCGCCCTTCTTGCATCAATCGCAACCCAACCCAAGTAGGGATGCGTCACTATAAATGACAAACTCTTTGCCCGATTCGGGTTGCACTAGAATTGGGGCTTCATCAAATAAGCTTTCAGTTGATCGAAACTTTTCGACATTTCTCCGTCCATTCGAACTTAACATCCTTTTGGAGTAAGCCGTCATTGGCGTGGCTATCGTCGAGAAACCTTTACAAATCGTCGGTAATAACCGCAAGCCCCAAAAAGCTCCTAACCGGTAACATTCCTTGGTGGTCTCCAATCGACTATGGCGAATTTTGTTCGGGTCCACCACGACACCGATGCGGACACCACGTGCCCCAAAAGCTAACCTCTTTCAACCAAAATTCACATTTCTTGAACTTTGCGTATAAGCGCTTATCTCGTAAGATTTGCAACACTAGCCTCGGTGTTCAAGATGCTCGGTTTCATCTCTCGAATAGACCAAAATGTCATCGATAAATACAACTACGAACCGATCCAAGTATGGCTGAAAATTCTATTCATTAAATCCATAAACACCGCAGGGCATTAGTGAGCCCAAACGGCATCACCAAGAATTCGTAGTGACCATACCTCGTTCTAAAAGCGGTTTTGGGTATGTCCGATTCTCGGACCCTCAACCGATAGTACCCGACCTCAAATCTATCTTTGAAAACACCGAGGCTCCCTTTAATTGATCAAACAAATCGTCAATTCGTGGCAATGGATATTTATTCTTTATCGTCACTTTATTGAGTTGACGATAGTCGATGCACAACCTCATGGTTCCGTCCTTCTTCTTCACAAACAATACAAGCGCCCCATGGAGAAAAACTCGGTCGAGCGAAACCTCTATCCGTCAATTCTTGCAATTGAACCTTCAATTCCTTTAATTCCGTTAATGCCATACGACGGGGCTATTGAAATCGGCGTAGTACCGGTACAACCGATGCGAATTCCACTTCTCGAACCGGTGGCAATCCGGTAACTCCTCGGAAAAACATCGAATACTCACAAACCACTGGTACCGATTCGAGTTTCCTTTCCGTCTCTTTACTCCCAAACACATACGCAAGGTATGTTTCACACCCTTTTCACATATCTTGACGGTCATAGAAGATATTATTGCGGCACTCCTTTAAATCAAGAGACTCGACTCGGACTACCTCATTATTTGCACTCCTCAAATTAATGGTTTTCCTTTGCGATCCACCTTGCATCATGTACGGTCACCAATCCATACCAAGAATAACATCAATTCATGAAATGGTAGAAGCATCGGATCGGTGGGAAAGCAGATTCTCGAATTATTAGGGGCATCTCTTGCACACTTTATCAACAAGCACGTATTGACCCAAAGGGTTTGACACTCGAATTACGAACTCAAGAGACTCAACGGTAGAGTCTTCTTTGGATGCTAAGGTTTCACATACATATGAGTGAGTAGAGCGGGGTCAATCAATGCAATCACAATAGTATCAAAGAGAGTAAAAGTACCGGTGATAACGTCGGGGAGGATGCCTCCTCTCGTATGCGGATGGCATATGCTCTAGCAGAGCACGGGTCTCGGATCGGACGGCCAGTATTAGAGGCTCCTCTCGATTACCACCCTACCTCCAGAGATTCTCGGGGCCTACCTCCGGCCGTCGTTCCACTAGGTCTTGCACCTTGCGTCTTATTCCTCTCATCTAGCTCCGTGCAATCTCTAATGAAGTGGTCCTTGAACCGCATCCATATGAGCCCTATTAATGACTTACCCCAACATTCACCTAGGTGTCGTCTTCCACATTGGGGGCATTCGGGTCTCTCTTGGACGATTATTGCCCACACTAGCTCTGAAGTAGCTCGGGAGTCCGTCAATGGTCGGGCTCTAATGGAAATTCCTTGATCGTCCTCGACTTCTTGGTGTCCTCCACGAACCTCTTTACAGCCGAGAACGGAGCTTTACTGTCGATCTTTTACGGTAATCTCTTGCTTCAAATTCAGCCTTCTTCTTCTCCTCCCAAGTTCTTCCGCCTTGCGAGCTCGTTCGACTAGTGTCACGAACTCCTTTATCTCCAAAATTCCCACTAGTAACTTTAACTCTTCATTCAATCCTTCTTCAAATCTTTTGCACATCGCAACCTCATCAGCCACACACTCCGAGCATACCGACTAAGTCTTACGAACTCATGTTCAGTATTCAGAGATCTGATCATCCGGCCTTGCTTGAGTTCCAAGAATTCCTTACGCTTCGATCGATGAACCGTTGACTAATGTATTTCTTTCGAAATTGGATTGGAAGAAATCCCAAGTAACTCGTTCATTTGGGACTATGGAAATTAAAGTCCTCCACCAATAGTAAGTGAGTCTCTTAACAAGGATATAGCACACTTAAGACATTCGTCGGTGTGCATGACGTTCATCTAACACTCTAATGGTGTTATCGAGCGAACTCGGCCTTTTCGGCATCGTCAAGAACTATGGCCTTGAACTCCTCGCCCCACGCTTCCTAATCAAGTCCACAGGTGGTTTACTCACCTCACAGGATCGATGAATGGAGGCATTGCGAGTCTTGGGGTGGAGTATTTAAATTCGGAATGGTTGGACAGCCGGGTTGGTTCGGGCATATTCGCGACCCACTCATTCATCATAGTGAAGAAGGCTTGTTTCGCCCTTCATTTTGATTATTCGCGGATGGTGAGGCTCAACAGGCGGTGTCCCTTGCGCAGGAGCAGCCGCTACACTTTCAACGTCATCCGCCAAGGGTCTCTCTACCGGGTTCCATCGCTAATTAAAACAAAAATTTCAACCGTCGAAGTCATCACATTATTAAGCACTATCAATTTGGCATGTATAGCTAGACTCACACGCGCTATGGTAGTCCTAGAACCGACTAAACCATAGCTCTGATACCAATAAAATTGTAACACCCTAACTTCGTGGCCGGACGCGGTGCCGGACACGAGGGTTCTGAGACAAATCCTCTTAAAGTACCGACCAATTTGGCATTTCTGGACAGGCTGGAAAACTGCGTCACCGTCGCCTTAAAAATCATATCTCGCGTTCCAAAACTCGGAAACTGGTTTCGTAAATTTTCCTGAATTTAGACTCATATATCCATCCATGGATTTATTTTAGAATTTTGGTTGGGCCAATTGGTACAGTTTATTAGTTAAAGTCACCCATGTTACAGGGATCGACTGCTCTGACCTCCGCGCGTTACAACTTGAATATCTTTCTGTACAGGGCTTTAATACTGGTGCCGTTTGTTTCTAATGAAACTAGACTCAAAATGGAATCTGTACATATAAGGCATGACTCCTAATTCTTTCTGGAAAATTTATGGTAAATTTTCAAAGTCACGACAGGGGACCCAGAAATCGTTCTGGCCCTGTCTCACGAGAACTTTAATATCTCCCAGTATACTGCTCATATGGTCGTTTCGTTTTGTCCATATAAAATAGATTCATCAAGGATCAGTTCCATAATTTACTCACTATTTAATTCTACTTATACTATTTTTAGTGATTTTTCAATCTCATCTCACTGCTGCTGTCCGCAACAGTTACTGCAGTAGACTATGCCAATTTCATGAATTTTTCCTTGGCCTTAATCATCCATCATACATGACACAAATTATGGTCACCTTAACAAAATTTGAGTTTCTAAGACTCGTGGCTATAGGTTCTAGCATCCCACTCGGCGACCACATAGGCCATTTTCACATGGCTTAAAGTTTACAACCCACAATTCGACAAAATATAATAGCCTATACATGCCAAATGTTCTTCAACAACAAAAAAAGTAATACCACAAGATTTCAGCCGGTGTGATGACTTCAACGGCGGTTCCGAGCACACAACAAAGATCGAGTCCCGGTGACCTAAAATGGGTGACAAGAAAACACTGAGTGAGTTTACAACTCAGTAAGTCATAAGCATTTATCAATCCACTAATAAAGTCACTACAACATGTACAGCAAAGCGAGGCTAGGTACTCATCCATATCGAATCTATACCATAATACCTCGGACCTTTCGGTCCAATCTCGTACCAAGTCATACATCCACATTTCATAATCTACACAACAAGATAATCGAAGTATTTTTCACACATTAACTCATTTTCCAGCACAACCATACAATTTCAATCATCACATAGATTTAAGGCTTACCAATTCAACCCCAAGCATGGACGTATTTTCTATTCATCATGAGCTCGAGGTACTTACCCGATCCGCTGTCCGTGATCAACTCGATAATATCGCACACTCAGTGCCAATAGTGATGCAAAAGCATATAATAAGTCCGCACACTTAGTGCTATATAATCAGCTCGCACACATAGTGCTATATAATCAAATTCGCACACTTAGTGCTGTACAAATTTTAAATCCGCACACTTAGTGCCAATCTTGTCACCGTGTCCATTTATACCCGCACACTTAGTGCCAAGACCAATACGTTATGCATTTTACTACCTTTATACATTCAACAATGGCATCATTCCATACACATACATTTCCACTTACACATCAATTCATTAAACACAATTGCATATATATATTATGATCATTTAAATCAATGCCAAATATATGCTTTATGACTTACCTTATATTGGATGAAACGATTTCCAATCGACTACTCGATTATCTTTCCTTTGCCTTTGCTTGATTCTCCACCTCTAGCTTCTTGGGCTAAATTTAACAAATAAATTGGTTTTATCATTTGAGCATCGGAAGAGGAATTCAAGATGCCTAGCCAACATATAAATATCTACTCATTAGGCATCAAAGTCGCATATGTACAAAATCATGAATCGAACTCAACACCTTAGTTAGTATTCCTCTTAGCGAATTTTCTAAGCCAAGAATAGGCATCAATATGCTTGCCTCTAACCGAATGCATGCACACCAATTTCCCTCATGTGGCCGAATATGCATGCCCATGTTGAGGCCGATTATGCACTTAATACCACACAAAACAGCATGCATTTTACTAACTAACGATTACATATTGTAGCTCAATACACATCTCTCATGTACTACATAACCGAAAACATCATCCCAAGCAAATACATACCTTGAAATAGTATATATGTCATACCAATTCATCATGTGCAAACACATATTCAAAGCTCAAATCTTACCTACCATGCAACATGCATGAATCATACTTATGGATATACCATGACCGAATACATCACAACACCATCATTTTGGTCATGATTAAGCAAAGAACTTAATGTCTCACTCAAAAATACTAAAAAGAAAGTCCAAGAGCCATCAATCCCCCATCACATACACCATTAACAAGCTTCATATTTAACATGCAATGGCATTAACACAAAATCCACCTTGGCCAAATACCATTTCCATGGCATAACAAGGATTTGAACTATGGCTAACATGCACATCAAGTTAGCAACCAAAACAAGCATGAATCTCATGACACAACCTCAAACATACCTTAATCTTGATGCAAGTATAGCCAAATCTCCTTCTAGTTCTCTTCTAAACCAAGCATGAAGCAAAAATCCTCCCTTTTTCCTTAGTATTTTCGGCCAAAGAAGAGAAAAATGGATGAACAAAATTTTCTTTTCTCCTCCACAATGCACTGCACAGGGGGGGTTTCACTCACACACACACATTTTTTTTTCTTTCTTTATTACCCATACTCATTTGTTTATTGTTTCTCCCTAGTGCACCAACAAAACATGTTTCATGACATGTTTAGCCCATGATTCCTTGTCATGGCCGCCACTTCATGTTAGGGGGGGGAAATTTGACATGCAAATCCCTTATTTTTGCATGCATTATCAACTAGTCATCCCACATTTCCCCATCATACTTTCAATGTTTACTACTAGGCCCTTTCTAGTGAAATTCACATTTATAACTCTAAATCGAAACATCAAAAATGTCACACATGAATTAACACATATTATAGGCATCAAAATAAATTATAAATTATTTTTATGCCTCAGTTTTGTGGTCCCGAAACCACATCCCGACTAGGGTCAATTTTGGGATGTCACAGTTCCTTTCACTCTCTTATGCTCGTCTAAGTATAAAATATGAAATTAAAACATTAGGAGCATCGAATTCACCAATTCTAAGGAAAATCATCCATAAAATGTGTTAAGCATGGGGTAAAAATATGTATAAATTACAGTTTATCAGTACCATTAGACATGAATTGACGGATCCTGATTCATACACCTCTAGTGTATTACCTACGTATCCATTGATAACGGGTGACAATTCCAAACATGAGAAGTTAAAAATGATAAAATGAGTTATTACATGTATCCGTCTGAAATACAAGTAAATGATGATACATGACAAATGATATTTGTACATGGACTTTATTTGATGAAAATATGTTCGTTCTTGATTATAGACTTGTACATCTTGAGTGTGCTAATCGTAACCTTGATATTCCGAGTAATATGAGTAAAGTTCTGATATGAAATGATCTAAACTCGAAATGAACTATTATGAAATTATACTTGAAATAATGAGATGAATTATGCATGTTTAGTGAATACATGTTGTGGAAAGCATATCTGCTTGGAAACTTGATTGTTGTTGAGCCCATATATGATTTAATGTTATTATGGAATATATGACTAACAAGGGCAATGAGAATGTGTGTAGGGCTTGAGGTCAAATTGATTGATTATGCCTTACATAGTTACCTCAAAATAGAATGAATAGTAAGTTAAGTACCATTTATACGAACTTACTAAGCATTTTATGCTTACTTAGTTTTTTTACTTGTTTTAGAGTAAATCGGATGCTCATTGGATTGGAAGCTCGGCGGAGATCACTTGTAATACCTATAAGGGCCTGATTTTGGGCTTAGTCAGAACAATGGTTTCGGGACCACAAATTCGAGGCTGAGAAATTATTTTTTTATTATTTTTGTGTCATAGTATGATTATGTGAGTGTATGAAAAATTTGGTGGATTAATTTTAGAGTTCGTGAGCCTAATTGCGAAAAAGGACTAAATCGCATAAAGGGCAAAAAGTTTTGTTTTACTTACCAAAGGTGTTAAATAGCTAGAGAACCAAAATTGGGGTCTTTAAAGTGCAATTAGGCCTTTTAGAAGCTGATGGCTGGCTATAGGGGACAAGAAAATCAAATGGTCAAAGGGTAGGTAACTTAATGTGTAATAAAATATCACCCTAGTGACTAGCCATCATCTTTTTCATTTTTTTTCCTTTCCCCTCCACCAAAATTTTTAGTAAGAATGGGGTTTTCGGAAGATTGCAACTTTCAGCCACTTATACCTCTCTCAAGTAAGTGATTTAGATGGTTATTTTTGATGATTTTGGTACCTTCGGAACCCTTGTAGCATGAGCTATCTATTGAGGGGACTATTTTGCAAAATGGTTGATAGTCTAGGGATTTGCCATGAAAGAAAATATGATGTTTTTTGAGTTTTTATGGAAGAAAATGAACCTTAGTTGTTAAATAAACAACTTTTGTGAAAGGACTTCTCATGAAAACCCTAATAGGACTATTTTGTAAAGTTTATAAAATAGATGGTACTTTTGTGAAATAATGGAAATTTTGGGTTGCTATAGAGTAAAAAGGGTTCGTTTAGGCTTAAGACATGAAGAAATTTGATAAAAATTGATTTTCAAGCTTAGTGGAAAAATGGTCATTTTGTGAAAGTCTAGGGGTAAAATGATCATTTTGCCAAAATTATGAATTTTTGATTGTCTAAATTTATTTAGTGATTAAATGAGTGAATTTTTATTATATTAGATCAATAAATACGAAAACCGAACTTGGACCGAGGAAAACCAAGCTTGTAGATTAGGCCGATTAGTTGCTCACCTTTTGTAAGCCAAGGTAAGTTGTACGTAAATAATGCTAATCCAATATTATCATGTATTGTACGATTAGTATGTATGAATTGTTGATTTGTGTTATGAATGAGAATTTGTATAATGAAGACTTTCGGTTGAACATTAGGAATAGATTTGGATATTCATGCCATGACATTGGGTGATGTGTGTGCTAGTGTAAGACATATCTGGGACATGCATTGGCCACGAGATATATCAGCTAGTGTAAAACATGGCTGGGACATGCATCGGCATTAAGATGAGAGCTAGTATAAGATATGTCTGGGACATACATCAGCCTCAAGATATACAAGCTAGTGTAAGACCTGTCTGGACATGGCATCGACACCGATAGATGAGAGCCAGTGTAAGACCTGTCTAGGACACGGCATCAGCCTCGATATATGAAAGTCAGTCTAAGACCTGTCTAGGACATGGCATTGACTTTGATGTGCTAGCCAGTGTAAGACCATGTCTGGGACATGGCGTCGGCATCTTATCCCATGTTTGGGGCTAAAGAATATCCTGTAGTATTCTAAATAGTTCAACGGAAGATTTCTGATTTATATCAAAATGAGGGCACTTATGACCATGTGGTGAGTGGTACAAGTACCTAAATAATAATTTTGAAATACGAGCTTCATTTACATTGTATATTTAGTAAGGAAGGAAAGTGAGTAAGTTATGCTTATGACCATTTGTGTATTTTACATGAAGTATGAAATGTGAATTCAATCAACATTGTATGCTTCGTGAGAGATGAATATGAACAATTAATGTTTTTGAATCCTCACTTTCATGTGCAAATTGAGTTATGTTAGGAGTATGATCCCTTATGGTAACTTGTAGCTATTTCATTATTTACATGAGACTTACTAAGCTTTATGCTTACCCATGTTTCTTTCTATTTCCTTATAGTGCCGCCAGATTAGCCCGCGGATCATATACAATCAGAGGCCTCGTTCACACTATCATTTGAAGCACTTGGTATAGTTAGTTCTTTATTTTGATTATGACATGTATAGGACTTTTTCTTTTGAGTTTTGTGTCTTTATGATTTGGCTAAATGGGTTGGCTTGGGATGAAACCCTTTATTTTGTATAAGGACACAAATAATGGCTAACATTTATCTATGATATGCAATTGATGATGTTTCATAGAAGGGCAAATTGCATGAATGAACAAGTACTTGTTGGTGGATTGGTGGTATGGGTTACTTTATAGGTTGGTATGAGTAAGGGTGGCAAAAAGGCTTGGCAAATAGCCTTATTTTTGTCCACATGGGTAGACACACTGGCATGTGTCTAGGCCGTGTGCTACACACGGTCCGCCCCATGAGCATTTTGTCCAACCTTGTGTCCTCTGGACCTTGAATTTCCAAGTCAGTATGCATAGTAGTAAAAACACGGGCAGAGACACAACCGTGTGTCTCAACCATATGGAGAACACGACCCCTGGCTATGGGCGTGTGCCCTTAATTGGTTGCTGGCGTCAGAAACAGAATGTAAAAGTTTTTATACACGGGATGCGAGACGGGCGTGTCATGGTTGTGTGAGGGACACGGACTATAGACACAGGTGTGTCTGGAAGTGTGAAAGCCTCTGTAGGTTTGAATTAGAAAATAATTCCATACGAGTAAGGGACATGGGTGTGTCCTTATTTTGCTTAGGCCGTGTGAGTCACACGGGCATTTAGCACGGCCATGTCGAATTGATCACGCGGGCGTGTACCCCTGTTTCAAGTGGCATATTTTTCAAATTTTCCAAAATTGTTCGGACTATTCCCGTACCATTTTCAAAGCATGTTTTGGGCCTCGTAGGCCCATATCAAGGTCTTTTAGATAATTGTTGAAAAGTTTTAAATTTCATAAAGTTTTTATAACTCAGAAATGATTGTATGCATGCTTTTAATTTAGGTAATGCCTCGTGCCCGGTCCCGGCCTCAGACTTGGGTAAGGGGTGTTACATTTAGTGGTATTAGAGCTATGGTTTAGTCAGTTCTAGGACTAACCTAGCGTGAGTACGAGTCTAACTATACATGTCATAGTTGTATATTGATAGTTTAACGACTCCTGATGAAATGATTTGTCTTTTTATATATAGTGAATGGATCCTGACGTGGCTATGGCGGATAATGTGGAAAGTAATACGTCGGCTGCCGCTGAAGGGACTGCGCCGGTAGATAGTGGACCCGTGACAATAAGTCAGGGCAGAGGGTCTAAAGAAGCTTACCTCCACATGATGGATACATGGTACTCGAACTTTGTTCGTGCAATTTCGAACACTCCATCTCCTCCACCTTCTCCGATCCCTTAGCCTGCCCCTATGGCTCCCCATGGAGCAGACATGATTAGGAGAGAAAAGCCTCCAGTAGACAGAATCCGTAAGTATAGGGCAGAGGAATTTTGGGCGAACATTGATGATGACCCAGAGAGAGTAGAGTTTTGGTTGGAAAAATCCATTTGGGTATTTGATGAGCTATCATGCACACCTGAGGAGTGCATGAAGTGTGTTGTGTCACTCCTGCGAGATTCAGCCTATCAGTGGTGGAATACTCTCATGCCCATTGTACCGAAAGAGAGGGTAACTTGGGGATTCTTCCAGGAAGAATTCTGGAAGAAGTACATTAGCTAACGGTTTATTGATCAAAAGAGGAGGGAATTTCTCGAACTGATGCAAGGCCGTATGATAGTGACGGAGTATGAGCGCAAATTTTTAAGGCTTAGCAAATATGCGCGAGAGTGCGTATCCACTAAAGCCATGATGTGTAAGAGGTTTGAAGATGGATTGAACGAAGACATCTAACTATTGGTTGGCATCTTAGAGTTAAGAGAACTCGTGGTACTAGTTGAGAGAGCTTGCAAGGCCGAAAAATTGGACAAGGAAAAGAGAAGAGCGGACATTAATTCCCGTGACTCAAAGAAGAGGTAGATAAGGAAGTCATATCAGAACTCACCCAAGAGATTGAGAGAGTTTCCTACTCGATCAAATGCGTCGGTGGGGTTCTCGAGCAAGAGTAAGAATAAGCAGTATGCGGTGACAAAAGCCCAAACCACTTCAATCGCGAGTGTTGGTAGTGCTCTCTTGGATAGACCAGAGTGTCCTCAGTGCAGTAGACGTCATGTTGGTGAATGCCGAAGAAGTGAAAAGGACTATTTCAAATGTGGGTCGCTTGACCATTTTATCTGTAGTTGTCCCGAGATGGGAGAGAAAAATAGAGATTGAGTTGTGAGATCGAGTAACGCTCCTTCAAGGGGTCAACCAAAGAAGAACCCAGAAGTGGGACTGGCAGTCGAGGTACACATAAAGATTCCACTGTAAAGTCCAAAGGCAGAGCGCCTGGAAGGACTTATGCTATATGTTCCCGTGAAGAGGCAGAGTTTCCTGATGTGATTACGGGTACCTTTTCTATCCATGATATATTTTTCATTGCTTTGATTGACCTGGAGTCTACCCATTCTTATATTTGTATGAAATTGATACCCCATATGAACATGCTAGTCGAGTCCACTGAGTTTGTAGTAAAAGTGTCCAACCCTTTAGGCAAACATGTGTTAGTTGACCAAGTGTGTAAAAATTGTCCTTTGACAATTAGAGGTCATTGTTTTCTGGCTAACTTGATGTTATTTCTGTTTAATGAATTTGATGTAATCCTTGGGATGGATTGGTTAACTTCTCATGGTGTTGTACTGGACTGTGGACGAAAAGTTATCGAGTTTAAATGTAGGAGTGGGGATGTTTTTCGGGTTGAAACGGGTGAATTAGACAATTCACCTGTAGTGATATCGTCCATGTCGGCAGTGAGATATTTGAGAAAAGGGTATAAAGCTTACCTTGCTTTTGTATTGAATACTCAAGCATCTAAATTGAAGATCGAGTCAGTACCAGTGGTAAGTGAGTTCAGAAATGTGTTTCCAGAGGAATTATGCGGATTGCCTCTAATGAAGGAAATTGAATTTGGAATTGAGTTAGTCCCTGGTACGACACCCATCTCGATTTCTCCATATAGGATGGCTCCGACGGAGTTAAAGGAGTTGAAAGTTCAACTATAAGAGTTAACGGATAAAGGTTTTGCGAGACCAAGCTATTCTCCGTGGGGTGCTCTTGTACTTTTTGTGAAAAAGAAAGACGAGTCGATGAGGCTATGTATAGACTACAGATAGATTAACAAGGTGACTATAAAGATCAAGTATCCCTTGCCAAGGATAGACGACTTGTTTGACCAATTAAAAGGAGCCACCGTGTTTTCGAAGATAACTTAAGGTCCGATTATTACCAGCTCAGAGTAAATGAACAAGATGTATCGAAAACTACATTTAGAATGAGGTATGGGCACTATGAGTTCCTTGTTATGCACATTGGTTTAACGAATGCCCCTGCAGTTTTTATGAACTTAATGAACTACATTTTTCGGCCATATTTGGATAAGTTCGTAGTGGTCTTTATCGATGATATATTAATTTATTCTCGAGATACGAGTAAACACGCAGAACATTTGAGAACTATTTTTGTAGACCTTGAGGGATAAGCAGTTGTATGCCAAGTTTAGTAAAAGTGAGTTTTGGCTCCTAGAGGTTGGATTCTTGGGACACAAAGTGTCGGGTGACGGAATTAGAGTTGACCCAAGTAAGATCTCGGCTATTGTTGACTGGAAACCATCGAGGAATGTGTCAGAGATTAGAAGCTTTCTAGGCTTGGCAGGGTACTATAGATGGTTTGTTAAAGGGTTCTCGATGATAGCTACTCTGATAACTAGACTGCTACAAAAAGAGGTCAAGTTTGAGTGGAATGTTAAGTGCCAACAGAGTTTCGAGACATTAAAGGCTTTATTGACCGAAGCCCCAATCTTAGTGCAACCAGAACCGGGAAAAGAGTTTTTGGTATGTAGCGATGCCTCCTTGAATGGATTAGGGTGCGTACTCATGCAAGAAGGTAAGGTCATAGCCTATGCATCGAGATAGTTAAAGTCGCACGAGAAAAACTACCCAACGCACGATTTAAAGTTGGCCACTATTGTATTTGCATTGAAAATATGGAGACACCATTTGTAAGGTGAGAAATGCCGAGTGTTCACCGACCATAAAAACCTCAAGTACTTGATGACTCAAAAGAATTTGAACCTATGACAACAGAGATGGTTGGAGTTGATAAAAGACTACGAGTTGATAATTGACTACCACCTAGGAAAAGCAAACCTAGTTACGAATGCCCTGAGTAGAAAGTCATTATTCGCCTTGAGGGCCATGAACACTCAGTTGTCTATGGCCAATGATGGTTCGGTTCTAGTAGAACTGAGAGCTAGATTGATGTTTCTTCAAGAGATCTGTGAAGCTCAAAAGGGTGATAAGGAATTGCTAGCCAAGATGACTCAGAACAAGATAGATTGTGAACCAGACTTTCAGATTAGCACCGAT
Source organism: Gossypium arboreum (assembly GCF_025698485.1). Lineage (NCBI taxonomy): Eukaryota > Viridiplantae > Streptophyta > Magnoliopsida > Malvales > Malvaceae > Gossypium > Gossypium arboreum. The sequence goes on from NC_069075.1 coordinate 129,285,176, forward strand.
GGGTGTATAATGTTCAAAGATAGGGTTTGTGTACCCAAGGACAATGAGCTTATTTAAAGGATTCTATGATAAGCACATAGTGGTTACTTGCCTATCCATTTGGGTAGCATGAAAATGTATAACGACTTGAAGAAAATGTACTGGTGGTCGGGAATGAAAAGAGACATTTCGGAGTTTGTTCTAAGTGTCTAGTTTGTCAGCAATTGAAGGCCAAACATCAAGTACCTTCGGGTTTACTTCAACCTATAATGGTTCCTGAGTGGAAATGGGACTGTGTAACCATGGATTTTGTGTCAGGGTTGCCTTTGACACCAAGGAAAAAAGGATTCCGTTTTGGTTGTTGTTGATAGGCTTGCCAAATCGGCACATTTTATACCGGTGCATACTGGCTATTCCCTTGAGAAATTGGCTGAATTGTATGTTTCCAAGGTCGTGAGACTTCATGGAGTACCCTTGTCAATTATTTCAGATAGAGATCCGAGATTTACCTCTCAGTTTTAGAAGAAGTTACAAGAGGCATTGGGAACAAAACTGAATTTTAGTACGGCTTTTCACTCGCAAATTGACAGCCAGTCAGAAAGAGTGATTCAGATCTTAAAAGACATGTTGCGGTGTTGTGTTCTCGAGTTTCAAGGTAGCTGGGAAAGGTATTTACTGCTAGTAGAGTTTGCCTACAACAATAGTTATCAATCAAGTCTGAAAATGGCGCCCTATGAGACTTTGTATGGACGCAAGTGTCAAACGCCCTTATATTGGACCGAACATAAAGAAAATCAGATTCATGGGGTTGACTTGGTCAAAGAAACCGAAGAGAAAGTTAAGGTGATTTGTGACTGTTTGAAGCTGCTTTGGATAGACAGAAATCCTATGCGGATTTGAAATGAAAGGAAATTGAGTTTCAAGTCAGTGATAGGGTGTATTTGGAAGTATCCCCGTGGAGGAAAGTCCTCAAATTCGGTAGAAAAGGCAAGCTGAGCCCTCATTTCATAGGACCTTATGAGATTACCAAGAGAGTACGGCCTGTTGCCTACCGATTGGCTTTGCCCTCAGAGTTGGAAAGGATTCATGACGTGTTTCATGTGTCTATGTTATGTCGATATAAATCAGATCTTTCGCATTTGATCGAGCCAACTGAGGTTGAGATTCAGCACGACCATGTTGAATTGATCACACTGGCGTGTGCCCCTATTTCAAGTGGTATTTTTTTCAAAGTTTCCAAAAATGATCGGACTATCCCCATACCATTTTCAAAGCGTGTTTTGGGCGTCGTAAGCCCACATCAAGATTTTTTAGACAATTATTGAAAATTTTTAAATTTGATCTAGTTTTTATAACTCGAAAATGATTGTATGCATGTGTTTAAGTCAGGTAACACCTCATGCTCGATCCCAGCCTCATTCTTGGGTAAGGAGTGTTACAATACCCCAAAAATTTCTACAGTAAGACATTATCTTTGATACAGTAAAATAAGGAAATAAAGTGAAAAATGTGAAATTTTGAGTTATGACAACATTGGGAAGTATATTATGATATATTAATTCAAGAAAGGACAAAATTATAAAAGTGAGAAAAGTTTTGTTGCCTAAGAGTAAATACTCAAAACTTGAGGGTTAAAGTGTAAATATGAAAAAGTTGAAGGACCAATAGTGCAAATATTTTAAGGATGAAATGATCTAGAAAGTAAGGAAAATGGATGAATTTGGACCAAATTGAATAGATTAAGAATTATGAAGGAATAAATTACAATTTTACCAAACTAAGTGATCACTCAAAGATGAAATTTTAAAAGATCATAAAGGAAAAATGGTCAATTAGAAAGAGAGAGAAATCTAGAAGGTAATTATGATGTTGGAGATATTTTAGATTAATTAAATAAATATTAGTTTATAAATATATTGATTTGACTTTTTAAATGATATTTTATTATTTTATTATTATTATTTTATTTAGCATATATAAAAATGGAAGATGAAGAATCATCATCATCTTTCCCATGCACCAACGTCTATGAAGAGAGAAAGAAAGAAAGTTTTGCTTTCTTTACAATTTGGTCCTTTAACAAAAAATTTACCATTTTCACCTAGAAATCAAAAGAATTTCCATGGTTACCAGGAGAGAAAAATAAAAAGGAGACTATAGGGAGGTATAATATCAAGTTAGATTCAAGAAATAGAAGTTGGAGGAGAGAGAAAATCAAGTTAAAGATTGAAATCAATAGGACAAGGTAAGAACATCAAGATTTTAATATATTTTTAAGTTTGATTTTATTAAAAAAGCATGGAAATGATGTTAAAGTAGAATTTTCTTATATAAGATTCTATGTTATTGATATGTTAGTGAGGAGAAATAAGATAAAATGATGGGAAATATTGTGGAGAAAGGAAATAAGGGTGTTATAGACTTGGTAATTAACATTTTGCATTAAGACAGTTTTGCATAGCATCAATGGTTCAACTTTGAAAAATCACCAAAAATTGTGGAAATCGAATTAGAGATTGAATAAAATATGAGATTAAATTTTATTGAGTCTAGTTTTTCATAAAAGAAAGAGTGTAAGCAATAAAATTGTAAATTATGAGTTATAATAAATTTTGTGAGACACAGTCAGAATAATTTGGGTTCCCCTGTTCTGACTTTGGAAAATCATTAAAAATTTTATAAAAATACTTGGGGGTTTAAATTTATATGTGTTAATTATTAATGAGTCTTTTTCAATAGAAACAAATGGGAACATCATCCAAACTCTGTACTAAGAGATAATTAATTTTTAGTGAAGAAAGGTTGAAGCTATCAAACAGCAAAACAGGGACAAATTTGAAGATTTTACTGTACTTATTGGATAAACTATAAATTTTGAAAATTTTATGGTGGAAATATATTTGAGTCTAGTTTCTAAAATATAAAGCTAATCTTGATTTAGAATTCTGTAGCTCAAGATATAAATAATTTAGTGACTATGACTCAAGTGGACAGCTTGATATGAACATATAAGTAAATAGTGGAATTATATACATTCAGGATGTGGAATGGACAGGAGGAGGAAAAAATATGAATATTCGTGTAGCATGGGTTTATATTAAAAATGTCTAATTTGTATGTTTTAGGCTCAGGGACTAAATTGAATAAAAGTAAAACTTTAGGGGTAATTTTGTAAAAATGTCAAAAATGACCAAATTGAGGGAAATGAATTGTTTATTGTCTAAATTAATAAATTGAATGAAATTATTAATTTAGATCAATATCGGGTGAAAATTGAGAAAAATGAAAAATTACCAAAATGCCCTTAAAACTTGGTATTTCTGCAATTTAGTCAAGTAAGTTCGTGTAACTTAATTGAGCATGTAAATATGTTAAGATTGAATGTTGTATTAGTTAGAATGTGGAATATTAGTACATGTATATAGTATGAATGATATGAATGCAAGAAATGAACACATGCTCGAAAATATTTGAAAATGGTTAAATTCCGTATGAATATTGGATTTCGATGGATAAAGTTGATTTCCCAAATGGAGTGAGGTTTGACATTTGTTACAAAATTGTAATACCCCAAACCCGACTTCGACGTTATGGCCGAATCTGGCCTGTCATATTGAAGTGTTTTATTGAAAACCTTGTTTCCATTGAAAACCCTTCTAGAATGAAAAACCTTAATTACTTTGTAAAGTCTCTTTTCAGTTGCAGAAGCATTATTTAAAACATATGATCTATGGAAACTTGTCATTTAAAAATTTTAGTTCCGGAAGCGTAGTATTTCAAAAACTATGGTTTAGGGAACCCAGGTTCAACATCTCACAAATATAATGCAGGAAAATAATAATCCTAATTTGAACAATAACTAGAGGGAGGGCCTTATTACAATCTAGTCTGAAATAACTTAATAAACTAGAACTATATGTTCTTTTTTTCAAAACAAAAATCAAGTCCAAGTCGTCTTGCTAGCTGGCCACCACAGAGTCCTTCCAACGGTCGATCCTCCTACTGAGCATCACCTGAGAAAAATAAAAGAGGGGGTGAGTTTTTGAAAACTCAGTGTGTACAACCCTCAAAGAGTCTTAAGCAAACATCAATCTATAAGAGTATGCCCAAAGATCAATCATGAGATGGTTGTAATAACATACTTGATTTACCATGTTTATTAATATAAGGCGTTGCCATCATTTTTTCAGTTTCTTTTCTGTGTGTATAAATAAACTGTTTTATAATAATGTCCTGATAATAATATGATTATTCTTAAAAGGCCCTTAGTCAAGTATTATTGTTGACTAGGACAAAAATAATGCATTAAGACAAACATGTAGTTTATTGATGATAAAGAGTTGTCATTGATATGGAGTGTCAGAATCAATACATGAATATGTGTGTTAGAGAACAACATATTGGACTGACCTGCTATGAGTATGTTTCTTGGATTATTATGTAATTTTCACAACATTACTCATAGTGATTAATATGTATATGATCCTCAAACTTGAGATCATCATTATCTCAGTATCGTGAGCTATATATTTTGATACAATCAAACGTACACCGTGACTGGTTGTTTTATAAAGGCTGATGTTGGATATACCACAATCTATGTAAAGGGATATGGTTGATCAATATAGGATAAGTCCCTCCTACATAATGGGAGTAATATCTTAGGGCACTTGATTGAGTGATGTCGAAACCATTTTTAAAACCATTTTTAAATCGAGTTTTAGAAAATGGGAATCGACTTTAAGAAAAACGAAAACGGGAGTCGCCACCAATCATTTTAGGTGTGATTGGATCACCTTATAAAGTGTTTTGTTTTAAAACATTAATTTTGGTTTACGAAAGTCGAGAAAATGGATTTAGGATTCGGTTACGTACGAGGAAGGGTTAGCACCCTCGTAATGCCCAAAAATTGGTACCTAATTGATTATCAAGTGTCTTTAATGTCAGAAATTTGAAAGTTTTAAGATGCAAACCTCTTTTAATTAGAATGTCTCAATTTTGAAAACTAAGGCCCACTTATTTCAAACGAGTCAAAACATCACATCCAGTAAGTTAGGACGCAACAATTTAAAACCTTCGAAACTAAGCTCGTCTTTCGAAAATTTCTATCTCGAAACAACAAAACGCCATATCCAGTAAGTTAGGACACTATGTTTTGTAATCTCGAAATAATTGTTTAAGTTTTGAAAACTCAAAATCACTTAGAAGGGTGCTTGACTATTCGAATTCAACGAGAAAAGTCGCAACCCAGTAAGTTAGGGCACTACATTTCTCGAAGTTTCCAAACATCAAGCATTGCCTTTTATTTTAAGAAAAAACCTTGGAATATTGTTTTAAATGACGTTTTAGGATGACATATTAATGCATCATGAAGCATAGATGTACAAAATATTCTAACATTTCCATACAAACATAAATAATATCATTAAGACAAAACTAAATAACATGAACATACGTTTAATAAAAAAATCATACTAGGGTAAGTATAAGATAATAAACAAATAAAAACATGAGTAAACTAAAAGAAAAACATAATACATGCAAAATTATACAACAATATATATCATAAAATAGCACATAAAAGAAATAATTAAACATAGCATATAAAAAAATGAAACTATGTACAAATAAGATAAATGACATACACAAAAAAAATGAATAAATAGAACATTTACAAATTATAAAAATATAATGCAATAGTTCAAAATACATGAAATGATAATATAATATATATACATGCATAGAAAATATATATTTGAAAATAAACTATATAAAAGGTTAAATATTATAATATATAAAATACATAATCAAATGTATAAAAGATAAGAATAAATATACATATTTGAAAAATAAAGAAATTAAAATAAAGAAAGGTTGAAAAACTAAGATAGACGAAGAATAAAATAAGAACAAACCACGAGAGTAAGAACGCAAGAGGAGAGAAATTTGAGTGAATGCTCTCAAAATTCTTATTGTTTCCCAAAACTCAAGTGTGTTACAATGAAGGAGAGGCCTCTATTTATAGTTGAGCCTCCCAGTGCATGAATCAATTACATCAACGGTTAAGATTAAAGGATATCTACAAATTAAATCTCCAAGATTACAAGATCATATCTTCAAGAATGCATATCATATCTAAGATTGCATATCATATATAAGATTGTATCATATCTAAGATTGCATATCATATCTAAGATTGCATATCCTTAAAGATTATATTTCCATATGAGTCAAGCTTATAGATGGACCTTAAATCTTTTCAAGTAATGGGCTATTCCGATTGGGCCAAATTATATGTTTGTGATTTTGTACTGGACTTGGAATTTGTTTTATTTTTATTTTTTGGGGGTTTATTATTTTAAATGCTGGAATGGGCGGGGCAAAAATGGGCTATTACAGCTACCCCTCTTTGCTCATTGTCATGTGACGAGAATAGAGCAAAGACTATAAAAGGACCCATTTTGCCCGGTCTCATCAACTTCAGACTTCATGGTCCTCAATTTGCTCCTTGCAAACTTAGGATTGACATGTTGATGTTTTCGATCTTCTCTCTGTCGAATACAGAGATGTCAAATCTTCTACCTTCGATTCGTTCCTTGACAATACAGAGATGTCAAATTATCTTGGATCTGCTTCAGCGTAAACACCTGAAGGTCAAATCTGCTATGTCTTCGATTTGCTCCTTGTAAACACAAGGATGCTAAATCATCTTGGATCTGCTTCAATGTGAAAATATCCGAAAGTTAGATCTACTATGTCTTCGATCTACTCTCCGTCGAATATGGAGATGCCAAATCTGTTTATTCAATTTGTTCTCTGACAATACAGAGATGTCAAATCATCTTGGATCTCCTTCAGTGTAAACACCTGAAGGTCAGATCTTCTATGTCTTCGATTTGCTCCTTGTAAACACAAGAATGCCAAATCATCTTGGATCTGCTTCGATGTGAAAACATCCAAAGGTCAAATCTGCTATGTCTTCGATCTACTCTTCGTCGAATATGGAGATGCCAAATTTGTTTCTTCGATTTATTCTCTGACAATATAGAGATGCCAAATCATCTTGGATCTGCTTCAATGTAAACACCTGAAAGTCAGATCTGCTATGTCTTCAATTTGCTCCTTGTAAACACAAGAATTCCAAATCATCTTGGATCTGCTTCGATGTGAAAACATCCAAAGGTCAGATCTGCTATGTCTTCGATCTGCTCTCCGTCGAATATGGAGATGCCAAATCTGTTTCTTGGATTTGTTCTCTGACAATACAGAGATGCCAAATCATTTTGGATCTGCTTCAGCATGAACACCTGAAGGCCAAATCTACTATACTTTAACCTGTTACCATACTGCTTAGGGGGTTAAGGCGCATCTTCGATCTGCTCCACTATTGCTTAGGGAGATAGGATTCACAATTTTGACCTGTTACCCTACTACTTAGGGGAGATAAGATCTGCAAATTTAACCTGTTACCCTACTGCTTAGGGGATTAAGGCACTGAATTTTGTAATTTTCAATCAATCTTGCTACATTGTCCATTGGGGAATCCACCTGTAGAATTGATTTCCTGGAATTTATGCTTATGCCAAATAATTAAGATGCCATGATCGAAATGAGTCGAATGCTCCTAATTAGACATATTATTATGCAAAATGTTTATGAAAATAAATCCTATTTCGGACGTCATCACTCATTCATCTATCGAGCTTTCCACCTCGTTTTCTCGACATATCAATCATACTTTGCTCGTATGCCTCGAATCTTCTCCATCAATTTAGTTTACCATACCATTCCCCGAATGTTACGACCCACTGAAGATGTTTATGAAATGATCCTTTCTTAAGATCAATATTGCTTAAAACGTCCAACCACCTTTTGGACTGAAGAAGAAAATCTCTCGAGTATCTCCAACCCATACATATGAGAGTTCCTTAAACAATTGTCTTGTTTCAGTTTCATGTATTATCTAGAAATTTCCAAAGTAATATGAAAAACTTCATTTGTGAAGATATTTTAGTTCATCTATCATTATTTCAATGCTACATGCTTTATGAATAATGGGAGACAAATAAATTGATCCTGAGGGTAATTAGATTTGGACAAATTCTTGGAAGGAATACAAAAAGATTAACCTGAGAACATATCTTTGTGAAGAAAAAGAATCCAAAGATAGTAAATAGGACAGAAATTAGATGCCCCAGATATCGCCGCTTGAGTGTCTATACACCAGCTCTATGAAGACTTTCTTGAGTTCAACATGTGTTTAAAAGATCCAAAGTAATTCGTTGATACCTCGATATGTAACATACTTCACTTCTCGTCGAATCCGGTATAACAAGGTCACTGCATGACTTTCCAAATTTGAGCAGCCCTTTCGGGCTTTCAAATCAAAACCCCTTTGGTCTCAAGGCGCCCTTTGCGGGTTTTCACCTTGGCCTCTCCATTTTTCTTTTTTCTCTTTTTTCTTTTTATTATTTTTTTCTTTTTCTCTTTTTCTTTTCTTTTTTCCTTTTTTTTGAAATAGAAGTCCCAAAGTGCCCTTTGCGGGTTTTCACCTTGGCTTCCCTTCTCCTTCAGACAAACCTTGAGTGAGTCCGAATTCACTGGATCAGATAAATTCTTCCTATCCATTTCTTGTCAAAATCAGTGCACCTCTAGAGAAAACCCTCTTCGCAACATATGGCCCTTCCTAATTCGGCATCCTTTTGCATGGGAAGGATCTTTTTCAGCACAAGGTTTCCTTTATGGAATTCTTTTGGACGAACCTTCTTTTTCATAAGTTTGTGTCATCCATTCTTGGTACATTTGCTTAGGATGAATACTTTCAAGTTAAGTTTACTAGAGGTATTCAATTCTTGACTCCATCAAAGCTTGGAGGAAAAATCTTGATTCATAAACCCATGAGAAAGGGATTGCCCCAAAGCGATCCTGGTCATTGTTTGTCAAACCCTACAAAAGATGGTTCAATGATTCTCAGTAGACAAGAATTAAGTTGCTGACTTTATCCTTCAACTTGGAAAGCTGAGGTACAGGGTTTACTCCCGGAACATACATCCCACCATGACTCGATGATGTTTCTGAAGCATCCCTAATCTTCATAAATTGCCTCCAACTGTGAAGCTGACAAATGAGCGTAGCAAATAGGAGCCACAACAAATATGACTGTGGTGCTCCTTTGATACATATAGGATAGAGAATGAACAAACTATTGTACATCATTAGCCAAAAACCCAGCCTGGTCTAAGAGAACATGATAGTGGGTCTACCTCGTGATTCTAATCATTCCAGCATAGGTACCAAGGTAAAAATCATTGTTCTTTGGATGGCATACTTTTTTGTTAATGACAGTACCATGTAGCACATTGTCAGGAGATCCCTGAAGTCTCGATAACTTGATCAAAACTTGATTGAATTGAAACTCACTAACCCCATCCCTGAAAATAATGATTTGATCAGGTTTTCTCTTCCCTGAACTTGTATAGAAGTCTAAGAGAGCTTCCTTCATGATACCGTCATCCACTTTGTCAGAAACTGGTTTTGAAGAAAGAATCTATCATTTTAAGCTTCAGAGACTGTGTACGACCTGATGCCCCATAGTTGGAAATCAATGGTCACCCCTGGAGCTAACCATCGCAGCTATTGACGGCACATCAGACTACTTAGGAAAGCCAAACAATGCACCCATTCCAAGGATGATGGTTGGAACCTTTGAAACAACTGGAATTGAAAGTGTTTGCCCCAGCGTAAGCATAGAGAGTAGGCGGTAGTTTCTTATGCCAATTTTTACCAGTCTCGGTCATTTTTTGTAATTTGTTTTTTCCTTCTTTTTCTTTTCTTTTGGCAACCTTTGTTGTACTGTGGTATGGCACATTATCTTTGAAAAGACTGCAAACTTTTGGCATTGTGCAGTTATATATAATTTTTTTTTTTGAAATGGATGACTTTTGACTTTGTAATATTGGCATATGAAGCTATCTCCCCCTCCTAATGGAGTAGTTGACATCCACAAAGATGAGTCATTGTCAGCTTGAAACTTTTGACGAGCTCGGGCCCATAACATACATGCCCCATAAGTCTTGACTCTTTTAAATTTGGCATTCATTGTACAATTGATGCGATTCCTTTCCATGGTAGACCAATAGTGCCCCAAAACCTCATGTTTATCCTGGCAATTGCAAATCCTCCTGCATGCGTCTTCGGACCACATTTTTGAATTCCCATAATAGTCTCAACAAGGTCTTGTTTTGTCTCCTCAGCTAATTCCAATTTCGCAATCTTTCCTTCCTCTAAGGCTATATTTCCTACCACCACTTAATGGGGTAAAAACCATTTTTAACAAATTCAGAAACAAGTCACAATTTCTGTTACCTTTAAAGTACTGAGATTCCTCTAAACACATATCGCACTCAAAAGGAACTCTGAATCTGTAGTATCGTTGCCCGTGTCATTGATATCTAGGGATCTATGATAGGCACACAAAAGAATATACAAGGAATAAATGAATTCAAGAATGACTATTTACATGAAATGAAAATTTATAAAGAATGTCAAAGGTCAAAAGAATCAGAATGAAAGAATATTTACTCGGATAAATAATAAAAGTATGGTTTATTGAAAATAAAAATGTCTGAACATGAGCCCACTTCTCAAAAGAAATCTCATTACTCCTAGGCTTTAGAGCAGCAAGAGTGTTCTGAATATTACTCCGTAAAATTCCTAAAGATTACAGGAAGGTCTTCTGTAGTCCAATTGTTTAAAGAACTTCCCGGTTTGTAAGGGCAAATGCCCTCAAGGTTTCTTTGTTCAGTCCCTTCCTCATGTATGACATTGATGGGATGATTTTCATTTCCAAACCCCCTTCTCCGGGTAAACTATCCCTCCTGACACAAAAGTAAGGGATATGTAAGGGAACGTCGTTAATTCCCATTCAACTTCTTTTTCACTCAGCCGTGACCCTCTTCTCTCTCTCTTTTTCTTTTTCTTTTTAATAACTATAACTAATTAGGGTCTTTTTATAATTTTGAATGCAAATGATGCAATGAAATGCTGTGAGATGCAAATGAATGCAAAAGGTATCGATCTCAATTCAATCTCATTTAGAAAACTTTATTTAGAAAAAGAATATATTTACATATAAATGGATTACAAATACGCTTTCGCCCTAATGCCTAAAGTTTTAACAACAAAAAAAACTCTTGGCCACGATCAGATTGTAGCTCATATTGGTGCTCAATATGTCAGCCTGTGCCGCCAATGTCTGTAAATAATCAGCTGCCTCCTGAGTTTGAGCTACGACCTCACCTGTGGGGTAATCCGTGCAACTAAAGGCAACTCCTCTAATACCTGTGAAGTTGTTCTGATTATTTTGAGATAGATTAGCGAACAGGTAGGTATCCCGTTCTGCAATGTGCTACCTTAAAATAATATCCTATATCCTCAATGTTTCTTGAGAGCTTTCAGATTTCTACCCACGCAGAGCATCCTGCCTCGGTACCTTCGCAGCATAGTTAATCTCTAAAGGTCTTTGTATGATACGGTCTTCTTTAATCGCTTTCTTTCACACTTACTTGAGCTATCCAAGCCATCGGGGCTTGCATTTCCATTGTTTCTGATAAGTACAACAGTAAACTCAAGCTTGTTGTTTGGTAGTGGTCCTATAGTAAACGAGATTTTTGCCATCATAGGCAAAATTCTTTCCATCCAACTCATTTTTGTTGGTCTCATGCACTCTATCAATCACTTTCCTTCCAATACCCTTACCATCCACATGGCAACCGTCTTCATATGAAAGAGAAATGCTATAATGGTAGAAGTGTCCATCAATACTCCCACACTCACTTTGAATTGCTCATCTATCCTCCTGTCAAGCAAATACTACAAGTCCCCTTAGTTATTGTAGAACAACTGCTTGGCTTCATTACTCCATTGATCCCATATTTCTTTTAACTCCTCGAGATTATTTTGCGCCACGCTGATGCGAGTGTAACCCCATAATTTTGATGTGTATCCTTCAGCATTTCCTTTGACCATTTATGGACGTTAACGTTGCCCTCCATTCTATCAAGAAGTCCGTTCTCTATAATAAAACTTTCTAACTTAGAAACTGACCGTGAATCGATACCTTTTAAATGCAAATAACATGCACAAAAGAAAGAAAACAGTTAGTATCATATGATATTAATAAACACAAAGATAACCTAAGTATAATTCTATCTATATTGAGCTCTTACAGTTTTTCTATATGTGGTTTGTTTCTAAAGTTTGAGGTACCCAAACCAGCAGATTCCTCGATCCTCACCCATTATAGGCTCATTTGAATCGAGTTCAGTTCAGGGGAATACATTTCCCTATGGCTACACGGAGATGAAAATCTCACGAAACCATAGGTACGGATGTATCCCGAAAGTGATCCACTATCCTGCACGGAGGCGAAAACCTCACACAGGCGTAGCTTCTCACTCCCACTTAAGGGTGTGACCACAACGGTCATGCAAATGCAATGCGTATCAGAATATAGCAGCACATGTAATAATACAAACACATGTAATGCAAAGAGGATTAAATTTTGAAATTTTTAATTTCTGACATTAAGACAAGAGATAATCAATTACACGGCTTGAATCTCTTATTAGTCCCCAGTGGGGTCGCCAAGCTGTCGAAATCATTTTTAAAACCATTTTTAAATCGAGTTTTGGAAAATGAGAATCGACTTTAAGAAAAATGAAAACGGGAGTCGCCACCAATCTTTTTAGATGTGATTGGGTCACCTTATAAAATGTTTTGTTTTAAAACATTAATTTTGGTCTACGGAAGTCAAGAAAACAGATTCGGGAGTCGGTTACGTACGAGAAAGGGTTAGCACCTTTGTAACGCCCAAAAATTGGTACCTAATTGATTATCAAGTGTCTTTAATGTCGGAAATTTGAAAGTTTTAAGATGCAAACCTCTTTTAATTAGAATGCCCCAATTTTGAAAACTAAGGCCCACTTATTTCAAACGAGTCAAAACATCACATCTAGTAAGTTAGGACGCAACATTTTAAAACCTTCAAAACTAAGCTCGCCTTTCGAAAATTTCTATCTCGAAACAACAAAACATCATATCCAATAAGTTAGGACACTATGTTTTGAAATCTCGAAATAATTGTTTAAGTTTTGAAAACTCAAAATCACTTAGAAGGGTGCTTGATTATTTGAATTTAACGAGAAAAGTCGCAACCCAGTAAGTTAGGGCACTACCTTTCTTGAAGTTTCCAAACATCAAGCATTGCCTTTTATTTTTTTAAAAAAAAAACCTTGTAGTATTGTTTTAAATGACGTTTTAGGATGACATATTAATGCATCATGAAGCATAGATGTACAAAATATTCTAACAATTCAATACAAACATAAATAATATCTTTAAGACAAAACTAAATAACATGAACATACGTTTAATAAAAAAATCATACTAGGGTAAGTATAAGATAATAAACAAATAAAAACATGAGTAAACTAAAAGAAAAACATAATACATGCAAAAATTATACAACAATATATATCATAAAATAACACATAAAAGAAATAATTAAACATAGCATATAAAAAATGAAACTATGCACAAATAAGATAAATGACATACATAAAAAAATGAATAAATAGAACATTTACAAATTATAAAAATATAATGCAATAGTTCAAAATACATGAAATGATAATATAATATATATACATGCATAGAAAATATATATTTGAAAATAAACTATATAAAAGGTTAAATATTATAATATATAAAATACATAATCAAATGTATAAAAGATAGGAATAAATATACATATTTGAAAAATGAAGAAATTAAAATAAAAAAAAGGTTGAAAAACTAAGATAGACGAAGAATAAAATAAGAACAAACCACATAGAGTAAGAATGCAAGAGGGAGAGAAATTTGAGTGAATGCTCTCAAGAATTCTTATTGTTTCCCAAAACTCAAGTGTGTTACAATGAAGGGAGAGGCCTCTATTTATAGTTGAGCCTACCCAAATCCAACGGTACAGATCAATTACATCAACGGTTAAGATTAAAGGATATCTACAAATTAAATCTCCAAGATTACAATATCATATCTTCAAGATTGCATATCATATCTAAGATTTCATATCATATCTAAGATTGTATCATATCTAAGATTGCATATCCTTAAAGATTATATTTCCATATGAGTCAAGCTTATAGATGGACCTTAAATCTTTTCAAGTAATGGGCCATTCCGATTGGGCCAAATTATATGTTTGTAATTTTGTACTGGACTTGGACTTTGTTTTATTTTTATTTTTTGGGAGTTTATTATTTTAAATACTGGAATGGGCCGGGCGAAAATGGGCTATTACAAGTGAGACTAGAAATGCATGGTCATGCTCAAATAAGTTGATATGAGATGTCATACTTATTTGTATATCATAGTCTACTCAAGGTATCAAGAAACATGGGATGGACTATGCAAGTGTGACTATTCCATGACTTGTGTCCATTTTGGAGATAAAGGACTTAAGGATTAATGAATGAAAGGTTAATCACAAAAGGTTATGTCGAATCATGACTTCTTGTAACTTAGGTAGCAATGATGCATTGCTAGATGCCACTCATTATTTGTAACATTAGAATCATTCTAGTATTACTGCTAACGTTACAATAACCTACAGGGTCACACCCTATGGTTGAAATGAACGGAATAAAACATAGTTGGTATTGTGTTTGGTTGTCACATGAATTAAATTAATTATAGAATTAATTTAATTGGACAATCAAATATCGAACATATTATATGTACAAGGATGTTGTACACATAAGGAGAACATAATTCTATTAATATATGAATTTGGTTCGTCTATAAATTTAAATAAATATAGTTTACTAAAATCTTTATTATAATTAATGTAATTATAATTTCCAGTTAAAACATTATTATATTTATTTATTTTAATCATGATTATTATGTTCGGATTAAAATTTAATAAATTAAGAATTAGTTATATACATACTAATTATAAGGGGAGTTATATATAGAAAGGGAGAGAAAACCTAAAAAGTGAATATATATACAAACCCGAAGCTTTGCTACTAGGTTTAGCAGCCGTCAAGCAAAATATCTCTGAAATTAGTTTTGGGGATTTCTTCCGTTCATTGACAACTGGGTGGAATACGTAGAGGTCGGGATCATAAAGATTGCAGCTTGGATTCGAAAGCAAAATAGTATTCTCATTACTGAGGCTTCACTGTCTACTCCAATCGAAGCTAGGGTAATTTCGAAACTTTTATTTTCACCTCGATTCGTTCCTCAAACATGGATCCATGGTTTGGATCGCCTGAATATTTTTTTTTCGCTGTGCCATAGGGGTACCGGCGTTCCAACACAATCACCATAATGTCATACATGCATGCTATGCAACCCACCCCAACATTCCAACTGCTATACACCAACTCTGTCCCCCGGTACACATCATGTGAGGATATAAATATCGACCCACCCATCCAATACACATCAATGGCAGCCCGGTTGTGGTACTACCTTCATTACAACAAGCTGCTAATCACATATTGGGCTTAATAGCTGTCGGTGGATCCACGGTTGTCAAGCAACCATGCGATCCTCATATACTTCCTCCGTTCCAAAATTCCCAACCCATATGCAACCTAAACAGAATATCATATGAATGCAACAGATATACATGTAACATTCGTAAATCTTACCTTTAACACATAGGGGTATTTTGGTCATTTTTGGCCCTTATGGGCATTTCGATAATTTCTTTTCATTATGGGTTTATTACTTACCTTGCTTACCTTGGCCCTTTAACAAGTCCTCATTGGCTAAAGTGAATAGATACTATCCACCAGGTAGGATTCCAGAGAAGAGGAGATGAGTCATTAAGACCGCTTAAGTACCAAGCTCTCCCTAGTTCAAATCCTAGACATGCATACACCCATTGCCATACCTTAACCTTATAACTCGTCCACAGTCGCAATTAATTAAATAAGTTTTATTTCCTTTTAAGCAGTTTCAGATACTAAGACCAAAACCCCTTACAAAGCCCAAACAAGTCTACATACATACATATGGCCCACTAGGCCTAATCTCATTCATATGGCCCATTAGGCCCAAATCACATTCGTATGGCCCACTAGGCCCAAATCACATTCATAGTTATGCTTTCATACAATTTCTCATCACTTAGTATCAAGTTACCAATTTTGCCTAATATGGGCCCTACAGCCCATCGGGCCCATTTAGCCCATTCTGGTTTGGTTAGCCAATACACGACCCAAGTCCATGGTATCGCTCATGGGGGCTCTGATAACCTATTGGTTTCCCCTTACGAGTGTTCGCGCACTCGCAAGTCTATTGTAGTCAAAATTTTGGCTTTTCAGCATTTCGGGATTTGCCGATCTACTATGTGTGTGCAGTGTATGTACACACCTGGTAATAAAGTGTGCTGCGATCTCCCTAGCCACAAACCTACAATCGATGTCACTCAATGATTAATCACACATACTTATCGAATAATTTTACCAAATGCCGAAATCTCACCTTAACTTTACTTGAAACGCCAAGCCTTAATAGCTTTTCTTTGATCACTAATCACGAGTACTTCCCAAGTCTACATTAACCTTTATCATTAAAAAAGGCATAATGGGTGACTTGTATCCAACATAAGTAACCCTTCCCTACTAAAGCACATTCGGCCAATCCTTACCAAAGTGAATAACACTTACCAAAGTCCCAACACCTAAGGAGCAAATCGGCAGAGATCCAAAAGACTGAGATTTGATACTAATCCCCTACCAAAACTGATTTAGAAAGAGTAAGGGACAGGAGTAATCGATACTAGAAAAAATCGACTGAGAGAGCAAGTACTTACACTAGAATCGGCCGAAGCAGAGGGAGTAGTGGCAGCACAGAAGGTATTCGGCTTTTAAGATTTGTATGGTGAAAAAAGTTATTCGGCACAAAGAAAAAGAGAAGAAGAAATTGGGTAAACCAAAGGTCAGTCAAAAGAGAATCGAGAAGAGAAAGGCAAGCAAAGAGCAAGGAATTTAGCTTCTGAGCACTTAGACTGAAAAGTGTTTCGGCAACAAAAAATAAAGAATTCAACTAAAGGAAGGGAAATAGTTCCGGCACCTACATATAAAACAGCCAAATTTTCTATCCCCAACTTCCCAATTAGGCTCCACCTCTCTTCTCATCCCTCATCCCCTAATTTTTCTCCCTGATAACTCCTTAATCCCTTCCTTAAATTTCTCCTATTATCACTCCCTACAGAGTTCATATCCAACGCCACTTCTGACCATCTATAGAGTAAAAATAAATCCTCCTTTAAGCAAAAAGGGATTCGAACCTCAAACCTCCTTGTCATGCATGTGACGCCACCTCTGGCCCCACATGTGACGCCACTTGCCACTCTAACACAAGGCTTTTTGTGTCCAAATCCTCCTTCATTTATTTTAAAACCAACCCGTTAGCCAACAAGGTTCTTTTGGTTATTAAACTATAATTTCCTTCACCCCTAAGTTCGAACCCCAAAACTAACCCAGGCCTATTAACACATAATTAGCACTTAACTAGGAATATTAAACATACATTTTATACAAACTGAAATAATAAGAAAGTTCAGGATTTAGGGGCATTACAACTCTACCCCCTAAAAAAAATTTTGTCCTCGAAATTACCTGATCCAAACAATTGAGGGTATTGATGTCGCATTGCTTCCTCAAGTTCCCAAGTAGCCTCCTCAGCCTTGTGATTACACCAAAGCACTTTGACTAATGGAACGGACTTCCTTCTCAGTACCTTAATGTCACGTCCAATTATTTGTATGGGCTCCTCCTTGAAAGTTAGGTCTGGCCAAACCTCGATTTCCTCAACCGCCACAACACGTGAAGGATCGAGCGATACCGTCTTAGCAGGGAAACATGAAACACGTCGTGAATTTGGCTTAGTTCAAAAGGTAATTCCAGCTAATAAGCCACTGGCCCAATCCGCCTTACAACCCGATATGGCCCAATGAACCTTGGGCTTAGATTCCCCTTCCGTCCAAACTTTAACACCTTCTTCCACGGAGAGACCTTAAGAAAAACTAAGTCCCCCATTGCATACTCTATCTCTCGATGCTTAAGGTCAGTATGCGACTTCTGCCTATCTGAGGCCTCCTTCAACCAATCCCGAATCAATTTTACCTTATCCTCAGTATCTGCTACTAACTCTGGGCCCAAAATTCTTTGTTCGCCCAATTTCGTCCAACATGTTGGAGTTCGACACCTTCGTCCATATAGTGCTTCATATGGAGCCATCCTAATACTCGCTTGATAACTATTATTGTACACGAATTCGGTTAACGGCAAATAGTCTTCCCAGCTACCTTAGAACTCAATTACACACCCTCTCAACATATCTTCCAAAACTTGGATTACCCTCTCCGACTTTCCATCAGTTTAAGGGTAGAATGCCGTACTGAAGTTCAACCTAGTACCCAATACCTCATGTAGCTTCTTCCAAAATTGCAAGGTGAAACGTGGGTCCCTATCAGATATTATGGAAACTGGCACTCCATGAAATATTACAATCTCCGCTACATACAATCTAGCCAGCTTTTGTAACGAGTAATCGGTGCGGACCGATATAAAATAGGCAGACTTAGTTAACTGATCCACTATAACCCATATTGAGTCTTTCTTAGTAAGTGTCAAGGGTAGCCCACTAAAAAAGTCCATAGTAATCCTTTCCCACTTCCAGAGTGGAATCTTTATTGGTTGAAGCAATCTTGAAGGCAACTGATGCTCCGCCTTCACCTTTTCACAAACCAAGCATTTACTTACAAACTCTATAACCTCGCGCTTAAGTCCAGGCCACCAATAAAGCTCACTCAAATTCCAATACATCTTGTTTCCACCAGGATGCATAACATAGAGACTTCTATATGCTTCCCGCAGAATAGACTGCCTTAGATCATCGTCCTTTGGCATACACATTCTCCCACGGAAACACAACACTCCTTCATTATTTATCCCAAAGTCTGACGTCTCCCTATTCTTTACTTGTCTAAAACGAGTGCCCAAAGTCTCATCCGCTAATTGCTTACTCCTTATCTGTTCAACCCACATCGACTTTACTTGAAGCTCAGCTAACAAGCTACCATCATCCAACAAACTTAAACGGGCGAGCATAGCCCCCAAGTCTGAGTTAACCTTACGACTCAACGCGTCAGCTACCACGTTTACTTTTCCAGGGTTGTATTCAATCATACAATCATAATCCTTCAACAATTACACCCACCTGTGCTGCCTAAGGTTTAGCTCCTTCTAGGTGAAAAGGTACTTAAAACTCTTATGGTCTGAATAAATTATGCACCTCTCTCCGTATAAATAATGCCTCCATATTTTTAGCGCGAAGACCACCGCGGCTAGTTCCAAGTCATGGGTTGGGTAATTCACCTCATGAGTCGTAAGTTACCGTGTAGCATATGCAACCACCTTTCCTTCTTGCATCAATGCACAACCTAAGCCCACATGCGACGCATCACTAAAAATCGTAAAGTCCTTCCCAGGCTTTGGCTGAATCAACACAAGGGCCTCAGTTAAGATCTTCTTAAGCTTTCCAAAACTCTCTTGCTGCTTGTCCGTCTATTCAAATGGTACCCTCTTCCTCAACAACTTAGTTAACGGTGCAGCAATTAATGAAAAGCGCTCAACAAACCGCCTATAGTACCCTGCCAAGCCTAGAAAACTTTGAATTTTCGACACTACTTGGGTGTTTTCCAGTCTAACGTTGCTTCAATTTCCGGGGATCCACCTTAATCCCCTCAACTGGCACTACATGCCCTAGAAAAGTAACCTCCTTTAGCCAAAATTCACACTTACTGAATTTGGCATACAGCTGATTCTCCCTCAAAGTCTGTAACACAATCCTTAAGTGTGCACCATGCTCATCCTTATATTTTGAGTACACTAAAATGTCATCTATAAAAACTACCACGAACTGATCCAGGTAGGGTTGGAATACTCGATTCATGAGATCTATGAAAGACGCAGGTACATTTGGCAGCCCAATAACATCACCAAGAATTCGTAGTGCCCATATCAAGTTCTGAAAGCTGTCTTATAAACATTCACCTCCTTAACCCTCAATTGGTGATACCCCAAATGCAGATTAATTTCCAGAAAATGAAAGCTCCCCTAAACTGATCAAAAATGTCATCGATTCTTAGCAGAGGGTACTTGTTTTTAATAGTTAACTTGTTCAACTGCCGGCAGTCGATGCACATTCGCAACGTCCCATCTTTCTTCTTTATGAATAACACCGGTGCTCCCCACGGAGACATACTTGGTTGGATGAATCCTCGATCCAAAAATTCCTGAATCTGTGCCTTAAGTTCTACCAACTCCTTCGGTGCCATCTGATAAGGGGCGATGGACACCGGAGTCGTACCAGATAATAACTTGATTCCAAATTCTACTTCTCTACTGGGCGGCAACCCTGGCAGCTCCTTAGAAAAAAATTAGGAAATTCCTTACCTATTCTCAACTCCTTAACAGTAGGGCTCTCAACCTCCTTATCGCTAATATAAACCAAATGGGCTTCGCATCCCTTTCGTACCAACTTCTCAGCCCTTAATGCCGATATCATATTCCACAGATAATTCCAGCATTCCCCAATCACCTCCACTTCCTTATCTTCCGTCGTTTTTGACACCATTCTCATTGCAGTGCAATCCAAGGTGGCTCGATGTTCCACCAGCCAATCTACACCCAAGATTAAATCAAACTCGCTAAACGACAGTTTCGTCAAATCCATTAGAAGGTAACCCTTTGGACTACTAAGAGTACCTCCCTAAACAACTTATTCACTTCTACTGACTGACTTAACGAACTTATAACAGTAATCTCATTTGCAGTAATTTCAAACATATCACCCAAAGGTTTAGTCATATTGCATGCAACATATGAATGCGCCGATCCAATATCAATCAATGTAGTGTAACGTAACTTAACCGTTATCACATTTGGGCATCCCCGTCTTCTCGGCAACGAGCAGCATAAACCAAAGCTGGCTGTCTCGCTTCAGCATGGCCTATATTTCTGACTGGTGCTCCACGTCCAAGTTCATTGCTGTTACCACCCCTAGCCTGCCCTCGGCCCCTTGGCGGCAGCTAACCACCCCTCGGTGGCTGAACACCACCTCGGCCCACGCTTGGCACCTGAGCTGGAATTCTAGGGTAGTTCTTAATCCTATGCTCCATAGATCCACAAGCTAAACAAGCTCCCATCCTCTTCCAACACCTACCTACATGACCTTTCCCACAATCAACACAAGGTGGCACCCCTAGATTAACAGTAGGGGGCCCTGCTCTAACTGGCCCATTAACTTTGGCCCTAGCCCTAGGCCTCTATCCCACGTCAGGAGTCTCAACTTCCCTTTTATTCTTACCCCTTTCTTTTTTCCAATTTAAGCGCTCAATGCGCTTCACCTCCTCTGCTATCTTTGTTTTCTCAACCAACTCCTAGAAAACTCACTCCCTTTGTGTAGCTATCAATACTCTAAGGCTATCCCTAAGACCATCCTCAAACCTAAGGCAATGCTCATAGTCTGTTGCCACCATAGCTCTTGCATACCTACTAAGGCGTAAAAATTCTGCCTCATACTCCACCACAGATTTGTTTCTCTGGGTCAGATTCAAGAACTCCTTCCTTCTAGCGTGCACGTAACTCGCGGCCACATACTTTCCTTGAGACGTAGTTTTGAAAAACTCCCAAGTGACTTGCTCAGGTTGGGTGCCCTCTTTTACCGTTAGCATGGTAAGCTTCTTCCCTAAGTAGCGACACTGCCCCTTTTAACTTTTGTTCATGTGAGCAGCCAAGTCTTCCATTATCCTTTCAATGGCCTCCAACCAGTATTCAGCCATGTTAGGAGCCACACCAGCCACGCCCTTGAAGATCTCTGCCCCATTTGATCGAAGTCACTCCGGAATGGACCCCTAATTTCTTGTGCCATTATTGGGCCCTGTGATAATGCATCTTCCCTCGTGGCTTGATCATATGGTCCAGTCCTAGCCACAGGTGAGGCCGGAGCCTCTTCTACCCCAATATTGGGCATATGGCCCGATACCGATGATTTAGCCCTAACACTTCCACAATTACGGCCACGGCCTCTTATACCTCTTCTAGCACTCATCGTTGATTCACGTATTATCTAGATTAGAAATTTCATGAAGTTTTAGTTAGTTACAATAATTAAACTGATGTTTTATGAAAGTATTAAAATGAAGGTTGTTTTCGTAAATCCTCTACAGTTTCAAGGTCCTACAGGCTTCAGTTTCAATCTAAAATCCTTAGTATAATCATCTAAAGTAGCCCACTAACTATCTACAGTATATTAAATTAAACAAGCTTAATAGTAAAAGAACTTACTTGGCTAGACTTCGAAGGCTCGGTGTGCCACACAGCAAGATTTTTCTACCAAAACATTGTGACCAATTTTTTATTATAAAAAAACAAAACCCATATAAGACGGCCCACTTTACAGCCCGAGTTTTGCAACTTGAGCTCTGATACCACTAAATGTAACACCCCAAACTCGGCCCAAATGTTATGGCCGAATCTAGTGTGTAATATCCTAAATTAGGGCTTAATCAGAATAGTGGTTTCGTGACAACAAATCTTAGATAGAAATAATTATTTTATAATTATTTTGATGATTATGATATGATTGCATGATTGTGTAAAAATTTCGTGATGAAATTCTATGCCTAAAGTGCTTAAATTGAAAGTAGGGACTAAATCGAATAAGTTGCAAAATTTGCATTCTAGAAGTTTTTAGTATGAAATTGCATTGAAATATTAATTAGGAGATCTTAAATAGAAATTTGACCAATTTTAAGTTCATGGACAAAATTAGGACATGAAAGGAATTTTGAAAGTTTAGTAAGGAGGGGCATTTTGGTCATTTGGATATTAAATGAAATAAAATGGGAAAAATTACACAAAATTGGTCATCATTGTAATATCCCGAATTAGAGCCTAATCGGAATAGTGGTTTCGTGACCATAAATCCGAGATAGAAATAATTATTTTATAATTATTTTGAGGTTTATGATATGATTGCATGATTGTGTGAAAATTTCGTGATGAAATTCTATGCCTAAAGTGCTTAAATTGAAAGTAGGGACTAAATCGAATAAGTTGCAAAACTTGCATTCTAGAAGTTTTTAGTATGAAATTGTTTTGGAATATTAATGAGGAGGTCTTAAATAGCAATTTGACCAATTTTAAGTTCATGGAAAAAATTAGGACATGGAAGGAATTTTTGGAAAGTTTAGTAGTAAGGGTATTTTGGTCATTTAGTTATTAAAATGAATTAATTAAAAGCCAATTTTTGTCCATCTTCTTCATTAGGCCGAAATTTCAAGGGTTCTCCATAGCTAAGGTTTGTTTCAAGCTTCCAAGCTCCATAGTAAGTGATTCCAAGCCCGTTTTTAATGATTTTTACGTTTTGAGATCCCTAACTCGATAAAGCTTATGTTAGCAATAATTTAACCTAGGGTTTATATTTGGAAAAATACCCATAGGTGAAATTTGTGTATTTTGATGTTTTATGATAGAATATGAAGTTTTAAATTATGTTAGACAACTTGTACTACTCGATTTTAAGCAAAAGCGAGTAAAAGGGCTTAATCGGTAAAAATACCTAATAGTCACAAGTACATGTTAGAGTGAGAATTTGATGTTGCCATAGAAGAGAAAAGTGATCAGCATGTTGTAAAACATAAGAATAAGGAATAAAGTTTAATCCCAAGCCTAGGGGCAAAATGTAAATATGTAAAAGTTTAGGGGTAAAATTGTAATTTTGCCAAAATTTGAGTTAAGGATTAATTTGATAATGTGAGTATTAAATAAGCTAAATGTGTTATTTTAGATCAAGAAAGACGTGGAATCAACCTCAATCGAGGAAAAGAAAAGATTGTGGACTAAATTGTAAAATCTTTGTATTTTGGTACCAAGGTAAGTTCATGTGTAAATAATGTAGCATAATTGTTATTTTTAAGTTATTGATGTTAATTATATGTTATGCTGAATTTTATTATGAAATGTATGCATTGTGGTTAATTTCAAATAATATGTAAATTATGTGGACTACTTGTTAAATATAATTGTTACCGAGTATTGATTTCGGCATTCTACGGAAGACGACAAGGATAAGTGTTCGAGGAAAAAGCCCGTTTGAACCTTAGGAATAGATTAGGATACAAGTGACATGTCACTAGGATGGTTGAGCATCCGAACTCGTTGAGTTGAGTCCGAGTTCACTTATGGATGCGAATGTCCGAACTCGTTGAGTTGAGTCCGAGTTCGTGAGATGTAACTAGGCATCCGAACTCGTTGAGTTGAGTCCGAGTTCACTTATGGATGCGAATGCCCGAGCTCGTTGAGTTGAGTCCGAGTTCGCTTATGGGCGGGTTACATGATTGCTTGATTGCATATATGACACTTATGTGCAAGTTATCCATGTATCGAATTATATTCGATGTGTTCAACGGGTAAAGTTCTACTCAAATGGAGGAATATTCGAGATGTAAAGAGACGTATTGGTAAGTGATGTGAAATGGATATTTTGGACAGGTATGTATTTAACCCTCGGGTTGAGTATTGATACAACCACGATAAGGTAATAAGATGATGAAAAATGATTAAAAATGTGATATGTGTTTTAGTGATACATGCTAATGTTGATTGGTATGACTGTTTGTTATGTTACTTATTATTTGCATATGAACTTACTAAGCATTTATGCTTACTCCCTCCTTCTTACTCATTGTAGTTTTGGACAAGCCAGCTCAGGAATCGGGATAGGTCGAAGGCTCAGTCACACTATCTGGAAGACTTTTGGTAATGGCTTGTAAATTTAAGTATGGCATGTATAGCAATATACTTTTTTTGTGTAAATGATCTTATGGTATGGTGATGGAATGGTTGAGGAAATGCTTGATAATGATAAATTATGAAAATAGTTAGTTTAGATTATATTTGATGTTAAGGAAAATTATTAAGATACTTAGTGCATAAAAACTCATAAAAGGGATGAAATTTACCATAAACAGAATACTGCAGCAACACTGACGCGAGTTTAAAAATTTACTAAAAATCATAGAAATTGAACTTAGTGATGGACTACATATCAAATTGAAGCTTATTATGTCTAGGTTCACATGAAACAAATGAAACAGGTAAAGGAATTATATGTTACAAGATATTTGAATTTTAGTGAAACAGGGTCATAGCAGCTTCTGAATCCCCTGTTCCAACTTTAGAAATTCACCATAAATTGTAAATATATAATTAGGTAGTGTATTTTATATTATCAGAATCCTTATTGAGTCTAGTTTCAGGAGAAATAAACCTCATAGTCATATGGATTTTTTACAGAGAGAAATGTGGTTCGTAGTAAACAGAGGTCAGACCAGTCAAGTCCTGAAACAGGGGTAACTTTAACTAATAAACTGTACTAATTGGCACAACAAAAAATTCTAGAAACAAATTAGTAGATAGGTATATGAGTCTAGATTTAGGGAAAATTTATGGATCTTGATTTCAAGTTTCGTAACTTGAGATATGATTTTTCTTGTGACTGTGATGCAAGTAGCTTAAAAGCTGTGAATGTAGAAATAAATAATCTAAAGTTCTAAATATGTTAAATTAAGCTTAGTAACACCTCATACTTGACTCCGACGACGGTCTCGGGCGTGGGGGCGTTACAATCATCCTCCTTAGTTGCTGCCGAATTCTCCCTCTCTCCATAGCTAGGGTTTCTTCAACTTTCAAGCTCCATAGTAAGTGATTCCAAGCCCGCTTTTAATGTTATTTACGTTTTGGAATCTCTAAGCTCGATTAAGCTTATGCTAGCAATAATTCAACCTAGGGTTTATATTTGGAAAAATACCCATAGGTGAAATTTGTGTATTTTGATGTTTTATGATAGAATATGGGGTTTTAAATTATGTTAGAAAACTTGTGCTACTCGGTTTTGAGTGAAAACGAGTAAAAGGGCTTAATCGGTAAAAATACCTAATAGTCACAAGTATATGTTAGAGTGAGAATTTGATGTTGCCATAGAAGGGAAAAGTGATAAGCATGTTATAAAACATAAGAATAAGGAATAAAGTTTAATTCCCGAGCCTAGGGGCAAAAGTGTAATTTTTTCAAAGTTCGTATTAAATGCTATTTTGATGAATGTATGTATTAAATAAGATTAATTTGGTATTATAGATCAAGAGAAACGAGATTCAAGTCGTGATCGAGGAAAAGAAAAGATTGTGGACTAAATTGCAAAATCTTTATAGTTTGGTACCAAGGTAAGTTCATGTGTAAATAATGTAGCATAATTGTTATTTTTAAGTTATTGATGTTAATTATATGATACGCTGATTTTTAATCGTGAAATATTATGCTTTGTGGTTAATGTTGAGTAATATGCAAATTATGTTTACTACTTGATAAATATGAATTGCTACCGAGTATCGGTTCCGATATTCCATGGAAGACGACAAATGTGAGATCGAGGGAAAAAGCCCGTTTGAACCTTAAGAATAGATTAGGATACAAGTGACATGTCACTAGGATGGTTGAGCATCCGAACTCGTTGAGTTGAGTCCGAGTTCACTTATGGATGCAAATGTTCGAACTCGTTGAGTTGAGTCCAAGTTCGTGAGATGTAACTAGGCATCCGAACTCGTTGAGTTGAGTCCGAGTTCACTTATGGATCTGACGCCGAGCTCGTTGAGTTGAGTCCGAGTTCACTTAGGGCGGGTTACATTATTTCTTGATTACATATGAGGCACTTATGTGCAAATTATCCGTGTATCCGAGTTGTATTCCGATGTGTTCAACGGGTGAAATTCTAGTGAAATGAAAGAACACTTAAGATGCAAGCGACGTTTTGGCAAGTGTTGTGAAATGGACACTTTGGAGAGGTATGTTCTTAACCCTCGGGTTGATAATGGATACAACAACGATAAGGTGGTAAGATGATGAATGATGTTTAGAAATATGATATATGTTTTGGTGATACCATGCTAAAGTTGTTTGGTATATTTGTATTGTTATGTTACTTGTTATTTACATATGAACTTACTAAGCATTTATGCTTACTCCTCCTTTTTATTTCTTGTAGTTTTGAACAAGCCGACTTGGGAATCGGACGGTCGAAGGTTCGATCACACTATCCAAAGGACTTTCATCGGGTAAATGGCTTGTAAAACTTAAGTATGGCATGTATAGCAATATACTTATTTTGTGTAAATAATTTTATGATATAGCCATGATTGGTTGAGAAAATGTTTGATATTGATAAGTCACGGTGATGGTTAAATTTAGATCATGTTTGATATCATGGAAGTTTAATAGGTTATCTAGTTCATAACAACACATGAAAAGATGAAACTTGCCTTAAAACAGAATATTGCTGCAGCAATAACATGAATTTGAAAAATCACTAAACATAGTATAAATGGAACTAAATGATGAGTAAGTTATGAAATTGAAGCTTAATGAGTATATTTTCATGTGGATTGAACGAAACAGGCATATAAATTATATTTTATGAGATATTTAAACTTTTGTGAAATAGGGCCAGAGTGATTTCTGGATCCCCTGTTATGACTTTAAAAATTCGTAATATATTTTATAAAAATAATTAGAAGTTTTTCTTTATATGTACAGATTCCTTATTGAGTCTATTTTTAAGAGAAACAATCCTTATAGTCATTGAAATTCTTTAAAGAGAGGTATCTGATTCGTAATAGAAAGAGGTCAGAGCAGTCGAACCCTAAAACAGGGGAGACTTTAACTAATAAACTGTACTAATTTTCCCAACCAAAAATTCTAGAAAAAAATTAGTAAATTGATATATGAGTATAGATTTAGGGAAAATTTACGGATATTTATTTCGAGTTTCGTAACTCGAGATATGCTTTTTCTTGTAAGCGTGGACGCGGGTAGCTAGAAAGCTGTGAATGTAGAAACAAATGATTTGAAGTTCTTAATTTGATAAATTATGTTGGTAACTCCTCAAGTTCGACTCGTGATGGTTTCTGCATGGGGCGTTACATTTAGTGGTATCAGAGAAGGTTTAGTCAGTTCTCGGACTACGTGTTGTATGTACGGATTTTGCTATACATGCCATATGTATGAATTGTGATAGTGTGACGACTTGACCTTTTAAATGATTTTATATAGTAAATGGATCCCGATCCAGGTGTGGCAGATGAAGTAGAGAGTAATGCACCAACTCCGCTGAAGGGCAGACCGATGAAAACCCACCTCCTCTTGTTGGTCGGGGAGGAGGAGAAAGGGATCGAAGCCTTTCTCCAAATGATGAGTGCATGGTACCTCGAGTTCGTTAAATGCGAACCCAAATGTACGACCTCCCCAATTCCTCAACCTATGCCTACGATACCTCAGGGAGTGGATATGATAAAATTTCACAGAACCCCCGTTGACAGAATTCGTAAACAAGGGGCTGAAGAATTTAGAGCAAATATTGATGATGATGTAGAGAACGCAAAGTTCTGGCTTGAAAATTCTATCCGGGTATTTGATGAATTATCTTGTACACCGAAGAATGTTTGAAATGTGCTACATCTTTGTTGAGAGATTCAACCTATAATTGGTGGAAGACTTTGATTTGGTGGTACCGAAAGAGAGGGTAACACTGGAATTCTTTCAAGAAGAGTTTCGAAGAAATATATTAGTGAAAGATTTATTGATCAAAATGTAAAAGTCTCTTGAGTGAAGCAAGGTAATATGACAGTCTCGAATATGAAAAGAGTTTGTTCGATTGAGTAAGTATGCCAGGGAATATGTTCCTATAGAAACCAAGATGTGCTGACGATTTGAAGACGGGCTCAACGAAGACATTAAGGTATTTGTCGGGATCCTTGAACTGAAAGAAATGGTAGTACTGGTTGATCGAGCTTGTAAGGCTGAAGAACTACTTAAAGAGAAGAGAAAGGTAGAGGTGAGACACGAAATTGGAAGAAAAGGCCAATGAGTAAGGCACCTTCACAAGAACCCGAAAGTCAAGAAATATGAATCCTCATTCCCAAGTTTCAGCTGGGCAATCATATGGAAATTTTAAGAAGGAGAATGTGGGTCCTAAATCTCGAATACTTCGCACCGGTGTAGGGAACTCGATATTTGTTAAACACGAGTGCCGGTGTGGTAGAAATCATTTTGGTCCGTCAGAGCAAATGAATGTTTTCGATGTGGTTCTCCGGATCATTTTATTAGAGACTTGAGGAGAGCCGAGAAAGAAAAATTTCAGAATGTAAAAGCTAGTGGTGCAAACTCGAGGGGAAAGTATCCGAGAAAAGCTGGAAGTGAAACAAGCGATGAAGAATGTAGCCAGAGATGCAGCAGTTAGATCTCGAAGGAAGAGCTCGGCTAGAACTTATGCTATTAAAGCGCGTGAAGATGCTTCCTCACCCGATGTAATTACCGGTACATTTTCTCTTTATGATATTAATGTTATTGCTTTGATTGATCCTGGTTCTACTCATTTATATGTATGTATGAAACTGGTGTCTAGTTTGAATATACCTGTTGAGAACACAGAATTTATGATTAGAGTGTCGAACCCGCTAGGCAAATGCGTGATAGTTGATAAAGCAAGCAAGAAATGCCCTTTAATGATTCAGGGTCATTACTTTCCGACCGACTTGATGTTGTTACCGTTTGATGAATTTGATGATATTTTGGGTATGGATTGGTTGACATTGCATGATGCTATAGTAAATTGCAAAGAAAAGGTTATAGAATTAAAGTGTGAAAACGGTGAAACTCTGTGGGTTGAATCAGATAAATCAGAGGCATTGTCTAGTGTGATTTCTTCGATGTCGGCTCAGAGATATTTGAGAAAGGGTTATGAAGCTTGTTTGGCGTATGTAATTAATACAAAAGAATTTGAAAAGAAAGTTGAATCGGTCTTGGGTTGTGTGTGAATTTGCGGATGTATTTCGGAAGAATTGCGAGTTTGCCTCGGTCGGGAAGTAGAATTTGGTATTGATTTAATCCGGGAATAGCTCGATCTCGATTGCTCCATATAGAATGGCACCAACAGAGTTGAAAGAATTAAAGTCGCAGTTTCAAAAGGTTGATTGATAAAGGCTTTGTGAGACCGGAGTTTTTCACCTTGGGGTGCTCCGTGTTATTTGTGAAAAGAAGGATGGTTCTATGAGATTATGTGTTGATTATCGGCAGTTAAACAAGGTGACAATCAAGAACAAGTATCCATTGCCGAGAATTGATGATTTATTTGATCAGCTAAAAGGAGCGACATGGTTTTCAAAGATTGACTTGAGATCTGGGTATTATTAGCTGCGAATGAAAGAGTCAGATGTGCCTAAAACTGCTTTTAGAACAAGGTACAGTCATTATGAATTTTTAGTTATGCCATTTGGGTTGACAAATGCTCCTGCTGTTTTTATGGACTTAATGAATTGCATATTTCGGCCATACCTGGATAGATTTGTTGTGATGTTTATAGATGATATTTTAATTTATTCAAAAGATGAGACAGAGCATGTTGAGCATTTGAGGATAGTTTTGCAAACTTTGAGAGATAAGCAGCTGTATGCTAAGTTTAGTAAAAGTGAATTTTGGCTCCGGGAAGTTGGATTTTGGGTCATATTGTTTCAGGTGATGGTATATGGGTTGATCCTAGTAAAATTTCAGCCATTGTTGATTGGAAACCACCGAAAAATGTAACTGAAGTTAGGAGTTTCTTGGGGCTAGCTGGGTATTATCGGCGGTTTGTAAATGGATTTTCTATAATTTCGCTCCTATGACTAGACTACTCAGAAAGGATGTTAAATTTGAATGGATGGAAGAATGTCAATGATTTTGAAGAATTGAAAAAGTTATTAAGCTGAAGCACCGGTTTGATACAACCCAATCGTAAAGAATTTGTGGTGTATAGTGATGCTTCTCTAAATGGTTTGGGTGTGTACTCATGCAAGAAGGAAAAGTGGTGGCTTATGCTTGAGGCAGTTAAAACCTCATGAGAGGAATTATCCTACTCACGATTTGGAATTGGTGCGGTGGTATTTACTTTGAAGATTTGGCGACATTATTTGTATGGTGAAAAGTGTCGAGTATATACCGATCACAAAAGTCTTAAATACTTGATGTCACAAAAAGACTTGAATTTGAGACAGCGAAGATGGTTGGAGTTATTGAAATATTATGAGCTTGTTATTGATTATCATCCGGGAAAAGCGAATGTGGTTGCCGATGCTTTATGCAAAAAGTTGTTGTTTGCTTTGAGAGTTATGAACACTCAGTTGAAAATTTCAGATGACGGTTCGATTCTAGCAGAGTTCAGAGCAAGACCAATGTTTTTACAAGAGATTTTTGAAGCTCAGAAAAATGATTTGCTAGCCAAGAGAAAACGGTGTGAAGATGATACAGGATCAGATTTCAGAATCGGTTCTGATGGTTGTTTGATGTTTAAAAATCGGATTTGTGTACCAAAAAATGATGAGTTGATTCAAAAGATTTTGCATGAAGCACATAATGGTTGTTTAGCGGTTCATCCAGGCGATCGAAGATGTATAATGACTTGAAGAAAATGTCTTGGTGGAGTGGAATGAAAAGAGATATTTCGAGTTTGTATCAAAGTGCTTAGTTTGTCAACAAGTGAAAGTGAACACCAAGTACCTTGAGATTACTTCACCTATTATGGTTCTGAATGGAAATGGGATCGGATTAATATGGATTTTATATCAGGGTTGCCGTTAACTCCAGGGAAGAAAAATGTCATCTGGGCAATAGTTGACAGACTGACTAAATCGGCTCATTTTATTCCGGTACGTACATATTATTCTCTTAATAAGTTGGCTGAATTGTATATTCGAGAGATTGTTAGACTTCATGGGATACCTTTGTCAATCATTTCGGATAGAGATCCGAGGTTTACCTCACGGTTTTGGCAATAGTTGCAAGAGGCACTAGGTACAAAGTTAAATTTTAGCACTGCCTTTCATCTACAAACTGATGGACAATCAGAGAGAGTAATTCAGATTCTTGAAGACATGCTCAGATGCTGTGTATTGGAATTTCAAGGTAGTTGGGAAAAGTATTTACCGTTGGTAGAATTTGCTTATAATAATAGTTATTAGACAAGTTTGAAGATGGCACCTTATGAACCATTATATGGTCGTAAATGTCGGAAGCCATTGTATTGGACTGAACTTAAGGAAAATCAGATTTATGGAGTTGATTTAATAAAAGAAACCGAAGAAAAGGTGAAAGTGATTCGAGATTGTTTGAAAGTCGCTTCAGATAGAGCGTAAATCTTATGCGGATTTGAAATGAAAAGAAATGGAGTTTCAAGTTGGTGATAAGGTATTTTTGAAAGTGTCTCCATGGAAGAAAGTCCTTAGATTTGGATGAAAGGGCAAGTTAAGTCCGCATTTTATTGGACAGTAAAATAATTGAAAAAGTTGGACCGGTAGCATATCGGCTAGCGCTACCACCTGAATTAGAGAAGATTCATGATGTGTTTCACGTATCTATGTTACGTCGGTATCGTTCGGATCCTTCACATATAATTTCACTGACTGAAGTTGAACTACGACCGGATATGACCTATGAAGAAGAACCGATTAATATTTTAGCTCGAGAAGTCAAACAACTAAGAAATAAAAGTGTTGCACTTGTGAAAGTGTTGTGGCAAAAGCATGGGGTAGAAGAGACTACATGGGAACTGAAGAAACTATGAGAAACCAATATCCACACTGTTTTACGGTAAGATTTTCAAGACGAAAATCCTTAAAAGGGGGGGAGAGTTGTAATACCCTGAATTAGGGCTTAATCAGAATAGTGGTTTCGTGACCACAAATCCGAGATAGAAATTGTGACAGCCCTAATTTGACCCTAGTCGGAATATGGTTTCGGGACCACAAAACCGAGTCATAAAATTTAGTTAAAATTTTATTTGCATACCTTATATGTGTGGTAGTACTTGTATAAAAATTTGATGTTTTAATTTTTATCTTAGGAATGTGAATCTTGCTTGAAAGGATTTAGTTGAGAGACTTAGAAAATTTTGATAGGTAAATAAGTAAGGACCAAATAGTATTGAAATATGAAAATTTGGGTTTGCATGTCAAAATGCCCAAATTATGTTGAGTGGCCGACCAAGCATGGCTTCATTCTTCCAATATTATGTTGTTTATTATTTAATATTGGTAAGTAATTAAAATAGAGGAGAAATAAGGATTAATAATAAGAAAATGAACAAAAAAAAGGGTGTGTTCATCCTTGCTATCCTTTAATGAAAAAACCAAGTAAAAGAAAGAGAGAAAAGCTTTGGAGAAGTTCGCCATACTTGTATCTAGGTTGAGGTATGTTGAAGTTATTCCTTTAAATTCATGTATATTTTTGGTTGTTAGTTTGAATTCTATCTATCCCATGGTTGGATTTGGGGTTGTTGGAGAGTTGGGATTTGACAAAGAAGCTTAAAATTTTAGTTGATACCTTGATGCTATTAACATGTTAGTTATATGGATGTGTTAAGTTGCTTGTTATGTTAGCATGAAAGTTGAAGTTGTTAAGTCATTTTGTTGGAGGTGCGAATTTAGGACTAAGAAGAGAATGAGTATTCGGCTAACATAGTTGAAAGGGATGTTGCCGATTTTAGATTTAGATTATGGGAGTGGCTATAATGGGCATTAAGATGTTGAACTTAAGAAATGTAGTCACATGTGGATTTATATGATATTACAAATAGAGGTGAAGCTATGGTAGATTTGGAAAAAGTCGATCAATTGTGCATGAGAAAAATTTAGGTGTTTAGATGATGTTATAGATGACATTGTACATGTATATATATATTCGGCCATCAAAGTGAGTATGTAGGTGATGTTGAATCAAATTTTTGGTGCACATTTGGTTATGTATATATATATATATATATATATATATATACATAAGTATGCCCATTCGTGATGTTACCTTTAATTATGTGTATAATCGACTAAATGGGTAATTAGTAAGAGTGGTTGCCGAATATACAAACATACATATGCATGTGTAATTGAATTATAAATGTTTAGCAAGATGATTAAACTAGTTAATTTATTTATTAAGCCCGAGAAGTTAAAGAAGGGAATCAAGCAAGGGCAAAGCCAAGGACATCGAGTAGCCAGGGTCGGAACCGTTATACCCAACACAAGGTAAGTCCTTAAGCACTTTTGTGAGAACTTCTTGGATAGATATTTTTCAGAGTGATTCTCCTACTTATTAATATGACCATATGTACAATTTGAGTTAAGTAAATTGCTTTACCATGATGAAACAACATAGGGCACTATGTGTGCAAAATTATGTGGCACTATGTGTGCCGATTGGGAGGTTGAAGCATGAGGAATCTCAAATGCACTATGTGTGCGATTTACTATGGCACTATGTGTGAGAACATAATAAGCACTATGTGTGCAACATTAGGTTGTTGATATAAATTGTGCATGAGCGAGGTAAGTGATTGAGCTACTAACTAAATATCGAAATTGAGGTTGTGCGGTGTATGCATAAATTTATCTAGTGCATTGTTGTTCCAAACTTGAGGAAATGGATCTAAATCGATTGGGCTGACTTGGCATTTGATTTGATTGAAGGACTTGGCATGAGATCAAACCAAAATTTAAGAAATTGTAGCATAGTTTGTTATGGTTGGAAAAATTGATTTTGTATTATTTGTTTTCACTTATGATTATTATTGTTGGACGGTAGAGTAGTACTTATGACTTCTTGAGTTATGTACTCATTTGGTGTGCTTATTTGTTGCTTATTTAGGTTCTTGATCCATTTTGTGTGCTCGGGACCGTCGTCAAGTCATCACACCGGCTAGCAACTTTTGGTATTTTTCTTCTTAGTTGGTCTAGGAGAACATTTCGGCATGTATAGGCTATTATGTTTGTTTGAAATTTGGTATGTAACCTTTTAGCCATGCGAAAATGGCATAAATGTTCGGTTGGATTTGGTTTTATGATGTTTGGTCACAAGTCTTAGTAATTCGGTTTTGGTTGAGTATTGGTTGCGGTCTACTCGATTATTACGCCATATGTCGTGGCTGATTTATTTTCGGTGCTATACTCATGATATGGCTATAGTGTAGTAGGGAGATGGTCGGTGATGATTAGCCTCTGGCATGGCTAGTCATGGTCATAATTGGTGACATGTATGATGAATTATTAGTTAGACCAAGGAAAATCATGAAATAGGCATAGTTCACTCTAGTAACAGATGCAAACAGCAGCAGTGATGTGAGATTGAAAAATCACTAAAAATAGTAGAAATGAAATTAAATAATGAATAAATTATGTAATCGAAGATCGATGAGTCTATTTTCATACGGAAGAAGCAAAACGACCATATGAGCTATATGTTAAGAGATGTTTAAAGTCTCGCGAAGCAGGGCCAGAGCAATTTCTGGATCCCCTGTTTTGACTTAGGAAATTTACCATAAATTTTATCGAGATAATTAGAGGTCTTACCTTATATGTACAGATTCATCATCGAGTCTAGTTTCATTAGAGACAAACGGTATAGGTATTGAAGCCCTGTACAGGGAGATATTTAAGTTGAAATGCACAGAGGTCAGTATAGTCAAACCTTGAAATAGGGGAGATTTTAATGAATAAACTGTACTAATTGGCCCAACCAAAAATTCTACAAAACTTCTACCATATAGATATATGAGTCTAGTTTCAGGGAAAATTTACGGAATTGGATTTTGAGTTTCAGAACTCAAGATATGATTTTTAAAGCGACTACGATACAGTTAGCCAGCATTCCTGGAAAAAAAAATTTGGGGGAAGTAAATGAAGTAAGCTCGGTAACACCTCGTGTTCGATTTCCGGTAACGACTACGGGATCGGGGTGTTACATTTCATTGGTATCAGAGCTATGGTTTAGTCGGTTCTAGGACTACCATAGCGCGTATGAGTCTAGCTATACATGCCTTAATGTTAGTGCTTAATAATGTGATGACTTCTGACGGTTAAAATTTTTGTTTTGATTTGCAAATGGAACCCGGGGTAGAGAGACCCTTAGCGGATGACGTTGAAAGTGTAGCGGCTGCTCCTGCGCAAGGGACGCCGCCTGTTGAACCTCAGTCATCTGCAAATAATCAAGATAAGGGGGCAAAACAAGCCTTCTTCACCATGATGAATGAGTGGGTAGCGCAATATGCCCGAACCAATACGGCTGTCCAACCATTCCCGAATTTGAATAATCCACCCCAAGAGCCCGTAATGCCATCAGTTACTGATCCTGTGAGGCTAAGTAAATCACCTGTAGACTTGATTAGGAAGCGGGGCTGAGGAGTTCAAGGCCATAGTTCTTGATGATGCCGAAAGGGCGAGTTCGGCTTGATAACACCATTCGGTGTTTGATGAATTGTCATGCACACGATGAATGTCTAAAGTGTGCTATATCCTTGTTGCGAGACTCGACTTACTATTGGTGGAGGACTTTGATTTCCATAGTCCCAAACGAGCGAGTTACTTGGGATTTCTTTCAAGCGAATTTGAAAGAAATATATTAGTCAACGGTTCATCGATCAAAAGCGTAAGGAATTCTTGGAACTCAAGCAAGGCCGTATGACGAGATCGAATCTGAACATGAGTTCGTAAGACTCGATCGGTATGCTCGGGAGTGTGTGGCTGATGAGGTTGCTATGTGCAAGAGATTTGAAGAAGGATTGAATGAAGATTTAAAGCTACTAGTGGGTATTTTGGAGATAAAAGAATTCATAACACTAGTTGAACGCGCCTGCAAGGCGGAAGAACTTGGAAAGGAGAAGAAGAAGGTTGAATTTGAAGCTAGAGACTATCGTAAAAGATCGACGGGTAAAGCTCCGTTCTTGGCTGTAAAGAAGTTCAGGGAGGACACTAATAAATCGAGGACGACTGCGGGAATTTCCATTAGAGCACGACCATCGACTGACTCCCGAGCTACTTCGGTAGCTAGTGTGGGCAATAACCGTCAAGAGAAACCTGAATGCCCCCAATATGGAAGAAGACACATAGGTGAATGTTGGGGTAAGTCTACTAACAGGGCCTGTTATGGATGCGGTTCGAAGGACCACTTCATTAGAGATTGCACGGAGCTTGATGAGAAGAATAAGATGCAAGGTGCAAGACCTAGTGGAATGACAGCTAGAGGTAGGCCACCGAGAATTTCAGGAGGTAGGGGTGGTAATCAGAGAGGGGCCTCTGATACGGCTGTTCGATCCGAGACCCGTACTCCTGTTAGAGCATATGCCATTCGCGCACGAGAGGAGGCATCCTCTCCTGATGTTATCACTGGTACTTTCACTCTCTTTGATACTAGTGTGATTGCGTTGATTGACCCTGGCTCTACTCATTCATATGTATGCGAAACCTTAGCATCCAGTAAGACTCTACTTGTTGAGTCTACTGAGTTCGTAATTCGAGTGTCAAACCCTTTGGGTCAATACGTACTTGTTGATAAAGTGTGTAAGAGATGCCCTTTAATAATCCGAGAATCCTATTTTCCGGCCGATTTGATGCTTTTACCGTTTGACGAATTCGGTGTTATTCTTGGTATGGATTGGTTAACCGTACATGATGCAGTGGTGAACTGTAAAAGGAAAACCATTGATTTGAGAAGTGCAAATAATGAGGTAGTCCGAGTTGAGTCTACTGATTTGAGAAGTGCAGTGGTGCCAGCGATAATATCTTCAATGACCGCTCAGAGATATGTGAAAAAGGGGTGTGAAACATACCTTGCGTATGTATTTGATAGCAAAGAGGTGGAAAGGAAACTTGAATCAGTACCAGTGGTTTGTGAGTATTCAGATGTTTTTCCTGAGGAGTTACCGGGGTTGCCACTGGCTCGAGAAGTGGAATTCGGCATCGAAACTGTACCTGGTACCACGCCAATCTCAATAGCCCCGTATCGTATGGCATTAATGGAATTAAAGGAATTGAAAATTCAATTGCAAGAATTAATGGATAGAGGTTTCGCTCGACCGAGTTTTTCTCCATGGGGTGCACCCGTATTGTTTGTGAAAAAGAAGGATGGAACCATGAGATTGTGCATCGACTATCGCCAGTTGAATAAAGTGACAATAAAGAATAAATACCCGTTGCCACGTATT
Source organism: Gossypium arboreum (assembly GCF_025698485.1). Lineage (NCBI taxonomy): Eukaryota > Viridiplantae > Streptophyta > Magnoliopsida > Malvales > Malvaceae > Gossypium > Gossypium arboreum. The sequence goes on from NC_069075.1 coordinate 129,323,357, forward strand.
GATGATTTGTTCGATCAATTAAAGGGAGCCTCAGTATTTTCCAAGATAGATTTGAGATCTGGTTATTATCAGTTGAGGGTTCGAGACTCGGACATACCCAAAACTGCTTTTAGAACGAGGTACGGTCACTACGAATTCTTAGTGATGCCGTTTGGGCTCACTAATGCCCCTGCGGTATTTATGGATTTAATGAATCGAGTTTTCAGGCCATACTTGGATCGGTTTGTGGTTGTGTTTATTGACGATATTTTAGTTTATTCACAAGGTGAAGCTGAACATGCTGAGCATTTGAGACTAGTATTACAGATTTTACGAGACAAGCAGTCATACGCAAAATTCAGTAAATGTGAATTTTGGTTGAGAGAGGTTAGCTTTTTGGGACACGTGGTGTCGCGCCGAATGTCGAGTGGACCGAACAAAATTTCAGCCATACTCGATTGGAAACCTCCAAGGAATATTACTAAAGTTAGGAGTTTTTTGGGACTTGCCGGATACTACCGACGTTTTGTAAGGGGTTTCTCGATGATAGCTGCACCGTTGACAAAACTACTCCAAAAAGATGTTGAGTTTGAATGGACGGAAAATTGTCAGAAAAGTTTCGATCGACTAAAGACCTGTTTAACCGAAGCTCCAGTGCTAGTACAGTGAGTCCCAAGAAAGAATTTGTCATTTATAGTGATGCATCCTTACTTGGGCTAGGTTGTGTGTTGATGCAAGAAGGTCGAGTTGTGGCTTACGCGTCGAGACAATTAAAACCGCATGAGAGAAACTATCCGACCCATGACCTTGAATTAGCGGCCATAGTGTTCGCCTTGAAAATATGGCGGCATTACTTGTTTGGAGAAAGGTGTCATATTTATTCGGACCACAAGAGTCTTAAATATTTGATGACTCAAAGAGATCTAAATCTGCGATAAAAACGTTGGCTTGAGTTGTTGAAAGACTATGAACTTGCCATTGATTATCACCCGGGGAGGGCTAATGTGGTGGCCGATGCTTTGAGTCATAAAGCACTGTTTGCTTTGAGAGCGATGGATGCTCACCTATCCGTTTCACCCGATGAGGTGCTAGTAGTTGAATTAAAGGCCAAACCATTATTGATTCATCAAATACTTGAATCCCAGAAATTGGTCGCTAAACGAGCTGAATGTGCCTCAAATGAGGAATCAGAGTTTCAGATTGACAACAATAATTGCTTGACGTTCAAGGGTCGGTTATGTGTTCCAAGAAATTCGAAACTTATTTCGATGATTTTGAATGAGACTCATAGTGGCCGAATGTCTATCCACCCGGGTAGTACTAAAATGTACAACGATCTGAAACGTCAATTTTGGTGGCCGGGTATGAAACGAGACATTTCTGAATTTGTTTCAAGGTGTTTGATATGTCAACAAGTAAAAGCGGAGCACCAAGTGCCATCGGGATTACTTGACCAATCATGATACCCGAATGGAAATGGGATCGAGTGACAATGGACTTTGTATCTAGGTTACCTTTGACTCGAGTAAGAAAGACTCGATGCAGGTTATTGTTGATAGATTGACCAAGTCGCTCATTTTATCCCTGTCCGTACAGATTTTTTGCTCGATAAATTGGCAGAATTATACATCTCCCAAATTGTTCGATTGCATGGGGTACCTATTTCTATCGTGTCGAATAGAGACCCAAGATTTACATCGCGATTTTGGTGGAAGTTACAAGAAGCGTTGGGTACTAAGATGCATTTAGCACCGCATTTCATCCCAGATCGATGGCCAATCTGAGCGAATAATTCGGATACTCGAGGATATGTTGAGATGTTGCGTCTTAGAGTTTTGTGGTTCATGGGAAAGATATTTGCCTTTGATTGAATCAGCTTACAACAATAGTTTTCAATCAAGCATTAAGATGGCACTTTACGAGGCTTTATACGATTCGTAAATGCCGTACCCATTATTTTGGACTGAACTTAGCGAAAGTAAAATCTTTGGGGTTGATTTGATTAAGGATCTTTGAGCGAAAGTTCGAGTAATTCGTGAAAGTTTGAAAGTCGCCGGATCGCGAAGTCGTATGCGGATTTGAAAAGAAAAGACATTGAATATCAGGTTGGAGACAAAGTATTTCTCAAAGTTTCACCCTGGAAGAAGGTGCTTAGATTCGGTCGTAAGGGCAAATTGAGTCCGAGGTTCATCGGTCCGTATGAAGTATCCGAACGAGTTGGACCAGTCGCATACCGATTAATTTTGCCCCCTGAGCTCAAAAAGATTCACAACATTTTTCATGTCTCGATGCTTCGACGATATAGGTCCAATCCATCACACATAATCACTCCATCTGAGATCGAGATTCAGCCTAATTTGAGTTATGAAGAAGAGCCGGTTCGCATTTTGATGCGTGAAGTAAAAGAGTTGCGAAATAAGAAAATCCCATTAGTGAAGGTGTTGTGGCATAAACACGAAATCGAAGAAGCCACTTGGGAACTTGAGGACTTTATGAAGGATCGTTATCCGAACTCATTCACTGGTAAGATTTTCGGGGACGAAAATTCCTTATGTGGGGGAGAGTTGTGACAGCCCTAATTTGACCCTAGTCGGAATGTGGTTTCGGGACCACAAAACCGAGTCATAAAATTTAGTTAAAATTTTATTTGCATACCTTATATGTGTGGTAGTACTTGTATAAAAATTTGATGTTTTAATTTTTATCTTAGGAATGTGAATCTTGCTTGAAAGGATTTAGTTGAGAGACTTAGAAAATTTTGATAGGTAAATAAGTAAGGACCAAATAGTATTGAAATATGAAAGTTTGGGTTTGCATGTCAAAATGCCCAAATTATGTTGAGTGGCCGGCCAAGCATGGCTTCATTCTTCCAATATTATGTTGTTTATTATTTAATATTGGTAAGTAATTAAAATAGAGGAGAAATAAAGATTAATAATAAGAAAATGAACAAAAAAAAGGGTGTGTTCATCCTTGCTATCCTTTAGCCGAAAAAACCAAGTAAAAGAAAGAGAGAAAAGCTTTGGAGAAGTTCGGCCATACTTGTATCTAGGTTGAGGTATGTTGAAGTTATTCCTTTAAATTCATGTATATTTTTGGTTGTTAGTTTGAATTCTATCTATCCCATGGTTGGATTTGGGGTTGTTGGAGAGTTGGGATTTGACAAAGAAGCTTAAAAATTTTAGTTGATACCTTGATGCTATTAACATGTTAGTTATATGGATGTGTTAAGTTGCTTGTTATGTTAGCATGAAAGTTGAAGTTGTTAAGTCATTTTGTTGGAGGTGCGAATTTAGGACTAAGAAGAGAATGAGTATTCGGCTAACATAGTTGAAAGGGGATGTTGCCGATTTTTAGATTTAGATTATGGGAGTGGCTATAATGGGCATTAAGATGTTGAACTTAAGAAATGTAGTCACATGTGGATTTATATGATATTACAAATAGAGGTGAAGCTATGCTAGATTGGGAAAAAGTTGATCAAGTGTGCATGAGAAAAATTTAGGTGTTTAGATTGTAACACCCGTGCAGAGCAGTTCTGGGAGTCGAACACAAGGTGCACACAAACTCGCTAAATTGTTTTCAAAGTCCATAAAATTTTCCAAACTAGTGGTTCTTTGCATCACTGCCGCTTCAAAAATCATATCTTGAGTTTTAAAGCTCGAAAATCAGTTTCGTAATTTTCCCTGAAACTAGACTCATAACTCCATCAACATATTTTTTCTAGAATTTTTGGTCGAGCCAATTAGTATAGTTTATTAGTTAAAGTCTCCCCTGTTGCAGGGATCGACTACACTGACCCTCGTACGTTACAAATTGGATATCTCCCTGTACAGGGCTTCAATACTGATTCTGTTTGTTTCTATAGAAACTAGACTCAGAGTGGAATCTATACATATATGGCATGACTCCTAATTATCTCTGGTTAATTTACAATGAATTTCTAAAGTCGGAATAGGGGATCCAGAAACCGTTCTGGCCCTATTTCACGAGAACTTTAATATCTCTTAACATATAATTCATATGACCGTTTCGTTTCTTCCATATAAAAGTAGATTCATCAAGGTTCATTTACATAATTTATTCACTATTTAATTCCATTCCTACAATTTTTAGTGATTTTTCAAATCCACACCACTGCTGCTGTCAGCATCTATTTTTCAGGTAAACCTTACCTATTTCGTGGTTTCTATGGACCAACTAAAGTTTTGTCATACATAGGTCCACATATAATCATTTTTAGCCATTCCAATGGCTGATCATTTGCTCACACTTCCATTCAGTCCGTAGTCACATCATAAAACCATACATATATACATAAGCACAAATGGTCTAATGCCATACTCCACTTTTACGAGCCATTTTCGCATGGTCGTACACACATACATCACAAAAGTACTTAAACGCAACAAAAGGGTAGTCCTATACATGCCATTTCAAAATCCAACCAAAATATATACCGAAAGGGACTTTGATAGTGTGGGAGACTTGACTTCCGAAATCCGAGTCCAGATGGTGACGAGCCAAAATCTATAGACAGAGAAAGCAGAAAGCGGAGTAAGCAATTTATGCTTAGTAAGTTAGAGCAAGGATTCCAGCACAACAAAAGCATAACATTCATATAGCTAACGGATAATTTCATATGCACAAATTCTCAATATCATACTTATTTCACATTCCAACCCTACATTCTTACATAAGGGTTCATCTTAGCCAAATGCCGAAAGCTCATTTCTCGATTGAGCGAATATTATTCGAAGGAATCAACTATTCCAAAGCACATACAAACATACCTCGTTCTGGAATTTTCAAGCGTATTAGCTGAAATTTTACAGCAGATTCATTCATTCTTGAATCACGTATCTTGAGTTTAACAGATATGGCTACACATTCAAATGCCTTGGGACACTGGCCGATTCTGATGACTTCATACGAATGCCTTGGGACTTAACCCGGATTTAGTAGCTCGCTCGAAAGCCTTCGGATCTTAGTCCGGATTTAGTAACTCGCACGTATGCCGTCGGATCTTAGTCGGATTTAGTCACTTAGCACAAAGCCTTGGGACTTAGCCGGATATCATTCGAATAACCATGTACGTTTATCAATAAACCATAACACATTCACATTTCATTTTCATTAGCAAAATTCAGACACAAGTCACTTATCACATTTGCAATTTCGGCTCAATAGCCACACACAAAGGGCATGATTTTAATTTGCTTTAAACATGATCTAATCAATTCAGAATTTAAGCTCTATTACTCAAGAACTTACCTTGGATGTTGTCGAGCGATTTCGATGGCTACTCGACTACTTTTCCTTCCTTTACCGGATTTAGCTCCCTTTGCTCTTGAGCTTAATTTGACAAATAAATTGATTTAATCATTTGAGCATCGAAGAGAATTCAAGGTACTTAACCAATATGTGTACTCATTAGGCATCAAAGTCGCATATATACGAAATCATGAATCGAACTCAACACATTAGTTAATATTCCTCTTAGCGAATTTTCTAAGCCAAGAATAGGCATCAATATGCTTGCCTCTAACCGAATGCATGCACACCAATTTCCCCTCATGTGGCCGAATATGCATGTCCATGTTGAGGCCATTTATACACTTATTACCACACAAAAACAGCTTACATTTTACTAACTAATGCCTTTCCATATTGTAACTCAATACACATCTATCATTTCCTTCATAACGAAACATCATCATAAGTAAGTATATACCTTAAGATAGTATATCGTCATACCAATACATCATGCTCAAACATATATACATATATGTATGCTAGAGCCGAATCTCAAGTTTATTGTAACTAAACATGAACATGATTTCGAAACACAAATCTTACTCTCCATGCAAAGAGCATAAATCACACTTAGGGATGTACCATGGCCGAATACATCACAACACCATAATTTTGGTCATGATTACACAAAGAACTTAGTATATCATTCAAAAATGCTCAAAGAAAATCTAAGAGTCCTCAATCCACCATCACATGTATCATCATCAAGCTTCATATTTAACATGCAATGGCATTAACTCAAAATCCACCTTGGCCAAATACCATCCCCCATGATGTAACAAAGATTTGAACCATGGGCTAATAAGAACATCAAGTTAGCAACCAAAAACATGCATGAATCTCATGGCACAACATCAAACATACCTTAATCTTGATGCAAATATAGCCAAACCTCTTCCTAATCCTCTTCCAACCCAAGCATGAAGCAAAATTCCTCCCTTCCCCTCTAGTATTTTCGGTCAAGAGAGAATGAAATGGATGAGCAAAATTTTTTCTTTTCTTTTCTTCCATGTACTGCAATGGGGGTTTCACTCACACACACATTTTTTTCCTTCTTTACTACCCATACTTATTTGTTTATTGTTTTCCCCCTAATGCACCAACAAAACATGTTTCATGACATGTTTAGCCCATACTCCCTTGTCATGGCCGGCCACCTCCTATAAAAAGAGGGATATTTGACATGCAAGGCCATTGTTTTGCATGCATGCTTTAATTAGTCATCACACATTTCCCTATCATACTTTCAAAGTTTACTACTAGGTCCTTTTTAGTGAAATTCACATTTAAAATCCTAAATCAAATCATCAAAAATGTCACACACGAATTAACACATATCATAGGCATCAAAATGAACATTAAATTATTTTTATGCCTCGGTTTAGTGGTCCCGAAACCACTTCCCGACTAGGGTCAATTTTGGGCTGTCACATAGATGATGTTATAGATGACATTGTACATGTATATATATATTCGGCCATCAAAGTGAGTATGTAGGTGATGTTGAATCAAATTTTTGGTGCACATTCGGTTATGTATATATATATATATATATACATAAGTATGCCCATTCGTGATGTTACCTTTAATTATGTGTATAATCGACTAAATGGGTAATTAGTAAGAGTGGTTGCCGAATATACAAACATACATATGCATGTGTAATTGAATTATAAATGTTTAGCAAGATGATTAAACTAGTTAATTTATTTATTAAGCCGAGAAGTTAAAGAAGGGAATCAAGCAAGGGCAAAGCCAAGGACATCGAGTAGCAAGGGTGAACCGTTATACCCAACACAAGGTAAGTCCTTAAGCACTTTTGTGAGAACTCCTTGGATAGATATTTTTTAGAGTGATTCTCCTACTTATTAATATGACCATATGTACAATTTGAGTTAAGTAAATTGCTTTACCATGATGAAACAACATAGGGCACTATGTGTGCAAAATTATGTGGCACTATGTGTGCCGATTGGGAGGTTGAAGCATGAGGGAATCTCAAATGCACTATGTGTGAGATTTACTATGGCACTATGTGTGCGAACATAATAAGCACTATGTGTGCAACATTTGGTTGTTGATATAAATTGTGCATGAACGAGGTAAGTGATTGAGCTACTAACTAAATATCGAAATTGAGGTTGTGCGGTGTATGCATAATTTATCTAGTGCATCATTGTTCCAAACTTGAGGAAATGGATCTAAATCGATTGGGCTGACTTGGCATTTGATTTGATTGAAGGACTTGGCATGACATCGAACCAAAAATTTAAGAAATTGTAGCATAGTTTGTTATGGTTGGAAAAATTGATTTTGTATTATTTGTTTTTCACTTATGATTATTATTGTTGGACGGTAGAGTAGTGCTTATGACTTACTGAGTTATGTACTCATTTGGTGTGCTTATTTGTTGCTTATTTAGGTTCTTGATCCATTTTGTGTGCTCGGGACCGTCGTCGAAGTCATCACACCGGCTAGCAACTTTTGGTATTTTCTTCTTAGTTGGTCTAGGAGAACATTTCGGCATGTATAGGCTATTATGTTTGTTTGAAATTTGGTATGTAACCTTTTAGCCATGCGAAAATGGCATAAATGTTCGGTTGGATTTGGTTTTATGATGTTTGGTCACAAGTCTTAGTAATTCGGTTTTGGTTGAGTATTGGTTGAGGTCTACTCGATTATTACGCCATATGTCGTGGCTGATTTATTTTCGGTGCTATACTCATGATATGGCTATAGTGTAGTAGGGAGATGGTCGGTGATGATTAGCCTCTGGCATGGCTAGTCATGGTCATAATTGGTGACATGTATGATGAATTATTAATTAGACCAAGGAAAATCATGAAATAGGCATAGTTCACTCTAGTAACAGATGCAAACAGCAGCAGTAATGTGAGATTGAAAAATCACTAAAACTAGTAGAAATCAAATTAAATAATGAATAAATTATGTAATCGAAGATCGATGAGTCTATTTTCATACGGAAGAAGCGAAATGACCATATGAGCTATATGTTAAGAGATGTTTAAATTCTCGCGAAGCATGGCCAGAGCGATTTCTAGATCCCCTGTTCTGACTTAGGAAATTTACCATAAATTTTATCGAGATAATTAGAGGTCGTACCTTATATGTACAGATTCATCATCGAGTCTAGTTTCGTTAGAGACAAACGGTATAGGCATTGAAGCCCTGTACAGGGAGATATTTAAGTTGAAATGCACAGAGGTCAGTATAGTCGAACCTTGAAATAGGGGAGGCTTTAATGAATAAACTATACTAATTGGCCCAACCAAAAATTCTACAAAAATTCTACCATATAGATATATGAGCCTAGTTTCAGGGAAAATTTACGGAATTGGATTTTGAGTTTCAGAACTCAAGATATGATTTTTAAAGCTACTATGATACAGTTAGCCAGCATGCCTGGAAAAAAAATTTTGGGGGAAATAAATGAAGTAAGCTCGGTAACACCTCGTGTTCGATTTCCGGTAACGGCCACGGGATCGGGGTGTTACAGAAATAATTATTTTATAATTATTTTGATGATTATGATATGATTGCATGATTGTGTGAAAATTTTGTGATGAAATTCTATGCCTAAAGTGCTTAAATTGAAAGTAGGGACTAAATCGAATAAGTTGCAAAATTTGCATTCTAGTAGTTTTTAGTATGAAATTGCATTGAAATATTAATTAGGAGATCTTAAATAGAAATTTGACCAATTTTAAGTTCATGGAGAAAGTTAGGATATGGAAGGAATTTTGAAAGTTTAGTAAGGAGGGGCATTTTGGTCATTTGGATATTAAATGAAATAAAATGGGAAAAATAACACAAAATTGGTCATCATCCTCCTTAGTTGCTGCCGAATTCTCCCTCTCTCCATAGCTAGGGTTTCTTCCACTTTCAAGCTCCATAGTAAGTGATTCTAAGCCCCGTTTTTAATGTTATTTACGTTTTTGGAATCCCGGAAGCTCGATTAAGCTTATGCTAGCAATAATTCAACCTAGGGTTTATATTTGGAAAAATACCCATAGGTGAAATTTGTATATTTTGATGTTTTATGATAGAATATGGGGTATTAAATTATGTTAGACAACTTGTACTACTCGGTTTTGAGTGAAAACGAGTAAAAGGGCTTAATCGGCAAAAATACCTAATAGTCACAAGTAAATGTTAGAGTGAGAATTTGATGTTTCCATAGAAGGGAAAAGTGATCAGCATGTTATAAAACATAACAATAAGGAATAAAGTTTAATTCCCGAGCCAAGGGGTAAAAGTGTAATTATGCAAAAGTTTAGGGGCAAAAGTGTAATTTTTTCAAAGTTCATATTAAATGCTGTTTTGATGAATGTATGTATTAAATAAGATTACTTTGGTATTATAGATCAAGAGAAACGAGATTCAAGTCGCGATCGAGGAAAAGAAAAGATTGTGGACTAAATTGCAAAATCCTTATATTTTGGTACCAAGGTAAGTTCATGTGTAAATAATGTAGCATAGTTGTTATTTTTAAGTTATTGATGTTAATTATATGATACACTGATTTTTAATCGTGAAATATTATGCTTTGTGGTTAATGTTGAGTAATATGCAAATTATGTTTACTACTTGATAAATATGAATTGCTACCGAGTATCGGTTCCGATATTCCATGGAAGACAACAAATGTGAGATCGAGGGAAAAAGCCCGTGTGAAACTTAGGAATAGATTAGGATACAAGTGACATGTCACTAGGATGGTTGAGCATCCGAACTCGTTGAGTTGAGTCCGAGTTCACTTATGGATGCGAATGTCCGAACTCGATGAGTTGAGTCCGAGTTCGTGAGATGTAACTAGGCATCCGAACTCGTTGAGTTGAGTCCGAGTTCACTTATGGATGCGAACGCTCGAGCTCATTAAGTTGAGTCCGAGTTCACTTAGGGGCGGGTTACATGATTTCTTGATTACATATGAGGCACTTATGTGCAAATTATCCGTGTATCCGAGTTGTATTCCGATGTGTTCAACGGGTGAAATTCTAGTGAAATGAAAGAACACTTAAGATGCAAGTGACGTTTTGGCAAGTGTTGTGAAATGGAAACTTTGGAGAGGTATTTTCTTAACCCTCAGGTTGATAATAGATACAACAACGATAAGGTGGTAAGATGATGAATGATGTTTAGAAATATGATATATGTTTTGGTGATACCATGCTAAACTTGTTTGGTATATTTGTATTGTTATGTTACTTGTTATTTACATATGAACTTACTAAGCATTTATGCTTACTCCCTCCTCTTTATTTACTGTAGTTTTGAACAAGCCAGCTCGGGAATCGAGACGGGTCGAAGGTTCGATCACACTATCCAATGGACTTTCATCTGGATAAATGGCTTGTAAAACTTAAGTATGGCATGTATACCAATATACTTATTTTGTGTAAATAATTTTATGATATAGCCATGATTGGTTGAGAAAATGTTTGATATTGATAAGTCATGGTGATGGTTAAATTTAGATCATGTTTGATATCATGGAAGTTTAATAGGTTATCTAGTTCATAACAACTCATGAAAAGATGAAATGTGCCTTAAAATAGAATATTGCTGCAGCAAATGACATGAATTTGAAAAATCACTAAAAATAGTATAAATGGAACTAAATGATGAGTAAGTTATGAAATTTAATCTTAATGAGTGTATTTTCATGTGGATTGAACAAAACAGGCATATAAATTATATTTTATGAGATATTTGAACTTTTGTGAAACAGGGCCAGAGTGATTTCTGGATCCCCTATTCTGACTTTAAAAATTCATAATAAATTTTACAAATATAATTAGAAGTTTTTCTTTATATTTACAGATTCCTTATTGGGTCTAGTTTTAATAGAAACAAACCTCATAGTCATTGAAATTCTGTAAAGAGAGGTATCTGATTCATAATAGAAAGAGGTCAGAGCAGTCGAACCTTGAAATAGGGGAGACTTTAACTAATAAACTGTACTAATTGGCCCAACTAAAAATTCTAGAAAAACATTAGTAAATAGATATATGAGTATAGATTTAGGGAAAATTTACGGATCTTGATTTTGAGTTTCGTAACTCGAGATATGCTTTTTCTTGTAACTGTGACGCGGGTAGCTAGAAAGCTGTGAATGTAGAAACAAATGATTTGAAGTTCTTAATTTGATAAATTATGTTTGGTAACTCCTCAAGCTCGACTCCGGTGACGGTTTCGGGCATGGGGGTGTTACATGGTGTGTCACATTGTAGAGTTTTATCGAAAAGCTTGTTTCCATTGAAAACCCTTCCTTAGAATGAAAATCCTTAATTACTTTGTAAAGTCTCTTTTCAGTTGCGGAAGCTTTATTTAAAACATATGATTTATGGAAACTTGTCATTTAAAAAATTTAGTTGCGGAAGAGTAGTATTTCAAAAACTATGGTTTAGGGAACCCATGTTCAACTTCTCATAAATATAATGCAGGAAAATAATAATCCTAATTTGAACAATAACCAGAGGGAGGGCCTTATTACAATCCAGTCTGAAATAACTTAATAAACTAGAACTATATGTTTTTTTTTTTCAAAACAAAAATCAAGTCCAAGTCGTCTTGCTAGCTGGCCACCACGGAGTCACTCCAACTGTCGATCCTCCTACTGAGTATCACTTGAGAAAAATAAAAGAGGGGGTGAGTTTTTGAAAACTCAGTGTGTACAACCCTCAAAGAGTCTTAAGCAAACATTAATCACCATACTGTCATACATGCAATGCTGTGCAACCCACCCCAACATTCCAACTACTATACACCAACTCCTTACCCCGGTACACATCATGTGGGGATATAAATATTGACCCACCCATCTAATACACATCAGTGGTAGCCCGGTTGCGGTACTACCTTCATTGCAGCAAGCTGCTAATCACATATTGCGCTTAATAACCGTCGGTGGATCCATAATTATCAATCAACCATGCGATCCTCATATACTTCATCCGTTCCATAATTCCCAACCCATATGCAACCTAAACATAATATCATTTGAATGCAGCAGATATACATGTAACATTCGTAAATCTTACCTTCAACACATAGGGGTATTTTGGTCATTTTTCTCCCTTAGGGGCATTTCGGTAATTTCTCTTTATTATGGGTTTATTACTTACCATGGCCCGTTAACAAGTCCTCGTTGGCTAAAGTGAACAGATACTATGCACCAAGTAGGATTCTAGAGAAAAGGAGCTGAGTCATGAAGACAGCAGATATACTATGTACCAAGCTCTCCCTAGATCCAATCCTAGACATGCATACACCCATTGCCACACCTTAACCTTCTGATTCATCCATGGTCACAATTAATTAATTAAGTTTTATGTCCATTTAAGAAGTTTCAGATACTAAGCCCAAAACCCCTTACAAAGCCAAAACAAGTCTACATACATGCATATGGCCTACTAGGCCCAACCTCATTCATATGGCCCATTAGGCCCAAATCACATTCGTATGGCCCACTAGGCCCAAATCACATTCATAGTCTGCTTTCATACAATTTCTCATCACTTAGTATCAAGTTACCAATTTTGCCTAATATGGGCCCTACAGCCCATCGGGCCTATGTAGCCCATTCTAGCCCGGTTGGCCAATACACAGCCCAAGTCCATGGTATCGCTCATGGGGCCTCTAATAACCTATCAGTTACCCTTTACAAGTGTTCGCGCACTCGCAAGTCTATTGTAGCCAAAATTTTAGCTTTTCGGTATTTCGGGATTTGCCGATCTACTGTGTATGTGCAGTGTATGTACGCACCTGGTAATAAAGCGTCCTAGCCATGATCCTACAATTTATGTCACTCAATGATTAATCACACATACTTATCGAATACTTTTACCAAATGCCGAAATCTCATCTTAACCTTACCTAAAATGCCAAGCCTTAATAGTTTTTCTTTGATCACTAATCATGAGTACTTCCCAAATCTGCATTAACCTTTATCAATGAAAAATACATAATGGGTGACTTGTATCCAACATAAGACACCCTTCCCTACTAAGGCCCATTCGGCCAATCCTTACCAAAGTGAAGAACACTTACCAAAGTCCCAACACCTAAGGAGTAAATCGGTAGAGATCCAAAAGACTGAGATTCAATACTAATCACCTACCAAAACTGATTTAGAATGAGTAAGGGACAGGAGTAATCGATACAAGCAAAAATTAACTAAGAGAGCAAGTACTTACTGTAACGCCCCAATTTTCGGGTTTTCTATGTTTCTGTGATTTTTAAAACTTTTGTGTGTTCTGGTTGGTTCAAATATATATTTTAGTAAGTTAGTGGGCCTTTGGAAGGCCCAAACTTAAGTTAAATCCATGGTAGTCTTCGGAATTATAATTTTATGAACAGGTGATGCAATTGGCGTTTGGGCTTTTAAGAGTAAAGGGGTAAAAGATGACACAAAAAGGAGTGTGGTGTAGTGGCAAGGTGGTGCCACTTAGGGGATAAGGAAGTCACGCCATAGAGGAAGCAAGGGGTCCAAGGTTCAAGTCTTGGCTCTTGCAATATATTTTGGTTTTTCTTTTCAATAAATCTGGAAGCAAGTAGGTGCGCTTTAAAGTTTAATGTGTTGGATTTATGAGACAAATGAGTTGATGGCCTAGTGGTGGTGGCGTGAGTTGGCATGTGAGAGGACTTTGGTTCGAATCCTTTGGCACACAAAGGTTGATTGTTTTGCTGTGTTGGGACGGTAAGGGTTAGTGTTGGTTTTAAACTCTGGTGATAGAGGGATCCCACATCGGGAAGCTAACATAAGAGCAGATGGAGAGCTGGCTTTAAATAGAGCAAACCATGAGGAGAGTAGGCATACCCTTCTTGGCTGATCCCTTTCGCTTTGTGACGTGCTCGTTTGGGTTGGGCGTCAGCTAAGAGTGTTTGGAGCGCGGATTAGTTGCAGTATCCTAACAGGATTATCGCATGGGAGATATCATCATCATTCGTCATCAATCAGGTGCGTAAGCGACACCCTCCCTTAGACTGAATAGGTAAAAGCCGAAATACCGAAACGTTGGTATTTTGTGAACTCGCGAGCGTGCGAGCGCTCGTGAGAGAGTTGTTAATGAATATGGCGTATTTGGATGATTAGAGTGCAGAGTGTGCATTTTCGTGCACAACGGTATTTTTGGGCTTAATGGACCGAAAACGGGCCAATGGATCAACGGGCCCACTTTGGTAAAAAGACGAGGTAAGTACTTCTGATTATTTGGTAAACGTTAGAATGAGCATGAAACCTTAGCAATAGGTAATAATTACTGAAATACTCTTATGCATGCAAAATTACGATTTTACCCCTAGGGTTATTTTTTTCTAAAAAGCATGATGTTCTGTTTCTGTATACATATGCTAGGACATATTATTTTTGTTGCATGGGACATAGGTTTATATTGATGGAGGAAGCATTCAGCGACCTCGCTACAATCGGTGGCCTCGCCACATATATACGATACGGTGACTTCGTCACAATATCCGCGACCTCATTTGCAATCCGGTTAACCGCCACATATATATATTTGTTCGATGGCCTAGCCACAATATTCATGTCGGTGACTTCGTCACAATATCTCATGACCTCGCCGCAATTTCATTAATATGTAGCGGTTGGGTGGGTCGAGTAGTCTACCCACATGGTGTAAGGCTGATGCGGGGGTGTTATAGATGGCTCTGGGTTGGGATTTCTGCATTCATGATATATTTGTTCTGTATCTGCTATGGGCATATCGGTTCCATTCTGATTTCTATACTGGGCCAAGGCCCAAATAAGTCTGACTCTGAGGTTTGATCTATTTTGGGCTATGGTTGGGTTATGTTACACACTGAGTTTACCGAACTCACCCTTTATTTTCATCTTTGCAGGAAATCCTCAACCATAGTGGGCTTGGAGCTGTGAGGGATTCAGAGTGGCCACATCATCTGCAAAGCTGGTTTTTCTAAGTTACTTTATTTTTATTATTTTTATATTTTGATTTAATTTTGGGTTTTAAGTTGTAATAAGGCCGATATTTAAATTTCTTTTTTCCGCTATGGTTTTATTTTCTGATTATATTTATACTATGACGAAACTGCTAGTGTTAGGCTGCGCGGGTTTTCAAAATTAATGAACGTTTTCAAGGCTCAACAAGCACAACAAATGGATAGCTTAAAGATTGGTAAACCGACTTTTCATTCAACCGCTATTTTTACAAAGACCACCCCAATCACTTAAAACAGCGAATGCATACTAAGTCGTAAGTCCATGTGACACGTCAAATCTGGCCAAAACATCTGGGCGGGGTTTGGGGTGTTACATTTAGTGGTATCAGAGCCAAGTTGCAACAACTCCGCTGTGGAATGGGTCTAAAAATGGGAGTTTGTAAAGAAACACTGAATAAGGTTTTCGAAAATCATATTTTTTGGAACTTGATTATAAATTGTTTTTGAGAATGTTTCCAGTATTTTCTCTTTACAAATAGATGATTTTAAAGATTAAAATCGGTTTTCTAAAATTAGGTTTTTAGAAGGTGGCACACAGAATCTAAACCCAAGTCTGTAAGTTTTACGAGCCTTTCGATTGTTTCAAACATCATTATATGCTTGTACAAAACCTTATCATGGTACTTTAGTTAGGGTAACACTGGAACTATAGAAACTTTGATAAGTAGACTGAGACTGTAGCTAGGCTACCACAAAAGGGAACAAACTCAAACTCTGAATTACTGTTATTCATAAGACATCTGTAATAAACACTGAAATATTAAACTGATTCATAAAATTCTTAATCAGATAATACGAAATGAGTACATGAACAGCTCGTGGAAGAAGCCGTGGACGTGGCTGAGGTAATGCTCAGGCTGAATCTTCGTCTTCAAGACATGTGCCGACAGCAGATGCACCGGTACCACCGGCAACGGAGGTAGAGTCTCATGATCGAGGTGCTGGGGACGATGCTCTGTCCCAGGCAATGCTCTGAGTTTTGGAAAGGGTTGTTGGGGCAAGTACGAGAAACAAAATTCGGGGGTCTATTTCTGAGCGGCTCCGGGCTAATGGAGCAGAGATATTTAGGGGCCTATCTGGTGTAGCTACGAATGTGGCTAAGTATTGGTTAGAAGCCACAGAGCGGATTATGGATGATCTGGAATGCTCTGTGGAGCAGAAGCTGAAGGGAGCCATATCGTTACTAAGGGATGAGGCTTATTAGTGGTGGCTCACGGTGAGAGATGGAACTCCTGCTGACAGTGTGACTTAGGAGCTGTTTAAGACAGCCTTCAAAGGAAAGTATGTTGGGGCTAATTACGTGGACGCTCACCGGAAAGAATTTCTGAACCTGGTCCAAGAGAGTAAGTCAGTGGCTGAGTATGAGTCTGAGTTTCTGAGACTGAGCCGGTATGCTTCTGGGATTGTCGCTACAGAGTATGAGCATAGCGTACGCTTCGAGGGTGGTCTGAGAGATGAAATTAGGGTGCTAATTGCTTCGCAGAGGGAACGTAACTTCGCTGTTTTAGTGGAGAACGCTAAGATAGCTGAGAAAGTGAAGCATATAGAAAGAAAGAATCACGAGAAAGATCGGAACCATTTTAGGAGAAATTCAGGACTTTCAGGTGTATGAACAGGAATGTTAAGAGAGCAAGGGTAATGGAGCCAGTTTGAGCGATCTGATGAATCTTGTTAGACCCGAGGTTGTAGGAATTGTGGGAAGATGCATATGGGCGAGTGTCAGAAATGTTCTGGTGCTTGTTTTTGACGTGGATCTATAGAGCATAGGGTTAAGGATTGTCCCTAGGAACCAGATCAGGTTCAAGTTTTAGAGCAAAGGGTCACTCAACCAGTGAGGGGTGGGCCACAGTTTCTGAGAAGATATGGGCAAGGCAGAGGTGGTAATGGAAACGGTCGAGGAAGAGGAGTGCCTGGCAGGGATGCTGGATTTGCTAAGGCTCATCAGCCGGCATTGGTGTATGCAGCTCGTCGCCGAGAGGAGGGTGATGCACCTAATGTCATAACTGGTATGTTTCTGATTTCCAGTATGCCATACACTGCGTTGATAGATGTTGGATCTACCCATTCATATGTTGCATGTGCTATATTTGGGTCGCTGGGTGTGCGCTCTAAGGAGACCGTGAGTAGGGTATCTGTACTAAGTCCTTTGGGTCACTCGGTTAGGGTAGATAAACTGTATAGAGATGTACCTATAGAAACTCAAGGAAAAGTTTTTTCTGGAGATCTGATGGAGCTACCTTTCAGAGAATTCGATCTCATTTTAGGAATGGATTGGCTTGTTAAGCATAGGGCTACTCTAGATTGCGCTGCTAAGCGAATGATGTTAAAGACCATAAAGGATGAGGAGGTTTTGGTGATAGGCGAGCGTAGGGATTATCTGTCTAATGTGGTGTTGGCATTGAGAGTCGAGAAGTGGATTCAAAAGGAATGTGAGGCTTATTTGGCATTTCTAAGCCAATCGAAAACTGAGGATCTGACAGTGGATAAAGTTAGAACTGTCAAGGATTTTCAAGATGTTTTTCCAGAGGAGCTTCCGAGTTTGCCCCCAAACTGAGAGGTTGAGTTTGGAATTGACTTGTTGCCTAGAACGGCATCGGTGTCCATTGCACCTTATAGGATGACACCGAAGGAGTTGGTGGAGCTGAAAGCCCAAATTCAAGAGTTATTAGATAGAGGCTTCATTAGACCAAGTGTGTCTCCGTGGGGAGCACCAGTGTTGTTCGTAAAGAAGAAAGATGGGTCAATGCCGATGTTCATCGATTATCAGCAGTTGAACAAACTGACGATTAAGAACAAGTACCCTCTGCCGAGAATCAATGATTTATTCGACCAACTTAGAGGAGCTTCAGTATTTTCCAAGATTGACCTTCGATCTGGGTATCATCAGTTGAGGGTTAAGGAGGTGGATATACACAAGACGGCATTCAGAACTCGGTATGGTCACTATGAGTTCTTGGTTATGCCATTTGGGTTGACAACGCACCTGCAGCATTTATGGATCTGATGAATCAAGTGTTCCAGCCATACTTGGATCGATTCGTGGTCGTCTTTATCGACGATATTCTGGTTTATTCAGAAACTGAGGAGAAGCATGATGAGCATCTTCGTATTGTCTTTGCAAATCTTGAGGAGAAGGAGCTTTATGCGAAATTCGATGAAGTGTGAGTTCTGGTTGAGAGAAGTAACTTTCTTGGGGCATGTTGTCTCTACTGAAGGGGTCAAGGTGGGCCCTCGAAAGATTGAAGCGATTCTGGAATGGAAGCCACCGAGGTCAGTGTCGGAAATTCAAAGTTTTCTAGGTTTAGCTAGGTACTATAGAAGGTTTGTGGAAGGATTTTCTGTGATGGCAGCGCCTTTGACGAAGCTTATAAGGAAGAGAGTACCGTTTGTTTGGATTGAGAAATAACAGGAATCTTTTGAGAAGCTGAAGAAAGTTCTGACGAGGCATTTGTACTGATTCAGCCGAAGTCTGGAAAATATTTTACCGTATGCAGTGATGCATCACATGTAGGGTTGGGCTGTGTGCTGATGCAAGAGGGTAAAGTGGTTGCTTATGCATTGCGACAGCTTAAACCACATGAAGTTAACTATCCTACTCATGATCTGGAGTTGGCAACGGTAATCTTTGTGCATAAGATTTGGAGACATTACCTGTACGGAGAAAGGTGTATTATATACACAGATCATAAGAGTCTTAAGTACTTGCTGACTTAGAAGGAGCTGAACCTTAGGTAGCGGAAATGGATAGAGTTGCTTAAGGATTATGACTGCGCGATTAAGTATCACCCAGGTAAAGCTAATGTGGTGGCTGATGCCCTAAGTCGTAGAACTGTATCTGATCTGAGAGCCATGTTTACTCGTTTGAGTCTATATGATGACGGTAGTCTATTAGCAGAATTGCAAGTTAGGCCGACCTGGGTGGATGAGATTAAGGAAAAACAGTCGAGTGATGAGTCCCTGGTTTCTCGATTTCGGCAGGTTAAGAATGGGGATACTTCTGAGTTTAGACTGAACAGTGAGGGAGTTCTGTGTTACCAAGGTAGAGTTTGTATTCAGAAGGACTCTGACTTGAGGCAAACAATTCTGAAAGAAGCTCATGGAGGTCTGTGTACTATGCATCCTGGAGGGAGTAAAATGTATCGCGACTTAAAGGAGTTGTATTGGTGGCCTGGATTGAAGCGAGAGGTAATGGAAGTTGTGGGAAAATGTCTGACTTGTCAGCAAGTGAAAGCTGAACATTAATTACCTTTCGGACTTTTGCAGCTAGTGAAAGTACCACTTTGGAAGTGGGAGAGGGTAACCATGGATTTTGTGAGTGGGTTACCCTTGACACCATCGAAGAAGGACTTGATTTGGGTAATTGTGGATAGGTTGACCAAATTTTCTCATTTCATTCCTGTCTGCATTGATTATTCACTTCAGAAGTTAGCCAAATTGTATGTGGCAGAAATAGTGCGACTACACAGTGCCAGTGTCGATTATTTCTGATCGAGATCCTAGATTCACATCTCAGTTTTGGCAAAAGTTACATGAGGCGTTAGATGCATGTGATTGCACTTTAGTCTGACCTTTCATCCTCAGACTGATGGTCAGTTGGAAAGGGTTATTCAGATTCTGGAAGACATGTTGAGGGGATGCGTTATCGAATTTCGAGGCAATTGGGAGGATTACTTACTGTTGGCAGAGTTTGTATACAATAACAGTTATCAGGCAAGTATTTGAATAGCTCCTTATGAGGCACTGTATGGGCAAAGATGTCGTACACCTAGTTGTTGGACCGAGTTGGGTGAACGACAGGTTCTTGGAGCTGAGTTGGTGGCAGATACTAAGGATAAGGTCAAGTTGATTAGAGACCGGTTGAAGGAAGCATCTGATAGATAGAAGTCATATGTAGATTTGAAACACAAGGAAATTGAGTACTCTGTGGGTGATATGGTCTTCTTGAAGGTTTCACCTTTCAAGAAAATATTAAGGTTTGGGAGGAAAGGCAAGTTAAGTTAAGTCCGCAGTTCATTAGGCCTTATCGGATTCTTAAGCGAGTGGGTCCAGTGGCTTATCAGTTGGAGCTACCTCCAGAATTGGATAGGATTCATGATGTCTTTCACGTCTCCATGTTAAGGTGGTATCGTTCTGACCCTACTCATGTTGTGCCGGTTGCAGAGATCGAGGTCCAAACAGACTTGACTTTTAAGGAAGAGCACATGCGATTTTGGATCGAGATGTTAAGATTTTGAGGAGGAAATCGATTACGCTAATAAAGGTCTTTGTGGCATAATAATGGCAGAGAGGAAGCTACTTGGGAGCCAGAAGTAGCGATGCGTCAACAATATCCTTATCTGTTTAATTTAGGTAAAATTTCGAGGACGAAATTTCTTTAAGGAGGGTAGAGTTGTAATGCCCCAATTTTCGGGTTTTCTGTGTTTCAGTGATTTTTAAAATTTTTATGTGTTCTGGTTGGTTAAAATATATATTTTAGTAGGTTAGTGGACTTTTGGAAGGCCCAAACTTAAGTTAAATCCGTGGTAGTCTTCAGAATTTTAATTTTATGAATAGGTGATGCAATTGGCGTTTGGGCTTTTAAGAGTAAAGAGGTAAAAGATGACACAAAAAGGACTGTGGTGTAGTGGCAAGGTGGCGCCACTTAGGGGACAAGGAAGTGACACCATAGAGGAAGCAAGGGGTCCAAGGTTCAAGTCTTGGCTCTTGCAATATATTTTGGTTTTTCTTTTCAATAAATTTGGAAGCAAGTAGGTGCGCTTTAAAGTTTAATATGTTGGATTTATGAGACAAATGAGTTGATGACCTAGTGGTGGTGGCGTGAGTTGGCATGTGAGATGACTTTGGTTTGAATCCTTTGGCACGTAAAGGTTGATTATTTTGTTATGTTGGGACGGCAAGAGTTGGTGTTGGTTTTAAACTTTGGTGATGGAGGGATCCCACATCGGGAAGCTAACATAAGAGTAGATGGAGAGCTGGCTTTAAATAGAGCAAACCACGAGGAGAGTAGGCATACCCTTCTTGGCTAATCCCTTTCGCTTTGTGACGTGCTCGTTTGGGTTGGACGTCAGCTAAGAGTGTTTGGAGCGTGGATTAACTACAGTCTCCTAACAGGATTATCGAGTAGGAGATATCATCATTAATCGCCATCAACCAGGTGTGTAAATGACACCCTCCCTTAGACTGAATCGGTAAAAGCCGAAATACTGAAACGTTGGTATCTTGTGAACTCGCGAGCATGTGAGTGCTCATGAGACAGTTGTTAATGAATATGGTGCATTTGGATGATTAGAGTGCAGAGTGTGCATTTTCGTGCACAACGATAATTTTGGGCTTAATGGGCCAAAAACGGGCCAATGGGCCAACGGGCCAACTTTGGTAAAAAGACGAGGTAAGTAATTCTGATTACTTGGTAAATGTTAGAATGAGCATGAAACCTTAGCAATAGGTAATAATTATTGAAATACCCTTATGCATGCAAAATTACGATTTTACCCCTAGGGTTATTTTTTTTCTGAAAAGCATGATGTTTTGTTTACGTATCGTATGCCATGACATATTACTTACATTGCATGGGACATGGGTTTATCTTGATGGAGGAAGCGTTACAGCGACCTCGCTACAATCTAGTGGCTTCGCTACATATATACATTACGGTGACTTCGTCACAATATCCGCGACCTCATTTTGCAATCGGTAACCGCCACATATATATATATATATATATATATATATATATATATATATCTGCTGGTGGCCTAGCCACAATATCTATATCTGGTGACTTCGTCACAATATCTGGCAGCCCCGCTGCAATTTTTGTGGTGTGTAGCGGTTGGGTGGGTCGAGTAGTCTCCCTACATGGTGTAAGGCTTGTACGAGGGTGTTATGGATGGCTCGGGTTGGGATTTACGCATTCATGATATATTTGTTCTGTACCTGCTATTGGCCTATGGGTTTTATTCTAATTTCTATACTGGGCCAAGGCCCAAATAAGTCTGACTCTGAGGTTTGATCTGTTTTGGGCTATGGTTGGGTTATGTTACACACTGAGTTTACCAAACTCACCCTTTATTTTCATCTCTGCAGAAAATCCCCAACCATAATGGGCTTGGAGGCGTGAGGATTGAGTGGCCACATCATACGCAAAGTTGGTTTTTCTAAGTTAGTTTATTTTATTATTTTTATATTACGATTTAATTTTGGGTTTTAAGTTGTACTAAGGCCGCTATTTAAAATTTTTTTCCGCTATGGTTTTATTTTCTGATTATATTTATACTATGACGAAACTGCTAGTGTTAGGCTACGCATGTTTTCAAAATTAATGAACGTTTTCAAGACTCGACAAGCACAACAAATGGATGGCCTAAAGATTGATAAACTAACTTTTCATTCAACCGCTGTTTTTACAAAGACCACCCCAATCACTTAAACCAGCGAATGCATACTAAGTCATAAGTTCATGTGTCACGTCAAATCTGGCCATAACGCCTGGGCGGGGTTTGGGGTGTTACACTTACACTAGAATCGCCGAAGTTGTGGGAGTAGTGATGGCACAGAAGGTATTCGGCTTTTGAGATTTGTATGGTAAAAAAGGTTTTTCTGTACAAAGAAGAAGAGAAGAAGAAATCGGGTAAACCAAAGGTGAGTCAGAAGAGAATCGAGAAGAGAATGGCAAGCAAAGAGCAAGGAATTCAGCTTCTGAGCACTTACACTGAAATGTGTTTCGGCAACACAAAATGAAGAATTCGGCTAAAGGAAGGGAAATAGTTTTGGCACCTACATATATAACAGCCAAATTTCCTATCCCCTACTTCCCAATTCGGCTCCACCTTTCTTCTCATCCCTCATCCCCTAATTTTTCTCCCTGATAACTCCTTAATCCCTTCCTTAAATTTCTCCTCTTATCACTCCCTACAGAGTTCATATCCAATGCCACTTCTGACCATCTATAGAGCAAAAATAAATCCTCCTTTGAGCAAGGAGGGATTCGAACCCCAAACCTACTTGTCATGCATGTGACGCCACATCTGGCCCTATATGTGACGCCACTTGCCACTCCAACACAAGGCTTTTTGTGTCCAAATCCTCCTTCATTTATTTAAAAACCAACCCACTAGCCAAGAAGGTTCTTTTGGTTATTAAACTATAATTTCCTTCACCCCTAAGTTCGAACCCCAAAACTAACCTAGGCCAATTAACACATAATTAGCACTTAACTAGGAATATTAAGCACACATTTTATCAAAATCGAAATAATAAGAAAGTTTAAAATTTTGGCGCATTACAAGAATGGATTTTACTCGGATGAGTAATCCTATTAACCTCATTATCGAAAGGAATCAGCCCGGACGGGTAATCCAAATTGAGCTCTTTAGAGTATTTGTTACAAAAAGGATTTAGCCTGAACTCGTTATCCTGACAAAGCTCTTAGAGTATATGTTACAGAAAAAATTTAGCTTGGACTGGTAATCCTGCTATATGATATGTGGCTCGAAAATTTGTTCTTAGAATAAGTGCCCTAATGGGTACCTCTGAAAAGGAATTTACGGGTTAATGATTTATACACTTTGTGTGTACTACTGGAGTATCCATCGAAATTTCAATAATTCAACCGATATAAACTCTCGAAATGAGAAATATGAGTTTAAATGAATTTATATCTCGAATATTCCTGAAATACATGAAAATGTTGATACATGATATATAAAAGTTGAAATAATGCTATATGAACATGGAATTTGTTTGATGAATATGTTCATCTATGATTATAGATTTGTACATCTTGAGTGTACTAACTATGTAATCATCAATACTTTAATTGATTTAATGGGTAAAATTATAATATGAAACAATATGAGTATGAAATGAATTATTACTTGTATATGTCTGAAATATATAATGATTTGTACATGTTATATAGACACATGGTGTGGAAAGTATATGTACATGGAATTTGATTAATGTTTTGTTCGATATGAACTATTACCGGATAAATATACATGAAATACATGGAAATTATGGTATATGAAATATTGATATAATGAAATGAATGATATATGTTTTTGAAGAAATGGTAAGAGAATGATATGTATCATGACATGTACATATATAATTATCTTTAATATGTTGATACAAGGAAATTATGTAAGTTAAGACAAGTATTAAACTCAAGTGTGACATGTCGAGAAAATAAGTATATCAATGTTGAATATTATATGAAGTGAAATTGTTGTTAAATGATTGTAAATTCTAGTAATGCTCTAAAACCCTATTCTGGCGATGGATACGGGTTAGGGGTGTTACATCACTCACACTATCCATCTGCCCATGTCGGTACAATATGGTAAAGCAATTATGGTTACAATGGCATGTATAGGATATATTGGCCATATTAACATGTAAATGTAAATGATGCTAGTAATCTAGCCATTGGAATGGCTAGTAATGGTTTGTTTTGATATACTTGTAATATCAAACTATGGTAGCTACATATATGTTAAGTAGTTGATCAAATTATGTCTAACTTGAGGACTTAACTAAGGTAAGATTACAAACATGTATGCATGTAATTGTATGCCATGATGACTGATGGAATTTATTTAATTTGAATGCTTGGAATGGTTGGTATTGGATGTATGCTTCAAGTGCAGGTCATGGGTGTGTTTTTGGGTGAGAAATGAAGCTAGAAATGGCTTTATTTTGTCCACACGGGCATGTGTCTAGATCGTGTGTGACACATGGCTGTGTAAATGGGCATGTCGTTAGGCCGTGTGTCCCCTGCACCTAAATTTTGAAAAACAGAATGCTCAGGATTAAGCATATAGGCAGAGACACTGGTGTGTGTCTCAGCCGTGTGTGTTACACGATCTAGAACACGGGCGTGTGTCTTAGCCGTGTGAAACCTGCACCTAATTTTGAATTGAATTAATCAACCACACGGCCTAGTACACGGGCATGTGGCATGGTTGTGTGCACAAGTCAGAGAGTTACACGGGGTCGAACATAGCCTGTAACACGAGCGTGTCCCTTGGACCACACGGGTGTGTGAGCCCTGTAACTTGAATTTTTTTTGAAATGTCACGAAAATTTCTTAGAGTTCTCGATTAAGTCCCTACTCGATTCTAATGCTCGTATTAGGCCTCGAGGGTCTAATTAGAAGATGTTTTGAATGATCTCGATTAATGAATAGTAATTTATAGGAATTATCTGAAAAATGTTGGAAAGATCCGGTAATGCTCTGTAACCCTATTTTGGTGACGGATACGGGTTAAGAGGTGTTACATTTTGTAGTATCAGAGCTACGATTTAGTCTCAGAATGGACATAGCATTTGTGCAGTCTAGAAATACATGTCATTATATAACCTGTGATAGCGTGATATCTCTCGACTCTAATGAAAATTATTTTGCAAATAGACAGAGATACTTTCCAACCGAGCTAATTCTGATACTGCTGAAAGTGATACACACGTGCCTGAGTCAAAATGTTGCTTATCATAAAAGGGGACTTGTAAAGGCATGAAATAAATGTTTTATGGTGAACATATTAATGATACACGTTAAGTGATATGTGTGAATTTATGAAAGTTCGATTTTGAGGCTTACGATCTTGGAAACACAAAAATTTACACACTTTTTCATACCTTTTTTAACTTAAATTCATGCGAATTCGGTTAAATTCTTGTCAAAAATAATTAAAGTGCACTTCAAATATGAACTGGTTGAAATTTAGTTAATTTTATAATTATTTTTTATGAATTTTGGTTATTTTCGACAGTTTTGCACAAAGGGCGAAAAATGACTTAGCAGACACTGCCAGAAGCACAAAACCGAGAAGCAATATGAAGTATCGAGGTGAATTAATTTCCAGCCTAAGACAGTCCAAAATAATATGTATTAAATCATAATATAATTAATTTTAATTTATATCCAAGTTAATTTGGGTTAATAAATTATTATGAATTAATTATGAAAAAATGGTTCGATTGAACCGAATAGAGTGAACCGAATCGGCCAAGGAGAGGACAGCCCAAAACCGTCCAAGTGCTGACCCAATTCAGCTCATTAGATGATTTTTTAAGCTACAAAGAAGCCCTTGAAGACTTGTTCAAATTGCAAATCAACCCCTTTACAATTGATGGCCTTGAAGATTTGCCCTAAGCCAAATTTAGCAAAGTTGAAGCCATCAACTTTGCCACATGGATGGCTGGCCAAGGGGTGGCTCTTTGGCTGCTATTTTTAGCAAATTTTAGCTGCCACATTCAGCTATAAAAACCCCCTTGGCTGATCAGTTAAAGCATCCTTCATTCATTCACGTCTCTTCTCTCATCTCTCACTTTCTCCTCTTATTTTTCCATTTCAAGTCCCTTGCTCTTGTGCCGATTTCTCCCCTTGAGAAAGGATTCTTATTCAGCAATTTTGGAGCAGCAATTTAGTGTTCATAGAAGTCTTGATCAGCAAGGACAACAAAGAAGGAAGAACGAAGCAACCTAGTCAAGCCACGAAAAATCACCGGATTTGATTCTTGTTTCCTATCTCTTTAATTTTTGTTGTTATTATGATGAACATATCTATGAATATTTATTTTGTTGGAATGGTTAATTTAATCAGCTTAGCTTGAATTTAATTCGTGTTGGTTTGATTGCATTTCATATATTTAAATTATTAAAATTGTGTTCATGCTGTTATAGGCCTCAATAAAATGTTTGATTAAGTAAAATCATGCCTAAGTTATTCTTGCATTACAGTTGTGAGGTAACTAATGAATTAATTATTTAAATGGGTTGAAATTGTAATTAAATGACACAATACTTAATCAGTGTATGTTTATTCTTCTAAGGCAGCTGAAGGTTAAATTAGCAATGTATCTGGCGATACACTTGTCTTGCATAACTTGCAAGATTTTTGTGATTAAACTGTTTCAAGGTAAGAATACCTTGTAACCTCACATAATATTTTATATGCTCATTAGATTTAATTAATTGTTTGAATTGACATAGGAATATGCAAGAGAATATTTCAATTTAATGAGTATGTATGTGCAATAACATGTTTGCTTATTAAAATCGGTTTAATCGTTTGAATTAACATAGGGATATGTTAAGAGATGAATGGATTTGTGTAGTGAATATGTTCATAAGTTAGCAATTTACCGAGTTTCTGTGAATTTATTCGTAACAACATAGACATGAGTTTAATAATTTTAAGTTAAAGAAATGTAATTAAATCAACACAATTAAGTCATCTTGATTAAATCATATTTTGAAATCGTGCATTAGAACTTTTATTTTTATTCAGTTTAAAATCTTAGTTTTTTTAATCACCCTTTTTCAAAATGAATAATTTTCTTCGCCAAAGTGTTTTAAGTACCATTCATAAATAATTCTTTTCGCAGTCCTGGCAGGTACGATAACTCGACATTTAATTGTCACTCTATTACTTGTTGCGATTGTGTACACTTGCACATTTTCGTTG
Organism: Gossypium arboreum; assembly: GCF_025698485.1. Lineage (NCBI taxonomy): Eukaryota > Viridiplantae > Streptophyta > Magnoliopsida > Malvales > Malvaceae > Gossypium > Gossypium arboreum. The sequence goes on from NC_069075.1 coordinate 129,351,126, forward strand.
TTCCAGATCTCGACACCCTTACCAGTATAGTTTTATACGATGAAATTCATAAGATTTATATGGATTAAGCTCATAAGTGTGAAAGAAGAGTTCAAAGGTTGAATGATTAATAATGTAATCAGAATTGAGAATGGATTAATAAGTAAAGACGGTATTAAAAGAGATATCAGATTTTTCTGAAGATTATTCTGAATATGTGATGTCATTGTTAAGGAAGAAGTTATTCATAAGTAATCGACTTATCCAGATATGATACTTACAGAACTGATTAGCCGAAAATTCTTTCAGATTGACTCTTTCAGTGAACTGAATAATGTAAGATTGTTGATGGCTTCATTAGTCAATGGAATGGTGATGAAATTGTAAAGGTAATCGAATACAGGTGTGACAGCCCTAAATTGACCCTAGTCGGAAAGTGGTTTCGGGACCACTAAACCGAGTCATAAAAATAATTAACCGTCATAGTTGATGCTCATTATATGTACATATGCATGTGTGAAAATTTCATGTTTGGATTTTGTTAATTGTAAGTGAATTTTATCAAATAGGACTTATGTGAGAAAATTTAGAAATGTGCTAGGCAAATGTAAGGTGGCCTATAAATGCATGTTGTGAAAATCTTTGGGTTTGCATGTCAATTTACCCAAAATTTAAGCATAGTGGCCGGCCATGCTATGAATGGAAACATGTTGCAAACATGTTTAGTTAGTGGTTATGTTAGAAAGAATAAATAATGAAAAGGAATATGATGAAAACAAAGAAAAGAAAAAAAAGTGTCCATCCTTTCACATTTTGTTGGCTTGGCGAATGTTCTAAGAAGAAGGGGGAAGAGCTTGAGAAAATCAGCCATGGGAGGTTGCTAGACTAAGGTATGTTTGATGTTGTCCATGAGATTCATGCATGTTTTAGTTGTTAGTTTGAGTTCTACCTAGCCCATGGTTTAAATCTTTGCTATGAGATGGGGATGATATTCGCCATGGGTGTTGTCTTCTTGGTTGATGTTTGATGTTTGATGTTGTGGTGATGAGGCATGAAGATGAGTTAAGTTTGACTAAGGTGGATTTGTGTTGATGTCATTTGCATGCTAAGTGTGAAGCTTTGTAATGATACATGTGTATGGTGCTTTTGATCTTTGTGAATGGAAGTAGAGGAAAAGTAAAAGAAAATTTATGTAGAAATGTGATATATGTGGATTTATAGGATGTTACAAATTTATGTGAAGCCATGCTAGATTAGGAAAAATTCAGTCAAGTGTTCATGAGATGAAATTTTGTGTTTAGGTGAATTAAAGATGATAGTATAGTTGATATTATATATATATATATATATATGTATGCATATTGACCATCAAATTAAGAGCATAGGTGATGATGAGTCTAAGCTTTGTACATTCGGCCATACATATATATATGCATGTGTGATTGGATTATTGATAGTAGGGCGATAGCATATGCTTATTAGCGAATAGCTAAGAGCATAAGGTAGCAAGATAAAAATTTTACCATGCCGTTCCGTATGTCATAAAATCATTAAAATGCGAATACCAATATATGTAGCAAAGCGGTTGAATGAGTTAATTTATTTGTTTAAGCTCAAGATCCTAAAGAGAGGCGTCCAACAAGGGAAATCGAAGGTCATCGAGTAGCCGACTTGGAATTATTTTATCCAACACAAGGTAAGTCATTAAGCATATAGTTGGTATTGATTTAAATGATCGTAATACCTATGCAATTGTGTTTAATGAGATGAAATGTATACAAATGTATATGTATGTAGAGATGAAATTGTCGAATGTAAAAAGGAAGTGAAGCGTATATAGTGGCTGGTTTTCGGCACTAAGTGTGCGGACAATAAGTGTTCACGGTTGAGAGAATGGCACTAAGTGTGCGGGCTTGAAATGCATGGCACTAAGTGTGCGAGTTTAAAGTACATGGCACTAAGTGTGCGTGGTTGATTATTAAGCACTATGTGTGCGAACCCACTATATAAATATATATATATATATATATATTTTCTATCAATTATTTATATTAAGGGTGCGACCTTACGAATCGATTTGAACAGCGGAAAGGGTAAGTACCTTGAGTTCATGGCTAATAGGTGCTATGTTTATATATGGAGTTGAGCGTGGTAAGTTTTGAACCTATGTGATGATTATAATTGAAGTCACGTACATAAGGTTCATCGTGGAATAGGTGAAAGTTCGTTTAGTTGTATGATTATAACGAAAATAAAATGATGTATGGAAATGCCTCAATTATCCTATTGAATAGCGTATGAAATGTCAATGTAGGACTTGGAATGAGATTGAATCGTAAGGTCTAAGAAACTATGGCATAGTTCGGTATGGATGGAGTACTTAGCCTCATTTCGTTGTTTCCTCTTGTGAAAATTTTATTAATGGATGGTAGTGTAATGATTATGACTTACTGAGTTATATACTCATTCGGTGTTTGCTTGTCACCCATTTTAGGTTTCTTGGACTCGACTTTTTACGTATTCGGGACCGTCATCGAAGTCATCACACCAGCTTGCAACTTTTTGGTATCTTTTTCTTAGTTGGTCTAAGAGAACATTTCGGCATATATAGGCTATTATGTTTGTTTGAACTTTGGTATGTAAAACTTTGGATAGCCATGCGAAAATGGCTTATATACGTTTTTAGCATAGTACTATAATCGTTTGTATGTTGATCACTAAGAGGTATGGAAATGTTTGGAAACGATTAGCCATTGGAATGGTTAATCATGATTATACTTTGTGCTATGTATGCAAAAAGGGCTAATTGAATCATGGAAACTATGAAATAGGTAAAGTCTACCTTAAAGGCAGATGCTGACAGCAGCAGCGATGTGGATGTGAAAAATCACTAAAAATAGTAGGACTGGAATTAAATAGTGAATAAATTATGTAAATTAACCTTAATGAATCTACTTTCATATGGAAGAAACGAAACGGTCATATGAGTTGTATATTAAGAGATATTTAGGTTTTCGTGAAACAGGGCCAGAACGGTTTCTGGATTCCCTGTTCCGACTTTGGAAATTCATTATAAATTAACCCGAGACATTTATAAGTCATGCCATATATGTATAGATTCCTTTTTGAGTCTAGTTTCTATAGAAACAAACGGCATCAATATTGAAGCCCTGTACAGGGAGATATCTAGGTCGTAATGCATGAAGGTCAGTGTAGTGGCACCCTGGAACAGGGGAGACTTTAACTAATAAACTGTACTAATTGGCCCGACCAAAAATTCTAGAAAAAAATTTGTAGATGGATATATGAGTATAGTTTCAGGGAAAAATCACGAAACTGATTTTCGAGTTGTAGAACTCAAGATATGATTTTTAAGGTGACAGTGACACAGTTAGCCAGCTGTCTGGAAAATTTTTTTTTATGAACGGTGAAATTAAGTGAACGAAGTCTGTTAACCCCTCGTGTCCGACCCCGGCGACGGTCTCGGGTACGGGGTGTTACAAAAGGTGTTATAATTGAGTATATTACAGCAATCTCTTCTGGGTACTTTATAAGTTCTGTTATTCTTAGAGGCATTTGAAATTTGCATGTTTAGATGCAATATTTATGGTATTTAAAGGTTGGCTAATTTTTATAGATGGAATTATTGAAAGTCTGGTTGATTCATGAGCGGTATTGCTCAATTTTTCTTGGGTTTTCTAATTTACCTTGATTGGTATAAGATTTGATGATAGGGTTCATATGATATCATTTTCTACTTCTACTGATTGAAGCCCTGAATTGCAAATATGCAAGTTATATTGTCTTTATCACTGTTGTTTCTACTAGGCATACGTGATATTACTCTTCTAAATTTTCTCTAACATATCATCAATCTCTTTATTATGTAAACATGGGTTACTTGTGAAAGATATTCTTTAATTGGAGGTAATTAAATTTATTACCATTATAAATATTGACTCGATCGTGAGGTATGGTGATAAAGATCACAAATTATAGAAATTGTGTTATTAGATTGGTTATTATTGCGGCCACTTTCAGTTTCCCTCTTTTAAGTTGAGATGCACTATTGACGTTGAAATGTTGCTTTATCTATACAACTGAAATGTCAGTCATATTATTGCACAATGGTTTAAAATCTATTTGATGGTTGTGGCTTTGGAAAAACTCAAAAGCTTCAATGTTAACAATTGAAATAGCTACATTGATGACTCATTTATTACAGAAAAGAGGTAAGATTTGAATGGACTGATAAATATCAGTAAAGTTTTGACCAGTTAGAAGCTCTGTTGACCAAAGTATTAATTCTGGTTCAGCTTGAATCGGGTAAGGATTTTGTTCTTACGGAGATGTATTATTGAATGGGATTAGATTACGTTTTGATGTTGTAAGGTAAGGTAATAGCCTGTACTTTTAAATAGTTAAAAGCCACATGGAAAGAATTACTCGATACATGATCTAGAATTTGCCGGCTATTGTTTTTTGTATTGAAATCTGACAACATTACTTGTTTGGTAAAAAATGTCATATATTCACCGATTATAAAAGTTTGAAGTACCTGACGTTGCAAAAGGTTTGACTTTGAGATAGCGTATATGACTTGAATTGTTAAAAGATTATAATTTGACAATTGTATATCACTTGGAAAGAATGAATGTAGTTATAGATATTCTGAGTAGGAAATCTCTATATACTTTGCAAGCCATGGATACCGATTATGATTGTCTGATAATAGCTTAATTTTAGTTGAGTATAGAGCTAAACTGATGATTTTACGACAGATCAGTAAAACTCAAAAAAGTAATAATGAGTTGTAAGTTAAATGAATACAGTGTGAAATAATTCCTAATTCAGAATTTTAGAATAGAGCTGATAAATGTATGTTATTTAGAGACAGAGTCTATGTACTGAAGAATTTGGAATTTATAAAGAAAATTTTACATGAATGATCATAGTGGTACTATGTTTGTTTACCTGGGAAATGATAAAATGTATAATGATTTGAAAAAAGATGTATTAGTAGCTCAGAATGAAATGTGGTATTTTTGAATCTGTGTTTAAATGTGGGATGTATAGCAAGATAAGGATGAAACTCTCAGGATGATTATAGCCAGCGAAGATACCAAAACAAAAATGAGACAAAGTTACTATGAACTTTATATCAGGATTATCTTTGTCTATGAAAAAGAAAGATACTATTTGAGTAACTTTCTATTGTTTGACGAAGCCTACACATTCCAATCTAGAATGAGTGGACTTCACACTTGATAGATTACTTTGAATTATCTGTTTTTTAGATTGACATTATAACATCCCAAAGTTGGGTCTAGTCAGAACAGTAGTTTCGGGACCAGAAGTCTAATGTCAAAATATTTATTTTATGATCATTATGAGGCCTAGAATGTGAAAGTATGCATGTATTAAAGTTCCATGAAGAAATCTTAATGTAAGTTGTCCAATTGGAAATTAGGGACCAAATTGAATAAATTGCAAAACTTGGATTTTAGAAGCAATTTGCATGAAATTGCTTTATATTATTAATTAGAAGGTCCTAAAGAATAATTTTCCCAATTTCTAAGTTTTTGGGGAAAAATGGGCATGCATGGAAAATTTTGGAAGTTTAGTAAGGAAGGGCATTTTGGTCATTTGGTAATAAAATCAATAAAAAGGGGAAATGAAGGAAAAAATCAGTCATTCTTCTCCCTCTTGCTACCAAAATTCCAAGGGACACCATAGATAGGGTTTCTTCACTTTCCAAGCTCAGTAGTAAGTGACTCCTAGCCCCGTTTTTAATGTTCTTTGTATTTTTGAGATCCTTGAAACATGTTCTCTCCATTTCTACCCATATTTTAAGCTAGGGTTCATGTATGCAAAAGAACCATGTGTTACATGTTTGTTCTTTGATGATTTATGGGGGAATATGAAAGTTAGATGTGTGTTAAACATCTTTTCCTAAGTAATTTTCATGAAAAACCCCTAAAAGGACCTGTTCGCAAAAGGTACAAAATATCTGGTAGAAATGTGAAATAGAGGAAAATATGGGCTAGTATGAGTTTATAATACATTCGGCTAGGCCTGGGTAACTAAGGAATTGCATGTATTCCATTTTACAAGCCTAGGGGCTGAGTTGTAAAATTTTGGAATATTAGGGGCAAAATGGTCATTTTGCCCAGGGGTCAATTTTAGGTCCAAAATAAATAGCATGAGGTATTAATAATTTATTTTTGCTGATATAGACCTCGAGGAACCGATTCCGAAGATCGATCGTGGAAAACGAAAGGTTTTGGAATAACTGAAATACGAAAACTAAGCAATTACCAGGTAAGTTCATGTAACTCGAATGTAAACTATCTTTAAATAAATTAAAGATGTATGTACATGTATGAATTATAATAGTAATATTTATCGTATGACAACTCATAAAATATTAATGTTATGATGAAATGTCCTGGTTGAATGAAAAGGGATGTCTGATGGATTACTCGAAAATGAAATAATGGTATAAAGGATCTAGCCTGAACGGGTGATCCTATAGTGATCTAGCATCCCGAAGAATATGTGTGCTTTGACGAATTTAGCCTGGACGGTAATCCGAATAGGATCTGAATTTAGCTTGGACTGGTAATTCAGACCTGAACTCGTAGGAGTATATGTCATTGTAGGGGATATAGCCTGGATTGGTAATCCTGCCATAAAAGTGAGGTTCACGACAGTGCGTATTTAAAAGATCACTTGCATGATTTGATGGTAAAAGAGATATCCATCAAGATTCCAAGAAATTCAAAGGGATTAAAATCTTAAATGGGAATAGACATGTTTAAATTGATGAGCTCATCTTTGAAGGATGTTACATTGTACTGGCATGAGATTAACTTGATGGTTGAGTTCATGTGATAGGAAATTTTACTATGAATGTTTGGCCTGAATGTCTTATATGGTTGCATGCTAAATAGCTGGTAAGTTTACTTTCCCATTATTCGGACTTACTAAGCATGTTAATGCTTACCCCCTCACTTTTCCTTGTTTTACAGAGCTCATGGACTCGTGAAGATTGGAAGACGATTAGAGCATTGTCAACACTATCAACTTGTCTTACGTTGGTATAGAGATACTTTATTTTGTTTCAATGGCATGTATAGGTTTGGTTATTTTGTGATATGTGTCATTGGTTGGCCTATCTAAAGGTTTAAATATTAAACTTATTCTTTGTGTATATGGCCATAAGACATGGCTCATTTTGATTGTAACACCCTTATCCCGTATCCGTCGCCGGAATAGGTAAAGGGGCATTACCGGACTTGAAACTCATATCAGAACAGTAAAAATTTTGAATTTTTCTTTTTTTTTTTTGAACATTCCTTTAGACAAATACTAAAGACAGTCAGGGATACAATTTGAACTTCTATAAGTACACATTCAAAAGATGCCATTTTCGCATGGCTTATATACATTAACCAAAATATTCTTCGGCCACTGGTCTATTCTTTACATGCAATAAAATAACTCAAAACATAACAGTAACAAGCAGTGGATAGTGATAGTGTGACTAGTTGCTGACGATCCCCGAGCCTGTAGCATCGAAGTGAGATCTATAAAACAGAGAAAACAAAGTAAACGGAGTAAGCATTACAATGCTTAGTAAGTTTTAAGCAGTGTCAACAGATAACAATCAAATTATAACATAGTTGTTCATATTTTTATTTCACTCTTCCTTCGGGCATACCATCCCTTTACCGAATATGCACATCTCATCATATACAATAGGCAGATAAACTTTCACATAAAAGTGAGCTCATGTGACATGGATATATTGTATGATTTCACATAACCTCTCACACTGATCCGATGTCACATAATCATAGGAATAGTCTCATAGATTGCTCTCGTATGCATCACATAACTACCTTATGATTTAGTTCAAATCAAGCTCACATATAAACTTGGAGTACATACCTGTTTAACCTTTCGCATTGAATATATTTATAAGCAATTCTTATTACGAAGTCTTATAGCTTTAACCTCTACTTGAATTATCGGCGAGACCTTTAGCTCAGATGAAATCTCCACACGAAGTTATCGGGTCTTACCCGGACAAAATCTCCACACGTAGTCATCGGGTCTTACCCAGACATAATCTCCACACGTAGTCGTCGGGTCTTACCCAGAATATATTTCCAAGTTTCATGTACATTTAATCACATGTTACAACATTCACATCGACTATCATATTTGTAATTCATTTGCCTCATCAAATATCTAATAATACACACCTTTCACATTTGGTCATTCGGCCACAATATACACACATCGCCTACATATTTCACACTAGCCATTCGACTTTACCACATATACATATCTCATACATATTTCACAGTAGCCATTCGGCTTTACCACATATACATATCTCATACATATTTCACATTAGCCATTCGGCTTTACCACATATACTTATCTCATACATATTTCACATTAGCCATTCGGCTTTACCATATATACTGATCTCATACATATTTCACATTAGCCATTCGGCTTTACCACATATACTTATCTCATACATCAATTTCCGCAACAGCTTATAAGCAACTCAAATAGTTTCATCAATGTTTACAACAAATTCACATATTCACTACAAGCTGTTTTCTTGAGCAATAGTCACTAAATTATTTATAACTAGAGCTAAAAAACTCAAAATCAATTGTCGTTAATTTTCCCTAAATATAGACTCATATATCTTCCATCCATAAAATTTTCAGAATTTTAGGTTTGGCCAATCAATACCATATTTTTCTTAAAGTTTCCCCTGTTTCACTGTTTGACTAATCTGACCACTCTTCACTACGAATCAAATTTATCATTGTACAGAATTCAAAATGTGTTCTATTTGATTTCATTTGAAACTAAACTCATTAAGGAGTCTAAGAATATAAATTTTATCTTATAACCATTTTGTACAAATTATAATGATTTTCTAAAAACCGAGCAGGGATTTGAGTCATTCGACACCGTCTCACTCAACTTTAAATATCTCTTTATAGAAAATTTCTTTGCTCACACGGTCTCTTTTATAAGAAACGAGACTAATTAAGCTTTGATTACATATTTTATTCAACCTATAATTCCACACCATCAATTTATGGTGATTTTCTAAAATCACATTACTGCTGCTGTCCTAAGCAAAATATTACAATTTGCTCTTAAATTTCCAAGTCCAAACACTTATGAACTCACCATTTGAGTCTAAAACATATCATGGCCACATCATATCTTATTAAATCAACACATTGTGTCCTATTATGATTGAATTTACTCCACGTTTAATCACTTAAAACTTACCTCGGAAGTGGTCGACAACTAGATATCCACGGCTATTCGTTTATTTTCTCTTTTCCCTTATCCGACTTTGATCCTCTAAGCTCTTGAGCTAAATCAAACAATTTACTTCCCAATCAAACACAATCACATGGCATCCATATACATTTTAGAACCATTCTTAACACATTTACTACTCATTTACAAACAAAATACTCATATCACATTTATAAAACTACCTTTCATAACCACTATGTATAAATTTGCATTTCTTCACTATTTACTAAGTCAAGCCAAACCACATGATTCATTAATCGTTAATATATATATATATATATATATATACAGCATTAACAACTTCACTTAAGCTTAAGTATAAAATTTGGTCTTACCAAATTTTGCACGTTTTACCAAAATAATAACTACCAATTTTACACATAAGTGCCAAATCAAATCATACCATAGTTACAATATCACTTGACTAATGAAATATCCAAAATATCAATCTATCATTTACCAAATTCATAAACCACATATAAGGCACATTTTTAAACTCAAGCATGTAACTTAACAACATAACCATTAGTTGCCTAACCACAAACAAAACATATCATAGGCATGTAAAAACATATTTTACCAATTACCTCACTTAAGCCAAATTTTATAATCAACCACAAAAAAATATACCACAATCATACTTCCAAAATGAGCTACTTCCATGGCCGATTATATTTCATCATTAACATATCTCATTTTCGAATCATATAATAAACATCACAAACACATCACCAAAACACAAATCATACCTATCATATAACAAGCATAACAAAATAAACCAACCATGTCAAATATAACCATAATTTGATCAAACCTTGAAACCGAACTTAACAAAATAAACAAGCCATTGAATGATTAGAACTTGAACTAACCACCTTCTTTATACATAATTTTCCAAGAATTTCAAGGTACTTAACTCTTCCAAACCTCCTCCAAGCCGAACATGAAGCAAGAGAACTCCTCTCTTCTTCCTTTGATTTTTCGGTCAAGAAGAACAAAGAGGATGAAGCCTTTTTCTTTTTTTTTTCTTCTAGGTACGGCAAAAAGGGGGGGGGAGCAAGGATGAAACAACTTTGGTTTCTCCTCCCACTCCCCTCATATTTTATTGTTCTTTCCACAACATGTTATCACAAATTATTTATAATATGTTTTACCCATCCCATTTTGTCTATCCTGAATGTCATGGCCGGCCACTACTAATTAAGTAGGGGAATTGACATGCAAGTCCACCCTTTTGATTTCATGCACCAATTGATCCTTATAGATTAACCTATCACATTTCAAAAGTGTCACACATAAGTCCTATTAACTAAATTCACATGCAATTAACAAAATTCAAATATGAAATTTTCACACGTGCATATATACATATAATAAGCATCAAATATGACGGTTAATTATTTTTATGACTCGGTTTTGTGGTCCCGAAACCACTTCCCGACTAGGGTCACATTAGGGGTGTCACATTGATGTAGGCTATGACCCACTAATTTTTCTTGTTGTGGTTAAATGTTCTCGTGATGATTAAATGTGGTATTTTATAAATAGACATATGAAATGTAGCCAAATCACTTGGGTTGGTTAGGTCATAATTGGCAATGAGTTATAACAATGAGCCAAGTCTAAATGTGTTTTTGAATGAGATGGAAATCCTAAATACAAAAAGGATAAATTACCATGTACATAACTAATGAGATTAGGTTAACATGCAATAGACCATTTATGGTAGTACTCGGACATATTTAGGCCACGTTAAACATCATTGAGGTTCACGAATATGAGTGGTTATAGAGGGTAACCATTGGCCTAGATTTGTACCCTCTAAAATGGTCCACACGAATAGACACAAGGGCGTGTGTCTAGGCCGTGTGTGACACATGGTCAGCCCCACAGACATGTGGTATGGCCGTGCGTCCCCTGCACCTAAAAGTTTTAGGTCAGAATGCATGGTAGTAAAAACACGGGTAGAGACACGGCCGTGTGTCTCAACCGTGTGGAGGACACAGCTTAGCACATGAGTGTGTGTCTTGGCCGTGTTTCCCTAAATGCATGATGATGTCATTAACAGAATGCTCGAGTTTTTGGGTACGAAAGACAACACGGGCATGTCTAAGCCTTGTGAAGGACACGGACTAGGGACACGGGCCAAGGACACAGGCGTGTGCTCGACCGTGTGAGAACCCTTGTAGGTTCAAATTCAGAAATAAATTCAATTAATTCCACAAAGGTAAGAGACACGGGTGTGTCCCAAAACACATGGGCGTGTGCATTGCCTCCAAAGGGGCGTGTGAGGCTTAACCTAGGAAATTTTCCAAAAACTTTCTTAAGTTCTTGGTTTAGGCCCGAACCATTATTAATGTTTATATTAGGCCTTGTAGGTCCATAATAGGGACATTATGAATATGATTGATTGGTTTTAATTTGGATGAAATTTTATAGCCCGAAATTTTCCTGGAAATGTCATGTTCGTACGCAGTAATGCCTTGTACCTTGTCCCAGTCTCGAGTACGGGTAAAGGGCGTTACAGACAGATTATATGATGTGCTCATTTTTGCTATGTCTGATGGAGGTCTACAGTTTAAATTTTGATTCTGAAACAAGTTACAAGAAACTCTGGGTATACGGTTACATTTTAGTACCGTATTTCATTTTCAGATGGATGATCAATCTAAACATATGATTCAGAATTTGGAAGATGTTCTTCGATGTTGTGTACTTGAAGTTGAAGGTAACCAGGAAAGTATTTGCCTCTGGTTGAATTTTCTTATTGTAACAATTAACAGTCTAGTATAAAATTATACTATGCGAGGCTTTATATGGCCACAAATGTAAAACTCCGGTGTTTTGGATTGAGTTTAGCGAGAAAAGATATATGTAGTAGGTTTGATTCTTTGAAACCGAAGAAAGATGAAAGTGATTTGAGACAGTTTAAAAATAGCATTTGATCGTTAGAAATCCGATGTGAATCCGAAATGAAAAGAAATGGAGTTTCAGATTGGCGACAAAATATTTTTTAAAGTTTCGCCATGGAAGAAAGTTCTCCAGTTTGGCAGTAAAGGCAAATTAATTCTGCGGTTTAATGGGTCATATGTGATCATTGAAAAGAATTAGACATGTTGCGTATTGATTGGTATTATTATTAGAGTTCTACAAAATTCACAATGTTTTATGTGTATATGTGTTATGACAATATCAATCAGACCCGTCATCTGTTACTTTTTTGATAAAGATTGAAATTCAGCTTGGCAGGACTTACAGTGAGTGACTGGTTGAAATTCTAGCATGTGAAGTGAAAGAAACGAAAAATAAAAAAGGTAGCTTTAGTAAATGTTTTTGACAATGACATGATTCAGAGGGAGCTACCTAGGAACTGGAGGAAACTATGAGAGAGTAATGTCTGAATCTCTTTATTGGTAAAATTTTCGAGGACGAAAATTTCTTAAGGGGGAGAGTTCTAATAGCCCAATTTCGGTGAAATCAGAACAGTAGTCTCGGGACCACAAATCCAAGCCAAAAAATAAAATTTTATTTTATTTTATTATATGGTTCGTATTATGACAGACATGTCAAGTGAAAATTTTGATAAGAAAATTTTATCAATTAAGTGTTTAATTACGAGAAGGACAAAATTGCATAAAATGCAAAAGTTGGATTCTAGTAGCTAGAAGAATCAAATAGCTGTGGAATTCAAACTTAAGATCCTTATATGGTAATTAGACATTAATAAAAAGTATGTAGATATTTTGGTGACTCATCCATGTAAATTTAGAAAAAGGGCAATGACTAAATTGAAAAGTGAAAATATTTAATTAATTAAAGGATGATAAAAAGAAAATATCATCTTATTTTGTCATCTTCAACCCCAAAATTATATGGAAACCATAGGAGAGAGAGAATAAACTTTCAAGGCTTAATTGGGTAAGTTTTCTTGTCTTGTTTTTAGCAATTTTGATATTTTTGAATCTGGGATAGTCTAATCTATCTATTTGGGGGATTAATTTGAAAAGTTATCAAGGTATGAAATTTGGGTAATGAATGAATATGCTGAAAATTAGAAATTTATGGTAGAAAGTGGAAGGTTGTTGATAGATGATGATATTTGTACAAGGACTTTATTTAATAAATATATGTTCATTCTTGATTATAAACTCAAAATGAACTATTATGAAATTATACTTGAAATAATGAAATGAATTATGCATGTTGAATGAATACATTTGTGGGAAGCATATCTGCTTGGAAACTTGATTGTTGTTAAGCCCATATATGATTTGATGTTATTATGGAATATATGACTAACAAAGGCAATGGGAATGTGTGTAGGGCTTGAGGTCAAATTGATTGATTATGCCTTGCATAGTTACCTCAAAATAGAATGCATGGTATGTTAAGTACCATGTTATACGAACTTGCTAAGCATTTTATGCTTACTTAGTTTTATTTTCCAGTTTTAGAGTAAATCGGAAGCTTGTTGGATTGGAAGCTCGGCGGGGATCACTCACACTATCCATCGACCTATGTTGGTACAATATGGTAAAGTAATTATGGTTAAAATGGCATGTATAGGATATATTGGCCATATTAACATGTAATTGAAAATGATGCTAGTAATCTAGCCATTGGAATGGCTAGTAATGGTTTGTTTTGATATACTTGTAATGTCAAACTATGGTAGCTACATATATGTTAAGTAGTTGATCAAATTATGTCTAACTTGAAGACTTAACTAAGGTAAGATTATAGACATGTATGCATGTAATGGTATGCTATGATGAATGATAGAATTTGTTTATTTTGAATGCTTGGAATGATTGGTATTGTATGTGTGCTTTAAGTCCACGTCATGGGTGTGTTTTTTTGGTTAGAAATGAAGTTAGAAATGGCTTTATTTTGTCCACATGGGTAGACACACGGGCGTGTGTCTAGACCGTGTGTGACACACGGCCGAGTACATGGGCATGTCATTAGGCCGTGTGTCCCCTGCACATAAATTTTGAGAAACAAAATGCTTAGAATTGAGCAAACGGGCTGAGACACGGGCATATGTCTCAGCCGTGTGTGCTACACGGCCTAGAACACGTGCGTGTGTCTTGGCCATGTGAAACATGCACTTAATTTCGAATTGAATGAATTAACCACAAGGCCTAGTACACGGGCATGTGGCATGGCCATGTGCACAAGTCAGAGAGTTACACAGGGTCGAACACGGCCTATAGCACGGGCATTTTCTAGGGTCACACGGGCATGTCCCTTGGCCCACACAGACGTGTGAGCCTTGTAACTTGAAAATTTTGTAAAATGTCACGAAAAATTCTTAGAGTTCCTAATTAAGCCCCAACTCGATTCTAATGCTTGTATTGGGCCTCGAGGGTCTAATTAAGGTGTGCTTTGAATGATCTCGGTTAATGAATAGTAATTTACAAGAATTATCTGAAAAATGTTCTGAAAGTTCATGTAATGCTCTGTAATCCTGTTTTGGCGACGGATACGAGTTAAGGGGTCTTACAATTCTAATCGAAATATAAATAGATCTAATTAGTACTTTAACTGGATTATAGTACGAAGCATCAAAAGAAAGATTTTTGATAAACTATCCTAATAACAATAAGAAAGGAAATAAAAGAAAAGTAAATAAATGAGAAATGAGAAATCAAATAATAAAAAATATATCAAATCTAGGCATGGGTGATTAGCTCGCTTTGGTAGTCATAATCAACTATAGTCTCAGGCATGCTTGTTCAATAAACTAGTCAATACCCTAGCAAGATCTTCTGATTCGTTCATTGAAATATTGAGTCTGTAAGAACTACTTATTTTTTGATCTTACGGTCTAGACCGATTTAGGGTTAAGGTGTTCACGAATAGGCCATACCAAATTTGGGTTAATTCCCACCTTGATGACTTCCTAAGGTTATCAGGCCTAGGGTTTAGATTCTTCCTTTCTTGAATAGCTGATCCGTTAAGAAATCCCTACAAAATAATTAATTATTCATGCATCCACTCACTAATCCCCCACAGGAGGATAAGTTCCTCATGGATCTAATAAACAATATAAACCTGACGGAAAGAATAAACATAAAGAAAAATTCAAGAATAAAGTTTAGAAGAAGCCTGATTTGTTATTGAATTTAAATGCAAAATCCTCATAGGGTTTGACAGTAATTCCAAAATCTGATTTCTACACAAAAGTACATAACAAGAACGAAAATAAAATCTAAAACCTAAGAAAAGAGAAAAACTAAAGAAAAAACCTAAAGAGAAAATTATACAATATGAAAGGTGTGTATAACATGTGTTAAATGAGTCTATTTATACATATTAAGGTGGTTGTCATCCTTAACCCTAGGTTAGCTGCCTTCCTTACGCTTAACATTTGTTTGTGCGAACCAAAACGACCCTAGCTCGTAATTATTTCCCATATAGTGGAGATGTCAGACACACAAGGTCCTGTGTCGCTACATCAAAGGTAGTATGCTCAGTTTCAGGGTGTCTTCAGGGGTATGTCGCGACATCCATAGGCAATGTCGCAACATTGAAGGTAGTCTTGGCATTTTTCTATTCTATTCCCTATGTTACATCATCCAATGCTCCATGTTGCAACCTAACAACCGGTATCGAGTTAATATGCCTTCTAATGGTCTTCCGCACACTCACAAAATATATTAGCTCACCTTTAGGCCTTATTCAGCCTCTAAGACCAACAAAAGACTCAAATTACACATTTTATTAAACTTAAATATGGAAATGTAATTAAAACACAACTAAAATGTTTATTTCAAGCTCTTAAAGTGCGAAAACTAGTTTAATTTGCTATATTGAATTAAGAAAGACAAGTAATTAAGACTTAGGATTAAAACTAAAACAAAAACAAGTTTTTTTTTTACACATTTTATAGGTGTTTTGACCCAATAGGCCAATACTGTACCACCTTCCACCTGGTCCAGTCGCCCAACCTGAGCTATAAGGTATTACAATTGTAAAACATTAACATTGTTCGCTCACTAGTCATAAATGACAAAATAAATCATTTCATAATTAAAATACAATAATTTCCATATTAATTGATCATATCTGAATATAAATCGAGCATGCAAAGCATTTAAAACAAATCGAGAACAATTCTAGACTAAACTAAAACTTTTACAAAAATTTATATAAAAAGTGAAAATAAGGGTCACATGGCCGTGTGACCAGACCATGTGACAGAGCTTGGCCCGTGTGGCTCAAGAACATGGCCGCTTAGCAAAACCATGTAACAAACTATGTCTGTGTAACTAAGGGTCACACGGCCATGTAACTAATTGTGACCGTGTGGACAAACTTGCACCACAAATCAAAGAGACCACATTGTCGTGTCATGTAACCATATGGGACACACGACCCTATGCTAGATCATGTCACAGGCCATGTGTGCCTAAAAACACCTCCAACCACAAGCCAAATCACAAAGAGTTTCTTAAGTTCCAAGCCATGCATTGACCAGCATTCAAATCTATTCAAAATGTGTCAAAACAAGCCAAAATATATCAACTCATAATTAACTTATGTGCCTAACCAATATGCCTTCAATGACACCAAATTTCAAACATGTTAATCTTATTCAACCATCAACTAAGTTCCAAATACCATACGCCAAAATCATCCTTCTCTACCACTTTCAAATATAAAACATATTCCATCTTAATGTCGTAAGATACCAAAACAAAATGGCCATTTCATGGCAAATAATCAAGATAAACTAAAAATCTAACATTCTATACTTATTCAACCATCAAAATTTTCATCACTTTCTCATATTCACATTCTTGAAACTAAGTTCACTGAATTATCCAAACCTATGAATCTGTGCAAATGTAACATGAACAATACCAAATAGATTTACACCATCACAACCATCAACCCGACCATTAAAGCTTACCACTTATACATTGGTTCATATACCAAAAGGCTCAAAATATAACCAAATGTTTATAGTATATATTTATACCAAAACTTTATCTACACGCCACTTATAACCGAGTTGAAATAAGTATAGCTCCAAAAGTGTTGACGAATAGTGTGATCTCTAAAAGTAATCCAATCGACAGCTTAAATTTGATGATTTATAAGAAAGAAAAACCAAAGCGAGGTAAGCTTGCATAAAGCTTAGTAAGTTCATATAATTAAATGCAACATACTTGTCATTTAGAAGCATACCAATTAAAATTAACATAAAAAAATAAAATTTCTTGCCATGTTCCATATTTCTTACCATGTCAAATGGTTAGTCATGATCATTTAATATTAACTAAGCTATTGTACAACATAACATATATGCCAAATTGCATTTAATGAATAATTAACATTTCATGCCATAATAATTCAATTCCTTTCAATTCATTAGCTATTTTGCCTAAAGAACTATAGTAAACTGACTTCAGATATGTAGGAGGGTAATGCTCACACAAGCTAACAAACAAGACATTAGCCAACACACGATGTTACTCAGACAAGCTTTCAAGAATCTACAACACATGCAGGATCTCAAGCCATTGATATGGTATCCATCACAGATACATAGTACTTGATAAATATAACACTGGCTCAGAATGCCTAATACTGTAACAACAGTACAAAGTACCTGAAATTGTAATCACCGACAACTAGTACCTAAAATGCCCTAATGGCATGTCATTTATATCCTAGCTATTCACTAAATTCACACGACCTTTGACCTATATACTATAATACTTTAATGATATTAACCATATACCAAGATCATTTTAATACCAACTTTCCATAGCATAACATATTTCAATTGAACAAATACAAAAGTTATATTTTGTTTTTCAAGTATTTGATCACATTTGCAAACTTACATTGATCAACCATGTTTATTATACACATATACACATACAGATATATACAACTATGATTTTAACATTAATAAGCATAAGAACATCTAATATGAACTTACCAAAATGCAGTAGTTACCAACACTTCGGCAACAACTATTCAACGACTTTTCCTTCTCGTGATTATTAATTAATTGATTCGTTTCTTGATCTAAATATAATAATTTAATTCAATTTACCAAATCAAATATCGTAAAACACTTAAATTTACATATTTGACCCTTAATTAGCATTTTACACTTTTACCCAAACTTTTATCTTTATTCAATTTAGTCCCTAAACCCGAAACTTTAAAATCTATCACAAATTAACCAAATCAATACTAGCCAAATTTTATATAATCCCTATACAACCCATATTAATCAATTTTTCACAAGAATTCTTGTAACTTTACTATTTTAACAATTTAGTCCTTAAACTTTAAAATCAACGAAAACCACTTTACAAAATTATCCTATCTAACTATCAAGCTTATCAATCTATCATCGAACTTGAAAAACATCATAAATTCATTGTGACTTGTCTTCATATCTAACTGAAAATCAAAATAAGCCATAATAACCCAAACATAACTTGATATTCAATTTTGACCTGTTGACATGCTAGACATCTTGGTACAAACTCTGAAATTCCACGTTTCATTTTCAACCACCAATAACTCTGTCTCAAGTCATTACACATTTTTTGCTGCCTGGTTTAAATCAAATAGATGCTTCTATGAACCTCGGGTAAGATGTCTCGTATAATCTTAGAATTGTTTGCATACATATACGATTTTAGAAATATAGACTATTATCATAATCTATACTGAAATTAGTGATCTGATCATTTTGAATCTACTCTCGTTTTTCTTTGAAGAATTAATGGTTTAACTCTCAACTCTGTAATAGTTGAACTAGCATAATTCAAGGTCATCTGAGTTAAACATTACTAAAAATAATGAACTCCTTCTTGGATTGAGGCCGATTCAGTACAGGAGCTTCTGTAAATAAAGTTTTCAACTAGTCAAAACTCTGCTGGCACTTATCTGACCAAACAAATTCAACATTTTTCCTGTAATAGCTTCTTCATCAGCAATACAATTACCAAGAAATTCTTAATAAATTGTCTGTAATACAAATTCTTAAATGCTAAGCATGCTTTGAATCAGTTTTATAACTTATCAATATATCATCAATAAAAACAACAACAAACCTTTCAAGATGGGGCTGAAAAACCTGATTCATCAAATTCATAAATGATGTGGGAGGATGAATCAATTTAAAAGGTATAAATAGAAACTCATAATGTCTATAATAGGTTTTAAATACTGCAAATAACCAGATCGAAGATCTCTCTTCAAGAACATTGTAGCACCTTTCAATTGATCGAACAAATCATCAATACATGGCAACAAATATTTCCTCATTATCATGACTTTATTCAACTGCCGATAACCTAAACTTAATCTCATCGACCTGTCTTTCTTTTTCACAAACAAAATCGATGAGCTCTAGGGTGATGCACTTAATTGAATAAAACCTCTATCAATTAATTCTTGTAATTGAGATTTTAATTCTTTTAATTCTGCTGTAGTCATTTTGTATAGAGAAATCGAGATTGGAGCAATTCTTGACACTAATTCTTTACTAAACGCAACTTCTCGCTCTAGCAGTAAACTCAAAAATTCCTCGAGGAAAACATCTGTAAACTTACAAACTGTCAGTACTTGATCATCTTTTGTTTCTGATACTATAGAATCCAGGATATTAGTTAAAATGCATTATAGCCTTTTTGAATCAATTTTGTGTGGATATTGTTGAAATAATAAAAGAAACACAATCAGACTTTACATAATTAATAAAAATTACTTCACCATTCTGATATCTCAAATTAGTTTGTTTCTGTTTGCAATTCAAAGCAATAACATCAAGAGCTGAGGCCTTCTCGCACACACTGATCACAAAAGCTCCCACAGGAGCTTGAGCTTCAGATCAAACTACTGTATCTTTCGTCCCACTTCTACTAACTCAAGCGGTGCCACTATTTCCTTATTTTTGCATTTAGTAGATGTAGCAATAAGATTTGCATTCTGATCTCTATTCAACTCAGCTCTATTCGGGCATTCTTTCTTGAAATGATCAGGAGATTCACAAATAAAACAGGATCTGCCTTTCAATCTATGTAATACCCCTTACCTGTGTCTGATGCCGGGACAGGGTACGGGGAATTACCGGACTTAAACATAGCTATAAAATTTCCTTTAAATACAAAACTATACATACACATGCAACTGGTCCCTTATACGGGCCTACAAGGCCCAAAACAAACATCGGGGTGGTTCGGGACTAAACCGAGAACTTCTAAAAATTTTACAACACTTAGAGAAATTTTTCATATTTAGAGAGTCACAAGCCCGTGTGGCTTGGGACACACACCTGTCTTCAGCCCGTGTAACTCTTTGTTTATGATATCAGTGACGAAATAGGGTCACACGGCCAAGACACATGCCCATGTGCTAAGTCGTGTCTTCCACATGGCTGAGACACACGGCCGTGTCTCTATCTGTGTGGCCAACACTTAGGCTATTTTCCAAGCCTTGGTCAACCTTAATCCCTCACACACTTATACAACATCAAAGGCATATATCATGGCATCCATGTCATCATACTTGTATTTCTCATACTCATTTTATATCAATTCTAGACATACCAAATCATATTCATTTGGCCTTGTCATCTTCACTACCACTTATACCCTTATACCACCACTTATACCCTTATACCATGGTTTTCTTCATGCTGATTTCTCAACTTAGTCATCCAGCATTTATAGTAATGTCTAATTCATATCCTTAATGTCACATATCAGACACTTACATTAACATGTTTCCATAAGACATTCCACACTAATTTCATTCTTCATTAACACTATTAACTTACTCTAAATTTACACTTTTATACTAAGAATATGGTCACATCTATTGATCAAAGTTCATCCATCAAATATACATACCATATCATATACATTCATCGATACCAAGCCATCACAACATGCACATCATCAAGACATTAGATCAGTAATGCAAAATCAATTAGGTTTACAACCCAATGATCAAATATAAGCCATATCTCATGGCTCTATACAAATGAATCATTATAAGCCAACTCAATTGGCCAAATAATGAAACACATATCATAAAGTATTAAGTCTCTATACATGCCACTCACTTCAAAACACTTAAGGTTTATTAATACCCCAACTTGATAATTTGATAGTGTGACGCTGCCTCCAACGATCTCCAACCCCGAGCTAACCTGACAACACAAAAGAAATGGAAAGGAGGGGGTAAGCTTTATAGCTTAGTAAGTCCGTAAGAAAATAATAATAAGCAATTTATTAACGTGCTTTTTCCAAATTCTTACAACATAGTTTCATGGTAACACAATCGAAGTTGCATATAATTCTACTATTTGCTCATATTCCAGTCAAGCTGTCTACTCGAGTCATAGTCACTAAATTATTAATATCTTGAGCAACAGAACTCCAAATTAAGATCAGCTAATTTCTGTGAAACTAGACTCACATATATTCTTAACATAAAATTTTTAGTATTTTTGGTCTAGCCAATAAGTACAGTTTATTCTATAAAGTCTCCCCTGTACTGCTATTTGATAGTTTCAACCCTACTTCACTAAAAATTAATTATCTCATCGTATGTGATTTGGATGATCTTCCCGTTTGTTTCTATTGAAAATAGATTCATTAAGAACTTATTCATATCATTTCTAACCCATAATTATTCTTGTACAACTTTTAGTGATTTTCCAATGTTTAAGATAGGAGAGCTCGAAATCACTCTGACCCTATCTCAAAAAAATTTAAATATCTCATAATATAAAATTCTTTTGCTTACACGATTTCCTATATATGAAAATAGACTCAATAATATTTAATTTTATATCTTATTCAGTCTCTAATTCAATTTACACAATTTTTGGAGGATTTTCAAAGTCGAACAACTGCTGCTGTCCAACACTATTTTAGTGCAATATAATGATAACTATCATAAGTTCATTTTCAACTAATCATGAACTCACCATCTCATGAATTCCATGTTCACTTACACAATGTAAATTAGCATGATATTGCAACAATATTCATAATCATAATTCATACATCTTAGCTCACTAAGGTCTCGACATTTCAAAATCTTAATAACCATGAGCTTAGAGATTCACGTACATACCTGTACAACATATTCTTACTCATATTACTCCACTTCTTAACCAAAATCTTGAATGGTCTGTTGAACCGCCTGAAATAGGATCGACATGTCGACGCCATATCCCAGATATGGCCTTATACGAAGTCTCATATCAGTGTTGATGCCATGTCCCAGGCATGGTTTTACACTAGCACACATATCATCGCCGATGCCATGTCCCAGACATGGTCTTACACTGGCACACATATCAACGCTGATGCCATGTCCCAAACATGGTCTTACATTGGCACACATATCAATGTCGATCTCATGTCCTAGACATGATCTTACACTAGCACACATATCAACGCTGATGCCATGTCCCAAACTTACACTGGCTCTCATCTCTGATGCCGATGCCATGTCCCATACATGGTCTTACACGGGATCTCATTAACCATGGTGTCATGATATCCGAATCCTAATCATTCCTCAGGGTCACTTGGGGCTTCTTCGAATACACATCTCATCGAAACTTGTCCCTAGGACCGAATCATATATCTCATGATGGTAATTAAGCTCATGATTTCAAGTAATGTTAATAATCATGATAATCGCTTTTTAACACAAAATCACAATTCATCACATTGTCATCACACATCATAGACATATTGTAGATCACTTCTTATGCATAGCATACAATAACCTTTTACTCAACAAGTTCAAATCAACTTACCAATTTAGATTCAGTCACAATCAACGTTAACATTGTCGTAGGTACTTACTTGTCAAATTCTCATCGTATACATACGTATGACAACTCATTCAATTTATGAGATAATAATATAATTTACAATTCAAGTATGACATTGCATTATTATTATTATTACCACACGAACTTACCTCGAATCCGAGCATGGCTAATTATTTCATTTTAGTCCATAATCTCGTACCTTCCCGATTTAAGTCTGAATCTTGTTTTCCTTGATCTACAATACCACATTCTGCTTTCTAATTAGTCACATTATTCATCATGACCCAAAAATCATATTATGAAAAGATTATGTTTTTGCCACTAAACTTTGTCATATTTTCACTTTTCCCTTATGCTCGTAAAATGATTTTTATTCAATTTCTTTGCACTTTAAGCCTAATCGAACCATTTTCATAACTATTGCAGCCCACAATTTCCACTAAATCACACTTTTATGACATTTTTTTTACAAAATGGTCTTTTTAGACATTTTCACCGAAAATCACTTAGTAAAAGTTGTTTATTTAACACCCAACATTCATTTTCTACCATTAGACATCAAAACACATGCATATCACTCATGGGTAAATTTTCAAACATGAATCCTAGCTCAAAATAATGGTAGAAATAGGTAAATCGAGTTATGGAGACTTCAAAAATGTAAAGAACATTAAAAGTCGGACTAGGATGCACTTACTATGGAGCTTGGAAGCTTGAACCAAACCCTAGCCATGATGGTAGATTCGGATGGAACAAGAAGAAGATGGACAATTTGGCTTATTTTGGCTTTTTAATTCTTTTAATTATTAGATTACCAAAATGCCCCTAACTTAAAAATATTTTATTTCACCTATTTCATGCCTAGTTTTGTCCAACAAATTTACCAATGGTCTAATTGCCATGTAAGAACCTCCAATTTAAAATTTCATAACAATTGGATACCTCTAGCATGTAGAACTCAACTTTTGCACTTTTTACAATTTAGTCCTTTTAGCTAAATTGAGTGCCCAAACGTCAAAAATTTCGAACGAGATTTTCACAAAATCATCCTGTGAAATTGTAGACCATAAAAATATAATAAAAATAATTTTTATTACATCGGATTTGTGGTCCCGAAACCACTATTCTGACTAGGCCCAAAATCAAGCTATTACAATCTACACACTCCAAAGTGATTTCGACCACAATGTTTGCATTCAAGTCTATTTGCATTCCGAACGCTAATATTCAAACTTGCATAAACATACCATTTCAAGCATCGTAGATTACCTAACCAATATGCCATTCAAAGGCACCACAAATATACCAAAACATAACATGCCAAAACAAGTTAACATTACCTTATTTCAAGTATCATAACCTAGTTCAATTACTTACCAAAATGTACCACAAATTGACCATTATCAGACCAGTCTAAACATACCATAAAGGCCTTAATTATAAGCATTGGAAAGTGACCAAAAATGACAAAGGTTGGTAAACATTAAAGTGAAACAACCAAACATTAATTTTCAAGTCTTAAACATATCAAAGCACCATTATAAAACATCCTATACATGCCATTATTAACCTTGCCCAAAATATAAAAAACCACTGAAAAGACTTCTAGATAATGTGATAGATCTTCGACAATTTCCAAACCGATCGAGCTTCTGATAATCTATAAAACATAGGAAAGAAACTACGTAAGCAATGAGTGCTTCGTAAGATTGTATAAACCTTAGACATGCATACCATTTCAATAATACAATAAATAGATTAAACATAATTCAACACCAATTCCATAAGCTTAGCAAAACCTAATCAATATAACCAACTCGCAAGTTAGTATGTCTATCCATAACATAATGAAATCAACCATAAGTTATTTAAATTTCCATGCGTACAACATCATTTAGTTCATCAATCCTTTCATTTAGTCATGATTCAATCCATTTGCATACTTACCATTTTGTTCACTTTTCTTGTCCATTGAAGCATCTAGAATTACATCGGATACACGGGAGAGATCACACAAAGTATGCCTTTACATATAATCGTAACATTTATTTTACATAAATGCTCACACGAGCTGTGAAATGGGTCTACTCACACAAGCTTTGGAGAATCCACAACAAATGCAAGACTTCAGCCATTGGTAGGGCATTCAAGACCAGCACTCGAAACATGAAATTCCTAATGACATGTCATTTGTATATTAAGAATTCCTAAGGTTCAACTGAGACTCAGTATTTATTAATTCATCATAAAATTCATACATTTGTAAATTGATTCATTTATATCAAAAAAACATAATAAACATTCAATTTTAAACAGTGTTTAAGTGATTACAGTTCATACGAACTTACCTTGATAGCTAGGGCATAGTAGTTAGATCAAACTAATCCAAAGCTTTAGCTTTTCCTCGTTCTAATTCCGACCGTGGTTTATCTTGATCTAAATAGGTAATTTCAATCAATTAAATACTTTTAGTATTCAATTTAATCCATAGTTCATATTTATACAAAATTACCAATTTGCCCTTAACATTTTAACTTTTCACAATTTAGTCCTGATGCTCATAACTTAAAATCTAACCATTTTAACCTAAATCCATGTCAATCAAAGATGCAAGAGACCTTGAAGCAACCGATATTTACCATCATTTCACAATAAAACCCTAGAATTTATACTGTTAACAAATTAATCCATATTTCCAAAATTCATCAAAAATCACTTAACAAAACTTGTTTATTTTTCAACAAAGATTCATAATCTATCAATTAGCATCAAAATTCATTCAAAATAATTCATGGTAAGTCCCTTAAATTTTAACGGTTTTACAAATTAACCCTTGGGCTGGCTAGATTAAGCTAAAATAGACTTAAAAACATAAAAATCATTAAAAATGAGACCGAAATCACTTACCATGCAAGCAATTGAAGTGGTCAAACATTAGAACCCTAAAATGGATATTATTTCTTTCAGATTTTGGTGGAGAAGAAAATGGAAGAAGATGAAGCCATTTTGGTTTTATTTAATTTAGGTTTTAATTATTCAATTACCTTTTTAACCTTTAAAAACTTTCAAAATTTCATTAAAACCATGTCCATAAACATCCACTATCTCATTAATTGCTATATTACCATTCAAGTCCTTTAGTTTAAGATTTCATAGTCATTAGACCCCTTTAGCAGTTAGAACTCAACTTTTACACTTTTTACGATTTAGTCCTTTTTACTTAATTAACCATTAGAGCATCAAAATTTCTTAACGAAATTTTAATATGACCTTAATATAATATCGTAGGCACTAAATAAATAATAAAATAATAGTTTACGTATCAAAATTTTGGTCCCGAAACCACTGTTTCTGACATCACTGAAAATGGGCTGTTACAGTAACATTGGTACGAAGTACTTAAAACTGTAATCATCAACAACTAGTGCTTAAAACACCCTAATGGCATGTCATTTGTATTCTATCTATTCACTAATTTCAAAGGGCTTTAACCTGTATACTATAATCCTTTCTTGATATTAACCATATAACAAGATCATTTTAATACCAACTTCCCATAGCATAACATGTTTCAATCAAACAAATATAAAAGCCATATTTTTCCATTCAAGTCTTTGATCACATTTGCAAACTTACCTTGATCAACCATGTTTATTATACACACACACACACACACACACACACACACACACACACACACACACACACATATATACAACTATGATTTCAACATTAATAAGCATAAGAACATCTAATACGAACTTACCAAAACACAGTAATTACCAAAACTTCAACAACGACTAGTTAACGACTTTTCCTTTCCTGCAATTCTCAACTGTCTGATCCATTTCTTGATTTACATATAATAATTTAATTCAATTTACCAAATCAAATATTTTAAAACACTTAAATTCACATATTTGACCCTTAATCAATATTTTACACTTTTACCCCAAACTTTTATCTTTTATTCTATTTAGTCCCGAAACTTTCAAATATATCACAATTTAACCAAAACAATGCTATCCAAATTTTAAATTATCCTTATATAGTCCATATTTATCAATTTTTCACAAGAATTCATGTAACTTTAGCATTTAAACAATTTAGTCCTTAAACTTTCTACTAATTCATATAAGAAAATCTACTAATCCAAAACTTTCCCTTTTCCTCGATCTAGCTTCGAATTTGAGTTATCCGGATTTATATAAATGAATTTAATCATCAATTTATCACATTTCATTTTCATTTGGACTCAATTTACATATTAAACAAATTTAACATTTTGCCCCTAAACTTTTCATAAATTCCAATTTCGTCCCTAGGCTCAGAAAATGAAATTCGTGCAATTTATTCCTTATTCCAAGCCTAAATGAAATTTTAGTATAAAATTTACAGCAAATGTATTCTATAAAATTCATTATTTTTCTTCAATTTTCACAACTTTTCAATTTAGTCCCTAAATCACAATTTCATCAAAATTCATTTTTTAAAAGTTGTTTATCTATTAACAACCTTTCATTTTCTACCATAAATTTCAAATTTTTTAGCATATTCATCAATGGAAAAATTTCTATACTTTGATAACTTTTCAAATTGATCCCCAATCTATATAGATTAGGTTATCCTGATCTCAAAAATATAAAAATTACTAAAAACGAGACAAGAATACTTACCCAATTAAGCTTGATTAGTTTCTTCTCTCTCTCCTAGGGTTTCCATGTATTTTGGGGATGAAGATGATAATAATAAGATGATATTTCTTATTTTTTAATTTATCATCTTTTAATTATTTTGATTTCGAATTTAGTCCTTACCCTTTTTCTACATTTCCATGGATGATTCATCAAAAATATCTAATAACTTTTCATTAATGGTCTAATTACCATATAAGGACCTCAAGTTTGAATTTTATAGCTATTTGATCCTTCTAGCTACTAGAATCCAACTTTTGCATTTTATGCAATTTGGTCATTTCCGTAATTAAGCACATAATCGATAAATTTTCTGTAACACCCTGAATTTGGGCCTAGAAGTTTTGGGCCTTGAGCATGGAAGCGGTTGAAGGCAGCTTATAATATTTTGTTGTATGTGTAATTTCGCTAATGAAGGCTTGTTTTAGTGGTTAAGTGTGCTGAGAAGTGTTTGAGAAGTCCTGGGTTCAAATCTGGACTCTAGCAAAAATTTTGGTTTAAGGTGAATCAAACCCTGGGTGTAGTAGGTAGGCCTTAAGAATATTGTTGGGGAAATTGTACCACAAAAAGCCTTGTGGTCTAGTGGCAAAGTAGTGCCACATAAGAGGCAGGAAGGTGGCATCATAGAGTTGGTAAGGAGGTCCAGGGTTCGAAACTCATGGCAATCAAAGAGCATTTATTTTGCTATGTTGGGACGGCAAGAGTTGGTGTTGGGTTTAAACTCTGGTGATGAAGGGATCCCACATCGGGAAGCTAACATAAGAGTGGATGTGAAGCTGGCTTTAAATAGAGAGAACCATGAGGAGAGTAAATGTACCTTTCTTGGCTGATCCCTTTCGCTTTATGGCGTGCTCGTTTGGGTTGGGCGTCGGCTAAGAGTGCTAGAAACGCCGATTAACTCCAATCTCCTATCAGGTGTGTATTTCTCACTACTCTAGCTATAGATTGGCTACTTTGGCCCACGATGGGCCGAAAGGGGCCATGTGGGCCCAATGGGCCTACGGGCCCAATTGGATAAGTTGTTTGATTGTGTAGTAAATATTGGACTAGGCTAGGTGAATCTCATATCTGTGGCTAGATTTGGGCTAAAAGGGCCACACGTGTGACAACCCGAATTAGGGCCTAATCGGAATAGTGGTTTCGTGACCACAAATCCGAGATAGAAATAATTGTTTTATAATTATTTTGGGGTTTATGATATGATTGCATGATTGTGTGAAAATTTCGTGATGAAATTCTATGCCTAAAGTGCTTAAATTGAAAGTAGGGACTAAATCGAATAAGTTGCAAAATTTGCATCCCGAAGTTTTAGTATGAAATTGTTTTGTAATATTAATTAGGAGGTCTTAAATAGCAATTTGACCAATTTTAAGTTCATGGACAAAATTAGGACATGGAAGGAATTTTTGAAAGTTTAGTAAGGAGGGCATTTTGGTCATTTGGATATTAAATGAAATAAAATGGGAAAAATAACACAAAATTGATCATCATCCTCCTTAGTTGCTGCCGAATTCTCCCTCTCTCCATAGCTAGGGTTTCTTCAATTTTCAAGCTCCATAGTAAGTGATTCCAAGCCCGCTTTTAATGTTCTTTACGTTTTGGAATCCGGAAGCTCGATTAAGCTTATGCTAGTAATAATTTAACCTAGGGTTCACATTTGGAAAAATACCCATAGGTGAAATTTGTGTATTTTGATGTTTTATGATAGAATATGAGGTTTTAAATTATGTTAAATAACTTGTGCTACTCGGTTTTAAGTGAAAACGAGTAAAAGCAGATAATCGGTAAAAATACCTATTGTTCATAACTATATGATAGAGTGAGAATTTGATGTTGTTGTAGAAGAGAAAATGTTCAGCATATCATAAAATATAAGAATAAGGGCTGAAATTAAATTCCGAGCCTAGGGAAAAATTGTAATTTTGAAAAGTTAGGGGCAAAATGTAATTTTTCCATGATGTGATTTTTGGATTGAAATAAATAGTATGAGTATTAAATGAGCTAAATGTGTTATTATAGATCAAGAAAGACGCGAATTGATCTCGAGCGGGGAAGGAAAAAGTTTTGGACTAAATTGCAAAATTTCCACATTTTGCACCAAGGTAAGTTTGTATGTAAATATTACAATAATTTCATGTACATTCTTATATTTCAGTCTATTAAATATACTAGCTGATGTTAAAATATAAATCGACTATTGGAAGAATGGAAATAAATATAGAGAGAGATCCGGTTGAACATTCGGAGAGATCGAATGAAATAGAGGGAGCGTAGCTAGGTCACATGTATGATGCTGAGTGCACAACATGTGTACAAGAAAGCTACGAGACACCCTGTAGTAGCTAGGTCACATGTGTGATACGAGATGTATCCCATGTAGACAAGAGAGCTACGTGAAAGATAAATGTAGCTAGGTCGCATGCGTGATTCCAAGTGAAGGACACCATGTAGACAAGAGAGCTACGTGAAAGATAAATGTAGCTAGGTCGCATGCGTGATTCCAAGTGAAGGACACCATGTAGACAAGAGAGCTACGAGACAAATCGGTTGGGTTGCATGAGTGGTACTAAGTGTTCACCATGTGTACAAGAGAGCCGAACTAAACGAAGTATGATGGTGGGGCTGTGTGCTGAAACCATTAAATATCGAGGATTGATCCGAATTGTTCAACGGGATGGTTTTGTGGTGATATTGTGGTTTGGACCTACACTTATGGTGAATGAAATGTGGTGAAAATGATTTGTGGTATATACATATATAAGATAAAATGAGGTTAGCATAAAGAATGTGTGAAAGAGTGAAATTAGCATTAAAACTGTTTTTAGATGGTAGCAGTGATGTGATTTTGAAAAATCACCAAAAATAGGAGGAATATAATTAGAGGTTGAATGAGATGTGAAATTAAAGTTTAATGAGTCTACTTTCATATAAAAGAAACAGAGCAAGCAAAGGAATTCTATATTTTGAGATATTTACAATTGTATGTGACTTGCTCAGGATGAATACGTGATCCCCTGTTCCAACTTTGAAAAATCATTAAAAATTGTACAAAGCAAATTAAGAAATATAGTTTACATTACTAAATTCCTTATTGAGACTAGTTTTAAATGAAACAGACTTCAGGGTTGTTTGAATTGTGTACTGAGAGAAATTCAATTTGTAGTGAACAGAGGTCAGATCAGTCTAGCTGTGTAACAGGGAAACTTTAACTAATAAACTGTACTAATCGGCTGAACCAAAATTATAGAAAAAATTAGCAAAAAGCTTTATGAGTCTAGATTCAGGAAATTTTACAGATTTGAATTTCGAGTTTTGTAACTCGAGTTATGATTTATTTAGTGAATATGACGCAGCAGAGACAGCTTAATCAAAGTGGAATGAATAGTGAAGTTAAAGATGATATACTTGAATTGTTGTGTAAACATGTTAGATTTTTTTTTTTAATTAGTATTTACATACTTACTTACTAAGCTATAAGCTTACTTTGTTTCTCTCTTTTGTCTTATAGTGTTCTTCGCTTGCTCGGGAGTTAAGGATCGTGAAGATCTATCCGCACTATCATACTTTAGGGTATTTGAACTAAACGTTTTGAATTATGGCATGTATAGTAGGCTTAATTATTTTGTTACGTGTCATATTTGTCTAGGTTTAAAATATTAGTTACAAGATTTCGACCAGCTAATTTGTACAAGCCATTAAAGTTGGCTAATATTGTTCAAGACATATATTATACGATGCACTATCAAATTGGATGACATATTTATATTTCAGTTACGTTTAATGGTATGTGTTATGTTCTGGTAATACCTTGTATCCTGTTCCGGCGACGGTAACGGGTAAGGGGTGTTACAACACGAGCGTGTGGGCCCATTTGGGCCGAGAAGGGCTTTAGGCCCATTCGTATTGTTATCCCTGTTTAGAATACTTTAGTTTACCAAATCACCAAAATAACCCTGGTTTGTAAAATTACCGAAATACCCCTGTAAGGTAGAATTATCGAAATACCCCTGTAGGGTAGAATTACTGAAATACCTCTGTAGGGTAGAATTATCGAAATACCCTTGTAGGGTAGAAATACTGAAATACCCCTGTAGGGTAGAATTACTGAGATACCCTCATGGGGTAAAATGACTATTTTGCCCCTCATGCATAAATGACTAACTTGTGTGATGATTGGGTTAGTTGACGTGGATTTATGTTAGTTATCGTTAATTCGTAAGTCTAATGTGTTAGTGATCGATTGT
Organism: Gossypium arboreum; assembly: GCF_025698485.1. NCBI lineage: Eukaryota > Viridiplantae > Streptophyta > Magnoliopsida > Malvales > Malvaceae > Gossypium > Gossypium arboreum. The sequence goes on from NC_069075.1 coordinate 129,383,243, forward strand.
AGGATTATCGCGTGGGAAATATCATCGTCAATCGTCATCAACCAGGTGTGTAAACGACACCCTCCCTTAGACTGAATCGGTAAAAGCCGAAATACCGAAACGTTGGTATTTTGTGAACTCGCAAGCGTACGAGCGCTCTTGAGACAGTTGTTAATGAATATGGTGCATTTGGATGATTAGAGTGCAGAGTGTGCATTTTCGTGCACAACGGTATTTTTGGGCTTAATAAGCCAAAAACGGGCCAATAGGCCAATAGGCCCACTTTGGTAAAAAGACGAGGTATGTACTTCTGATTTCTTGGTAAACATTAGAATGAGCATGAAACTTTAGCAATAGGTAATAATTACTGAAATACCATTATGCATGCAAAATTACGATTGTACCCCTACGGTTATTTTTTTCTAAAAAGCATGATGTTCATTTACGTATCGTATGCCATGACATATTATTTCATTGCATGGGACATGGGTTTATATTGATGGAGGAAGCATTCGCGACCTCGCCGCAATCTGTAGCCTCGCCATATATATATTCATTACGGTGACTTCGTCACAATATCTGGCAACCTCGCTGCAATCTGGTGGCTTCGCCACATATATATATATATATATATATATCTATTCTGGTGGCCTAGCCACAATATCTGTATCTGGTGACTTCGTCACAATATCTGGCAGCCTCGCTGCAATTTCTGTGGTGTGTAGCGGTTGGGTGGGTCGAGTAGTCTCCCCACATGGTGTAAGGCTGGTACGGGGGTGTTATGGATGGCTCTGGGTTGGGATTTGTTCTGTATCTGCTATGGGCCTATGGGTTTCATTCTGATTTCTGTACTGGGCCAAGGCCGAGATAAGTCTGACTCTGAGGTTTGATTTGTTTTGGGCTATGGTTGGGTTATGTTACACACTGAGTTTTCGTAAACTCACCCCGTTTATAAACCTTTCAGGTAATTTCTAGCCTTAGACAGATCGAAGCTGCGAGGGGCTCGGAGGAAGCCACACACACTGTTTATGTTACAGTTTTGATTATTACTTTTAAATGTTTTTATGTGGGTTGTAGTAAAGCCGTTGTAATTTTCTGGATTTAAAATTTGAAATTTTATTTATTGTTCTTATAATTGCTAGTATTAGAACACGGTTTTCCAAAGCAACTACTGTTGTACAAAACATCATGTATCCGCAATTGTTTTTAAATTAAGCTTCCGTAACTACCAAGATTTTTACAAAGTTGTTAAGAATGTTATTCAGCTGAGGTTTTCTAACAAGGTTTAAAAAGGGTATAAGTTTTTAATTATTAAGAATGGTTTTTAATGGAAACATGGTTTTCGAAAAACACTTCAATGTGACACGCCAGATTCGAGCCAAACTTCCAGGCCGGGTTTGGGGTGTTACATTTTCTTATCAGAATTTTCATATGACATTCCTATCATAATGCAGACCATCCAAAAATATAAAAATAAATTTTATTTTTGGCTCAGATTTGTGGTCCTGAAACCACTATTCCGATTTCACTAAAAATGGGTTGTTACAACTCTCCCCTTTAAAACTTTTTGTCCTCGAAAATCTTACCAGTAAAAAGATTAGGATATTGCTTCCTTATGGTATCCTCCAGTTCTTAGGTAGCCTCTTTAATACCATGTCATTGCCAAAGAACTTTTACTAATGCCACATTTTTATTCTTTAATTCCTTGGTTTCATGTGCTAGGATTTTGATTGGCTCTTCACTGTAAGTGATATCAGACTGAATCTCAACTTCTGTTAGAGAAATAACATGTGAAGGATCCGATCGATACCATTGTAACATAGATGCATGAAAAGCATTATGAATCCTATCAAGTTTTGGTGGTAAGGCTAGCCAATATACAACAGGTCCAATTTTTTCTATGATTTCATATGGCCCAATGAACCTGAATCAATTTTCCTTTACGGCCAAATTGAAGAACTTTCTTCCAAGGTGATACTTTCAAGAATACCTTGTCGCCGACCTGAAATTTTATTTCTTTTCGTTTAAGATCAGCATAGGACTTTTGATGATTAGAGGTCGTTTTCAAACTATCCTGAATTACTTTCACCTTTTCTTCGGTTTCACGGACTAAGTAAACTCCATGTATCTTTTTCTCACTAAACTCTGTCTAATACAGTGGCATTCTACATTTTCGACCATATAAAGCTTCGTACGGTGCCATTTTGATACTGGACTAGTAACTATAATTGCAAGCAAATTCAACTAAAGGCAAATATTTTTCTGAGTTACCTTCAAATTCCAAAATACAACATCGAAGCATATCTTCCAAAATCTGTATTACACATTTAGATTGACCATATGTCTGGGGATGGAATGTAGTGCTAAAATGTAACTGTGTACCCAGAGCTTCTTGTAATTTGCTCCAGAATCGAGACGTAAATCGAGGATCTCTATCTAAAATAATAGAGATAGGTACTCTAGACAATCCAACTATCTTAGATACATCTAATTCAACCAATTTATCCAAGGAAAAATCCATACGTACTGGAATAAAATGTGCAGACTTTGTCAACTGATCGAAAATTACCCAAATAACATCTTTCTTCTTTTGAGACAGGGGTAATCCCGATACAAAGTCCATGGTAATTCTTTCTAATTTCCATTCCGGTATAGTAATTGGCTGTAACAATCCCAAAGGCACGTGATGTTTAGCTTTTACTTGCTGACATATAAAACATTTAGATACATATTCAGAAATATCTCGTTTCATGCCCAGCCACCAAAACATTTTTTTCAGGTCATTGTACATTTTGTTACTTCCTTGATGAACAAACATAGTACTATTATGAGCTTCATTCAAAATCTTTTGTACTAGTTCTAAATTTTTCAATACACATTTTCTGCCTCTGAATAATAAAAAATCATCAGACCCAATATGAAATTCTGAATCAGAAGTCGATCCATACTGTATCTGTTTTGCTTGTAACTTACTATTATCTTTCTGAGCTTTAGAAATTTGCTGGAAAAATGTCGGTCTAGCTTTTAACTCAGCTATGATTGAACCATCATCAGATAATGGCAATCGGGTATTCATTGCTCGCAAAGAAAATAGGGATTTTCTACTCAGAGCATCTGCAACCACATTGTCTTTCCCCGGATGATAGTCAATAACCAAATCATAATCTTTTAATAACTCAAGCCACCTGCGCTATCTCAAATTCAAATATTTTCGTGACATTAAATACTTTAAACTTTTATGATCAGTGAATATATAACATTTTTCACCAAACAAATGATGTCGTCATATTTTCAATGCAAACACAATTGCTGCCAATTCAAGATCATGTATCAGGTAATATCTTTCATGTGGTTTTAGCTATCTTGAAGCATAGGCTATTACTTTACCTTCTTCCATCAAAACACAACCTAAACCATTTAACGATGCATCACTGTAAATTACAAATTCCTTACCTGATCCAGGCTGAACTAAAGCAGGTGCTTCTGTCAATAAGGCTTTCAATGTAACAGCTCAGTTCTAGCTAAATCAGAACAGTGGTTTCGAAACCATAAATTTGAGGTCGTAAAATAATTTTAATATTATTTTATGTGTTTTACAGCATGCGAATATGTATGTGTAAAAGTTTCGTGTGCTAATTTTATTGTTTAAGTGGTTAATTTGAGAAAAAGGACTAAATCGCGTAAAATGGAAAAGTAGCATGCTATATGTTAAAAGTGCGTGATTGCTATGATATTAAAAGGTGGAAGTCCTTATGATGTTATTAAACCGTTGGACTAATGGATGGACAATTATGCCTATAGTTAATGGAATTTTAATGTTAAATCATTAAGGGTAATTATGTCATTTTGTAATTTAAGTTAAATTAAATAAAAACAATGGTTAAAATAGATTCATTCTTCTTTGCTACAACCAAAAATTAAGAAGAAACATTAGGGCATGAAGCTTGAAAAATTTTTCACTTTTGAGCTTTAATTGGTATTTGATTTTTTTTCGATTTTTGATGATTTTTATGTTTTTATGATCGTTGCTTTGAGTACTAGCTATCCCGAACCCTAATTTCTAAAATTTTTGATGAACTTGTAACTTGCCATTGATGAATGCTTGAGCTTTTGAATGATTGTTGATGAGTTTTAAAAGCTTGATGATAGATATTAAAGTTTTGTTAAGTGATTTTTGACAAAAAGTCAAATTAAGGATTAAATTGTGAAATAAATGAAAAATATGGGCTGCTAAGGGCACTATGGTAATTTGGCCAAGCATGAGTTTTGTCAAATTTGGTGTAATTTGTTTTGTTATGAAATAAGGACTAAAAGTGCGACAGTGCCCAAATATGTGTTTGTGGACGAAATTGAATAATTTAGTGAATAAAAGAGTTAATTTTGAATGTATATAGATCAAGAATCAAAGAAAATAGATTTAGATCGAGGAAAATTGAAAGCTATCGAGTAATCAATCCGATTTGTCTATTCTAACTAGGAGGTAGGTTCATATGGAAATAAATGTCTTTGAATTGAATTATATATGTTTTATTATAATTAAAATGCTATGAATGTTGAACGAGCGAATACAAGCATGAATTTATGAAGTTACAATATCCAAAAGTCTCGTACGAACCTTAGGAATAGTAAAGGATACGAATGTCATGACATTAGGTTATCGAGATGTGATTACATGTAAGACCATGTTTGAGACATTGGCATTGTATTGAGATTACGTGTAAGACAATGTTTGGAACATTGACATCATTACTCAATTTCATATAAGACCTTGTTTGGGACAATGGCATCGATATATGATAACATGTAAGACCATATCTGGGATATGGCATTGTGCAAGCTTATGTGATTTCCAAGTATCATTAATGATTCCGAATGGTTCAATGGGCAAAGTCAAGTCGAGAAAGAATATGTGAATGAGCTAAGTTACTCAGGTACGTATGAGATTCATACAAGTATTGAAAAGAGAAGTAATTGATACATTCAACTGTGAAATTAAATATGTGTACCATGAGAATGGTTTGTGATCATATATGTGATTAACTATGCTTAACACATTTAAATTGATATGCAAATATTCATATGATGGTTTTATTTGTACATGGCTTACTAAGCTTTTAAAGCTTACTTTGTGTGTTCCTTTCATGTTTTTCTATATTATTGAAGCTAGCTCAGACATTAAGGATCATCGAGAACCATCATCACACTATCGACTACTTGTTGGTACTTTTGAAGATTTGTGTATATGGTATATGGCATGTATAGGCTAGTGTCATTTTGGTATGTTTTGAGTATATTAGGCATGAGATTTGGCTTGTAAATGTTGACATGTAAGGCCATTTAAGTTGGCTTGAATTATGGGTTTAATATGTGATACATGAGATGTATATAATGTCTTATGTGTTAGCTTGTTTTGGTTTGATATGTGATTGCTATTATTGTTAGTTGTAAATTGGAGTATTAAGATTGGAATGAGGGCATGTTGTGGCTTGATTATGTGATGTTGAAAAGGTAAGTTTTGTGGAATGAAATAGGTGATAAGGTGATGATGAAATGCATTTAGAAGTTACGCAAGATTAATGATTTTTGGTATACTTTTTTGTTATGAATTTGGTTGGGAATTTAAGTAGTGAAATGGTTGATTGTGATGCGGAATGAAAGGTTGTGATTTGGCATGTTTTGGCTGCCCATATTTGTGATGAAATGATACCATTTTGATGGCTAGGTGAGCATGAGAAAAGGGTAGCAAATTGGCCTTGCAAATTGCCTTTTCTTTTCCACACGGGTAGAGACACGGGCATGCGTCTCAACTGTGTGTGCCACACGGTCATGTTACACTGTTGTGTGTCCCCTAGGGTACCTTTCGAATTAAAAACAGTATATCCTACAGTTTTGACATAGCCTAGACACATAGGCGTGTCTACTGGCCGTGTGTGGCACACGGGCTAGCACATGGGCATGTGGTCGGCCGTGTGACCCAAGTCAGTAACCCCCTTAGATTTCACACGGCCTGGCACACGGGCATGTCTTAGGCTGTGTTGTACAAGACAATATGCATGCCCTGTTTTCACACGGCCTATGACACAGGCGTGTCTAATAATCGTGTAAGGCACACGACCTGTTCACAAGGGCATGTGACCTTTTAAAGTTTGAAAATTTTATAAGTTTCTCAAAGTTTGTGAATGTTATCGATTTAGTCCCGAAACACTTCTAAGCATGTTTTAAGATCTCGTAGCACCTTAGAAGGGACAATATGATTGCGATGAATATATTTTGATATTGAAATGTATAAATGTATGTGAATGATGTGTATTGATCGCTACTGCCTCGTAACCCTATTTCGATGACGGATACGGGTTAGGGGTGTTACATTTAATTGGTATCAGAACTACGATTTAGTCGTTTCTAGGGCATGAGAGTCTAGCTATACATGCCATATATATAAATTGTGATAGTGTGATGATTCTAGATAGCTAAAATATGTTTTTATATAGCAAATGGATCCCAAACGAACCATAGCTAACGATGTGGAAAGTAATGAACCCGCTCCCACTCAAGGGGCAGCGCCGGTCGATTCTAGGCCTATTTTTAGTAGCCAGGGGGGATAGGCTAAGCAAGCCTTCTTCCAAATGATGAGTGAGTGGTTCACAGAGTTTGTTTGAATGAATCTGACTTCTCAACAACCTCCACCCCCGCCTATTCCTCAACAAGTTCCCGTTGTACCACAAGTGTTAGATCCGATTCGATTGAGTAAGCTGCCAGTGGATAAGATACATAAACAAGGGGCAGGAGAGTTTCGGGCTATAGTTGATGATGATGCTGAGAGGTCTGAGTTCTGGCTTGAGAATACAATCAGAGTGTTTGATGAATTATCCTGTACTCTTGATGAATGTATCAAATATGTGGTATCTCTATTAAGAGACAATGCGTATCATTGGTGGAAAACATTGTATCAGTAGTTCCGAAGGAACATGTTACCTAGGAATTCTTTCAATCTGAATTTCGAAAGAAATACATAAGTCAGCGATTCCTTGATCAGAAGCATAAAGAGTTTCTGGAGTTGAAACAGGGTCGAATGACTGTCATAGAATATGAAAGAGAATTTGTGTGTTTGAGCAAATATACTCGGGAATATGTTTCTACCGAAGTGATTATGTGTAAATGATTCGTAAATGGATTGAATGAAAACATAAAGCTGTTAGTTGGGATTTTGGAAATCAAAGAATTTGTTGTGTTAGTTGAAAGGGCTTGTAAAGCCGAAGAGCTCAGCAAAGAAAAGAGAAAAGCTGATTATGAAGCAAGAGATTTGAGAAAGAGATTAGCCAGTAAATCTTATTAGTCTGCGTTGAAGAAATTCCGATACTAGGTTAATCATTCCAATGCATCTCTGGGGCATTTAAACAGAGATTGAGTGAAACAACAATCGTGCTTCAAAGCTCCAGCTACTTCGATTGCTAGTGTTGGCAGTGTGAGACCTAACCGACTTAAATGTAAACAATATGGTAAAAGGCATCTTGGTGATTGTAGATTGAATGATCGGGCCTATTTTAAATGTGGATCCTTGGATCATTTTATCCGTGATTGTCCGGAGTTGGCTGAACAAGATACAATACAGAATGTGAGAATGAGTAACACTTTAGCTAGAGGTAGACCAACTAAAAATACGGGAAATATGAGTGGTAGCCAGAAAGTGACTAAAGACTCTGCTGTGAGGTCAGAGGCGAGAGCACCTACGCGAGCTTACACTATTTGTGCTCACGAAGAAACGTCATCTCCAGACGTCATTACCGGTACTTTTACTCTCTATGATGCTAAAGTTATTGCATTGATAGATCCAGGACGAACTCATTTGTATATAAATATAGCTATTTATGTTACGTTTGATATTGGTGATGTGTATATGCTTGTTTGCCATGCATGATTGGTAATATGTTATGTGTTGTTGTGAATGTTTAAGTCCGTTAACGCCTCGAACCCTATCCCGACATTGGATACGGGTGAGGGGTGTTACAGTAAACCCAGTAACTCTTTGAGAAATACATCTAGATACTGACACACAATTGGTACTGATTCAATCTCTTTTTCTTGTCACTTTCGTATCAAGTACATAGGCAATATAAGCTTCACACTCTTTTCTCACAAATCTTCAAGCTAACATAGATGAGATCACAACTGGCAAACTATTCAGATCATCATATTCAATTCTAATAGTCTCATTATTCTAGCATTTCAGTTCTATTGTCTTTCATCTACAATCCACTATAGTATTATGCATAGCTAACCAATCCATAACCAAAATCACATCAATTTCATCGAATGGCAACAACATCTAATAGCCGGAAAACAAAAATCCCGATGCATTAACGGACAATTCTTGCAGACTTTGTCAACCAAAACACATTTTCCTAAGGGGTTTGATACTCTAATCACAAATTCAGTAGACTCTATAGGAAAAGTCTTACTGGATACTAAATTCATACATATATAAGAATAAGTTGATCCTGGATATATCAATGCAATCACATTAGTATCAAAGAGACTGAAAGTACCAGCGATAACATCTGGAGATGATGTTTTTTCACGAGCGTGAATAGCATAGGCTTTGGCAGGTGCTCTAGCATCAGATCTCGTAGTAGTATCTCGAGTTGCACCTCTACCACCACTCACATTTCCAACATTACAGAATAACCTTCCTCTCATAGTAGGGTTGCTCGATCTTACATTCTGAGACTTATCTTTCTCATCTAGCTCAGGACAATCCCAGATGAAATGTTCATGCGAGCCACATCTAAAACAAGCTTTATTATTCAATCTACATTCTCCAAAATGTCGTTTCCAACATCGTTCATATTTAGGTTCATTTGATCTAACATTACTCACACTTGCTACTGATACAGCTGGAGTTTTTAAACTCGTAATTTGCTTCCCATTATCTCTACTAGAGTATTCCACTGGTGTATTTGATCGACTAAACAAATCTCGAGATTTCTTTGATGAAGAGTGATATGGCTTGCTCATTGATCTCTTTCTCGAGTCTCTAGCTTTTCTCTTTTCTTTGCTAAGACCTCAGCTTTACAAGCCCTTTCAACCAGAACGACAAATTCTTTCAACTCTAGAATTTCAACTAGTTGTTTTATATCTTCATTCAACCTGTCAATGAACCGTTTACAGATAATCTCCTCAGTAGACACATACTCTCAAGCATACTTGCTTAACCATACGAACTCTTTTTCATACTCGGTAACAGTCAGACGGCTTTGTTTTAACTCTAAGAACTCTTTATGCTTTTGATCAAGAAATCTCTAACTTATGTATTTCTTTCAGAATTTCGTCTGAAAGAATTCCCAGGACACTTGTTCCTTCGGTACTACAGACACCAAGGTATTCTACCATTGATATGCAGCGTCTCTCAGTAAAGATACAGCACATTTAATACATTCTTCAAGAGTACAAGACAATTCATCAAATACTCAAATCATATTTTCAAGCCAAAACTCGGCTTTCTTAGCATCATCATCAACAGTAGCCCGGAACTCTTCAGCCCCATGTTTACAAATTTTATCCACTGGCAGCTTGTTCAACCATATGGGATCTATAACTTGAGGAACAACAAGGATTTGTTGAGGATTAGGTGTGGGTGGAAGTTGTTGAGCAACCGGATTAGTACGAATGTATTACGTAAACCATTCATTCATCATCTAGAAAAATGATTCTTTAGCCTGACCCCCATGACTACTCGACACGGGTCTAGATTCAGTAAGCGTTGTACCTTGAACGGGAGCTGGCGCATTACTCTCTACATCATTCACTATAGCTCATTCGGTATCCATTACTATACAAAAACATAATTTTAAACTGTCAAGAGTCATCACACTATCGTAGAGTATATATGGCATGTATAGCTAGACTCTCACATATACTACGTTAGTCCTAGAATCGACTAAACTGTAGCTCTGATACCAATAAAATATAACACCCCTAACCCATATCCGTCACCAAAATAGGGTTACGAGGTATTACAGATCAATACACAACATATAGCATTCATCCTCATACATCATTCAATATAACTACATTGTCCCTTATAAAGACCTACGAGGCCTTAAACTTGCTTTAGAAGTGGTTCAGGACTAAACCAACAACATACAAAAATTTCAAAAAACTTAGAATTTTTTTTCAATCATACAAGGATTACATGCCCGTATGAGCAGGTCGTGTGCCTCACACGGCTAGTAGACATGCCCGTGTCTTAGGCCGTGTGGAAACAGAGCATACATACTGACTTGCATCACACAATCGAGGATACGCCCGTGTGCCAGACCGTGTGAAAACTGGAGAGCATACTAACTTATACCACACAGCTAGTCACACGCCTGTGTGTGAGATCGTGTGGAGCATATTGACTACAATTCGATTTTAACAGCAAGGGACACACGACCATGTAACCTAACCGTGTGTCACACACGACTGAGTCACACGCTCGTGTCTCTGCCCGTGTGGACAACAATAGGCCATTTACAAAGCTAATTTGCCAGCCTTTTTTCACATACCTTAGCAAACTCAATTGGTACCATTTTAAGTCACAAATATGCAGCCAAATTTCATCAATTAATACATAATCATACCATATCCATTTCAACTAAATTCAATACTTAATTCCATACCATTTACCTATTCAATTACCAAACAATTTAACTTGCTTTACTAACCATAATTCACATGTATAATTCATTTAACAAAACTAATCCAAACATACATAACCACTTCAATTCCATTCATTCATTATAGGTCTATTACCAAACATTAAAAGTAGAATTATTTGCACATTCATAAGCATCAACAAGTTCATCATTTTATGCCAACTCAAACGGTCAAAATACATATCCATCAAACATACCAACATGACTCAAGCCTATACATGCCATATACAAAATATACATAACTTCAAAAGTACCAAAATAAATGATAGATAGTGCGATGATGTCTCTGACGATCCTTGGATCCAAGCTGGCTTTATAGAACTATAAAACATCAAAAATTAAACAAAGCTATAAAGCTTAGTAAGTTCATACGTGAACATGAAATAATTACAACATTCATTAGCAATTCAAAATAGATAATACCATTAACATTTAAACCATCAATACATGAGCTAACATCAAATTTATTCATATCATTATTCGTGAGTTCTCAACTTCAGCTAACTCGATTCTTGAATAGTTTTTTGTACATACCTGTACCGTTAATTTTTTATTTTTCATCAACACTCTTATCAAACCTCTCCGGTTTATAAGTGCTTACGATATAAATTCATCGATATTCTGATGCCATAGTCCAACTATGGTCTTACACATACATTGCCAAGGCCCTGCCGTTGTCTTTCTTTCACATGCCATAACCCGGTTATGGTCTTATTATTCGATTGCCATAGCCCGCCTATTGTCTTATTTGGTAACTAACCTTACTAAACTCGTACATTTCACGTAATATCTCAACATTTATCTAATAGAATAAATACTATCTCAATTTCATCCACTCAATAAATGTATACACATTTAAGTTCAATTATACGAACTTACCTCGTATACGAAATTGATGGATCGGGTCGACTACTCGATAACCTTGTTTTTCCCCCGATCTAAATTTGAATTCTTTCTTTCTTGATCTATATTAATTTAAAATTGACTTACTCAATTACATATTCCTTCAATTTAGTCCAAAAATACACATTTAGGCATATTCGCATATTAGCCCCTAAACTTTCACATTTAATCGATTTAGTCCCTATTTCACAAAAACACAAAATTCATACAATTCAACAAGACCCCAAGCTTGGCCGAATTTAACATGTATTACTAACAACCCAAATTTTCTATTTATTCATACTTTTAACCACCACATTTCACATTTTCACAAATTAATTCCTATTTGACACTTTTGTCAAAAATTTCTTTATAAAACTAGCTTAACTATCAACACCTATTCAAAATCCATCATCAACCATCAAATTACTCAAGCATTCAAAAATGGAAACATGTTAAATCTTTAACAGTTTCAAAATATAAGGTACGGGCTAGCTAGAATAAGAAGCAACGATCTCAAAAACGTAGAAATAATTAAAAACCGAGCTCAAAACACTTATCAATTAAAGATTACAAGTACCGAACCCTAGAAAGCTTCTATGGCTTCTTTTTTCTTCTTTAAATTCAGCTAGAAGATGATAATGAAGCTTAATTTTTAATTTTTTTATTAATATTATCCTTATTAATCAAATACCAAAATTAACCTTTAAAATAATACAAAACTTCATTTATGCATGCCATTGTCATCCAGTATCACAATAATGGTCTAATTTGTATTTAAGGTCCTTAACTTTAATAAACCATGGCTATTTAACACCTTTTTCAAGAAGAATGCAACTTTTACATTTTACGTGATTTAGTCCTTTTTCTCAAATTGAGCTATTAAACAATAAAAATTATCTCACGAAATTTTTACACATACATACAATCATGCTGTAAACACTTCAAATAATATTAAAATAATTTTCTGACATTCGATTTGTGGTTCCGAAACCACTTTTTTGATTTAGCTAAAACTGGGTTGTTACATTTATAGCTTACTTTGTTTATTTTTCTCATGTTTTATAGTATTAACAAGCTAGCTTGGATTCGAGGATCGCCGGAGATCGTTTCACACTACCACCTATCACTTGGTACCTTTGAACTTTGGTATTTTAATTATATGGCATGTATAGGTATTTTGAGTCATTTTGATTATGGGTTGATAGTGATTTTGGTTATATGTAGTGACTAGTAATGACATATGTTTTGGTTTGTAAATATGGCCATGAGTGATGGCTAAATTTGGTGGATTTGGTTATGTGCATATATGTGCTTATATGGTTGATATTTTGAGTTCATGGATAGATATGTGAATGACTTATATTATGAAGCTTGTGGATCTTGATTTAGTTTATGTTAAATGGTTGATAATAGATATGAATTATGTTTGTGAATTGGTGCAAAATGATGTAATATTTGGTAAAAATTTAGTTAGTTGATTTGTATATGTGTTTTGGTATGTTTTGATTGAGTAAGACTTGATGTTTTAAGCATGTTGGTTTTTAGTATTGGAAATGGTATGAATTAGCCTTGATTGTGGCTAAATTAGATGTTCATTTATGCTATGATTTGGTGCCATTTTTGTTGTGTAGGTGTATGCATATTTGGGTGGCAAATTGGCTTGGTAAATAGCCTATTTTTGTCCATACGAGCAGAGACACCAGCGTGTGTCTCATCCATGTGTAACACACTGTTATGTTACACGGCCGTGTGTCCCCTAGTGTTGAAATTGAAATTAAGTAGGCATGCTCCACACAGCCTTACACACGGGCATGTGACTTGGCCATGTGGCATATGTCAGTATATCCTACAAATTTGGCACGGCCTAGCAGACGGCCTGGTACACGGGCGTGTATGGCCATTTTTAGGTCACACGGGCTAGCTGCACGGGCGTGTGTGTTGGCCATGTGACCCAAGTCAAAAATTTACACAGGGTAGGACACGTACTGGGACACGGCCATGTGCTCCCATTTCGAATGCCCACACAGCCTGTGACACGGGCATGTCTGGTGACCATGTGAGGTACACGGCTTGGCCACATAGCGTGTGTGTCCCCTATTTTGAGAAATAAATTTCAAGGGTTCATGAAAGTTTCTTAAGTTATCAGTTTAGTTCCGAGCCACTCTTAAAGCATGTTTAGGGCCTTGTAGGCTCGTATTAGGGACAAATTGATTGAGATTGAATAATGATTGTATGAATTTATTAAATGTATGTATAAATGTGCTGTAAGTCCAGTAATGCTTCGTAACCCTATTTCGGCGTTGAATACGGGTGAGGGGTGTTACAAATAGCGTAAGCTCTAGCTGGTGCTCTAGCTTCGGATCTCACAGCTAAATCCCTAGTCACACCTCTACCACTGGACACATTCCCTGTATTTCTTGGTAGTCTCCCTCTCGCACTTGCATTTTGAAATTTATCTTTCTCAGATAACTTTGGGTAATCTTGAATAAAGTGATCTGGCGAGCCACATTTGAAACATGCTTTAAAACTCTTATTCCAGCACTCTCCAAAATGACATCTCCCACACTGTTGACACTCGGGTTTGTTGTTTCTTGCACTTCCAACACTTGAGACGGAAGTTTCTTAACCTTTAGAACTCACATGTTGACTTCCACGATCTCTAGTCTGATACCCCACTGATGCGTTTGATCGACTATACGAATCTCAAGATTTCTTTGATGAAGAATGATAAGGTTTATTCATCGGTCTTTTTCTCGAATCTCTAGCATCTAAATCAGCTTTCCTCTGTTATTAGCTAAAATCTTCGACTTTACAAGCCTTATCCTGGCCAGAAGGTTAATATCTTCATTCAACCCGTCAACAAACCGCTTGCACATAATATCTTCAGTAGGAACATACTCTAAAGCATATTTACTCAATCCTACAAATTCTTTCTCATAGTTAGTTATAGTTATGTGAGCTTGTTTCAATTCTAAAAACTCTTTGTGCTTTTGATCCAGAAGCCGTTGGCTTATATATTTTTTCCTGAACTCGATCTGAAAGAATTCCTAGGTAACCTGTTCTCTAGGTACAACAGATTCTAGAGTGTTCCACCACTGGTATGCAAGAAAGCTCATCAAACACTCGAATCGTATTTTCAAGCCAAAACTCATCTCTTTCAGGATCATCATCAACATTAGTGTTACACCCCTTACCCGTACCCGAGACTGGGACGAGGCACGGGGCATTACCAAAAAATACGGGCTATAAAATTTCATTTCAATTTAAAATCGATCAAACAGAATCGTATTGTCCCAATTATGGACCTACGAGGTCCAAAACATGCATTAAAAGTGATCAAGGACTAAACCGAAGACTTTAGAAAACTTTAGGGAATTTCAAGGGTTAAGCCTCTCACGTCCGTATGGAGGCAATGCACACGCTCGTGTCCTTTGCCCGTGTTAAATTATTGGCATTTATTTTTCATTCGAACCTGCAGGGGTTTTCATACGGTCGAGCACACGCCCGTGTCCCTGGCCCATGTCTCTCACACGGCCTAGACACAGCTGTGTCATCGCCCGTGTCCAAAAACCTGGAAATTCTATTTATGATGTCATCATCCATCTAGGGGCACGCGACCAAGGCATGCGCCCATGTACAAGGCCATGTCCTCCACACGGTTGAGACACACAGTCGTGTCTCTGCCAGTGTGTTTACTACCATGCATGCTGACCTAAAAATTCAAGGTGCAGGGGACACACGGCTGAGCAATACGCCCAAGGGACATGTCGTGTGTCACACACGGCCTAGACACATGCTCGTGTGTCTACCCGTGTGTACCTTCTTGAAGGCTATTTTCCAATCCAATGGTTACCCTCAACACTCATACATATTTATAAACTTCATTGGTATTTAACATGGCCTAAATATGTCCATAATCCACCTTAGCATAGTCTATTGCATGTTAACCTCATCTCATTGGTTCAACACATGCTAGGTTATCCTTTTTGTATTAAGGATTACCACTTCAATAATCACATTTTATACTTGGCTCATTTTATAATTCATTGCTAATTATGACCTAAGCATCTCCAAATAATTTGGCAACATTTCACATGTCCATTCATGATATACCACATTTAACCATCACATGAAACATTTAAGCATAACCACGCACAATTAGTAGGTTTACAACCTACATCAAAATGAGTCATATCTCATGGCCATATACAAAATGAATAAATATATCATTCAAGCCCTTACATTGGCTAGCCAAATGACACATATAACAAAATGATCAAGAATTATATACCGCCATTATGACAAAATAAAAGTTTCTATATACCCAAGCAAGACAAGTTGATAGTGTTGACAATGCTCCAACCGTCTTCCAATCTTCAGGAGTCCTCGAGCTCTATAAGACAAGGGAAATGAAAGAGGGGGTAAGCATTTACATGCTTAGTAAGTTCGGATAACAGGAAGGTAAACTTACCGGTTGTTTAGCATACAACCATATTAGATATTCATGCCAACGTGCATAGTATATTTTCCCTATCACATACACTCAATCATCATGTTAGTTTCATGTCAATACAATTAAACATTAATCTTAGATGAGCTCATCACTTCAAGTATTTCTATTTTCGTTCCTCATTTTAATCCTATTGAACTTCTCAGAATCTCGATAGATATCTCATTTATCGTCAAATCGTGTGAATGATCATTTTAAATACACAATCTTGTGAACCTCGCTCTTATGGCAGGATTACCAGTCTAGGCTAAATCCCCCGAAATATAAACTTATAGAGTAATGTCGGGATTACTAGTCCAAGCTAAATCTCTTACAATGATATGTACTCTAATGAGTTCAAATCTAAATTACCAGTCTAGGCTAAATTCAGACCCTAATCGGATTACCCGTTCGGGCTAAATCCATTTCAGTACACTTATTCTTCGGGAGGCTCGATCACTAAAGGAACACCCGTCCGGGATAGATCCTTTTTACCGTCAATTCATTTTGAGAAATCCATCAGATATCATTTTATTTCAATCGAGAAACTTCAATTCTCTTTTAAACTATATTACCACATTTCATGGATTATCATGCAATGAATGTCTAAATCGTCATACATTCAAATATATACATTTTGTGTGTATTAAGAGTTTGCTTCGAGTTACACAAACTTACCTGGTAATTGCTTCAGGTTCGTATTTCAGTTATTCTGAAACCTTTTGTTTTCCACGATCGACCTTTGGAATTGGTTCCTCAGGGTCTATATCAGTAAAAATAAATTATTAATACCTCACATTGTTCATTTTCAGTTTAAGGCTCACCCCTAGGCAAAATGACCAATTTGCCCCTAACCTTTCACACTTTTTACACTTTAGTCCTAAGGCTCGTATAATGAAATGCATGAAATTTCTAAGTTATCCAAACCTAGCCGAATATTTTTCTTGCTTATAGTAGCCCACATTTTCTTTCATTTCACATTTTTCTACCCATTTTCACAACTTTTACAAAATGGTCCCTTAAGCCATTTCCATGAAAAACTACTTAGTAAAAGTTGTTTACTATCCTTTAAACTCTTATATTCCTCCATAAATCATCAAAACACAAGCATCTCATGCATGGGTAAATTTTTGGACATGAACCCTAGCTCGAAATATGGGTAGAAATAGAGAGAACATGTTACGAAGATCTCAAAAACATAAAGAACATTAAAAAACGAGGCTAGGGAATACTTACTATCAAACTTGAAATGTTGAACCAAAACCCTAGCTATGGCTATAGAGAATTTTGGTAGCCACAAGGAAGATGATGGCTAATTTTAGCTATCTTTTTCCCTTTTTATTTCATTTATTACCAAATGACCAAAATGCCCTTAATAAACTTTCAAAATTTTCCATGCATGCCCATTTTTGTCCAAAAACTTAGAAATTCGGTAAACTACTATTTAAGCCTCCTAATTAATAATCCATAGCAATTTCATACTAATTGCTTCTAGAATCCAAGTTTTGCAATTTATTCAAGCTGGTCCCTAATTTCCAATTGGACACCTTATACTTAAAATTTCTTCATGAAACTTTAGCACATGCTTATTTTCATATCCTAGACCTCATAATAATAATAATAAAATATTTTAATGTCAGATTTGTGGTCTCGAAACCACTATTCTGACTAGGCCCAATTTTGGGATGTTATAATTAGCTCTGAACACTTCTGTCCCGTGTTTACAAATCTTATCAACTGGAGTCTTATTCAATATTATAAACTTGACTCATTGAAAAGCTACAGGAACCGGCTGGGGATTAAGACGGGGTGGAGGTTGTTGAGCAGCTGGGTTCGTTCGGATATATTGTGTGAACCACTTGTTCATCATTTGGAAGAAGGTTTCTTTAGCCTCTCCTCTCTAGATGCCCGTTACGGGTCTAGAATCAGATAGTGCTGTCCCTTGAGCGGAAGCTGGCGCATTACTTTCAACCTCATCAACTATAGCTCAATTGGGATCCATTTACAATATGAAAACACAGTTTAAATTGTTAGAAGTCTTCACACTGTCACAGTTTATATATGGCATGTATAGCTAGACTCTTACATAAGCTATGTTAGTCCTAGAATCGACTAAACTGTAGCTCTGATACCAATAAATGTAACACCCCTCACCCGTATTCAACATCGAAATAGGGTTACGGAGCATTCCCAGACTTTCAAAAAATTTAAACATACTTTTCATATACATTTAATCAAATAATACAATTATCATTCAATCTCAATCTATGTGTCCCTAATATGACCCTACGAGGCCTTAAACATACATTGGGAGTGGTTTGGGACTAATTCGATAACTTCAAAAACTTTCACGAACTTTGAAATTTTTTCTCAAAACAGGGGATACACGTCCGTGTCACAGGCCATGTGGACATTCGAAATGGGAGCACATGGCCGTGTCCCAACCCATGTCCGACCTCGTGTAACTATCTGACTTGGGTCACACGGCCAACACACACATCCGTATGGCTAGTCCGTGTGCCCTAAAAATGACCATACACGCCCATGTGACAGGCTATATCCTAGGTCATGCCAAACCTGTAAGGTATACTGACTTATGCTACACGGCCAAGTCACATGCTCGTATGTGAGGCCGTGTGGAGCATACTGACTTGATTTTAAATTCAACACCAGAGGACACACGGCTGTGTAACATGACCGTGTGTTACACATAGCTGAGACACACGCCCGTGTGGACAAAAATAGGCTATTTACCAAGCTATTTTTCCACCCCAAACTTGCATATACATACACAATCCAAACGGTACAATTTCATAGCATAAATAGGCATCCAAATCAACCACAACCAAGACTAAAATGTACCATTTCAATATCAACAACCAACATACTTATAATACCATAATTTGCCTACTCAAATCATGTTAATTCACATTTCTAAAGCACTAATGTGTACCACTTCAACTAAGTATTTCTTAGCCTAAAACAACAAGCACAACCATTCTCAATGCATCAACCATTAGCTACCTTAAATGTTGCATTCAACAATCCATTCTCAAGCAAACATGAACCACATCCCTAGAAGGCATTAATACATATGTATACATAACATAATTGCCAAAATAAGCCAACTTACATGGCCAACACAAAACCAAAAACTTATTATTTACAAGCCAACACAAATGGCCAAAATCATGCTACATATACCAAAATGACTCAAAGTCCCTATACATGCCATATACTTAAAATACCAAAGTTCAGAAGTACCGAGTGACAAATGGATAGTGTAAAGCAATCTCTGACAATCCCCGAATCTAAGCTAGCTTGATAACACTATAAAACACTGGGAAAATAAACAAAATAAGTTATAAAGCTTACTAAGCTCGTATGACATAAATTCGGTATAATCATAAACACATAATTGAACAATTGATCATAAGTATAAGAATTCACATCACCTAACAAACCTCTCAATTACTCATTCACAAAACTATATACTTTCTTCACCATTTTTTCGATTCAAAGCTAATATGGTTTATGCACATACCTGTACCATCTCGTACTAACCTCACACACATTCACATTTTTCATTTACCCGTTGAACCATTCGAAATTGGAGGGTATACTGACTTTAATTCGTAGGGTACCCCAGCGGACACCCAGCCATGTAACGTGACCGTGTGTCACACATGGCTGAGACACACTCCCATGTCTCTGGTTATGTGGACAAAAACAAGCCATTTGAATAGCCAATTTTCCACCCCAATTGGGTCAAACCTACAAGCACCAAACCAAACATATTTATACAACAATTTTAGGCAATTTCTATACCAAACCATACAATATTCATGCCATAACATTATCAACCATTTACATGCTCATAATCTCAACTCAATTGTGCCAAAACATAAGACCAAATCATATCAAAACATATTTCAAACTTACCATTTCTCTTAGCCATTCATGAACACATCAAATAGATCATTTCGCATCACATTTCATACACCAAAATCAAAATATAAACACAACCATACCAAGCCATATCACATGGCTAAATATAAACATTACAAAACCTATCTAAAGTACTTCTAGCCTATACATGCCATACTTTACTATATACATTTTCAAAAGGTACCAAAATGAGATTCGATAGTGTGGTGACGATCCTCGAGCTCACAATAGTTTCGATATCTATAAAACAATGCAAACACACACAAAGTAAGCTTTAAAAGCTTAGTAAGCCATATACAAGTAAACTTATCATTTAAAGCATATAAACATCATCAAATTACTTATACTTTGTAGTGAAACACCAACACAACCTCATATTCATATACTTAGACCTTTGATCATCATTTATACATATACTTACCTTTTATTCTCCAACATAATATACAATGTAAACGTACCTGAATCGGATACAATTTCACAAAGTTATTCATTTTCTCGGAATGCACATTTGAACCATTCGGAAACATAAAGATAAGCGGATAGCTAAAAAAGCATATACAATGCCAACATCTCAGACATGGTCTTACATGTAATCAAACATTGATGCCACTGTCCCAGATAAGGTTTTACACGAAATCAGATAAGATGCCAATGTCCCAGACATGGTCTTACAAGCAAAACAGAAGTCGATGCCAACGTCCCAGAAGTGGTCTTACATGATAACACATATTGAAAATCCTGTGTCATGACATATGTATCCTAACTATTCTTATGGTTCGTATGGGGCTTTTCGGACGTCGGAACTTTGTCGATACTTTCTCGAACAGCACATATTTAGCTCGAATATTCATTCATCACAATTCAATATTATATGAATAATAAGAATTCAATTCAAACACGTTTAATGTATATTGACTTACCTCGTACAGATTTAGATGGATGGAATCGGTTACCTGACAACTTTCGATTTTTCCCGATCTAATTTCGTTTTCTTTAATTCTTGATCTATAAAAATTCAAATTTAACTTATTCAATCATAAATTCATTCAAAACAATCCATAAACACATATTTAGACAATTTGCAAACAAGCCCTTACATACATATTCACATTTTGACACTTTAGTCCCAAATTCACAAAATCACAAAATACACATAATTTGCATATACTCATGCTTGGACGAATTCTCCTGGTACTCATACTAGTCCACACATTTCATTTATTTCACATTTTAGTCCTTCAATTTACAAATTTCACAATTTAACTCATTTTACTCAAAATCACCAAAAATTCGAAGACAAAATATATCAACCCAATATATATCTTTTATTTTCCAACAACTACCATCACAAACCTCACAATTTCATCAATGGCACATTTCAAAATCATCAAAAAAATCAGAAATTGAGACATGGGCTTGATAGTATTAGAAGCAACGATTACAAAAACGTAGAAATTATCGAAAACCGAAACAAAAACATACCTAAATCCAAGCTTAATATTGCCGAACCCTAACAAGCCTTTCTCTTTTCTTTTTCTTTGATACAATCGACCAAGTGATGAAAATATGAAGCAAATATCATGTTTTTCTGTAATTTCTAATATTAATTCATCTTTTACCATTTTAACCTTACTATAATAAACATTTAAACATAAAATGGATGTCCAACAATGTCCATTTAACATACCAATGATCTAATAACATAATAAGGACCTTAATTTTATTAAGACATGACACTTAAGCACTTTTAACAAATTACTAGCAACTTTTACATTTTACGTGATTAGGTTCTTCTATCAGATTGAGCACACAAATGATCGAATTTTCATACGAAACTTTCACACATGTTAATTCATATATCATAAGCACGAAAAATAATATTTAAATATTTTTTGACTCAGCTTTGTGGTCTCAAAACCACTATTTCGACTAGGGTCTAAATTAGAATGTTACAAATGTTGTTTTGGATGGACGAGTTCTAGGGAACTCGATATTGGTGTATAGTGAAGATGGGTAGGAACTTTATAAAATACGCATCGATATGTCTATGCATAAGCATCAGTGTTATATTTCTTGATCTTGATGAATTATGATTATGTCATTATTGATGTATTGTACTTTGATATATATGAAAATATATATTATGTGTTGATCTCACACTCAGTCTTTTAAGGCTCACCCATGTTACTTATGTGTTTTAGAAAATCCTCGTGGTTAGGACTCGAATTCAGCCATCGGGGAGCTCTCGAAAATGAATGATTTTTATGGTTATGGACTATTTTATATTTTTGGGACTTTCAGGGAGACTTTTAAATTTTTATTTGGGGACTTTAATTGTGGTTTATCATTAAACTGTGGCATGGATGTTTTATTTTAAAAAAGCCATGGACAATTGGATATTTTGCATGGGTTTTAATATTGATAAATTGTTTAAGTGTTTTCTTAATAAAATCCATTTTCTGCAAACTCTTGAATAAACTTGAATTTTTAATATCGTCACAACGGTTTTCAAAAATATTTATTTTTTCTCAAGTTATGTTTTAAAACAGTCGTGTTCAAAGGAAATATTAAGCACATATTTTTAAAAATTAAACCTATTTAGTTTAACTCGCGTTTTACCTATTTCCATGGTCCATGTGATCGCTTAGATTGGGCCATAACATTTAGGCCCAGTTTGAGGGGTTACAGCAATAATATCAGGTGGAATTGCATCTAACCACACTTTCGCTTTTCCCTCCAATGCAATAATTTGATAGTGTCTGGTGGTACTCCAGCGTAAGTGATCTGCCATAATTCGGTGTAACAGATTAAACTAATTTTCACATTTTAGGAGCTTGAACATAAGCATTTTAGTTATGTTTTAATTACATTTTTAGCAAATTTAGTTAAATGTAATCAACCGTCACTACAGGAAAATAGGGCTTTAGCGGCGTTTTTAGTGGCGTTTTATTAAAAAACACCGCCAAAATTTTAAAATTCAGAGCAATAGCGGCGTTCTAAAAAAAACGCCGGTAAAAACAGAACAACAGCGGTGTTTTTCACTCAAACGCCGCTAAAAACAGAGCATTAGCGGCGCTTTCGGTAAAACACCGCTAAAAACCAGAGCATTAGCGGCGCTTTAGGTAAAACGCCGCTAAAAACCAGAGCATTAGCGGCGCTTTCTATAAAACGCCGCTAAAAACAGGGCATTAGCGGTGCTTTCAGTAAAACGCCACTAAAAACCAGAGCATTAGCTGTGCTTTCGGTAAAACGCCGCTAAAAATAGGGCATTAGCGGCGCTTTAGGTAAAACGCCGCTAAAAACCAGAGTATTAGCGGCGCTTTCGGTAAAACGCCGCTAAAAACCAGAGCATTAGCGGCGCTTTCGGTAAAACGCCGCTAAAAACCAGAGCATTAGCGGCGCTTTTGGTAACACGCCGCTAAAAATCCCATAACCCCTAAACCTCAAAAAGAACCATAAACACTAATCTCTAACCTCTAAAACAATAATTATTAAAATTTATGATTATACAATATATTAAATATTTTCTTATATAATCATAAAAGAGATAGTATTAATTGAATTTAAAATATTGAATTAATTATCATTATAGTTTAAGGTTTATGGTTTAAGATATATGGTTTAGCGAGGTTTAATTATGATCGTTAACTATGGTTTAAGGTTTAGGAGTTAACTAGTATTTGAAGGTTTATGATGAATTCGGGGTTTATGGATTATGATTTAGGGTTTAAAGGTTAGGGTTAAAGTTTAGAATGGGACAATTATTAACTTCTTAAGAGATAATTTCCTTTCCAGATTCTTACTTGGGATGCTATTAAGAAAGGGTGATTTTGAATGTGGAATTAGCATTTGTTGAACTATGTATAAATTCCAAGCTTATATAACATAGAAATATCTTACAGAGTGGACATTATAACTAGAGTGTTCCAATAGAGAATTAATTGTTTTATTAAAGTTATGTAACGTACTTTGTATAAATAATAATGCTATTGTGTATTTTTAATTATCTATTTTTTTGTTTAAATATATTTAGATTAAATAGAATGTCTGAAATAAAATATGTTAAAATTAAGTTTAGGTTAAGGGTTTAAGGAAATGATACTATTAGCTAGAAATTAACTGAAGAACATTTGGATTTTACTAAGATTCATGTTATTTTGTATATACGTACTCATAATATTATTTAATATAAGAATATAAACATATATATATATATATGTAACACCCCAAACCCGGCCTAGACGTTATGACCCGATCTGATGCGCCACATCGAAGCGTTCAAAACATTCCGTATTACTTAGTTGGAAAACTTAGTTGGTGTTGTAAAAGACACTTTTAAAAGTAGGTTAAAGTGAATGGAAGCTGTGCACCAGGTAGGAAACCAGGAAGAAGAGGAGGTGAGTCCGTCGGACAGCTTAAGTACCAAGGTCCCTTCGGATCCAATCCTAGACATGCACACCGCCATTGCCACACTCTAACATCTCGTATAATTTTGAGAAAGCTGTTTGGTTAGGTCCATCTTAAGAAAATGATTAAGGTTGAAAACGTTTGCTTAGCGGAAGTCTTACTCGTATTTGTGTTATTTTGAAATCACTTAATGTTTTTGAAAACGCGTCCTAGAGCTAATCTATTTCGTTAGTTATCATAGATCAGTTTTAACATAATAGAATTAAATAATAAAGAAACAACTCAAACCATAAAAATAATTAGCGGCCTTATTACAAAAAAAAAACCCAAAACCATAAACGAAAATATGGAAAATCTAATTCACCAGAAGAAAACGAATTTGCAGAAAACGTGTGGCCACTCCGAATCCCGCCCAGCTCCAAGTCCACCAACTAGGGCTGTAACACCCCGAACCCGAGACATCGCCGGTGTCGGACACGAGGGGTTAGCAAGCCAGGTTCACTTGTTTTGCCCATCCATTGGACCTTTCCAGTCAGGCTGGAAAAACTGCGTCACTGTCGCCTTAAAAATCATATCTCGAGTTTCAAAACTCGGAAACTGGTTTCGTAAATTTTCCCTGAATTTAGATTCATATATCCATCCATGTATTTATTTCTAGAATTTTTGGTCGGGCCAATTGGTACAGTTTATTAGTTAAAGTCACCCATGTTACAGGGATCGACTGCTCTGACCTTCGCGCGGTATAACTTGAATATCTCTCTGTACAGGGCTTTAATGATGGTTCCGTTTGTTTCTAATGAAACTAAACTCAAAATGGAATCTGTACATATAAGGTATGTCTCCTAATTCTTTCTGGATAATTTATAGTAAATTTTTAAAGTTGCGACAGGGAACCCAGAAACCGTTCTGGCCCTGTCTCACAATAGCTTTAATATCTCTTAACATGTAACTCCTATGACCATTTCGTTTCTTCCATATGAAAATAGACTCATCAATGTTCATTTACATAGCTGATTCACTATTTAATACCATTCCTACAAATTTTGGTGATTTTTCACATTCACGTTACTGCAGCTGGCAGCATCTGTTTTTGAGGTAGGTCTTACCTATTTTGTAGTCTCCATGAACCAACTAGTCTTGCCTTACATAGGTCCACATATGATCATTTTAACCATGCCAATGGCTGATCATGTGACCAACATTCCCATTTCCAATTCATAGTTACATCATGACACCATATATATATATACAAACCGCAAATAGTTTAAGTTGATACTTCACTATTACGAGCCATTTTCGCATGGCCGTACACATATACATCATAACATATTTAAACCAACAAGGGTAGTCCTATACATGCCATTTCAAGTTCAACCAAGAATTTATACCAAAATGGGGGCTTGATAGTGTGGATGACTTCGACTTCAACGATCCCGAATCCGATTGCTATCGGCGAAATCTAGAAAGCGAGAGCCAAAGCAATGGAGTAAGCATTTTTATGCTTAGTAAGTCTCAAGGAATATAATCAACTCTAATTACAGCAATACATTCACATAGTTAAATGCATCATTTCATTAGTGCACATTCACATAATCATACTTACTTCACCATCCCAACTCTTATGTTCATACACAAATAACGGCTTCATTAAGGCCGATAACTCGTTCCATCATAGGAGCGGATATTCACACGCTCTTACTCCTAGCGCGCAAAGCACACACCACACTTACCTTGTCATTGGGAAATTTCACAAGTGCATTAGCTGAAATTTTCCAGCAAGCTTATAATTTTCAAATCACGTACCTTCGGAGTTTAATCGGATGTCGCTACTCGATCAATCGCCTTGAACATAGCCGGTTATGGTAACCCGCACCAAGGCCTCACGGAACTTAACCCGGATATCACGATTTGCATAAATGCCTTGGTCTTAGCCGGATAGAATGACTTCATACGAATGCCTTGGTCTTAGCCGGATGTAGCCACTAGCACAATTGCCTTGGTCTTAACCGGTTATAATTTCCAGCATAATTGTCTTGGGGCTTAGCCGGATATCATTCAATTTCTCATGCACACATACATCAATAATCATTGGGCATACATATTTATTTTCGTTACTAAGGCTCAAACACAATTATAATCACTAACATAATCGCCTTCGGGACTTAGCCCGGGTATCATTCGAATACTCATACACACATAAATCAATAATCAATACATCCATATTTCATTCCACATAATTCAAGTAAGGTCACTTCTTGAGGACTTACCTCGGATGTTGTCGAACGGCTTTTACGGCTATTCGATTACTTTTTCCTTCCCCTTGTCCAATTGTGGCCCTCTTAGCTCTTGAGCTAATTCAAACAAATTCAATTTATCAAAACCTCATTGTGCTAGCTTATGGCGAATATGACAAGGAATTTAAATGGTCATATGGCCACCCTTTAGCTTGAATACACAATGGTCATGCACATTTTATACTACATCAAGCAATTCAATACAATTTATTCGAGCATCAAGGAAAAGCTAAGGCCTTCAATAGGCTACCCAAGGCGAATATACTTGTCCATGTTGAGGCCAATTATGCACTTAATACCACACAAAACAGCATGCATTTTACTAGTTAATGCTTTGCATATTGTAGCTCAAAACTTACAATATAGCATCAAGCACTCATATGTGTGCTAGGCAGAATGTGCTTACAATTTCACAATTATTCTTCAACATCTTCTTCTTTAAACAAACTTATTCATCACTTCCTTCATAACCAAAACATCATGTGCAAACATATATATACATATATGAGCATGGCGAATTTCAAGGTGTCCATAGCCATCCAAAACACAAATTTTAACTAACATGCAAGAAGCATGAACCATGCTCATGAATGCATCATGGCGAATATGACAATCATGCTCCTTTTCAACTTCAATCATGATAAAACAAAAGAAAGCTCAAAATCTTACTCAAGAGTAGACAATCCATCATTGCATGCATCATCATCAAGCTTCACACTTAGCATGCAATGGCTTTATCACCATAACAACTTTGGCCAAATACCATTTCCATGGCTTAACAAAGATTTGAGCCATGGCTAACATGCACATCAAGTTAGCAACCAAAACATGCATGAAACTCCTAACACAACCTCATACATACCTTAATCTTGATGCAAACTTAGCCAAATCTCCTTCTAGATCTCTTCCAAACCAAGCATGAAGCAAAAATCCTCCTTCTTCCTTAGTTTTGGCTCAAAGAAAGGATGAACAAAATTTTTTCTTTCCTTCTCTACAACTCACGGCAATGGGGGATTACCACACTCACACACATTTTTTTTCATTTTTATCACCCATACACCTTTGTTTATTATTTCACCCTAATGCACCAACAAAACATGTTTCATGACATGTTTAGCCCATCCTCCCTTGTCATGGCCGGCCACCACCTATAAAAGGGGGAATTTGACATGCAAGTCCATTATTTTGCATGCATGCTTTAATTAGTCATCACACATTTCCTATCATACTTTCAAAGTTCATTACTAAGTCCTTTCTTGTGGAATTCACCCTTATAACACTAAATCAATCATCATAAAATGTCATACATGAGCACACACATATTATAGGCATCAAAATAAATTTTTAATTATTTTTATGCCTCGGTTTTGTGGTCCCGAGACCACCTTCCGACTAGGGTCAATTTTGGGCTGTCACAACTCTCCCCCACTTAAGAAATTTTCGTCCCGAAAATCTTACCGTAAATAGGTTTGGATATCACTCTTTCATAGAGTTCTCGGTCTCCCAAGTAGCTTCTTCTATCCCGTGCTTGAGCCATAACACTTTTACTAGCGGAACCCGCTTGTTTCACAACTCTTTCACTTCTCGTGATAGGATACGAATCGGTTCTTCCTCATAACTCATATTAGCTTGAATTTCAATTTCTGATGGACTAATCACGTGCGATGGATCGGATCTATAGCGTCGAAGCATCGAAACGTGAAAGACATCGTGAACCTTTTCGAGTTCAGGGGGCAAAATCAAACGATATGCCACTGGATCGACTCGCTCGGATATCTCATATGGCCCAACGAACCTCGGGCTCAACTTGCCCTTACGGCCGAATCTGAGTATCTTTTTCCAAGGCGATACCTTGAGAAACACTTTATCACCCACCTGATACTCGATATCCTTACGCTTCAGGTCCGCGTACGACTTCTGACGATCGGAGGCTATCTTCAGACTTTCACGGATTACTTTCACTTTCTATTCAGCATCCCTAATCAAATCCACCCCGAAAATCTTGCTTTCACCGAGCTCAGTCCAAAACAATGGTGTACGGCATTTACGACCGTACAAGGCCTCGTAGGGTGCCATCTTAATACTTGATTGAAAGCTGTTGTTGTAAGCGAATTCAATCAACGGCAAATACCGTTCCCATGAACCACTAAACTCGAGGACGCAACATCTTAACATATCCTCAAGTATCTCGAATTATCCGCCGGATTGACCATCGGTTTGGGGGTGAAAGGCGGTCTTTGAAATGCAACTTGGTACCCAAAGCTTCTTGCAACTTTTTCCAAAATCGCGAGGTAAATCTCGGATCTCTATCCGACACGATGGAAATAGGCACCCCGTGTAATCTCACAATCTGAGAAACGTACAATTCAGCTAATTTGTCCATTGAAAAATCCGTGCGACGACGGGGACAAGTGGGTGACTTAGTCAATCGATCTACCACAACCCAAACCGCATCCTTCTTACTTGTCGACAATGGCGGTCCGGATACAAAGTCCATTGTGACTCGATCCCATTTCCACTCGGGTATCGTGATTGGTGAAGTAATCTCAAGGCACCGATGTTCCGCTTTCACTTGTTGACATATTAAACATCTCAAACAAAGTCGGAGATGTCTCGCTTCATACCATGCCACCAAAACCGACGCGTTTCAAATCATTGTACATCTTCGTACTCCCGGGTGGATTGCCATTCGGCTACAATGGGCTTTATTCAGAATTATCGAAATGAGTTCCGAATTCTTTGGAACACACAGACGACTTTTGAACCTCAAACAATCGTTATCATCGATTTGAAACTCGAATCCTTGTTCGAACACACTCGGCGCTTTTGCGCCAACTCGTCGTCGACTTTCTCGAGCTTCTCGAATTTGATGTATCAATAGTGGTTTGGCTTTCAATTCAGCTACTAACACACTATCGGATCGAACAAACAAGTGCACGTTCATCGCTCAGAAGCGAATAATTATTTACGACTCAAGGCATCCGCAACCACATTCGCCTTTCCCGGGTGATAGTCAATGACCATTTCGTAATCCTTTAACACTCGAGCCAACGTCTTTGTCGCAAATTTAAGTCTCTTTGGATCATCAAATATTTGAGACTTTTGTGATCCGAGTATACATGGCACCTTTCACCAAATAAGTAATGTCGCCAAATCTTTAAGGCGAATACGATGGCGCCAATTCGAGATCATGAGTCGGATAATTTTTCTCATGTGGCTTTAATTGCCTCGACGCACAGGCCACAACTCAACCTTCTTGCATTAATACGCAACCTAACCCAAGTAGAGAGGCGTCGCTATAGATGACAAACTCTTTGCGGACTCGGGTTGCACTAGAATTAGGCTTCATCAAATAAGTTTTCAGTTGATCGAAACTTTTTGGCATTTCTCAAATCCATTCGAACTTAACATCCTTTTGGAGTAAGCCGTCATCGGCGTGGCTATCGTTGAGAAGCCTTTACAAATCATCGGTAATAACCTAAGAAGCCCCAAAAAGCTCGAACCTCGGTAATATTTCTGAGGCTTCCAATTAAGTATGGCTAAAATTTTATTCGGTCGACTCGAATACCCGATGAATACCACATGACCCAAGAAGCTAACCTCTCTTAACCGAACTCACACTTGCTGAACTTAGCATATAATTGCTTATCCTGTAAAATTTGCAGCACTAACCGCAGTGTTCACTATGTTCGGTCTCATTTCTTGAATAGACCAAGATGTCATCAATGAACACGACTACGAATCGATCCAAATATGGTCTAAAGATCCGATTCATTAAATCCATAAATACAAGAAGGGCATTAGTGAGCCCAAACGGCATCACTAGGAACTCATAGTGACCATATCTCGATTCGAAGGCGTCTTGGGTGCGTCCAGAATCTCGGATTTGCAATTGATAATAGCCCGATCTCAAATCTATTTTCGAGAACACCGAGGCTCCCTTTAGTTGATCGAACAAGTCATCGATACGTGGCAACGGATATTTGTTCTTTATTGTCGCTTTATTAAGTCGACGATAATCGATGCACACCGCATGGTTCCATCATTCTTTTCACGAACAACACCGGCGCACCCTAAGGCGAAAAACTCAGGCGAGCAAAACCTCTATCCACCAATTCTTGCAATCGAGCTTCCAACTCCTTTAATTCCGTTGGTGCCATACGATACGGAGCTATCAAAATTGGAGTGGTACCGGTACCAATTCGATGCCAAATTCTATTTCCGAATAGGTGGTAAACCCGCAATTCTTCAGGAAAACATCCGGTATTCACAAACCACGCGCAGATTCGGGTTTCTTTTCGATTCCTTGTCATCGAGCACACGACGCAAGGTACGCCGCACTCTTTTCTTACATATTTTCGGGCCAACATTGCTGATATTACGGTGGCAACCCTTTAAGTCCGTAGACTTAACCCGAATTATCTCGTTATTCGCACCTCAAATCGATAGTCTTGCTTTTGCAATTTACGACGACATCGTGCATGGTCAACCCATCCAAACCAAGAATGACGTCGAATTCATCGAACGGCAAAAGCATCAAGTCCACCAGAAACAAGAACCTCGGAACACTAGGGGACTTTTCTTGCACACTTTGTTGACAAGCACGTAATGACCCAAGGGTTTGACACCGAATTACAAACTCGAGAGACTCAATAGGCAAAGTCTTCTTTGGATGCTAAGGTTTCACATATATAAGATTGAGTAGAACCGGGGTCAATCAAAGCAATCACATTAGTATTGAAAAGAGTGAAAGCACCGTAATGACATCCGAGAGGCAAGCATCCTCGGCGTGCGCAGTATGGCATAAGTCCTCGCAGGACCACGAGCCTCGGATCGATGGTAGCATCTCTAGATCCTCTCGACCGCCACCGACATTGCCCATATTTCTAGGTGGCCTACCTCGGCAAATGGTAGCACCCGAGTTTCCACTCGACTCACATTCTGCTCAAGCATCCTCGGGCAATCCTTCCTAAAGTGGTCGGCCGATCCACACTTATAGCAGGAGCGATCACGAAACCAACAGATCCCCGAATGCCATTTGCCACAATGTTGACACTCCGCCCTCTCTCGCGATCATTTCCACCACTGGTGATCAAGTGACTCGTGTGGTCACAGGGGTCGATCGTGTCCTCGTCTAGAAAAGCCCAAAGCGCCTCTAGACCGGTTCACATCATCTCGAAATCTCTTGATTGCTGTTGAAGAGACTTTCCGAGGACCTCTTCGAATTCTCCGGTTCCCACATCAGCTTTTGTTTCTCCTTTCTAAGCTCTTCGACTTTACAAGCTCGCTCAACAAGTACTACGATCTCTCGTATTTCGAGAATGCCAATGAACATCCTTATATCATCATTCAGCCCATCCTCAAGCGTTTACATACATAATAGCTTGGACGAAATGCATTCTCGCGTGTCGGCTAAGCCTCACAAATTTTCGTTCATAGTCGGTAACCGACATAGAACCTTGCTTAAGATCAAGAAATTCCTTCGCTTTTGGTCGATGAATCTCGATCGATATATTTTTTTTTTTTTTTGAACTTGGTTTGAAAGAATTCCCAAGTCACTTGCTCTCTAGGTACCACAGAAGTCGAGTACTCCACCAATAGTAGGTGGAATCACGTAGCAAGGAGATGGTACACTTTAAGCACTCATCGGTGTACAAGATAGCTCATCAAGCACCGGATAGTGTTGTCCAACCAAAATTCAGCTCGTTCGGCATCATCATCATCCGTAGCTTTAAATTCAGTGGCCCCATGTTTTGAATCCTATCGACTGGGGCTTACTTGACCTTATTTGGTCATTCACGGAGGTATTGTAGGTCGGGGTTGCATTTGTCGGGAATGGAGGTTGTGGGACAGCCGTGTTAGTTCGAATGTATCGATTAAACCATTCGTTCATCACACTATAAAAGGCTTGCCTAGCCTCATCATTCGGATTGCTGGCCATAGGTTGAGAGTCCGGCGCTGTCCCTTGTGCGGGAGCAGGCGCCACACTCTCCACATCATCAGCTATTGCTCGGTTGGGATCGGGATCCATTGCTATAAACAAACTCAAGGTCAAATTGTCGTAAATCACCACACTATCGATTCATCATTTAATGGCATGTATAGCTAGACCCCAAACACCTCACGGTAGTCCTAGAATCGACTAAACCGTGGCTCGATACCAATAAAATTGTAACACCCGAACCCGAGACCATCGCCGATTGTCGGACACGAGGGTTAGCAAGCCGAGTTCACTTGTTTTGCCCATCCATTGGACCTTTCCAGTCAGGCTGGAAAAACTGCGTCACTGTCGCCTTAAAATCATATCTCGAGTTTCAAAACTCGGAAACTGGTTTCGTAAATTTTCCCTGAATTTAGATTCATATATCCATCCATGTATTTATTTCTAGAATTTTTGGTCAGGCCAATTGGTACAGTTTATTAGTTAAAGTCACCCATGTTACAGGGATCGACTGCTCTGACCTTCGCGCGGTATAACTTGAATATCTCTCTGTACAGGGCTTTAATGCTGGTTTCGTTTGTTTCTAATGAAACTAGACTCAAAATGGAATCTGTACATATAAGGTATGTCTCCTAATTATTTCTGGATAATTTATAGTAAATTTTTAAAGTTGCGACAGGGAACCCAGAAACCGTTCTGGCCCTGTCTCACAATAGCTTTAATATCTCTTAACATGTAACTCCTATGACCATTTCGTTTCTTCCATATGAAAATAGACTCATCAATGTTAATTTACATAGCTGATTCAATATTTAATACCATTCCTACAAATTTTGGTGATTTTTCACATTCACGTTACTGCAGCTGGCAGCATCTGTTTTTGAGGTAGGTCTTACCTAT
Source organism: Gossypium arboreum (assembly GCF_025698485.1). NCBI lineage: Eukaryota > Viridiplantae > Streptophyta > Magnoliopsida > Malvales > Malvaceae > Gossypium > Gossypium arboreum. Next base: position 129,416,783 of record NC_069075.1, read on the forward strand.
TTTGTAGTCTCCATGAACCAACTAGTCTTGCCTTACATAGGTCCACATATGATCATTTTAACCATGCCAATGGCTGATCATGTGACCAACATTCCCATTTCCAATTCATAGTTACATCATGACACCATATATATATACAAACCGCAAATAGTTTAAGTTGATACTTCACTATTACGAGCCATTTTCGCATGGCCGTACACATATACATCATAACATATTTAAACCAACAAGGGTAGTCCTATACATGCCATTTCAAGTTCAACCAAGAATTTATACCAAAATGGGGGCTTGATAGTGTGGATGACTTGACTTCAACGATCCCGAATCCGATTGCTATCGGCGAAATCTAGAAAACCGAGAGCCAAAGCGGCGGAGTAAGCATTTTATGCTTAGTAAGTCTCAAGGAATATAATCAACTCTAATTACAGCAATACATTCACATAGTTAAATGCATCATTTCATTAGTGCACATTCACATAATCATACTTACTTCACCATCCCAACTCTTATGTTCATACACAAATAACGGCTTCATTAAGGCCGATAACTCGTTCCATCATAGGAGCGGATATTCACACGCTCTTACTCCTAGCGCAAAGCACACACCGCACTTACCTTGTCATTGGGAAATTTCACAAGTGCATTAGCTGAAATTTTCCAGCAAGCTTATAATTTTCAAATCACGTACCTTGAGTTTAACCGGATGTCACTACTCGATCAATCGCCTTGGGACATAGCCCGGTTATGGTAACCCGCACCAAGGCCTCACGGACTTAACCCGGATATCACGATTTGCACAAATGCCTTGGTCTTAGCCCGGATAGAATGACTCGCATACGAATGCCTTGGTCTTAGCCGGATGTAGCCACTAGCACAATTGCCTTGGTCTTAACCCGGTTATAATTTCCAGCATAATTGTCTTGGGCTTAGCCGGATATCATTCAATTTCTCATGCACACATACATCAATAATCATTGGACATACATATTTATTTTCGTTACTAAGGCTCAAACACAATTATAATCACTAACATAATCGCCTTGGGACTTAGCCGGGTATCATTCGAATACTCATACACACATAAATCAATAATCAATACATCCATATTTCATTCCACATAATTCAAGTAAGGTCACTTCTTGAGGACTTACCTCGGATGTTGTCGAACGGCTTTTACGGCTATTCGATTACTTTTTCCTTCCCCTTGTCCAATTGTGGCCCTCTTAGCTCTTGAGCTAATTCAAACAAATTCAATTTATCAAAACCTCATTGTGCTAGCTTATGGCCGAATATGACAAGGAATTTAAATGGTCATATGGCCACCCTTTAGCTTGAATACACAATGGTCATGCACATTTTATACTACATCAAGCAATTCAATACAATTTATTCGAGCATCAAGGAAAAGCTAAGGCCTTCAATAGGCTACCCAAGGCCGAATATACTTGTCCATGTTGAGGCCAATTATGCACTTAATACCACACAAAAACAGCATGCATTTTACTAGTTAATGCTTTGCATATTGTAGCTCAAAACTTACAATATAGCATCAAGCACTCATATGTGTGCTAGGCGAATGTGCTTACAATTTCACAATTATTCTTCAACATATTCTTCTTTAAACAAACTTATTCATCACTTCCTTCATAACCAAAACATCATGTGCAAACATATATATACATATATGAGCATGGCGAATTTCAAGGTGTCCATAGCCATCCAAAACACAAATTTTAACTAACACGCAAGAAGCATGAACCATGCTCATGAATGCATCATGGCGAATATGACAATCATGCTCCTTTTCAACTTCAATCATGATAAAACAAAAGAAAGCTCAAAATCTTACTCAAGAGTAGACAATCCATCATTGCATGCATCATCATCAAGCTTCACACTTAGCATGCAATGGCTTTATCACCATAACAACTTTGGCCAAATACCATTTCCATGGCTTAACAAAGATTTGAGCCATGGCTAACATGCACATCAAGTTAGCAACCAAAACATGCATGAAACTCCTAACACAACCGCATACATACCTTAATCTTGATGCAAACTTAGCCAAATCTCCTTCTAGATCTCTTCCAAACCAAGCATGAAGCAAAAATCCTCCTTCTTCCTTAGTTTTGGCTCAAAGAAAGGATGAACAAAATTTTTTCTTTCCTTCTCTACAACTCACGGCAATGGGGGATTACCACACTCACACACATTTTTTTTCATTTTTTATCACCCATACACCTCTGTTTATTTTTTCACCCTAATGCACCAACAAAACATGTTTCATGACATGTTTAGCCCATCCTCCTTGTCATGGCCGGCCACCACCTATAAAGGGGAATTTGACATGCAAGTCCATTATTTTGCATGCATGCTTTAATTAGTCATCACACATTTCCCTATCATACTTTCAAAGTTCATTACTAAGTCCTTTCTTGTGGAATTCACCCTTATAACACTAAATCAATCATCATAAAATGTCATACATGAGCACACACATATTATAGGCATCAAAATAAATTTTTAATTATTTTTATGCCTCGGTTTTGTGGTCCCGAGACCACCTTCCGACTAGGGTCAATTTTGGGCTGTCACAAGGGCTCACCTGCAAGGATGGAAGAAAAAGGGGTGAGTTTGGGAAAACTCAGTGTATACAGAAACCCATCCAAAGCCCAAATCAGCTCGAGCCCATTGGGCCTAAGCCCCATTCAGATAACAGTCCACAGTGGGCCAAAGCCCTTTTCAGAACACAGTAGCAAGGCCTTAGCCCTTTTTAACATAACAGTGTGGCCCATAGGCCCAGTACAGTAACATAAGTAACAATAGTAGTAATGCATGCAAACCCATCTGGGGAGACTACTCAACCCACCAACCGCTACACCGCCTGCATCATTTCTACACTCCATGTGGGAATATCTCAACCCACCCAACCCTACACTCCACAGTTAAAGAACGCTCAAATATCAGTAAGTTGAGGCAAAGCCTCCAGTACGTGGATGAACCACTTTCAATACTTCCTCCATCAATACCCTAATCCCATGCAACAGATATCAATAAAATCATATCATATACAATACAGTATCAATCAATCATGCAGTTTAGCCAATTTAAAAACCTAGGGGTATATCGATAATTTTGCTCTCTAAGGGTCATTTTCGTAACCTAGCAACTACACAAATTACTTCAGAAATTTTCAACAGTTTTATGCAATTTGGTTCCACCATCTAACTAATAGGCTAATTTTCCCATCTCCTACCCATATTGGTCCGTAAGCCCATTGGGCCCAATTTTGGCCCATCTGGCCCCTTTTTCCGAAGTACGTTAAGACGTCACACAAACTTACTTACCACCTTGCGGTGCTAGATCTAACAATTACTCTACATCTTTGAGAGCATTCGCATACTCACAAGCCCATGAAATGCCAGAATTTCGGCATTTCGGCTTTTGCCGATTTGAACTAAGAAAGGGTGTTCGGTACACACCTGATTCGCGATGACTGCTACCGAGATCCCTTTCGATGTCCTACAATTGATTAGTACAGTTCTTATTTACAAACCGTAATCACTAAACCCCAAAACTTGCTCAACCAAAGTCGAACCATGTTCCTAAAAAGCCTTTGAACCCTTACCTTTTTGCCAAAATCGATAGCTAGCTCCGAATCCGATTGTTCCAATGATTCACGCTTTTGATCCAACGCTTAAGAAGACTCTAATCACCGAAAGAAAACATCAGTTACAAACCCTTAAAGCCTTATGCTCAAATCGATGACCTCCCTAATTTTAGGGATTTGCTTTTCTAACATCGTAAAATAAGAACAGATCTGAGATGATAAGTACTTACCCCTTACTCCTACTTGATTTCCACGCAATCCGGTGCAGATTTATCCTTAGAACAATGGTAAAACCCGAATCCAAGGGTTGAAGAAGTTTCGGCTATAAAACCAATGGTACTTTCGACTTTTGGGTGGTGAAGGAGATGACGATATGAGGCTATGACCTTGAAGTAGAATTGCCGTCAGGTATCTAGGATTAAGAAAAGATAATCGTAGATTTAATAAAAACAAAAGAACATAGAAGGACCTGGCTTTGAAGAAATCGGCACAAGCAGTTATCACAGGATTTCAGCTTTTGAAACTTCGGCAAAGGTGCTGATGAATAGCAGGTTTGATGGACGGCTTTGGAGAAGGAAGTAGAGAAGGAAAAACAGGATAGGTGAAAGTTTCGGCTAGAGAGGAAAAGAGAGAAAAAGAAAACCCTTGTGGTGCCTGAGCAGAAGAAAAACGGCACCTCACAAAGCCCTAGGTGCCGAAATATTAACCTAAACCCTCTGCCGAATTTTCCCTCTTCAATTCCCTAAATTCGGCCAACTCCTAGTCTTTCACCCAATCCCTTAAATCTCTCCCCTTATCACTCCTTAATTCAAGCATTTGGACTGATTCAAACTTTCCTTTAGCAGAATCCACTTGGACTCCAACACTTACCCCTCCTGCACTTAAAAAATAAATGCATCTATTTGTCAACACAGGGAATCGATCCCATGCCTTCCCCAATGCTCCACACGCCACCTTTTTAGGAGCCTAGTGGCGTCACCCTTGCCACTTTACTAAGGCTCTTTTTGTGATGCAATTTACCCATCACTCCACTTAAGGGCCACTTAGCCAGAACCCCTAACTCCTAAGTCCAAAAATTCAAAAATTCAACCAGGTTTTAGCCAACACATGGGCCTTCTGTAAGCCCATTTACCTACTCAAAATATTAATTTCATATCCAAATACAAAATTTTAAAGTCTTTACAAAATATTGAAAACCGTGAATAAATCCGAAAATTAGGATGTTACAACTCTACCCTCCTTAAAGAAATTTCGACCTCGAAATTTTACCTTATTAGAACAGTTGAGGGTACTGTTGACGCATAGCCTCCTCAGTCTCCCAAGTAGCTTCTTCTTTGCCATGGTTCCTCCAAAGTACTTCCACTAGTGGAACTGATTTCCTTCTCAACACCTTGATGTCACGATCAAGTATTTGCACAGGTTCCTCTTCGAAAGTTAAATCTGACTGTACCTCGATTTCTGTGACTGGTACGATATGTGTTGGGTCAGATCGATACCTCCTCAGCATGGATACATGAAAAACGTCATGGATACGCTGCGATTCTCGTGGTAACTCTAGGCGATAAGCCACTTGGTCCAACCCGCTTAACAATTCGGTAAGGCCCAATTAACCGTGGGCTCAACTTACCCTTCTTACCAAATCTCAAAATTTTCTTCCAAGGGGAAACCTTCAAGAAAACCATATCCCCAACAGCGAACTCAATCTCTTTGCGCTTCAGATCCTCATACGACTTACATCATCGGATGCCTCCTTTAACCGATCCCTTATCAGCTTAACCTTGCTTTGATTATGCGCCACCAATTCCAGTCCAAGTAGTCATCGTTCACCCAACTCTGTCCAACACGTCGGCATACGACATCTTCGCCCATAAAGCGCTTCATATGGTGCCATCTGAATACTTGCTTGGTAGTGTTATTGTAAGCAAACTCGCCAAATGGCAAGTAGTCCTCCCAACTTCCACGAAAATCAATGATACTGACCTCTTAACATATCTTCCGAACACGAATAACCCTTTCATTGTCCATCATGCGTGGGTGAAAAGATGCTAAAATCCAATCGTGTACCCAACGTTTCCTGCAACTTCCGCCAAAACTGAGATGTAAACTATGACAGCCCTAAATTGACCCTAGTCGGAAAGTGGTTTCGAGACCGCTAAACCAAGTCATAAAAATAATTAACCGTCATAGTTGATGCTCATTATATGTACATATGTATATGTGAAAATTTCATGTTTGGATTTTGTTAATTGTAAGTGAATTTTATCAAATAGGACTTGTGTGAGAAAATTTAGAAATGTGCTAGGCAAATGTAAAGTGGTCTATTAATGCATGTTGTGAAAATGATGGGTTTGCATGTCAATTTACCCAAAATTTAAGCATGGTGGCCGGCCATGCTATGAGTGGAAACATGTTGCAAACATGTTGGGTTAGTGGTTATGTTAGAAAGAATAAAATAATGAAAAAAAGGAATATGATGAAAACAAAGGAAAAAAAGTGTCCATCCTTTCACATTTTTCTTCCTTGGCCGAATGTTCTAAGAAGAAGGGGGGGAGAGCTTGAGAAAATCAGCTATGGTAGTTTGCTAGACTAAGGTATGTTTGATGTTGTCCATGAGATTCATGCATGTTTTAGTTGATAGTTTGAGTTCTACCTAGCCCATGGTTTAAATCTTTGCTATGGGATGGAGATGATATTCGGCCATGGGTGTTGTCTTCTTGGTTGATGTTTGATGTTGTGGTGATGAGGCATGAAGATGAGTTAAGTTTCGGCTAAGGTGGATTTGTGTTGATGTCATTTGCATGCTAAGTGTGAAGCTTTGTAATGATACATGTGTATGGTGCTTTTGATGTTGTGAATGGAAGTAGTGGAAAAGTAAAAGAAAATTTATGTAGAAATGTGGTATATGTGGATTTGTAGGATGTTATAAATATATGTGAAGCCATGCTAGATTAGGAAGAATTTGGTCAAGTGTTCATGAGATGAAATTTTGTGTTTAGGTGAATTAAAGATGATAGTATAGTTGATATCATGTATATATGTATGCATATTCGCCATCAAATTAAGAGCATAGGTGATGTTGAATCTAAGCTTTGCACATTCGGACATATATATATATATATATGCATGTGTGATTGAATTATTGATAGTAGGGTGATAGCATATGGTTATTAGTCGAATAGCTCAAAAACATATGGTAGGAAGATAAGAATTAGTCATGTATCTCCTATGATATGAAATCATTAATATTTTGATATAAATATTTAGCAAGACGGTTAAACTAGTTAATTTGTTGATTAAGCTCAAGAAGTTAAAGGAGGAGAATCAAGCAAAGGCAAAGGAAAGGACATCGAGTAGCCGAGTTAGAACCGTTTTACCCAACACAAGGTAAGTTATTAAGCATATATTTTGTATTGATATAAATAATCATAATACCTATGTACTTATGCCGAATGGAATGATATATAAATGCATGAAGTGACAAAATTTATCGAGTGTAAAAAAAAAAGAAGTGAGATATATTGAGTTGCTGATTTTGGCACTAAGTGTGCGGGTATAAATGTTTACTATAATGAGATTGGCACTAAGTGTGCGAGTTTAATTGTATAGCACTAAGTGTGCGAGTTTGAATTGTATAGCACTAAGTGTGCGAGTTTGAATATTAAGCACTAAGTGTGCAGACTTACTGTATATTTTCGAATAATCATTAACGTTAAGTGTGCAACTTTATCGAGTAGATCATAGACAGCGGAACGAGTAGATATTTTGAGTTCATAAGGAATAGATGTTATGTTTATATTTGGAACTGAGCTTGGTAAGTCTTGAACCTATGTGGTGATTATATTTGAAGTAGGAACATAATATTATTGTGGAGTAGATGAAAAGCTATTATTAGTATAATTTAAATGAAGATAAAATGATGTGTGAAGATGCATCAAATATCATATCGAATATCATACGAGATGTCAATGGAGCCTTGGCTAGTTGAGAGCATGTAATCATAAATGTGCGTGAAATTATGGCATAGTCGGTATGGATGGAGTACCTATTCTTGCATTATTTGATTTCTTTTATGATATTTTATAGATGGACAGAGTGTAATGCTTATGACTTCTTGAGTTATATACTCATTCAGTGTGTTTATTTGTCACTTGTTTAGGTTCCTTTGATTCATTTTGTGTGCTCGGGACCATCGTCAAGTCATCACACCACTTGCAACTTTTGGTATCTTCTTCCTAGTTGGTCTAAGAGAACATTTCGGCATGTATAGGCTATTATGTTTTGTTTGAACTTTGGTATGTAAAACTTTGGATAGCCATGCGAAAATGGCTTATATCGTTTTGAGCATAATGTTATAGTCATCTTGAATGTATATGTTCATTAAGAGGCATGGAAACTATGTAATAGGTAAAGTCTACCTTAAAATGGATCTGATAGAAGCAGTGATGTGGATGTGAAAAATCACTAAAAATAGTAGGAATGGAATTAAATAGTGAATAAATTATGTAATCGAACCTTGACGAATCTATTCTCATAGGAAAGTAACGAAATGATCATATGAACAATATATTAGGAGATATTTAAGTTTTCACAAAACAGGGCAGGGCGGTTTCGGATTCCTTTTCCGACTTTGGAAATTCATTATAAATTAACCAGAGATAATTATAAGTTGTTCCATATATGTACATATTCCTTTTCGAGTCTAGTTTCTATAGAAACAAACAGCATCGATATTGAGGCCCATGCAGGAGATATCCAAGTCGTAATGCACGAAGGTCAATATGGTGAACCACGAAGCAGGGAGACTTTAACTAATAAACTGTACTAATTGGCTCAACCAAAATTCTAGAAAAAATTTTTAGATGGATATATGAGTCTAGTTTCAGGAAAAATTTACAGAACTGGTTTTCGACTTTTGGAACTCGAGATATGATTTTTAAGGTAATGATGATGCGATTAGCCACTCGTCTCGAAATTTAAAATGGATTGTGCAATAAGTGATTTAAGTCTGCGAACCCCTCGTGTTCGACTCGAAGCGGTCTCAGTGCACGGGTGTTACATAAACCTAGGGTCTCGATCAGAAATTATCGACCCGGCACCCCATGCAATCGCACTACCTCCGCCACATATAACTTGGCCAACTTTTGCAAAGTGAGTAGTCAGTGCGACACGGTATGAAATGAGCAGATTTTGTTAACCTATCCACAACCACCCACACCGAATCTTTCTTGGTGGGTGTCAAAGGTAACCCACTCACAAAGTCCATTGTTACTCTTTCCCACTTCCATAGCGGAATTTTCACAAGTTGTAATAATCCCGAAGGCAATTGGTGCTCAGCCTTGACCTGCTGGCACGTCAGACATTTCCCAACAAATTCAGTCACCTCTCGTTTTAATCCGGGCCATCAGTACACCTCTCGCAAGTCTCGGTATAACTTATTCCCCCTAGGATGCATGGCACAGAGTCCACCATGAGCCTCTTTTAGAATTAACTGCCTCAATTCGGGGTCCTTTGGAATACAAACCCTTCCACGAAAGCACAGAACTCCTTCAGTGTTCAACCCAAAACCCTCGTGCTCACCATTTTTTACTTGCTGGAACCGAAGATCTAATGAATCGTCCTTCAACTATTTTTCCTTAATCTGCTCAGTCCAAGTAGGCCTTACTTGTAGTTCTGCCAACAAGCTTCCATCGTCGTACAGACTTAATCGTGCGAACAAGGCTCTCAAATCAGTAACAACCCTTCGACTCAACGCATCCGCCACCACATTAGCCTTTCTTGGGTGGTACTCTATCGAATAGTCGTAGTCTTTAAGCAACTCCACCCATCTTCGTTTCCTAAGGTTCAACCCCTTCTGAGTCAACAAATACTTTAGGCTCTTATGATGCGTGTATATGATGCACTTTTCCCTATATAAGTAGTGTCTCCAAATTTTAGCATAAAAATCACCATTGCTAGCTCCAAATCATGCGTAGGGTAATTCACCTCATGAGCCTTAAGTCGTCATGAATGCATAAGAGACCACCTTGCCCTCTTGCATCAAGACGCATAACCTAACCCCACATGCGACGCATCATTGTATCTGAAGAAAGTCCTTCCCGGACACGGTTGAATCAATCTGGCGCTTCGGTCAATACCTTTTCAATCGATCAAAAGCTTTTTTCTGTTTCTCGGTCCAGACAAATGGTACTCCTTTCCTTATGAGTTTTGTCAAGGGTGCCGCCATTACCGAGAAACCCTCCACAAACCTTCTGTAGTAACCTGCTAACCCTAGAAAACTCCGAATTTTCGATACTGACCTAGGTGGCTTCCATTCCAGAATTGCTTCAATTTTACGAGGATCCACCTTAATCCCCTCGGCAGAGACCACATGCCCTAAGAAGGTTACCTCCTTCAACCAGAATTCACACTTGCTGAATTTTGCGTGAGCTCATTTTCCTTAACACTTGCAAAGACTGTCGGAGATGCTCATCATGCTTCGCCTCCGTTTCAGAGTATACCAGGATATCGTCGATAAAGACGACTACGAACCGATCCAAGTAAGGTTGGAATACTCGATTCATCAGATCCATAAAAGCTGCAGGTGCGTTCGTCAGCCCAAACGGCATGACCATAAACTCATAATGTCCATATCGAGTTCGGAATGTTGTTTTATGAATATCCCCTTCTTTTACCCTTAGCTGATGGTATCTAGAACGAAGATCGATTTTGGAGAATACGGAAGCTCCACTCAGTTGATCGAATAGATCATCAATCCTTGGTAGTGGATACTTATTCTTAATCGTCAGTTTGTTCAACTGGCGATAATCGATGCACATGCGCATCGTTCCGTCCTTTTTCTTCACAAACAGGACCGGTGCTCCCCAAGGAGACACACTAGGCCTAATGAAGCCTCTATCTAACAACTCCTGAATTTGAGCCTTCAGTTCCACTAACTCCTTCGGTGCCATCCTATAGGGTACAATAGATACTAGAGATGTTCCAGGCAACAAATAGATTCCAAACTCAACTTCCCGATTCAGAGGTAATCCAGGAAGCTCTTCCGGAAAAACATCCCGAAATTCCCTAACAGTTCTGATGGTCTCCACAGTCAGATCCTCAGTTTCAGCTTGGCTTACCAAAGCCAGATATGCCTCGCACCCCTTGCGCATTAGTTTCTCAGCCCTCAACGTCGATACTACATTGGATAAGTAATCCCTCCGTTCTCCAATAATCATTACCTCTTCATCATTGACAGTCCTTAACACCATCCTCTTAGCTGCACAATCCAAAGTTGCCTTATGCTTGGTCAACCAATCCATCCCTAGTATCAAATCGAATTCTTCAAGCGGTAACTCCATCAAATCCCCACAGAAAACCCCACCTTGAATCTCCAAAGGCACCTCCTTGAAGAGTTTCTCTACCTTAACCGAATGACCTAAAGGACTTATCACAGACACCCCACACACAGTTTCATCGAAGTGCACACCCAGTGCCCCAGAAATGTTATATGGCACATATGAATGGGTTGATCCCACATCAATTAGAGCAGTATAAGGTACACCATAGATAAAAAACGTACCAGTTATGACATCAGGTGCATCACCCTCCTCGCGGCGACGAGCAGCATACACCAAAGCTGGCTGACAAGCATCCGCGTTACCAATACCCCTGCCAGGTGCCCCACGTTCACGGCCATTACCACCGCGACCTTGTCCACGACCTCTTGGCAGCGGCGGTCCATCCCTCACAGGTTGAGCCGGTCGCATAGCCCCTTGTTCGGCCACCTGAGCTTGAGTGGCCCTCCTAGGACAATCCTTAATCCTATGCTCCTTAGACCCATAACGAAGACAAGCCCCAGAATGCTTCCAACATTCTCCTTGATGCATTCTGTAGCAATACCCACAAGCTTGCGGTCTACCTGTGTTCATCGGAACTGCTCGAACCGATTCCTCCATCCTAGCTCTCTTAGCATTTCGATTTGCAGCACCCGCTGGTCCAGCATCCCTCCTGAACCGATTCCGATCCCTATCACGATTCTTCCGTTCGGTTTGTTTCACCTCCTCGGCTATCTTAGCCTTCTCTACTAGTGCAGCGAAATCTCGCTCTCTCTACGGAGCTATGAGCACCCTTAACTCATCTCTGAGACCATCTTCAAAATGAACGTTGTGCTCGTATTCGGTGGAAACGATGCCATTAGCATACTGACTCAATCGTAGAAACTCCGCCTCATATTCAGCAATGGTCTTATTTCCCTAAGTCAGATTCAAGAACTCCTTTCTGCGTGCGTCCACATAGCTAGCTCCAACATATTTTGCCTTAAAGGTCTGTGTAAACAGCTCCCATGTTACCCTCTCAGTTGAGGTACCCTCTGTCACAATAATCCACCACTGATACGCTTCATTCCGCAGCAATGAAACTGCCCCTTTCAACTTCTGTTCTACTGAGTAGTCCAGGTCATCCATGATCCGCTCTGTGGCTTCCAACCAAGATTTCACCACATTTGGGGCCACTCAGATATGCCCCTAAAATCTCACTCCGTTGGCCGAAGTCGTTCGAAATGGACCCCCTATCCATATGCCTGACGTTAGCTCCGGCCACCCTTTCCAAAACCCTCAACATGGCCTGAGATAAAGCGTCATCCCCTGCGGCCTGGTCATACGGCCAATTTTCATTAACCGGTGGTGGACGTACCTCGCCAGCTGGCATGTGTTCAGATGACGCAGATCCAGCTTGAGTGCTACCTCAGCCTCGACCACGGCCTCTTCCTCGAGTAGCCCTTGTACTCATAACGATTTATCGATTCGAATTTTATGACATTAGTTTCTTGGTTCCACTTGTTTATTACGAATGTCTTATGAGCAGATAGAGTTTGAGTTATTTTGGTGCAATCACAATTTAGCTACGGTCCCAGTTTTGTAGCCCTAATACTACATTATCAATAACACTATCTCTAAGGCTCAGTACTATCTACAGTATTATTTCCAGTCCAGTTCCAAATAAATATTTAAAGCAGAAAAAGAACACTTACAGACTTGGTGCCGGGGATCCAGTGTGCCACCTCCTTATGTAAAAATTAAAAACCATGTTTTTGTTTACCGAAAATAAAAGGATTTGATTTGAAAACACCTTTATTTTAAAAATATTGATTTAACCCTGTTTAACAATAGAAAAACTTGAACATTCTTTGAAAAACTTACCATTTCCAAAAATACCCTTCTTAGGCCTAAGTTTTTTTTTTGAAAAGATTTTTGGACACGATCTACAGCCGAGTTGTTGCAACCTGGCTCTGATACCACTAAATGTAACACCCCAAACCCGGCCTAGACGTTATGACTGGATCTGATGCGCCACATCGAAGCGTTCAAAACATTCCAGTATTACTATGTTGGAAAACTTAGTTGGTGTTGTAAAAGACACTTTTAAAAGTAGGTTAAAGTGAATGGAAGTCATGCACCGGTAGGAAACCGGGAAGAAGAGGAGGTGAGTCCGTTGATTGCTAAGTACCAAGCTCCTTCGGATCCAATCCTAGACATGCACACCGCCATTGCCACACTCTAACATCTCGTATAATTTTGAGAAAACTGTTTGGTTAGGTCCATCTTAAGAAAATGATTAAGGTTGAAAATGTTTGCTTAGCGGAAGTCTTACTCGTATTTGTGTTATTTTGAAATCACTTAATGTTTTTGAAAACGCGTCCTAGAGCTAATCTATTTCGTTAGTTATCATAGATCAGTTTTAACATAATAGAATTAAATAATAAAGAAACAACCCAAACCATAAAAATAATTAGCGGCCTTATTACAAAAAAAAACCCAAAACCATAAACGAAAATATGGAAAATCTAATTCACCAGAAGAAAACGAATTTGTAGAAAATGTGTGGCCACTTCGAATCCCGTCCAGCTCCAAGTCCACCAACTAGGGCTCACCTGCAAGGATGGAAGAAAAAGGGGTGAGTTTGGGAAAACTCGGTGTATCTGAAACCCATCCAAAGCCCAAATCAGCTCGAGCCCATTGGGCCTAAGCCCCATTCAGATAACAGATCCACATGGGCCAAAGCCCTTTTTAATTTCTGAGCAAGGCCTTAGCCCTTTTTAACATAACAGTGTGGCCCATAGGCCCAGTACAGTAACATAAGTAACAATAGTAGTAATGCATGCAAACCCATCTGGGGAGACTACTCAACCCACCAACCGCTACACTGCCCCGTACCAGCCCTACACTCCATGTGGGGAATATCTCAACCCACCCAGCCCTACACTCTCTGATTGCAAAGAACGCTGCTCAAATATCAGTAAGTTGAGGCAAAGCCTCCAATACTTGGATGAACCACTTTCAATACTTCCTCCATCAATACCCCAATCCCATGCAATAGATATCAATAAAAGCATATCATGTACAATACAGTATCAATCAATCATGCAGTTTAGCCAATTTAAAAACCTAGGGGTATATCGGTAATTTTGCTCTCTAGGGGTCATTTTCGTAACTTAGCAACTACACAAATTACTTCAGAAATTTTCAACAGTTTTATGCAATTTGGTTCCACCATCTAACTAACAGGCTAATTTGCCCATCTCCTACCCATATTGGTCCGTAAGCCCATTGGGCCCAGTTTTGGCCCATTTGGCCCCTTCTTCCGAATTACGTTAAGACATCACACAAACTTACTTACCACCTTGCGGTGCTAGATCTAACAATTACTCTACGTCTTTGAGAGCATTCGCATACTCACAAGCCCATGAAATGCCGGATTTTCGGCATTTCGGCTTTTGTCGATTTGAACTAAGAAAGGGTGTTCGGTACACACCTGATTCGCGACGACTGCTACTGAGATCCCTTTTGATGTCCTACAATTGATTAGTACAATTCTTATTTACAAACCTAATCACTAAACCCCAAAACTTGCTCAACCAAAGTCGAACCATGTTCCTAAAAAGCCTTTGAACCCTTACCTTTTTGCCAAAATCGATAGCTAGCTCCGAATCCGATTGTTCTAATGATTCACGCTTTTGATCCAACGCATAAGAAAACTCTAATCAGCGAAAGAAAACAACAGTTACAAACCCTTAAAGCCTTATGCTCAAATCGACAGCCTCCATAATTTTTAGGGATTTCGGCTTTTCCTAACATCGTAAAATAAGAACAGATCTGAGATGATAAGTACTTACCCCTTACTCCTACTTGATTTCCACGCAATCCGGTGCAAATTTATCCTTAGAACAATGGTAAAACCTGAATCCAATGGTTGAAGAAGTTTCGGCTATAAGCCTCTAAACAATGGTACTTTCGGCTTTTGGGTGGTGAAGGAGAGGACGATATGAGGCTATGACCTTGAAGTAGAATTGCCGTCAGGTATCTAGGATTAAGAAAAGATAATCGTAGATTTAATAAAAACAAAAGAACATAGAAGGACCTGGCTTTGAAGAAATCGGCACAAGCAGTGATCATAGGATTTCAGCTTTTGCGACTTCGGCAAAGGTGCTGATGAATAGCAGGTTTGATGGACGGTTTTGGAGAAGGAAGTAGAGAAAGAAGAACAGGATAGGTGAAAGTTTTGGCTAGAGAGGAAAAGAGAGAAAAATAAAACCCTTGTGGTGCCTGAGCAGAAGAAAAATGGCACCTCACAAAGCCCTAGGTGTCGAAATATTAACCTAAACCCTTTGCCGAAGTTTCCCTCTTCAATTCCCTAAATTCGGCCAACTCCCAGTCTCTCACCCAATCCCTTAAATCTCTCCCCTTATCACTCCTTAATTCAAGCATTTGGACTGATTCAAACTTTCCTTTAGCGAGAATCCACTTGGACTCCAACACTTACCCTCCCGCACTTAAAAATAAATGCATCTATTTGTCAACACAGGAATCGATCCCATGCCTTCCCCAATGCTCCACACGCCACCTTTTTAGGAGCCTAGTGGCGTCACCCTTTCCACTTTACTAAGGCTCTTTTTGTGATGCAATTTACCCATCACTCCACTTAAGGGCCACTTAGCCAGAACCCCTAACTCCTAAGTCCAAAAATTCAAAAATTCAACCAGGTTTTGGCCAACACATAGGCCTTCTATAAGCCCATTTACCTACTCAAAATATTAATTTCACATCCAAATACAAAATTTTAAAGTCTTTACAAAATATTGAAAACCGCGAATAAATCCGAAAATCAGGATGTTAAATATATGTGTGTGTGTGTTTTAATTTGTACTACACTAACATTGGCCACACGAATTCCCAAAAATAGGTTTATTATGGTTTAGGGTTAACAGTTTTTTAGAGTGCTTTATAGTTTGGGCTTTATGGTCTAGGAGATATGGTTGGTTTAGGGGTTACCGAATGGTTTTAGGTTTAAAGTTTGGGGTGAGGGATTTTGTGTTTGTGGTCTAAAGTTTAGGGTTTAGAGTGTCAGGTTTAGGGTTTTAAATTTAGAGTATAATTTTGGATTTTAATTTAGAAGATAAATGTATATAAGATAAATATATATAAAATATTATTTTAAAATATATATAAATATATATATGAAAAGTGGTTTAGTGTGCAATTGTGTACATGAGCTGTAATTTGATCTAGATCTTGTAAAATATTTACACGTTATTCATATAATAAATGACATCATGTTTTTATTTAATTAATTTATATGCATACATAATATGTATTTTAAAATGTGTACTAAATCAAAATTAAAGTTTCAACTATAGTTAGGGTTTTAGGGTTTATATATAATTTAAAAGAAATTCTAAATATATAGTTTTAAATTTTAATCAATTTCTATAAAATATTCAGTATTAGCGGCGTTTATACATAAAACGCATAAAAGATAGAAAATGGCGGTTTTTTTTATAAAACGCCGCAAAATTTCACTATACATTAGAGTAAAACGGTGTCGTTTCCTCTGAATAGTAGTGGCTTTAGGGGCATTTCTATAATAAACGCCACAACGCGTATTAGAACGGCGTCGTTTTATAGTGTAGATAAAATAGGTATTCTTGGCGCTTTCTTTGAAAACGCATAAAAGGTCTTATTAGCGGGCGTTGCTAAAAGCATACAAATTTTTCTTATTTGAAGCGGCGTCGTTTTTTCTCTTCTGAGGTTTATGCCTTTACCCAAAATCGGTTTCATTTTTTTGCTAAGTCATTTTCCCCCATCTCGTCTTCCTTCCCCAAATCTCTAAAACAAACACCTCTTTCTTTTTCCCCAAATCATCCCCTAATTCCCCAAACCTGAAATCCCTAACATTTTCCCCAAGTCCCCTTTTTTTCCCTTAATCTGTTCCCCCATTCCCGAAATCCCTTACTATTTTTCCTTTCCTCTCGTCGATGGTCAGATGCTTCATGGGTTTGAAATGGTTAGTTTTTTAGTCCCCTTTAGATCAATGTGTAGTTACTGTATTACTTGGCTTTTATTTTTTTTTGGAATTAAGCTTAATTGACTGAACTTGCTATTTTGAACAACCACTTCCTTGCTATTTAGATTAATGCTTCGGTTCGTAATGTCTGGGTGATGTTATGTCTGGTTCGGTTCGTCATATTAGGGTTCTCGATCAGTGGTTTGGACTGGTTTTGGGGATCATAGGAAGTTATTGGTCTTGGTTGTTATGGTTGTTTTTCTTGCTCCACTTTGCGTGTTAGATAGGATTGATTCATTGAGCATGACTTGGTACGCTTGATAGCTCTCATTGTTGTTTTCGTTGTGGTTTGCTTTTTTGTTGCATTCATTAAGCTTATTGAAGGGAAGATAGAGGCTCCAAGGAGGAGCCAGTTTTGGATCGAAAATGGCAATTTTGGATTTACTAATAGTTATCCTATTATGACTAATGCATATGTTTGCCATTTCAATGTTCAACCTATATACAATGAGCTCGAAGGTGATGTTTTGACCAATTTTGATAGGAATCTGGGAATTCTTTTTAGCACTGCTTTGAATTATATTTGCTCTTCATTTGGTTCTGGTTTTCCCTGTTATTTACTTTTCTCTACGCCAAATCGTGGATAACTTGGTGTTTGAGGGATCAGCTCCTCTCACGGAGAGTAAAAAAAGGTCTTTGGCATTATGATAATATTGTTAGTGCTTATATATATTGGATCTACTATGATCCCAAATATTTGGACAGCTTTCAAATTCTTTGGAGCAACAACGACTTCTTGTCTTTTAATATGTATACAATGTAACTTCTTGTCTTTTAATGGTATTGAGCTTGGTCCTATTTCTCCTGTTAATGTTATACCAAATTCTTTGGCTGATTTTTTAATCATTTTATTTGTTTATTCCCACCTGTTATTATGCAATATATTTAATATTATACCAATCATTAAATGTTGTTTAGTTTTAGAACTCATTTGATTGTTTTGTCGACCAGAAATAGACTTTTGTTCTTCAAATGCAATGAGTAGGGAAGTCTCTCGACATTATTAGAGATCAATCCCAAGCATCTCTAAATAAACCCTCAAGAAAACATTTCCATTTCAATCAAGGTAACATGTTTTTCCTAACATTTATGTTTCTTTCAACATGTTTTTCCTTTTATGTTTTCAATGTTTAATTAACATTTAATTACATTTCTAAATTTTAATGTTTTTCCTAACATTTAATTAACATTTTAATTACATTCCTAAATTTTAAGCTTATTTCATCCACTCTTTTTGTGTTTTGTCTCGATTTGGCTTCCTTCGTTAAGTTTCTGTAGAAGCTTACTTATCTTTTATTTTCAAGAAATGATTTAGGTAATGGAAGATGTATGCTGTGTGTTTGTGTCTCTATATATGTATGTATTTGGTACTAGATGAAAGCTTTATTCCAGTTTTGAAATATAGACCAAGTTTTGCATACATTGATCAATTTCTGGCTCTTTTCCTTTGAATACATGGTTCTCTTGATACTAAATACTCAGGTACTTTCTGCATATTCTGTGATTCTTATTAGATAAGTTATATATCAATGTTATGTTAGTTTCTATCAAGGCCTCTGTAAACATAAAGTTGGTATTCTGGTTAGGAGAAGTTAATGTTTATGAGTTTTGTGGAGTATGATTCTACACATGCAAAGTTGGTTTGTTTCAATCTGTGCATTTTCATGTTTACATAATAATGGTGATTCCATTTTGGTTATTTAGATGTTCTTTTGGTAGTGCATTTTCATGTTTCTATCCAACTTATGTGTTTAGTGTGGACTTAGATTGATTTAAGAGTTTAATCTTTGTCTTGTTGCTCACGTTTTATATAATAAAATTGTTATATTTTGGTTATTTAGATGTTCTTTTAGTGCATTTTCATGTTTCTATCCAACTTATGTGTTTAGTGTGGACTTAGATTGATTTAAGAGTTTATTGCTGTCTTGTTGCTCACGTTTTATATTGTTGAATTCCTCTATTCATTTTCTTTCAGTTATGTGAAGAAATTGGTTGTGCTTTGACTGCTTTCTTATCCATTTGTTTATTATTTTTTATTGTTTGAATTGGAATTGTCCTGGGGTAGTTCTGCATTTATTTGCCTGGTACTGAATGTTAAAAAATGCATTTACTGTTCTGCATCCTGGAAAGGGAACTTTTGAGTTTT
The DNA here is from genome assembly GCF_025698485.1 of Gossypium arboreum. Lineage (NCBI taxonomy): Eukaryota > Viridiplantae > Streptophyta > Magnoliopsida > Malvales > Malvaceae > Gossypium > Gossypium arboreum. Next base: position 129,435,916 of record NC_069075.1, read on the forward strand.
GAGCTTACTGGGCCGTTGTTTGGTTTTTCAATCTCTGCAGTAAAACCAGGTTTAGATGAATTTACAGTTTTATTGACATTATGTTCTATTTCACCATTCTTGAAATTATGTGAAGATTCTTTCTAATTTTCTCCTCGGCTGTCTCTAGAGTCTAGCCTAATATTGATTTTTCCTTTTCATGCATTTTGAATCAAATAAAAGAATTTTAGCATGCAAGAAAAATACACTTTACTTGCTTGCGAGAGTAATTTTCATGGTCTTTTGGGAACCTACACATTGGGTTGTTAACTTTGTTCATGTCTAGTTCGTGTGAATCATTTTATCCTCACTTGTTTCTGTTGGATTCTTTTTAGTTTCATACCCTCCATACTACCAAAAAGGAAGTGCTCTGTGAGACAAAGTCAAAAGTTCTAAGATATTTTTTTCATTATAAAGTTTTTGTTCACCAAACCTAGAACTTAATAAAAATGATGGTTGTGAAATTTTATAAAAAATGTTACTAAAATGTTGGTAATGAACCAAAAAGAAGAGAATTGCCTGCCATGCTGAAAATTCTTGATGAGAGTCAAGAGAACAAGAGGTGGCTGTTGTCCTTAAACGAAATTGTTAGTATTGGAGTTTTTTTCTTTTGCTTTCTATCTTTAGAATATTGATATTATTTCCTATGATGCTCTGATTCATGTGTGAGTGGGAATGAGCATGCCAAGATTTGCTTGTACTTATTCGAAACCTGTTTCGGATGTAGGATAATGTGTTCGATTTGGGCACTTTAGGAAAGTCAAGGTTTGAAGAAACAAATTGATTGGATTTGCTAATTGTGTTATGTGCCTTGTATGTACAATTTTTTGCAGAGATGGAAGTCATTTGTATGCTCATAAAAGATTTTGTATTTTTTGCAGAAATGGTTTGAAAAGATGTGCGTTTTGCCATATTTTCTTGAGGTGTACTGACTTCATTTCTCGCTTCTGCTCCTCCCGCAAGTATTGGTTCAACTGAAGCGCCATTTAATCTTGAATTAAAATCTGCATCTGATATAGATAAAGTTTTATATTTTCTTAAACTGAAATATATTTGGTGCTACTCTTATAATCTTACATCTGTTCTAGGTACTATCGAGCACTGAAATAATATTTTTTGCAACTAAATACACCACGACCATTGACATTTGTTCTAGGTGCGTCTGTGCCGTTTAGTTGCTAAATTTTTTCCTTATTTCTATGCATTTTCACTTTAAATTACTTAACAAATATTACTTTTTGGACTCCACCTTTGTTTGCTTTGGTGAGAGTGGAGTAGACCAGTGCACGTTTTATTAAGGTACGTTTTAAATATTTTAAAGATTCAAAGTATATAATTTGAAACCCGACCTTATAGTATTAATTATTTGAAGTATGAATAAGTATGAATTAATTTTATTACCATATATGTAGCTTGCTTGTCCATTATAATTACAACAATAGTGACCTTCTCTCCAACCTTATTTTAAATATTTTAAAGATTCAAAGTATATAAATTTGGAAACCTAACGGGTTGCCTTATATCGAATTGCAAGATATAATGGATCTTCCTAGGTGTAACAACGCCACGTATGATGAATCTTAAAAATTCAAAAGAATTGAAAAAGTTCTATCGCTATTGAATATTTATATAACCTTAATTTATTTCCAATTTACTTATAAAAATTAAACTACGATTCTTTCTTGATATTATTATATTCAAATTACTATTTTGTTATATTAAACATGTTTGATTTTAATATTTAATATTTTTAAATGTCTTTAAAATTTTGTTATATTAATAAGATTTCCAAAAAGTTCTATGGAGCTTATAAATAATTCTATTGACCTTAAAAAGAATTAAAAATTTCAACATTGAATGGCCAATTATAAATTATTTTATCAACATAACATTATTGATCATTGTTTAAATATATTATAACTAATTTTTATCAAAATAGTATTAATATTGATCATTACTTAAATAAATTACATAACTCACATAACGTACATAACAACTTACATAACTTAACTAATACATGTAGTTTAATCTAATAATTTCCTTAAAAGCATATAGTTTAAAAGTTCAAATTTCATAACTTACATAATCTACATAACTTATATAAATCATAAATATATATCATATCAAGACTTACATAATAAACAACTTACCCGTGAAACTTATTGCCAACTTCAGACTTCAACAACTACGAAATGGATAGGACTTGGATGAATTTCTCAAGGGCAAGCAACGAGTATCAAAATGGAGTGCAATCTTTTTTAGATTTTGCATTTCACAATTCAAGCTAAGAGAATATGATTCTTTGCCCGTGTAAGAAGTGTGGCAATATCTATTGGCATTATCGTGAAGTTGTCTACGAACATCTAATTGTTGATGGCTTCATTCGGGGGTATAAAAAATGGATTTTCCATGGAGAGTGTACAACTAGTCGAGCCTCTTCGACGATTAATCCAGGTTATCCTTATAGTGGTTACCGTCAGCATGTTAGAGAAGATGACATGGAAGGTATGATGCGGGATGCATTTAATATGCAGAGTGAAAGTTTCCAATCATTTCCACCAAACTATGTTGCATCTGATGATTATAATATCGGTGGGAATACTTTTATGGAAACGAGAAGAAGTGTACCGGATGAACAACCGAATGAAGAAGCGGCGAAGTTCTACACGTTACTTGGTGAAATGAATGAAGAACTTTATGAGGGATCAAAATTTTTGAAAATGTCATTCTATATTTGCCTTTTCCACTTAAAATGTTTGAGAGGGTGGACCGAAACCTCTTTGACAATCTTTGTTAGAGCTTTTGAGAGAAATGTTCCCATTTGCAAAATCCTCAATCATGTAAAGACATGAAGAAAGTGATAAAAGATTTGGGCCTTGGGTACAACAAAATTCATAGTTGCCCAAATGATTGCATGTTGTATTGGGGTGATCGGAGAAATCAACAGTCTTGTCATGTTTATGTAAATCTCGTTGGATGAATAGAGATGCGAAGATGTTAATGAGGATGAATATGGGCCACAGTCAAGAAGGAAGCCGAACAAGATTTTGTGATATTTCCCGCTAATCCCAAGGCTTCAAAGGCTATTCATGTCGTCAAAGACAGCTGAGTTTATGACGTGGCATCATGATCAACGAACGGATGATGGATTATTAATTTATCCTGCAGATTCTTTTATATGGAAATCATTTGACAATAAATTTCCAAGCTTTGTAAGTGATCCTCAGAGTGTAAGGCTCGGGTTAGCATCTGACAGATTTAATCCTTTTAAAATCATGAGCACCTCGTACAGTACTTGGCCTGTGGTCATTGTTCCTTATAATTTGCCTCCATGGCCCTGCATGAAGCAATCTTCTTTGATATTATCTATGATTATCCCCAGAGAGAAAGGCCCCGGAAATGATATTGACATATATCTGCAGCCACTAATTGAAGAGTTAAAACAATTATGGGCGGGTGTTGAGACGTATGATGTATTGAGAAAGGAGAACTTTTACCTACGTGCTACTTTGATGTGGGCAATTAATGATTTCCTGGCATATGCAAATTTATCGGGTTGGAGTACCAAAGGACGTTATGCTTGTCCTTGTTGTGCTGCTCAAATGTGTTCACAGTGGTTATATAATGGGAGGAAGTTCTGCTATATGGGGCATCGTCGGTCGTTAGATGAAAATCATAGATATAGATTTCAGAAGGCTTTATTTGACGGTACTGAAGAGTTGAAAAAAGCTCCTGAGCAGACCATTGGATCTGAAATCTTATTTATGTTAAAAGATATGGATTTCAGTTATGGGAAGCTGAATCAACCATCTAACAGGCAAACAAATAGACGATCGAGGGATGAATCTGATGATGAATCTGACGAGGAGGATGACCCTAATGAGGCGGACTTGTGGAAGAAAAGAAGTATTTTTTTTTTAGTTGCCTTATTGGGAGCATCACATATTACGCCACAATCTTGATGTGATGCATATTGAGAAGAATGTCTGCGAGAACATCATCCGGACAATTTTGAACGTTGATGGTAAATCAAAAGATAATCTTCAAAGTTGACTTGATTTAGTTCACATGGGAATTAGGCGTGATCTTCATCCCCAAGTACTTCCTAATTGAAAATATTGGTTGCCGCCTACAATTTTTGCAATGTCAAAGGAAGAGAAAGAAATGTTCTGCACGGTGTTGAAGGATATAAAGGTTCCGGATACGTATTCATCAAATATATCTCGATGTGTAAGTCTTAAAGATCGAAGACTATATTCATTAAAATCACATGACTATCACATCCGATGCAAGATCTACTTCGGTTGCTTTCTTGTCTTTGTATGTCAAAGAAGGTAATGTCTGTATAATTGAGTCTGTCCAATATAATGAAAGCAATTTGTGGCAAAGTTCGAATGTTGAAGAACTTGAAAAAGTACAAGATCGAGCCGCTTTGACAATATGCAATTTGGAGAAGATCTTTCCACCTTCCTTCTTCACTATTATGGTGCACCTTGTCATTCATCTCCTTCGTGAAGCAATAATTGGTGGGCCGGTTTTCTATCGTTGGATGTATCCAATTGAAAGGTGCTAATTTATTTCAAAGTCATTCACCTTTATACCTATAGTTACCAGTTTTGATAATGTTGTATATGGTGTTTAGGTTCCTAAGCAAATTGAAGTCTTATTGCCGTAACAAGCGTTATCCAGAAGGATCAATTACTGAAGGCTACTTGGCAGAGGAGTGTATGACATTCTGTTCTAGATATTTAGATGTTGAAACAAGATTGAATAGACCAAGTAGAAATGCCGGACTCAATGATCTTAACTTGGACAAAACTTATTTATTTCAAAGTTATGGAGAACCAATCGGCAAAGTTGAAATTGTAGAATTAGATGACCGATCTTGGATACAAGCACATAAATATGTTCTTTTCCACCACGATGCACTTGAACAATTACGCAAGTAAGTTCTAGAATATGATAAATATTCTTCTTTTTTTTTTATTTGTTTATTTTTTAACGAATTAAACATGTGTTTAACATAGTGAGTACAAACAAATCTTAAGATCTCGTCCACGCCACGAAGATTACAACATCACGAGATTAATAGGTTATTCGCAGAATCTTTTCATGAATGGTTAAGCCAAGCGGTATGCAACTCAACATTTTGTTGACAAATAATAATGTTTTCTCATAACATTTATAATTACTCAATTTACTTTCGATTCAATAGGTTTGGAGTGGGAATATCGTTAATGACGAAGTTAAATGGCTTTCCCAAGGTCCGAATCGAGTAGTAAAAGATATAGTGGCTTCATCATGAATGGATTGATTTCATACCAAATATCGCGAGAGATTGAGGAGAACTCAAAATTGTGGAGTAGTTGTTAATTCTTTAATTACAAGTTACGCTAGTGCTAGGGACGATAATCGTCGAGGGAAATGTAAGTATTATGGACTTCTAACCGACATTATTGAATTGGATTATTATGGAAAATGGAAATTTGTCTTATTTCGATGTGATTGGGTTGATGCTAATCTCGCTTCATGAAATTAAAATGATCGATTTGGTTTTACAATGGTGAATTTCTCTCGATTAATTCACTTTGGAGAACATCGATAGACGAGCCGTATGTATTTTCTTCTCAAGTTAAACAAGTTTTTACTTGAAAGATCCAATTGATGAGGGTTGGTACGTTGTACTCCGAAACACCCCTAGAGACTTGTTTGACATGGGGAATGGAAGTAGAGATGACATCGGTGAAAGATCAGAAACTTTGTCTTTTCCAGAGCAAGACTTAGATGAAAATATCCCTAGTACTATTACACAATTTCAATGGGCTCGTCAGGATGTAGACGAAGATATTTACGATTTATGATGTAGTAAGATTTTATGATTTTTTATTTATATGTAATGTTACAATATTAACATTGGTCATGTTATATAATTTAACTATTTTATATTTACTATTGTTGTTATTTCTTACTAAAATTTTATCTATTTTATGTGTTGCGGGAAAAATGCCTAGAAGAAGATTAAGAGATCTTAGTATTGTACAGAATACTACAAATTTGGAAGAAGTAAGTCTTGAGCAATGAGACAGTTGTTGGATCTTCAAGCGTGTGTGGAGACACTTGACGAGTCTGTGGAAATTCAAAGTAATGTTAAGTTTATTTTACAAATTGTATTAAATTTTATTACTGATTTATTTTTAAATTTCAATATAGTAATAATTTATTATTTTTCAGCTGAAAATGGTGGGACACGCAGAGGTCGAGGACGACGCTCCTAATGATTTATATAACTTAAATTCATCGAGCGTGTCAAAGTAACTAAAGCAGACCATGGTCAGCCTGTTGGACAAGAAGCTCGACTTTTAGCAGGCTATTTGGGCATTATAGCACGAAATGCCAATATGTTGCCCATCAACTATGAATCATGGCATAACATGCCTAATAGCAATAAAAATCAAGCTCTCTCTAATATTAAGGTAATAAAACGTTAATGTAATTATAATACTTTTGTTTAAGTTTCATTTATATTTACTTCCTAAACTTGTGTTTTTTAGGATAGGTTTGCTTTAGAGGTCTCTGATGCCTATATCAAGAATGCATTGGGTAAAAAATGGAGAGACAATAAAAGCATTTTGAAAAAAGAATATTTTAAAAAACCTATAAGCCTCGAAGAAAAATTGCAAAATGTCCCACCGGGAATGCTGAGGTACCAATGGGAAGATGCGGTTCGATTTTGGAATTCGAAGAAAGGAGAGGTATTATGTACTTGCAAACTCTTATAAATTTTTCTGTTTATAGTATTTAATATATACGTAAAAATAATTTCATTATGTAGGACCGTGAGCGAGTTGGAACAAGCAGCAGGTAAAAACAAAAATTTACGCACACGGCAGGGTCGAAAAGTTTTGCTTGTATAGCTCAGGCCGAGGTACAATGGATTTATTAAATCTATCAAGTATTAATAACTTTTTACTATTAAATAATATTTTTACTACTATATTGTAGGAAGCCTCATCTGGTCAAAAAGTTGGACGCCTTCAACTTTTTGACATTACGCATGAGAAAAAAGATGGAACTCCGATGTCATCCGAGGTCAGAAATTATGGTATATTTACTTAATAAAATTGATTCATTATAAATATTTATAATATTTAATTATAATGTTTTAATTAAATCGTTTTTATTAGTGTAATTTAAATAATGTTATGTTGTATTCCTTTTATTGTATATTTCGTTTCTAACTCTTTAAGCGATTTATTAGGAGAAACTAAAAGATAAGAAGGCGTGTATGAAGCGATCGCTTGATCGATAGTTCTGTTAATTTTGAGGATATTGATAATGAATTATTAATGAAGTTTTGGGTCTGAAAGGTATGGTCGGGTTAGATTTCAAGGATCTCGTGTTAACCCGACCCAATATTTTGGATCCACCTCGCACCAATACATGCCTTCCGGGAGTCAAAGTGAAGCTGAAGTTCAGAGGTTAAAAGATCAGATAGTTCAAATACAAGCTAGCACAGATGAGCAAATTTCTCAACTTAGAGCGGAGGCGAATGAGGGAGGCGGAGGCGAGCCGAGGAGGAGAGCGAGCAGAAATACAATGAATTCTAGAAGCGACTTTCATCTATGATGACTATGTTCCACCAATTTCAAAATCCGCCATCATAGACATGTTTTCTTGTAACTTTTAACATTATTTTAAGAATATTTTGAATATTCATTTCCAATTTATATAATATATTTTTCAGTATAATTTTGTATTATTTAAATTTATGTGTTTTGGTTGGGTTGGATTTCATGGTATATTTGTTGTTTTTATTGAATTTCTTGCGGGAGGGTTGGATATAGGTGTAAAATACATATTGCAAAACTAGGCAAATTAGCGTTTTTTACAAAAGCGCGCTAAAAGTCTGAGTCTATAGCGGCGATTTTTATAAAAGCGCCGCTAAAGTTCTTGGTCTATAGCGGCGTTTTTTTTACAAAAGCGCCGCTAAAAGTGCAGGTCTATAGCGGCGTTTTTTATAAATGCGCCGCTAAAAGTATAGGTCTATAGCGGCGTTTTTTATAAAAGCATCGCTAAAGTTCTTGGTCTATAGCGGCGTTTTTTTAAAAAAGCGCCGCTAAAGGTCTTGGTCTTTGGCGGCGTTTTTTAAGAGCGCCGCTAAAGGTCCTAGTCTTTAGCGGCGCTTTTATAAAAGATGTCACTAAAAAAAAAAAGTCGCGAACTTTTGTGGTGTTGCGTATAGCGACGTTTTTTGCGGCGCTTGGGAAAGCGCCACTAAAAGTATTAGCGGCGCTTAGAATCGCCGCTAAAGGCAAAAAAATGCCGCTAAAAATTTATTTTCCTGTAGTGCGTGTTATTTAAATCTTTTATTGACTTTAGAGTTCGAATGAGGCTTAGGTTTGTGAGCAGGGGACCGTGAACAACAGAACATTTTCTATAGTAGTCATATATCATGACTTCAAAGAGTAAGATCTGGACAAAATTTTCCCACCTATTTCAACAAAAAATTATATTAATAAAACAGTATAAATTGACGACTAAAGGTTGAACACATCCCAATAATTTAAGAATCCTGCAAAAAAAATGTTTTCAATACATAGTGGGATGGTAAATGAGAATCAAAGTACACTATTTCAAGTGTCGAGTCCCCATTTTCCTTATGACAACAGTCCACTATTCATTGTCCTATCAAACACAATGAAACCAGCCAATACCAAAGTAACTCTCTCCCACCAAGACCATATTAATGCCCCACAGTCTTGGAGAATCTATTTTCTTCCACACCTTTCTTTCATTCTTGTTTGAGACATTACATATACATGCATACATATATATTCAGTATCTTGGTGATACCAATTAGATTCCTTTCTCCAAAAGTTTTTCTGATGAAGCATGCAGTAAAAGAAAGTTGCCACGCTTTCCTTTTTTGCATGCTTTCCATATCATGCGCACAAGTTATGTACTCTATGATCCTTAATTAATTAAGTGAAGGCAACATGCATTTTAACCTTATAAGTACCCACTGTAACCGCATTTCGTTCTCTAAATTTTCTGAATATCTACAAAAAGAGAAGATGCTATATAATATTCCAGAGAGATCATTATGAGTAGACTACACTGTACTGTTTCTCGAATGGGCTTAAAGGTATATCAGCAGTTGACTCGATGATGAAATATTCTCTACCTACCTAGCTACATGAAATGATGTATGATGGGAATTGTCACACAGTCAACTTTGAGAAACCTCAGCCCATTTTTATCAATTTATTGAGTTTTTTTTTCCCATAGTTTCCAATGGTTCAGGGTTTGTTCCGTTGAGGAAGCTGATTTGAGACCATCGGTAGTGGACATTATCAGGAGCTGGCATGTTCCACCCATGTGTTCCACAGATTGATTCAAAATCCAATCTCCACTTTCTATGTATATAACGCATATTTTCCAGGTATAGATTGCCATGCCTTGATTCCAATACAGCTGGGAGGCTCTCGTTTTTCGCTTGATATATATGTATGCATATACATTATCTTCTGGGAATGATTCTTCGTTCTTCAAGTCATACTATTTTGGTGAATGGTCAGGGCGTGGAATAACATAAAATATAGCTTTCCAACAGCTAATGATTTGATGATAAGCAATCATTTTAATGCCTCCCTTAGTCAAATGCAATTTGGGATTTCAGCAAACCGCAGAGAACAATTGGATTTCCAACCTAATCGCTATCATTTTTTGAGACTAAATTCACTGATTATTCAATGGCTGAATGAAAACTGAAAAGCAGTTGGTTGAAGAATACATCTGGAAACATAATTGACCTTTTTAAATATATTTTGTTTTTTTCATTCAGACAGGTACTAACTACAAAGGGTAACGAGACATATACTTGATTAACATGAAAAGCAGCCAATCATATACTTGATTAACATGAAAAGCAGCCAATCTTTTGCAAGGAGAATATTAAAGGCAATAAAACATCCATGGCCGCACTTCTTAATTCAGATATTTCTTGAAAAAGTTCAACTACTATTATTGCTCAATTTGCTTGCATTTTCCCAGTAAAAAAAAAAGAAGTATGGGCCTAGCTAGATGGAATCCACTATAGCTAGGCCGTTTGATTCATTTTATAGCATATCTCTAGCCTTTATGACAAGCTTTAAGTGCTATATTAATCTTCCAAAGTATAACTGGTATGATTCGAATTACATAATTATGATTATAATATATATTAAAAAGTTGAGCTTGTTTGAAGTATTAAATACATGTTGGCCTCTCTTTACACTTAAGGGCATTGGGAGCTGAATGCCTCCCCTTAATCTGCTAGATATTTATATGAATGAAACTGGCCATAGTTAAAAAGAAAGAGATGTATAACTAACAATTCTATAAACATTTCCTATGATAAGATGAATGGAAAAGTACAATAATTTCAAAAAGTTTTTTCATTTATCTAATACTACATAGATTTCTATATATAGTTTTATATAATCCATCATGTTGATTAACAGCTTGTTGTGTGGCTTCACATGTTGACCACATGTCTTTTCACACCCAGACAATAGTCTGTGCCCTACTATGTCGGTTAACAGTCATAGTGAATCTAATATATATACATTAATTATAACTTCTAAGAGTATATTTGAATAGATGATTGGATACCGTATATTATGTTTAGTTTATTTTTTATCTCATATTACAATATTATTATAGTATATAATTTTATCATCACCGCTATTTTTACACTAACGAAGAAGTAAACGCACTGTTCATCTAAATTCACTTTAAGACCCAACTAAAGTGTGTTTGATTTTATTTATTAAATACATACTTTCTTTAAAAATATATATAATAAATTATTTTAATATTTTTCTAATAATTTCAATTAACTTTTTATCTCAAAATTAACCACTAATATTGATGACGTAAAACTATCATTTTGAAATAATTTCATGTCCCATATTTTATTTTATTTTTATCACATAAAACTAATATTTTAAAAATAAATTGGGATAATTTTCATTTTAAAATAAATATGACAGGCAAAAAAAACATGAATTCAAATACAAGATAAAAGATATTTACATAATAAAAAACATGTGTTTACATGTGGAAAAAAATCAATTTTATTTATCTCTCATATTTTTAAAAGATAGAAAATAATTTAAAATTATAAATACATTATTTAAGATAAATATAAAATATTCAAATAAAAAAAAACATAATCTTTTAAGATTTTAAATATAGCATGTACCTAGGTTGAGTCAATTTTAATGTAATACTATGCTTATATACACTTTTGAATTAAAATTTTGATATATGAGATTGGTCAATTGGATGAAATATGTATATGAGTTCAAAATATGGTTTGAAATGTATTAAAGGCTACAATTGTCTATGACATTAATGAACATATAGGTATGTTTAAGATTTAGAATAAAATATGTTATATAGTTAACTTATAATATGACATTGTTATATAGTTGAATAAGGTGTTATAGTTCATGAATTGATTCATGAAGATCGCATATTTTGACTGAAAGTATGGTATGAATGTGTATATTAGTTCATTGGAAATTTCATTTTTATATTTCATTTAGCAATTTGCAGAAATAGTCAGTCACATCACGACATCATGCAAGTGTTATTGCAATGAGATCAAGTTACCATGCCATGACATGACATCGAGAGTTGGTCAATTCAACAAGGCCAAGTCAGTATGTTGCATCGTGATGAGGAACCCCTAACATCGTAACATCAACTAGAAGTTTGGTAAACATTACAATTTAGTCCTCATTCGATCTCAGGTTAGCATTAGAGCTTTTGTAAGCTCGTATAAGACTCGAAAATGAATATATGCCATTTTATATATCTAATTTGCTTGCATTTGAATGTTTGATTATGTGAATTGGATTATAAATTGTTCGTAGTTGTTACGGTAATGAATGTGACACCTTATAATTCAAACCTGACGATCGGGTCGGGTATGGGGTGTTATGTATTTAATTTTCAAATTCATCGGTTTCATAATGACTAATTAATTTAATTTAATTTTCAAACTTTAATTATTTAATTATAATTAATTAAATATATAAAAATTTTAAAACCTTAAATTAATTCTCAAGTCATTTTTATACGTAGCGAGAAAACGTATTCATTTGTGAATGTGACCCATTTCTCTACGTCATTATTTCCACTCATTTCTGATCATTTGGTTCTACATACAATTCATTTCTAGTTCCAACGAACTAGCGTTGGGACCAATTTGGCATATATAATTAGGGTTCAAATAATTTATACTTAGGTTCCAACTTCTTTGTAACACCCCTTGTCTGACCCGATTGTTGAATCCGAGCTACAGGATGCCACATCCATTACCTGAGCAACTTCAACTAAACAAACATCATTTTCCATAAATACAACATTTTTTTTAAATAGACGATTATTGAATCCTTATATCATATCATTTTTCAAACAAGGTTTATATAAGCTTACAAAAGCTCTATTGATAACTCGAGGCAATTGGATGATTAAAATGTAATATTTTTAAAAGTTTTCAAGTTGATGTCACAACATCTATGGTTCAATGTCGCGACTTCCAAGACACTATACAGGCTTCCTTATTTGAGGATGAAATTGTAAAGTTTTCCAAACTATACTAGTTGGACGTCGCGACCTTAATATTCAACGTTATGACTTTAAAAGATGGCATTGCGACATCCAATGGTGGTGTCACGACCTTGAAGGTAGTAGCCAACTTTCCAAGATAGGAACCAAACTATAAAACTTTCAAATGTTATAAATTTGACGTCACGGCATCAAATAGCAGACGTCGTGACGAGATAGTTTGGTGTTGCAACATTCAAGGTGTGAAGTCGCAACATTCATAGTAGTCCACTAAGTTCCCATTTCCATACATTTTGAAGCTAACATAAAATTACAATGGTTGGCTATAAGGCCTCAACTTTACCATTCCCACACCTATGATAGATTAATAAATAAACTCAATTCAACCAACATCATTTTCATGCATGACCAATACTATTTCCATATAACCACAATCAAAATGTCATCATTCCACACCAACCTATACCAATTAAAGCTTATGACATTTATACCTATCCATTTTGAGTATCATTCACTCACATAACCTTAACACGAATCAATACAAAACATAAACTATTTATATTTCATGGCTAACATTCAACTACACCATTTCCAAACTCTGCATCAATTCATCTTGTTTAATTATTTCAATTTATAACTTTTAACATACCAGACTCAAGCAAGTTCAAAATCATCATTCATATAAGCATCAAACTTTACCCAACCGATCATCAATTAGGTTATAAGCCATACTAAACATACAAGTTTAACCATTGCCAAATTTACTACCTATGAACTCAAAATGACCATTTGCATAACAAGTTGCCCTTATATGCATGCCACAATACTTGGAATCAAAATGAGCATATGTGACAGCCCAAAATTGACCCTAGTCGGGAAGTGGTTTCGGGACGGCTAAACCGAGTCACCGAAATGTTTGAACGTAATATTTATTGTCTAGAATATGCATTTATGAATGTGTGAAAATTTCAAGCTTCGATTTAGTCGATTGCATGTGAATTCAGTTATTAGGACTTGTGTGACACTTTTGAAATGTGATAGGCTAATCTATAAGGACCTAATAGTGCATGTAATCAAAAGGGAGGACTTGCATGTCAAATTCCCCCCTAATAGCTAGTGGCCGGTCATGACAAGGAATTATGGGCAAAACATGTCATGAAACATGTTGTGTAAGTTTTTTATGTTGGAATAAATAAAATAAGGTGTATGGGTAATAAAAAAATGAAAAAAATGTGTGTGAAGGCTTCTCCCCCTCCCCATTGCCGTGAAGGTAAGAAAGAAAACAAAAAAAAAAGTGTTTATCTTTGAACATCTTTGGCTGAAAAATTGAAGGGAAAAGGGAAGAAGGGTGTGAAGCATTCGGCTACCCTAGGTCACTATTAAGGTATGTTTGAGGTTGTGCCATGAGATTCATGCATGTTTTTAGTTGCTAGCTTGATGTTCTTATTAGCCCATGGTTCAAATCCTTGCTATGTCATGGGGATGATATTCGGCCAAGGTGGATTTTGTGTTAATGCCATTGCATGCTAAATATGAAGCTTGTTGATGATATATGTGATGGTGGGTTGAGGACTCTTGGATTTTCTTTTAGCATTTTTGAGTGAGACATTAAGTTCTTTGTTTAACCATGACCAAAATTGAAACGGTATGGTGTTGTGGTGTATTCGGCCATGGTATATCCATAAGCATAATTTATGCATATTGCATGTTAGGTAAGATTTGAGCTTTGGATATATGTTTATATTTGGTTATAATCAACTTGAGATTCGGCCCTTGCACCTACATGTATATATGTTTGCACATGATGTATTGGTATGACATATATACTATCTCAAGGTATATATTTACTTATGATGATGTTTCGGTTATGAAAGAAATGATAGATGTGTATTGAACTACAATATGTAATGCATTAGTTAGTAAAATGTATGCCGTTCATGTGTGGTATTAAACATGTAATTGGCCTCAACATCAACATGCATAATCGGCCACATGAATGAGTACATAGGTTGATGTGTTGTTCGCCATAAGTAAGCATGTTGAAGGCTTTATCTCGACCTAGAAAATTGACTAAGGAGAGTACTAACTAATGTGTTGAGTTTGATGCATGATTTCACATGTATGTGACTTTAATGTCTAATGTATAAGTGTGGGCTAAGTGCCTTGTGTTCCTCTTTTCGATGCTCAAATGATTAAATCGATTTATTTATTTAATTAAGCTCAAGAGCAAAGGGGATCCAAATCCGATAAAGGGAAGGAAAAAGTGGTCGAATAGCCATCGAAATCGTTCGACAACATCCGAGGTAAGTTCTTGAGTAATAGAGCTTAAATTATTATTTGATTAGATCATGTCTCAAGTAAATCAAATCATGCTCTTTGTGTGTGGATATTGAACCGAAATGTGCAAGAGTGATAAGTGTATTGTATTTGAGTTTTGCTAATGAAAATGAAATACTGAATGTGTCATGATTTAGTGTTAAATGTGCATGTTTATTCGAATGGTGTCGGGCTAAGTCCGAAGGCTTTTGTGCTAAGTGACTAAATCCGGTCAATTCTCAAGGCATTTGTGCGAGTTACCAAAACCGGGTTAAGTCTCGAAGGCATTTGTGCGAGTTACCAAAACCGGGTTAAGTCCCAAAGGCATTCGTGCGAGTTACTAAATCTGGGCTAATTCTCGAAGGCAATTGTGCGAATCACTATAACCGGGCTATATCCCGAAGACAATCGAGCGAGTCGCTATATCCGGTTAAATTCTGAAGGTACGTGATTCGAGAATGAGCAATCTTGCTGTAAAAATTTCAGTTAATACGCTTGCAAAAATTCCAGCAATGAGGTATGTTCGTATGTGCTTTGAATTAGTTGATAAACAAGCTACCGGCCTTTGGCTAAGTTGATCTTTTGTGTATGAACACAAGGGTTGGTAATGTGAAGTAAGTATGATGTTAAGTCTGTGTGCACCTTGTGTTCGACTCCGGTAACGGACTCGGGTACGGGGTGTTACAATTTTATTGGTATCAGAGCTACGGTTTAGTCGATTCTAGGACTACCGTAATGCGTTTGGGTCTAGCTATACATGCCATTTTATGTGATTATTTGATAGTGTGGTGATTTTTGACATTTGCAAATGTGTTTATTTATAGTAATGGATCCGATCCCAACCGAAAGTGATAGTGATGATGTAGAGAGTGTGGCGCTGCTCCCAAGACAAGGGGGCAACGGCGGACTCTCAACCTATTGCTAGCAATCCGAATGATGAGGCTAGGCAAGCTTTTTATAGCGTGATGAATGATTGGTTCAACCAATACATTCGAACTAATACTATTGTTCCACAACCTCCATTCCCGACAAATACCACCCAAGACCTACAATACCTCCGTAACTAACCAAATAAGGTCAAATAAGCCCCAGTTGATGTAATCCAAAACATGGGGCTCTTGAATTTAAAGCTACGGATAGCGGCGATCTTTGAGCAAGCTGAATTTTGGTTGGACAACACTATTCGGTACTCGATGAGCTATCTTGTACACCCGATGAATGCCTAAAGTGTACTATCTCCTTGCTACGCGATTACGCCTACTATTGGTGGAGTACTCGACTTGCTCGCCCGAGAGCAAGTAACTTGGGAGTTTTTCCAAACCGAGTTTTAGAAAAAGTATATCGGTCGAGATTTGTTGATCAAAAATGGAAGGAATTTCTTGAGCTTAAGCAAGGTTCTATGTCGATTCATCGATTACGGCGAATATTTGTTAGACTTAGTAGATACGCCGGAATGTATTTCGTCCGAGGCTATCATGTGTAAACGCTCGAGGATGGGCTAAATGAAGATATAAAATGTTTGTTGGCATTCTTGAAATACGAGAGTTCAGTAGTACTTGTCGAGCGAGCTTGTAAAGTCAAGAGCTTAGAAAAGAAAAACAAAAAGTGGATGTGGGAACTGGAGAGTTTCGTAAAAGATCCTCGGGAAAGTCTCTTCAACAGACATCGAAGAAATTTCGTGATGATGTGGGCCGGTCTAGAGGCACTTTGGGCCTTTTTAGACGAGATCGTGATCGACCCCCTGTGGGTACACGAGGCACTTCGGTCGCCAGTGTTGGGAATGAATGTCGAGACAGAACGGAGTGTCAGCATTGTGGCAAATGGCATTCTGGAAGTTGTAGATTTCGTGACCGCTCCTGTTACAAGTGCGGATCAGTTGACCACTTCATTAAAGATTGCCCAAGGTTGTGCGAGAAGAATGTAGATCGAGTGGGAAACCGGCGCTACCACTGCTCTAGGTAGACCATCTAGAAATACGGGCAATGCTAGTGGTGGTCAGAGAGGATCTAGAGATGCTACAACCAGATCCGAGGCTCGTGCTCCTGCTAGGGCTTATGCCATACGCGCACGTGAGGATGCTTCCTCGCCAGATGTGATTACCGGTACTTTCACTCTCATTGATACTAATGTGATTGCTTTGATTGACCCTGGTTCTACTCATTCTTATATATGCGAAACCTTAGCATCCAGTAAGACTTTACCTATTGAGTCTACTGAGTTCGTAATTCGGGTGTCAAATCCCTTGGGTCGTTACGTGCTTGTCGACAAAGTGTGTAAGAAATGCCCCCTAGTAATTCGAGGTTCCTATTTTCCGGCGGACTTGATGCTGTTGTCGTTTGACGAATTTGATATTATCCTCGGTTTAGATTGGTTGATCGTGCATGATGCGGTTGTGAATTGCAAAAGCAAGACTATGGATTTGAGGTGCGCAAATAACGAGATGATCCGAGTTGAGTCTACGGACTTAAAGGGGTTGCCAACTGTAATATCATCAATGTTGGCCCAAAAATATGTAAGAAAGGGGTGCGAAGCATACCTTGCGTATGTACTTGATGATAAGGAGTTAGAAATAAAACCCGAATCTGTACCGGTGGTTTGTGAATACCCGGATGTTTTTCCCGAAGAATTACCGGGTTTGCCACCTGTTCGGGAGATAGAGTTTGGTATTGAGCTTGTACAGGACTACGCCGATTTCGATAGCTCCGATCGTATGGCACCAACCGAGTTAAAAGAGTTGAAAGCTCGGTTGCAAGAATTGACGGATAGAGGTTTCGCTCGACCAAGTTTCTCACCTTGGGTGCACCAAGATTATTTGTGAAAAGAAGGACGGAACCATGAGGTTGTGCATTGACTATCGTCGGTGAATAAAGTGATGGTAAAGAATAAATATCCGTTATCAGCGTATTGATGATTTGTTTGATCAACTGAAAGGAGCCTCGGTGTTTTCAAAGATAGATTTGAGATCGGGTTACTACCGATTCATAATTCGAGATTCGGATGTACCCAAAGCGCTTTCGAGAATGAGGTACGGTCATTACGAATTTTTAGTGATACCGTTTGGGCTCACTAATGCCCTGCGGTATTTATGGATTTGATGAATCGGATCTTGAGATAAAGATTTGGACCGGTTCAGTAGTTGTGTTCATTGATGACATCTTCGTCTATTCAAGAGATGAGACCGAACATCTTGAACACCGAGATTAGTATTGCAAATATTACGGATAAGCGGTTATATGCTAAGTTCAACAAGTGTGAGTTCGGTTAGAGAGGTTAGCTTCTTGGGTCATGTGGTATCTGATCGGGTATTCGAGTCGACCGAGCAAAATTTCAGCCATACTTAACTGGAAGCCTCGAGAAATATTACCGAGGTTCGAGCTTTTTGGGCTTGCCGGTTACTACCGACGGTTTGTAAAGGTTTCTCGATGATAGCCACACCCATGACGAAGCTACTTCAAAAGGATGCTAAGTTGAATGGACGGAAAAATGTCGAAAAGTTTTGATCAACTGAAAACTTATTTGACTGAAGCTCAATTTTAGTGCGGCCGAATCGTGCAAAGAGTTTGTCATCTATAGTGACGCCTCCTACTTGGGTTAGGTTGCGTATTGATGCAAGAAGGTCGAGTTGTGGCCTATGCGTCGAGACAATTAAAGCCACATGAGAAAAATTATCCGACCCATGATCTCGAACTAGCTGCCATCGTATTCGCTTTGAAAATATGGCGACACTACCTATTTGGGGAGAAGTGCCATGTATTTTCGGATCACAAAAGTCTCAAATATTTGATGACTCAAAGAGACTTGAATCTACAACAAAGGCGTTGGCTTGAGTTGTTGAAAGATTATGAGCTAGTCATTGATTATCACCCGGGAAAGGCTAATGTGGTTGCGGACGCCTTAAGCCGGAAATCACTGTTCGCTTATGAAGCGATGAATGTACACTTGTGCGTTTCTACCCGACAATGTGTTAGTAGTGAATTAAAAGCCAAACCATTATTGATTCATCAAATTCGTGAAGCTCGAAAGTCGATGATGAATTGGTTGCAAAAGCGGGCGAGTGTGTTCCGAACAAGGAATCGGAGTTTCAAATTGATGATGATGATTGTTTGAGGTTGAAGTCGTTTGTGTGTTCCAAAGAATTGAACTCATTTCGATGATTCTGAACGAAGCCCATTGTAGCTGAATGTCAATTCACCCGGAGTCTGAAGATGTACAACGATTTGAAACGTCGGTTTTGGTAGCATGGTATGAAACGAGACATCTCCGACTTTGTTTGAGATGTTTAATATGTCAACAAGTGAAAGCGGAACATCAAGTGCCTTGAGATTACTTCACCGATCACGATACCCGAGTGGAAATGGGATCGAGTCACAATGGACTTTGTGTCCGGACCGCCATTATCGCAAGTAAGAAGGATGCGATTTGGGTTGTTGTTGATAGACCGACTAAGTCGGCTCACTTTATCCCGTCGCGCACGGATTTTCATTGGATAAACTAGCTGAATTATACGTTTCTCGATTGTGAGATTACACGGGGTACCGATTTCTGTTGTGTCGGATAGAGATCCGAGATTCACCTCGCGATTTTGGAAGAGATTGCAAGAAGCTTTGGGTACCAAGCTGCATTTTAGCACCGCTTTTCATCCACAAACCAATGGTCAATCTGAGCGGGTAATTCAGATACTTGAGGATATGTTGAGATGTTGCGTCCTTGAGTTTAATGGTTCATGGGAACGATATTTACCTTTGATTGAATTCGCTTACAACAATAGTTGTCAATCAAGTATTAAGATGGCACCTTATGAGGCTTTGTACGGTCGTAAATGCCGTACGCCATTGTTTTGGACCGAGCTCGGTGAAAGCAAAATTTTCGGAGTGGATTTGATTAAAGATGCTGAATGAAAGTAAAAGTAATGTAAAAATCAAGATAGCCTCCGATCGTCGAAGTCGTCGACGCGGATCTCAAACGAAAAGATATTGAGTATCGTGGGAGATAAAGTGTTTCTTAAAGTTTCGCCTTGGAAAAAGATACTCGATTTGGCCAGTAAAGGCAAATTGAGTCCGAGGTTCATCGGGCCATATGAAGTATCCGAACGAGTCGGTCCAGCTTGCATATTGATTGATTTTGCCTCCGAACTTGAAAAGATTCACGACGACTTTCATGTTTCGATGCTTGACGTTATAGATCGATCCATCGCACATAATTAGTCCATCAGAGGTCGAAATTCAAGCCGATATGAGTTATGAAGAAGAACCGATTTGTATCCTAGCTCGTGAAGTGAAGGAGTTGCGAAACAAAAGGGTTCCGTTAGTAAAAGTGTTATGGCTCAAACACGGGATGGAAGAAGCTACTTGGGAACCCAAGAGCTCTATGAAAGAGCGTTACCCAAACCTATTTACCGGTAAAATTTTTGGGGACGAAAATTTCTTAAGTGGGGGAGAGTTGTGACAGCCCAAAATTGACCCTAATCGGGAAGTGGTTTCGGGACCGTTAAACCGAGTCACCAAAATGTTTGAATGTAATATTTATTGTCTAGAATATGCATTTATGAATGTGTGAAAATTTCAAGCTTCGATTTAGTCGATTGCATGTGAATTCAGTTATTAGGACTTGTGTGACACTTTTGAAATGTGATAGGCTAATCTATAAGGACCTAATAGTGCATGTAATCAAAAGGGAGGACTTGCATGTCAAATTTCCCCCCCTAATAGCTAGTGGCCGGCCATGACAAGGAATTATGGGCAAAACATGTCATGAAACATGTTGTGTAAGTGTTTTATGTTGGAATAAATAAAATAAGGTGTATGGGTAATAAAAAAATGAAAAAAATGTGTGTGAAGGCTTCTCCCCCTCCCCATTGCCGTGAAGGTAAGAAAGAAAAAAAAAAAAAAAAGTGTTCATCTTTGAACATCTTTGGCTGAAAAATTGAAGGGAAAAGGGAAGAAGGGAGTGAAGCATTCGGCTACCCTAGGTCACTATTAAGGTATGTTTGAGGTTGTGCCATGAGATTCATGCATGTTTTTAGTTGCTAGCTTGATGTTCTTATTAGCCCATGGTTCAAATCCTTGCTATGTCATGGGGATGATATTCGGCCAAGGTGGATTTTGTGTTAATGCCATTGCATGCTAAATATGAAGCTTGTTGATGATATATGTGATGGTGGGTTGAGGACTCTTGGATTTTCTTTTAGCATTTTTGAGTGAGACATTAAGTTCTTTGTTTAACCATGACCAAAATTGAAACGGTATGGTGTTGTGGTGTATTCGGCCATGGTATATCCATAAGCATAATTTATGCATATTGCATGGTAGGTAAGATTTGAGCTTCGGATATATGTTTATATTTGGTTATAATCAACTTAAGATTCGGCCCTTGCACCTACATGTATATATGTTTGCACATGATGTATTGGTATGACATATATACTATCTCAAGGTATATATTTACTTATGATGATGTTTCGGTTATGAAGGAAATGATAGATGTGTATTGAACTACAATATGTAATGCATTAGTTAGTAAAATGTATGCCGTTCATGTGTGGTATTAAACATGTAATTGGCCTCAACATCAACATGCATAATCGGCCACATGAATGAGTACATAGGTTGATGTGTTGTTCGCCATAAGTAAGCATGTTGAAGGCTTTATCTCGACCTAGAAAATTGGCTAAGGAGAGTACTAACTAATGTGTTGAGTTTGATGCATGATTTCACATGTATGTGACTTTAATGTCTAATGTATAATTGTGGGCTAAGTGCCTTGTGTTCCTCTTTTCGATGCTCAAATGATTAAATCGATTTATTTATTTAATTAAGCTCAAGAGCAAAGGGGATCCAAATCCGATAAAGGGAAGGAAAAAGTGGTCGAATAGCCATCGAAATCGTTCGACAACATCCGAGGTAAGTTCTTGAGTAATAGAGCTTAAATTATGATTTGATTAGATCATGTCTCAAGTAAATTGAAATCATGCTCTTTGTGTGTGGATATTGAACCGAAATGTGCAAGAGTGATAAGTGTATTGTATTTGAGTTTTGCTAATGAAAATGAAATACTGAATGTGTCATGATTTAGTGTTAAATGTGCATGTTTATTCGAATGGTGTCCGGCTAAGTCCCAAGGCTTTTGTGCTAAGTGACTAAATCCGGGTCAATTCTCAAGGCATTTGTGCGAGTTACCAAAACCGAGTTAAGTCCCGAAGGCATTTGTGCGAGTTACCAAAACCGGGTTAAGTCCCGAAGGCATTCGTGCGAGTTACTAAATCCGGGATAATTCCCGAAGGCAATTGTGTGAATCAATATAACCGGGCTATGTCCCGAAGACAATTGTAACACCCCGTACTCGAGTCCGTTACCGGAATCGAACACAAGGTGCACACAGACTTAACTATTTTCACAGTCCATTTAGAAATTTCCAGACAAGCTGGTTACTGCATCACTGTCGCCTTAAAAATCATATCTTGAGTTTCAGAGCTCGAAAATTTGTTTCGTAATTTTTCCCTGAAACTAGACTCATATGTCCATCTACAGATTGTTTTCTAGAATTTTTGGTCCAGCCAATTGGTACAGTTTATTAGTTAAAGTGTCCCCTATTGCAGGGATCGACTACACTGACCTTCGTGCGTTACAAAATGGATATCTCCCTGTACAAGGCTTCAATACTGATGCAGTTTATTTCTATAGAAACTAGACTAAGATAGGAATCTATACATATATGGAATGACTCCTAATTATATCTGGTTAATTTACAATAAATTTCTAAAGTCGGAACAGGGGATCCAGAAACCGTTCTGGCCCTGTTTCACAAGAACTTCAATATCTCTTAACATGTAACTCCTATGACCGTTTCGTTTCTTCCATATGAAAGTAGACTCATCAAGGTTCATTTACATAATTTATTCACTATTTAATACCATTCCTACTATTTTTAGTGATTTTTCACATCCACATCACTGCTGCAGTCAGCATCTGCCTTTAAGGTAGGCTTTACCTATTTCATGATTTCCATGATTCAATTGGCCCTTTTTGCATACATAGCACAAGGTGTGATCATGATTAACCATTCCAATGGCTAATCATTTCAAAACAATTCCATACCTCATAATGATCAACATACAAACGATTATAGTATTATACTAAAAACGTATATAAGCCATTTTCGCATGGCTATCCAAGTTTACACAAAACCGAAAGGTACATGACCTTCAACAAAAGGGTAGTCCTATACATGCCATTTCAAAGTTCAACCAAAATTATACCAAAATGGAGGCTTTGATAGTGTGGATGACTTGACTTCAATGATCCCGAATCCGATAGCTAACGAGCAAAATCTATAAAGCAGAGAAACAGAGAAAACGGAGTAAGCAATTTATGCTTAGTAAGTTTGAGCAAGAAATTCCAGCACAACAAAAGCATAGCATTCATAAAGCTAACGGATAATTTCATATGCACAAATTCTCAATATCATACTCATTTCACATTCCAACCCCTATGTTCATACATAAGGGATCACCTTAGTCAAATACCGGAAACTCATTACTCGATCGAGCGAATATTATTCAAGGAATCAACTAATTCAAGCTCATATGAACATACCTCATTGCTGGAATTTTTTCAAGCGTATTAACTGAAATTTTACAGCAAGATCGCTTATTCTAGAATCACGTACCTTGAATTTAACCGGATATAACGACTCGCTCAAATGCCTTCGGACGAAGCCGGTTATAGTGACTCGCACGAATGCCTTCGGGACTTAACCCGGTTTAGTAACTTGCACAAATGCCTTCGGCTTAGCCCGATTTATTAACTCACACGAATGCCTTCGGATCCTAGTCCGAGATATAGTCACTTAGCACAAAGCCTTCGGGACTTAGCCCGGACATCATTCGAATAACCGAGCACAATTATCAATAAATTATGACACATTCGTATTTCATTTTCAATAGCAAAACTCAAACACAAGGCACTTTTCACACTTGCAATTTCGGCTCAATAGCCACACACAAAGAGCATGATTTTAATTTGCTTTAAACATGATCTACTCAATTCAGAATTTAAGCTCTATTACTCAAGAACTTACCTCGGACGTGGTCGAACGATTTCGATAGCTATTCGACGACTTTTTCCTTCCCGTTATCGGATTTAGCTCCCCTTTGCTCTTGAGCTTAATTTAACAAATAAATTGGTTTTATCATTTGAGCATCGAAAGAGGAATTCAAGATACTTAGCCAATATATATACTTATTAGGCATCAAAGTCGCATATGTATGAAATCATGAATCGAACTCAACACATTAGTTAATATTCCTCTTAGCCGAATTTTCGAAGCCAAGAATAGGCATCAATATGCTTGCCTCTAACCGAATGCATGCACACCAATTTCCCCTCATGTGGCCGAATATACATGTCCATGTTGAGGCCAATTATACACTTAATACCACACAAAAACAGCATACATTTTACTACTAACGCATTACATATCGTAGCTCAATACACATCTCTCATTTACTTCATAATCGAGACATCATCACAAGCAAATATACACCTTGAAATAGCATATATGTCATACCAATACATCGTGTGCAAACATATATACATATATATATGCTAGAGCCAAATCTCAAG
Source organism: Gossypium arboreum (assembly GCF_025698485.1). Classification (NCBI taxonomy): domain Eukaryota; kingdom Viridiplantae; phylum Streptophyta; class Magnoliopsida; order Malvales; family Malvaceae; genus Gossypium; species Gossypium arboreum. The sequence goes on from NC_069075.1 coordinate 129,460,488, forward strand.
TTGATTGTAACTAAACATGAACAAAATTTCAATACACAAATCTTACTTTCCATGCAATGAGCATAAATCACACTTATGGATGTACCATGGCCGAATACATCACAACACCATAATTTTGGTCATGATTAAACAAAGAACTTAGTATCTCATTAAAAATGCTAAAAGAAAATCTAAGAGTCCTCAATCCCCATCACATGTATCATTATCAAGCTTGATATTTAGCATACAATGGCATTAACACCACATTTACTTTGGCGAATTTCATTCCCATGACATAGCAAAGATTTGAACCATGGGCTACCAAGAACATCAAGCTAGCAACTAAAACATGCATGAATCTCATGGCACAACCTCAAACATACCTTAATCTTGATGCAAGTATAGCCAACCTCTTCCTAATCCTCTTCCAAAACAAACATGAAGCAAAATTCCTTCCTTCCTCTAGTATTTTCGGTCAAGAGAGAATGAAAAATGGATGAACAATTTTTTTCTTTTCTCTTCCACAATGCACGCAATGGGGGGTTTCACTCACACACACACATTTTTTTTTCTTTCTTTATTACCCATACTTATTTGTTTATTGTTTCTCCCTAATGCACCAACAAAACATGTTTTGTGACATGTTTAGCCCATGATTCCTTGTCATGGCCAGCCACTACAACTTCGGGGGGGGGAATTTGACATGCAAGTCCTCCCCTTTGACTACATGCACTATTAGGTCCTTATAGATTAGCCTTTCACTTTTCAAAAGTGTCACACAAGTCCTACTAACTGAATTCACATGCAATCGGCTAAATCGGAACTTGAAATTTTCACACATTCATAATTACTTATTCTAGACAATAAATATTACATTCAAACATTTCGGTGACTCGGTTTAGCGGTCCCGAAACCACTTCCTGACTAGGGTCAATTTTGGGCTGTCACAACAATCGAGCGAGTCGCTATATCCGGTTAAATTTCGAAGGTACGTGATTCGAGAATGAGCAATCTTGCTGTAAAAATTTCAGTTAATACGCTTTCAAAAATTCCAGCAATGAGGTATGTTCGTATGTGCTTTGAATTAGTTGATAAACGAGCTACCGACCTTTGGCTAAGTTGATCTTTTGTGTATGAACACAAGGGTTGGTAATGTGAAGTAAGTATGATGTTAAGTCTGTGTGCACCTTGTGTTCGACTCCGGTAACGAACTCGGGTACGGGGTGTTACAGCATAATTTTACCATCTTGTTAATAGTGCCTAATTCATTTTGATTTGGCTCTACAAGTTCCATAAAGTGATGATCTACAAGGGAAAGAAACAACTAATGTAAGCATTTAGAATGCTTAATAAGTTCAAATGGAAAATATTGTACTTACCTTGTTCTTACATAAGCATAATAGCTACCTTAAACATCAATAAGGTAAGCATATATATATATCCATGATCATTAGATGTTACAAGTAACTCAAACATACCAATTCATATTACTTTCGCATAACCTATCAGAATAACATATTCAATCAACAATCCATAAGATTGTACCAAGTATACATAACTCATTTCAATAACATATTTTACTACCAATTCATAAGGGTATACCATTTACTTATAAATCTTTTTAATGACATAGTAGATGAGTCATGTTTCTCATTTTTATTCCCTTTATATGTTTATCAAAAATCCTAGCTAGCAGAGGCTTGGTAAACAAATCCATAGGGTTTGTCCTCGAATACTATATTTGACTACATCCACTATTTTGTCAATCACTACTGCTTCGATATGATACTTTCTATCAATGTGTTTTTTCCTCATGTGGTTTCTTTGGTGTTTAGTTATTTTGACACTGTTATAGTGTCATATCCTTTTACCTATCAAGCATTTGGCGTCCATAGTGAAGCTAGAAGAACAACCCTGTTTGACACTTATTTACACTAAGAATTCGCTACCTAGGACAAAGACACAACCCAATGTCGATTTTTTAAATCTCTACATGTTTGGAATTCAAAATCCCTATAGTTGATAGGAGTAAGATATCCTCTAGAATACACAAGCATATAGTCCCTCATTTACCATAAATACTTGAGTATATGCTTAACTACTTACCTGTTTTTTAGACCAAGATTCACCTGATGTCGACTTACCAACCCTACTGTGAAACAAATACCTGGACATGTGTATAACATAGAATATATGAGGCTTCCTAATGCTGAAGCATAAAGAACCTTTCTCATGTATTCTCTTTCTTTCATTACCTTAGGATAGTCTTCCAAAGAAAAATGAAAGCCATTACAAAAGGTTGAGTTCCTTCTTTTGAATTGGTCATTGCATAACCTTTCAATATCTTGTCTATGTATGAAGGTTATGAATAATTCTATCACTTTATTTTTTTGATCCCATAAGATTTGTGTAACACCACTAAGCCATATTCGTCGCTGAAATAGGGTTACAAAGTATTATCGAAGTTTACAGAACAATTACAGATAATTCATGTTAATTATTATTCATTTCTGAAACTAGTTATATTCTCTTGGATAGACCCTCGGGGCCTAATATAAACATTGGAATCAAGTCGAGACTAAATAAGGAACTCAAAGAATTTTTTGCGAAATTTTAAAATTTTTCCTAGATAAGGGCACAGACGCACATGTGGTCAAGGGACACGCATGTGCTGTAGGCCATGTTCGACCCCGTGTAACTCTTTGACTTGTATCACACGACCTGCCACACGCCCGTGTGCTAAGCCCTGTGGTAAATTCAATTTTTCATAATTTAGTTGCAGGTTTCACATGGCTAAGATACACGCCGATGTTCTGCTACACGGCTGAGACACATGCCCGTATCTTTTCCCGTGTGCCTAATTCTGAGCATTCTGTTTCTCAAATTTAAGTTGTAGGGGACACACAGCAAAACCATATGCGCATGTGCCAGGCCGTGTCTCACACACGGTCAGGACACACGCCCGTGTGGACAAAATAAAGTCATTTCCTAGCTTTATTTCTCACCCAAATTTGCCAACAACCTATACCAACAATTGCAAACATATACCAACCAATACAAGCGTTACAATCAAGCCAACTCTAACATCTAAATGATATATCTTTTCATACATTCATGTTTAAAATTTTTATCTTTTGTAAGCATACATGATTAGTCAATTTTTCTAATTTAGAATTTACCCTTCATTAGATTTATATACCATCTACTATTTAACCATGTCCAGACATACCGATTATATTATAACCTTTATATAAACATGCCAAAATATATCAATCTACCCAATGGCCAAGTTAGCTTATACATGTCATTATACCAAAATAAGTTTACTATTTATACCAAAGCGAGCTAGAGGATAGTGTGATGTTGCTTCAACTGATCTCCAACCTTTACGAGCTTCCGAGCACTATCAAACAGAGAAAATAAAACCTAATAAGCATTTAATGCTTAGTAAGTTCATATAACAAGAATTAGACTTACCATTCACATTCATTATAATAAGCATACAATAATATGATTCCTAACAAATTGACAACTTTGCCTAATCACACACACTCAAACAAGTATGTTAGTCTCACAATTCACATATACACTAAATAAGCATAGATGAGCTCATCATGTTACAAACTTTCAAGTATTTCAGGCGCATTCGAGATATAATTCATTTAATCTCATAATTTCTTATTTCGGGAATTTGTCCGTTGAATCATTGAAATTTCGATGGATACTCAGGTAGTACACACAAGGTGTACGATTCAGTAATTTGTCCATTCATGTTTAGGGATACCCATTAGGGATTTAATTAGGGAGCACACTCTCGAGCTACATATCAGGATACTCAGATGAGCCATGTAACAGGACACTTATCCGGGCTAAACAGGAAACTCATAGGAGTTTAAATCGGGGAGCTCATAGAGCTTAACAAATAACTCCGAAAAGTTAATATCAGGGAGCACCGGATAAGGCAACAGGGAGTTCAAGCAAGCCATGTCAAGAAGCCCATAAGAGCCTATATCAGGACGCTCACGTAGAGCTGCATTTGTGTCCGTATTATATGTTGGATCACAATTGATCAAGTCATGTAACAAGACGCTAACACAAAGCTGCTGTAGTGTGCAACACGTGCAAAATCACTACCAATCAAGATGCTCGTAAGAACTATTTATTTGGATGCTCGAGAGGGCTTTATCAGATTACTTGTCTAAGCTAAATCCTATCTACAACATATGTAGGATCACATTCAAATTGGGAAATTACATTTATCCATCAAATTTCATTATTCAAACGGAACTTAACATTTATTCAAGCTATATCAGCCATATAATTTATTTCATATTTTAAACATTTATAATTCTTACAATTACATAACACATTCAATACAAGCATATAAATATACACAATTCAGTTACATGAACTTACCTTAATAATTGTCCGTACAAGAAATTCTACTAATCCGAAACTTTTTCTTCTTCTCGATCTAGCTTCGAATTTGAATTGTCCGGATCTATATAAATGAATTTAATCATCAATTTTATCCATTTTATATTCAATTGAATTCAATTTACACCCTAGGAAAAATTACCATTTTCCCCCCAAACTTTCCATAAATTCCAATTTTATCCTTAGGCTCGGAAAATGAAATTCATACAATTTAATCCTTATTCCAAGCCTAACTGAAATTTTCATATAACATTTACAGCACTTATATTTCAAAATTTTCAAAATTTTTCCATGGGTTTTACCATTTTTCAATTTAGTCCCTAAATCATGATTTCATCAAAATTCTCTTAGTAAAAGTTGTTTATCTATCAACAACCTTTCATTTTCTACCATAAATTTCAAAATTTTAGCATATTCATCCATGGAAAAACTTCTATACTTTGATAACTTTTCAAATTAATCCCTAAAATAGATAGATTAAACTACCCTGATCTCAAAAATATAAAAATTACTAAAAACATGACAAGAATACTTACCCAATGAAGCTTGATTAGTTTCTTCTCTCTCTCCTAGGGTCTCCATTAAATTTGGGGATGAAGATGATAATAAAATAAGATGATATTTCTATTTAATTATTTATCATATTTAATTATTTTGATTTCCAATTTAGTCCTTAGCCTTTTTTAATTTTTCCATGTATTAATCACCAAAAATATCTACTAACTTTTCTTTAATGGTCTAATTACCATATAAGGACCTCAAATTTTGAATTCCATAACTATTTAATCCTTCTAGCTACTAGAATTTAGCTTTTTCATTTTATGCAATTTGGTCCTTTCCACAATTAAGCACATAATCGATAAAATTTTCTTATCAGAATTTTTATATGGCATTCCTATCACAAAACAGACCATGCAATACTATTAAAATAAATTTTCTTTTCAGCTTGGATTTGTGGTCCTGAAACCACTATTCTGATTTCATTGAAAATGGGTTGTTACAATTCGAACAACTAGAACAAAGTTAGCTTCTCTCAAGTCCTTCATGCTAAACTATTAAGTTAACCATAGTTTATTTTACGATAATGACTCTACATCTTTTCCAATTAGTAGAATGTCATCAACATATAGAATGAGAAAGACCACATATAGCACCTTATACTCGGTGCAGTCACCTAACCCGAGCTATAAGGTATTACAACTATTAAACATCCATATCAACCACTAATTCAACATAAATTGTCAACCACTCTATATTACAATATAAATACAATTATCCATTGATTTTTAATCAAAACTAAACTTTAATCAAGCTTATGAAGCTAATAAAATAACCTGGAAACAAATCAGGACTAATATGAAACTTTTATAAAAAGACAGGAAAAAACTGTAAACAGGGGTCACATGGTCATGTGGCCAGGCCGTGTGGTCCTATGACATAGCCGTGTTGCCCAACTGGAACAACAAAAATGTGCAAGTGTACACAATCGCAACAAGTAATAAAGTTACCGTACCCACAAAGACTGTGAAAAGAATTGTTTATGAATTCAATTTTAAAAACATTTTGGTGAAGAAAAAAATTTTGATTTGAGGAGGTGATTAAAAACTAGGATTTTAACTAAGTAAAATAAATAAAAATAAAATAAAAGTTCCAATGCACGATTTCAAAAGATGATTTTAATCAAGATGACATAATTGTGTTAGATTAATTACATTTCTTAACTCAGAAGTATTAAACTCATGTTTATGTTGTTACTAATAAATTCACGGAAACTCGGTAATTTGCTAACTTATGAACATACTTATTTACCAAAAAGTCATTTATCTCTTGACTATATCTCTATGTCAATTCAACCGATTAAACAAATTTTAGTAAGCAAATGTGTTAATGCACATACATACTTATGAAATTAAAATAATCTCTTGTACATATTTCTTTGCCAATTCAAACAATTAATTCAATCTCATAAGCACACAAATGATTACGTAAGGTAACAATGTATTTCTACCTTGAAACAATTTAATCACAATAATCTTGCAAGTTATGCAATGCTAATGTATCGTTAGATACCGTTGCTAATTTAACCCTTAGCTACCTTAGATGATTAAATATGCACTGATTAAGTATCATGTCAATCAATTACAATTTCAATCTGTTTAAATAATTAATTCATTAGTTACCTTACAATTGTAATGCAAGAATAACTTAGTCATGGTTTTACTTAATCAAACATCTTACCGAGGCCTATAACAACACAAACACAATTTTAATAAATTAAGTAGACGAAATGCAATCAACCTAACACGAATTAAATTTAAGCCATATTAATTAAATTGAACATATCAACATGACAGATATTCATAGACATGTTCATTATAACAACAACAAAATTAAAAGGATAGGGAACAAGAGTCAAATCTCGTGTTTTCTCTGTGGCTTGACTAGTTTGCTCCACTCCTCCTTCTCCGCTTGTTCTTCTCGAACCAAGGATTCTATGAACACTTGAATGCTACTCCAAATGGTGGTTGATTGACTCTTTTTCAAGAGTGAAATCATCAAGGGAATAAGGGAAGAAAGTGAAGAACAATGGAAAGGAATGGTGAGAGAAAAATGAGAGAGAAGTGGAGAGATGAGAAGGGTTGAGATATGTTTGAAGTGAGTAGAAAAGAGAGGTATTTATAGGTTGAGATGGCTGCTAAAATTAGCAAAAATCAGCAGCCATAGAGTTCCCCCATAGCCAGCCACACATGTGGCAAGTTTGAAGAATTCAAACTTGCTATTTTAAGGTAGGTGCAAATCTAGAAAGGCACAAATAGTGGAGGGGTTTGAAAGGAAATTGAATGTGTCTTTGTAACACCCCAAACTTAGCCCAGACATTATGGCTAAATCTGGCGTGTTGCATTGAAGTGTTTTAGCAAAAACCATGTTTTCATTGAAAATCCTTCTTAAAAAAACCCTAATTAACTAAAAAAAACCTTTCAATTACGAAAGCCTTGTTTAAATCATTTGAAATTTAAAAAAAAAATTTAGTTACGGAAACGTAGAAAACATACTATAATTTAAGAAATCCATGTTCAACTTCTTATAATTACAATGAAAATAATAATAATAATTCAAGTAGTAATTGAAAACCTTGTTACAATCTGGTCTAAACACACTTAAAAAGAAATAAAAACTTAAATGCTTAAAAAAACCAAGTCCGAATTATCTTGCTAGCCAGCCACCCAGAGTCCCTCCAAACATCTAACCTTCTACTGAGCATCACCTGAAAATAAAATAAAAGAGGGGGTGAGTTTTCGCAAACTCAATGTGTACAACCCTCGGTAAAAACAAGCATTCAAAAAAAAAATCATCAAACATGCAATCATGCAATGCAATCCCATCCAGATTATCCATCCGCTACACACCAACTCCGTCCCCCGTCACACCATGTGGGGATATAAATATCAACCCACCCAACCCACACACCACGGTAGCCCAGTTGCGGAACTACCTTCATTTACATATTGAGCTTTAAAAGTCGTCGGTGGATCTACGATTGTCAAGCAACCATGCGATCCTCATATGCTTCCTCTGTTCCATAATTCCCAACCCATATGCAACCTAAGCAGAATATCATATGTATGCATGTCACATCCATAAAACTTACATTCTACACCTAGGGGTATTTTGGTTATTTTCGCCCTTAAGAGCATTTTGGTAATTTTCCCTTAATTACGGTTTTCACTTACCTTGGCCCGTTAACAAGTCCCGTGAGCTATGATAAATGAACACTATGCACCAGGTAGGATTCCAGAGAAGAGGAGGTGAGTCATTAAGACCGCTTAAGTACCAAGCTCTCCCTAGATCCAATCCTAGACATGCATATACTCGTTGCCACACCTTAACCCTTTGACCTGTCCACGGTCGCAAAATATTAATTAAGTCTTATGTAGTTATCATATACTAGGCCCAAAACCCCTTACAAAACCCAAACAAATTCACATACCTGAATGTGGCCCATTAAGCCCAATCATATTCATATGGCCTATTAGGCCCAAATCACCTGTATATGGCCCATTAGGCCCAAATCACATTTATATGGCCCGTTAGGCCTAGTCACATTCATATTCATGCTCACATACAAATTCCTATCTCATAGCATTAATATTCAGTTTTTGCCTATTATGGGCTCCACAGCCCATTGGGCCTATTTAACCCATTCCGACCCGTATGGTCAAATCACAACCCAAGTCCACGGAATCGCCCATGGGTCTCAAACAACCTATCGGTCTCTCCCTTACGAGTGTTCGCGCACTCGCAAGACTATCGTAGCCAAACTTTCGACTTTTCGGTATTTCGGCATTTCGGTATTTTAGCTTTTCGACTTTTGTCAATTCATAGTGTGTGTGCAGTGTATGTACACACCTGGTAAGCAAGCATGCTGCGATTCCTTTAGTCACCAACTTACAAACGATATCACCCTTCCATTAATCGCATGCTTAATACATATCCTGACTAAAATTGAAACCTCACCTTAACCTTACCTTGCGCGATCAGCCCTTTCTTAAATCACTAACCATGATCAACACCTAGATCAAAACTGCAAACACCTAAAGAGCAATTTGGCAGAGAGCTAAGATCCAAGATCCGATACTAATTCCACTAAATTCGGTCAAGGAGTATTCAGCCCTTGGGAGATTCAACTTTTCAGCTTTTCAAACTTAGTATGGTGAATAAGGTTTATTTGGTACAGATTAAAGAAGAAGAGTAGAAGAAGAAATCAGCTAAGTGAAACAAAAAAATTTGTGTAGAGAAGAATAGAAATTGGCAGGAAGAAAAGAAAGAAAAACAAAAGGGTTTTCGGCTTTTTAGATCTTGAAAAGAAATGGTTTTTGGCTTTTGGAGAAAGGGGTTTCTGGCAATAAGGTGAAGAAGAATTTTGGCAGTAGCCTGGCAACCTATATTCAGCCCCTATTTATAGTCCTTATAGCTGAATTTTCCATGCCCAATTCCCAATTCGGCTCCATCACTTTTCCCTTCTTATCTCCTCGTTTTTCTCCCTGATAACCCCTTGATCTTTTCCTTAATTTTCTCTTCTGAACACTCCCTTTGGAGTCCATCTTCACGCCACTTCCATCCTTCTAGAAGGCCAAAATTAAACTTCTAAACATACTAAGCTAGGATTCGAACATTGGATCTCCTTGCTAGCTACTAACGCCACCTCCCTACTCCCTAAGTGGCGTCACTTAGCCACTCCTCCACAAGGCTTTTTGATGTTATTTTCCCCTATTTTTATTTAAAGCCCCAACTACTTGCCAACCCTGATTCTTTTAATAATTAAATAAAATTTCTTCACCATAAAACTTGAACCCAAAACTTCTCCAACATACCTAGACACTTCAAATTCCTTAAACCCTTAAAGCCAACATGTCATTTGTCATTTTCTTGCTCACTTAAAAATTTTATGAGACCCATAGCCCAAAGCCCAATTCATCTAGGCCCAAAATTCGAAGAGTTACAGTCTTGAAGGGCCATTTTGCAAGTTAAATAATCAGCCAAGCAATCTAATTGGGTTAGCATGTTGATGGTTTTCGGCTGCCCAGTGCTCGATTGGATTGGTTTTCTCGATTCAACTCAACTAAGCCACTTTTCATAATTAATTAATAATAATTTATTTAACCAAAATTAAATTGGATTAAAATTAAAATTAATTATATTATGAATTAATACACATAATTTGGACCGTATTAGGCTGAAAACTTAATTCGCCTTGATGCTTCAAAATTGCTTCTCGGTTTTGTGCTTCTAGTAGTGTCTGCCGAGCCGATTTTCACCCTTTGTGTGAATCTGTCAAAAATGATAAAAATTAATCAAAATTTATTATAAAATTAAGTAAAATTCAACATGTTAATAATTTAAGTACAATTTAATTATTTTATAATAATTAAATATTTTTCGAAAAGTATTTTACCGAAACTGCATGAACTTGAGTTAAAAAAGGCAAGAAAAAGTGTGTATATTTTTGTGTTTCTACCCCCCAAACTTAATTCATTACTCGTCCTGAGTAATGCACAAATTTGGAAAGAATTTATTGAAAACACCTTTGAAAATTTTCTTTAGAACAACATTGTTCCCAAAAATCATGACTTAAGTATACTTATGCTCAAAAACAAGAAATTTGATACTTATGCTACTTATGTGTACATATCATTCAAAGTAATCTCAATTATTATGATAGCAAAAATAGACTAAGTGCTTTCTCAATAAAGACATGTTAAATTCCCCGACACACAATTTTGAGCTTGCAGTTATTGTATTTGCTTTAAAAATTTTGCGACACTCTTTATATGGAGAAAAATGCCACATTTTCACCAACCATAAAAGCTTCAAATACTTGATGTCTCAAAAAGAACTAAATTTGCAACAACGTAAATGGTTAAAGTTGTTAAAAGACTATGATATGATTGTTGACTATCTCTCGGGAAAAGCTAATATTGTTGATGATACTTTGAGTTGAAATTCATTATTTGCTCTGAAAGCTTTGAATATTCGTTTAACGCTTGTTGATGATGGTTTTATTTTAGCTAAATTAAAAGTTAAACTGGCATTTTTGCAACAAATTTGTAAAGCTCAGAAACATGATTCAGAATTGAATGCTAAACAAAAACAGATTGAAAAGTCACTAGATTCAGATTTTCACATTGGTATAAACGATAGCTTATATTTTTGAAACAAATTATGTGTTTCGAGGAATTCTAATATGAAACAAGAGATTTTTCAACAAGCTCATAACAGTAATTATTCGATTCATCTTGGTAGTAACAAAATGTACGCTGATTTGAAACAAATGAACTAGTGCTCAGGTATGAAACATGAGATCTCGAAATTTGTATCGAAGTGTTTGATATTTTTTCAGCAAGTTAAAGCTAAACATTAGGTACCTTCAGGATTGCTACAACCTGTTATGATTTCGGAGTGGAAATGGGAATGGGTTACCATAGATTTCGTGTCAATGTTACAATTATCTCTGAGGAAAAAGGACATTATTTGGGTTGTAGTTGATCATTTGACTAAATTTGCATACTTTATTCTTGTACGTATGGATTATTCATTATAGAAATTGACAGAGTTATATGTTACCGATATTGTCAAACTGCATGGTGTGCTGATGTCGATTATTTTTTATCAGGATCCACGATTTACTTCTAGATTCTGGAGTAAATTACATGAAGCTTTGGGTACCAAATTGCATTTTAGTACAGTGTTTCATCCGTAGACTAACGATTAGTTTAAACGAGTTATTCAAATACTCAAGGATATGCTCTGTTGTTGTCTTCTTAAGTTCAAGGGTAGCTGGGAAAAATTTCTTCCGTTAGTTGAATTTGTGTACAATAACAGTTATTAGTCGATGATTAAAATGGCTCCATACAAAGCTTTGTATGGTTGAAAGTGTAGAACACTATTGTACTAGAATGAATTGAGTGAGAAAAAGCTTTTAGACATCGACTTAATTCGCGAAATTGAAGAGAAAGTGAAAGTGGTTAAATACTGTTTGAAAGCTACATCCGATCGTCAAAAATCACGTTGATTTAAAGAGAAAGGAAACTGAATTTTAGATTGGCAATAGGGTGTTTTTAAAAGTATCACCTTGGAATAAAGTTCTCTATTTTGGCCGAAAAGGAAAGCTTATTCCGCATTTCATCAGGTCGTATGAGATTATTGAGAGAATTGGACCGGTAACTTACCGTTTAGTTTTACCATCACAGTTAGAGAAAATTCGTAATCTTTTTGATATATCGATGTTACAATAGTACAAATTTGATCCCTCGCATGTGATTTTGCCAATCGTTGTGGAATTACATTCTGATGTGTCGTATTGAGGCATCGGTTAGAATTTTGGCTCGGGAAGCCCAAGAATTAAGAAATAAACACATAGCTTTGGTTAAGGTTATTTGGCACCTTCATGGGATTGAGAAAGATACCTGGGAATCGGAAGAAGCTATGAAAGTACAATACCCGAACCTATTCTCTGGTAAGATTTGTAAGGAAAAAAATTCCTTTAGGGGGAGAGTTATAAGAACCTATTTTTAGTGTTATCAGAACCAATGGTTTCAGGACCACAATTCTAACAAGAGAGTCAGTAAATATTATTAATTTACTATCTATGAGTATCTATTAATGTTGTATTAAAAATTGGTTAGGAAATTTTAATCTTTAAATATCTAATTTAGTAAATAGAACCTATTTGAAAAAACTGCAAGAGTTAGTTACACAAGTTAAAAATTGGTTAGGAAATTTTAATGTTTAAATACCTTTTATTAATGGATGGCTAGGGTTTGGTTTTGGTGAAAGTTGGATGACTTTTAAAGGTTAAATTTTTAATTAGATAAATTGTTAATTAAAACAAAAAAATGATACAACTATTATCATCATCATCATCATCTTCTTCTTCTTCTTTTTCATTCTTTGAAACCATGATAACCATAGCCAAACATAGGAAGCTTTCGGTCAAACTTTTGTGTGCATGGTATTTAAATTTTTGTTGTTTTTAATAATTTTTATGTTTTTGAGTTCGTGTTAGCTTCATTTAGCTAGCCCGAGGGTCAATTTGTAAAATTTTTAAAGGTTTAAGGACTTGCCATGAATGAGTTTGAAGTATTTTCTAATTTAGTTTATATATTACTAAAGGGTGGTAGTAAAATATTTTGATGATTTTAATGTCTAGAGATCTATTTGTGAAAATAATGAAATAGAATGAAAATAATATGAAATGATGAAAAATATGGCTTGTTTAGAAATCCTTTGAAATTAAGCTAGGTTGGTTAAGTGGCTAAAATTTGTAATTTTTCAAGTTTCAGATTTAAGGATCGAGTTTTTTTAAAAAATAAAACGGGTAATTTTGTAAATTCTCATTGAAAATGGTTATAAGATTGAATCAATTATTTTAAGCTATTTGAATTATTTAATTGAACAAATTTACTATTTAGTTCAACATATGACTCAAACGGACTCAAATCATGGAAAAGCAAAAACAAAAACAAAACGTGCAAAAACAAAATAATATGTGTGCTAAAGTATGAGAGACTCTGAGACTTTTGCTATCTTTGTGGCTTGATCAGACATACCTTTAAAATGTACAAAAACAAAATGCCAGACCTAGCATCAACTGAGGTAAACTTTGAATATGGTAACTGGTTGAGGGCACCTTTTGTGGCATCAGATCAGAGTAGGGGAACAAGACGCAACGGGGTTGAAATAATGACAACAAAGGCTCCATTGAGTGAGGAGAAGGAGGAAAGCAAATCAAACACGAGGGATGAAAGCAGGCAACTCGCTGAAAAAGAAAAAGATAAGGGACTGGAGGAGGGTTCGGTGTCCACCTCTCCTTTGGAAAAAAGGAGCCACAAACCATTGAGAGATGGCATGGGTCATTTCAAAAATAAGAGAAAGAGACTTAGGGGGCCGATTGAAGATAACATAGATGAAAACCCATCCAAAACAGTGAGGAGAAGATTAATGGAGAGTGTTTCACCTTTCAAGGTGGCGGCTGACGACCAACCCCGCCAAGAGCATTGAAGATCCTATGTTGGAACTGTCGTGAGGTTGGGAACCCTACGACAGTTCGCGAGCTGAAACAACTTCTCATTGCAAATAGCCCAGATATTGTCTTTCTCTATGAAACCAAAACTCAGTCTAGTTGTTTTCCTCGTATTCGTACTATGTACAGGATGGAGGGGTGCCTCGCTGTTGTGCAGAAGGGAAAAGTGGGGGGTTGGCTTTGTTGTGGAAGGAAGGGGTGAAGGTTTCGGTTCAAAATTACTCTAAATACCACATTGACTCTCTGGTTAGTTTGGATAATGATATGATGCTCTGGTTTACTGTATTTTATGGCCAAGCCGACTCAAATTTAAGGAAGCAATTGTGGGACATGCTGACAAGGGTGAAGAGAATGATCAATGAAGGTTAGGTTGTGGCTAGTGGCTTTAACACAATACTCAACAATACTGAGAATGACGGGGGTTGTAGGAAGCTTAGAAGCTCTATGGAAGACTTTTGTAATTTCCTGGAGGAGCTGGCACTTGTTGATGTTAAAACTAACAATGGGTGGTTTACGTGGTCTAATAACAGATAGGCCTCTAACTTAGTCAATGAAAGATTGGATAGATTTCTCGTATCTAAAGATATTTTTGGAAATTTTCCTTTTTTTACTACTAAGATTGTGATCCAACCAAATTCTGACGATGAGGCGATTTTAATGGACACTTTGGGTAGCAAGCTTGGGGAAAACAACAATAATCCTAGGTCTTGGTTCAATACGATGTCTGTTAGAATAAGGAGAAAGAGGCTCGGAATATCATCACCTGCATTTGGTCCAATAATGATAGCAATTTCTTGGATAAACTGTATATGGTCCGTGACAAACTTGGCCCGTGGCAACATCAGCGGTATAAAAGGATGAAAAAGAAGATTAACGGGCTGAAGATGATTATTAGGAATATTATGGATGGGCCTAATCGTGATAGATCGACAAACCTACTCAAGTCGGCTTGTAGCAAGCTAGGGTATTAGTATGAAGTGGAGGAGAAGTATTGGGCGTTACGGGCTCGGACTCAGTGGCTTAGGGAGGGGATAGGAATACTCGCTACTTTCATGTGAGAGCTTCGAGCCATAGGAAGAAGAATAATATTGAGAACTTGAAAGACGTGCATGGAACGTGGCATGATAAAAAGAATGAAATTTGTAATATCGCGTGGAACTATTTCAATGACCTTTTCAAGTCCACTGTTAACCCGGTTCATGCTCCTGACTTGCATTTTATCCCTGCTTGCGTCACTGATAGTGTGAATAGTAGATTAAATAGGGAGTTCACCGACGAGGAAATCTTGTTGGCTTTCAATCAAATGGATCCTTGTAGGGCCCCAGGGATCGATGGGCTTTCAGGGAGTTTTTTCAAAGATCATTGGCAGATCATGGGTAAAGATGTTCTAAACTTGTGTCATGACATTCTTAATGGTAGTAAAAATGTTGATTTTTTAAATGAAACTTTGCTTATCATGATTCCCAAGATTAAAAACCCGTGTGTTATGGCTAATTTTCGCCCAATAAGCCTTTGCAGGGTCATTTATAAGATCATTTCGAAGGTCTTGGAAAAACGGCTCAAAGAGGTCCTACCCTACTGCATTAGCCAAAATCAGAGTGCCTTTGTGCCTGGTTGGATGATTCATGACAATGTGTTTATCGCCCATGAGCTCATGCACTACCTTCGTGACTCTAAAGACAGTCCGAACAAAGGCTGTGTGATCAAGCTTGATATGAGCGAAGCATATGACCGTGTGGAGTGGTGTTTTCTTGAGAAAATGTTGCTTAAGATTGGTTTCTCTAGTGAATGGGTTAAGAACATTATGAATTGTGTGCGTACGGTTCAGTACAGAGTCAAGTGTAACGTGAGTTTTACTGATATTATTATCCCGGAGAGGGGACTCCGTCAAGGGGACCCCTTATCTCCTTATCTCTTTCTTTTCTATATGGGTGTTTTTTTCTCGTATGTTGATTAATGCGAAAGAGAACAATAAGATTAAGGGCATCCGTGTGAGTAAGGATGGCCCTAGAAACAACCACTTATTTTTTGCTAACGATGCTCTCTTTTTTGTTAGGAACCAATGTAGTGAAGTGGAAGCTTTCACGCAGATTTTGGACATGTTTGAGAAAATGTCGAGGCAAAGCATTAACTTGGAAAAGTCAATGGTGTGTTTCAGCCCTAACACTTCTATACCTCAGCGGGTGACCATGAGTGGCTTACTCAAAATGAGGGTGGTTGAAAAACTGGATGGCTAACTTTGGCTTCCTATTCCTATTAGCAAAAAGAAATCTAGTGCTTTCAAGAACATTTTGGACCACACTAATAGTAGAATAAATAGTTGGTCAAAGCGTTTACTTTCTAATAGGAGTAGGATATTTTTGTCAAGTCGATCCTCGAATCGATCCCTACCTATGCTTTTTTTAGTTTTCTTGGCTCCAAAAGGGGTGCTTAAGGAGATTCAATCTATGATGCGTCAGGTTTGGTGGGGGCGGTGAGCAAAATAGAGGTTGGAACATGTTAGCTTTGGAACGGATGTGTTATCCCAAAGGCATGGGAGGCCTTGGTTTCAGGGACCTTTGCTCTTCAACGTGGCTTTCTTGGACCGACAAGTTTGGCGCCTCATCTATAGTAAAGATACTTTGTGCTATAAGGTGTTAATCTCGAAATATTTCCCGGTTGGTGATGTTCTTCACCCGAAAATTTTAGATAAGCCGTCCTTTACATGGTAGAGCATCGCCAAGGCCGCTAGAGTCCTGCATGAGGGTTTCGGCTGAAATGTGGGAAATGATAGAAGTATTAATATTTGGACTAACAATTGGGGCTTTCAAGGGCTATCGGGTTCGTCCATTCGTATAGAGAGGAGGATGGTTCACGAAAATAAGGTGTGTGAGCTGTTTAATGAGAGAAAGGATGGATGGAACGAGAATAGGGTCTTGGAGCTCTATGGTGAGAGTTTGAGGGACCAGTGTAAATTTCCCATTCTTCATAATAGCCAAGACAACCAATGCATGTGGTTCCATAACCCTAATGGTTTTTTCTCTTTTAAATCTGCCTACTCTTGGCTGATTTTAAAGCAGGTTGGGTATGGCCCACACAGGTTTTTTTGGAGACTAATATGGAAATTGAACACTCTACCAAAAATTCATATTTTTTGCTGGAGAATGGGCCACGAGATCCTCCCCATGTATGACAAGATTGCTAGCATTCGTAGTGGCTTCAACAACACGTGCCTGAGGTGTGGTAACAATAAGGAAACACTCATTCATGCTATGAAAGACTGCCTAAAGGCTAGGGCAATTCTGGAGTACGGATGCTTTAACAACAAATTCCTTGTAGGCAATTACTCTCACTGTATTGACTGGATTGAAGAGGTAGCTTGCGATTTGGATAAAACTGCCATATCTGACTTTATCACGATCCTTTGGAACATTTGGAATAGAAGAAATAATAATATATTTCAGGGTGTTGAGGAAGATGCCAAAGTTACCTAGGAGAGAGCGGCGTCTTTAAGCCAAGACTTTTGAATCTTTAATTTGGTGGAGGCTCCTATGCTGACGCGTATGAGTGTGGAAAAAGTTTGGAAGAAGCCTGCCCCGAGAGTGGTTAAAATTAATTTCGACGCCACTGTTTATGGTAAACAAATGATTTTCAGTTTGGTGGCCAGGGATGCTAATGGGTTTGTTCTCAGGGGTCGGATGGGGAGTTTGAATAAAGATATGCAAATTGAATAGGCATGTAACACCCCTATAACCCGTATCCATCGCCGGAATGGGTTATGAAGTGTTACCAACCCAAAATACCACATTTGTACAAACACATTGATATAAGAACATTAGAAATTATATGCATAGCCAAACACAATCAAAGATAGAAATTCAAACTTATATCGGCATTCAAAAGTTTCCATATTCACATGGCTTATATACAAAGATGTCTCAAAATATCATTCACTTAAGTCTATTCTATACATGCTATACAAGCTCCAAAATATAGTAGTACCAAAATGATAGATAGTGTGACGAGTTGCTGACGATCCCTTTCCGAGCAGGTGACTAGAGTCAACAATCTATAAAACAGAGAAACATAACAAACAGAGTAAGCTTTCATAAGCTTAGTAAGTTTTAAGCAATGCAACAAATAAACTCAATTATACATCAATTATTCAATTTCTCAAGAGGTCATTTTCTAGATATATACCATTTGGCCGAATATACACAAGCACATAATGCACAATTAGCATTCTAATTTCACTTAATCTGAATTCATATGGCATAAATAAATCGAATATTTTCGCATACTTTCACACCTTGACCGAATGTATCATGATCATAGATATAAATATAACATTTATTCACATATGTATCACATTATACACTTATGATTCAATTCAAATCATACTCACATATAAATACATAATACGTACCTGGCCAACTTAACGTATTGAATGTATTCATTTGTCATTCTAACACGAGGTATCTTAGTTTTAGAATTTTATCAAATCACCGGCATTCAGCCTGCTAGGTATAAAAACCCGAATTCTTTCACCGGCATTTTGTCTGCTAGGCTTGAAGCCCGATATCATTTCACCGGTATTATTGCCTACTAGGCTCGAAAGCCCAAATAGTATCTCACCGGCATTTCGCCTGCTAGGCTTGAAGCCCGAATAGTATCTCACTGGCATTATAGCCTGCTAGGCTCAAAGGCCCGAATAGTATTGTGTGATATTCAAATCAACAAGTTTCATAAAACACAATCACACTAAATTGGGTACCAACATCACTCGAATATATCATCCTACATTTTATTCACTTTTATCTCATTTCATCACTCACATTTATCATTTGATAGTTTACACGTAACATCTTACTCATATTCATCTAACACTATCATTTGATCATGAAAGCATATCACATTTTACTTCCATTACAATTGCCATTCGGCCATATACATATATGACAAGTAATACTTAATTCTCATAATCTGTCATGTCATTATCGAATATTATATATATTTAACTACTTAAAACTTACCTCGAATATATTTTCAAACAGTCTCGGTTCGGCTATTCAACTACTTTCTCTTTTCCCCTATCCAACCTTGGTTCTCTATGCTCTTGAGCTAATTCAAACAAAATTTAATTTATTAATGTCCTATCAAGCTAGCTTATAGCCGAATATTCATTGTATACTTAGTTCACATACACAAACACAAAACTCATAAGGCTTATCATATTTTCATATATATATCTTTACCATATAGCCGAATATATATATAGCTCATCAAATAGGTATTTATTTACGTTTACCTTTTGACACATATTGATCAACTAGTCCATGCATTAGCCATTGGCACATTCGGTCATTAAAGCAATAACCTGTTAACCTTCCAGAATTTTATACCAAAAGTTCTCCCAAGGCCGAATTCATCTACAACCTTTTGTACATATACAAAGTTTATATTAATTTTTACACACACCATTAACCTAGTATCAATTAACTAAGTACTTTAAAATTTTCTTTAACTAAGTAACTTATCCGGAAATAATAAGGGCAAATTTAACAAGCTTAACTAAGTAACTTATCCAGAAATATTAAGAGCAAATTTAACAAGCTTAACTAAGTAACTTATCCAGAAATATTAAGAGCAATTTAACAAGCTTTAAATTCAACTTATAGTTTGAGCATAACTCGTCAAGGCATCCACACTAATTTATTATCCAAACATCCATAGCCGAATACACATATTCTTTCATTCATTCTTAACAAAATTCTATAAAGCTTAAAACTCCATTTCATCATTTTAAAACACAATATTACTCAATGTTATCTAAATTCACATTTGGCAACAAACACATACACACAAGCCGATTTCACCTTCTCATATAATGCACCTATATGAACATTTAACTAGCTCAAACTTCACTGATCCACAATTTCTCATTAATACCTAAAGACAAAAACCAAATCCCTTCAATTTCTTTCATGACCGAAAGCTCACAACACAACAAATTTTCAAAATTTAAACATGGGTTAACCAACAAATGTTTTAACCATGCTAATTTCACAAGAATTTTAAGAAAAAAAATACATGAACATACCTTTGAATCATGTAGTAAATGATTGAATGTTGCTTGAGTTTCCTTTCTCTCCTAATTTCAGCTATGAAGAACAAAGATGAACAAGCTTTGTCCTTTTCCTCTTTTTGTTATTTTATTTATCTTTATTTTATGATAATAAAGCCATTAAATTTAATAATGCTAATTTAAAATGCATACTTTATTTATCACCATCATTATGGCCGGCCACTATACATTAAAGTGGGAAATTTGACATGCAAATCCACCTATTTTATACCATAAAATTATTTGGCCACTACAAAATAACCTATAGCATTTTCAAAAATTTTCACATAAGTCCTATTTAATAATTTCACATACAATTGACAAGATCAAAGCATGAAATTTCACACATGCACTTTCACATATAATAAACACAGAACATAACATTTAATTATTTTTGTGACTCGGTTTTGTGGTCCCGAAACCACTTTTCGACTAGGGTCAAATTAACGCTGTTACAAGGCAGAGATGCAAGCTTTGGATGAAAGCATTAAATTTGCCCTGAATAACAGATGGGACAAGTTGGAGCTGGATCTGACTATGCAAGCTTGGTTAACCGCTTCAACAAAAGGAATTTTCACTTGACTACGTTAGGCCATTGTTTACGACTGTTGTATAAACATTGTGATTTTCATTCTTTTAACTTTAATTGGGCCCCCAGATGTTGTAATAGAATAGCGAACCGGCTTTGTAAGTTGGCTAAGGATAAAAATTGTATCATGGTGTAACACCCCTCGCCCGTATCCCTCACCAGAACAGGGTTCGAGGTGTTACCCGACTTAAACTCAGTCAATCACACAAAAATCGTGCTGAAATATTTCAATCAATTTAAAACTTTTCTTTTCACATGCAATCTATCCCATATATGAGCTTACGAGGTCCAAAACATTAAAACCCTATACATGCCATAGACTCGAAATACTAGGATTTACTTACACCGATAATGTGAGCTCGACAGTGTGATAATATCTCCGGCGAACTC
Source organism: Gossypium arboreum (assembly GCF_025698485.1). Lineage (NCBI taxonomy): Eukaryota > Viridiplantae > Streptophyta > Magnoliopsida > Malvales > Malvaceae > Gossypium > Gossypium arboreum. The sequence continues at coordinate 129,481,566 of NC_069075.1, forward strand.
CAACCCGAGCAGGTAACTGAAGTCAACAATCTATAAAACAGAGAAATGAAACAACGGAGTAAGCTTTCATAAGCTTAGTAAGTCTTAAGCAATGCAAACAAATAAACGCAATTATACTTCGATTATTTAATTTCTTAAGAGGCCAAATTCTAGGGATATTGCCATCTGGCCGAATATACACAAGCACATAATGCACGTTCAGCATTCTTATCACACTTAATCAATTCATATGACATATTTTTATCAAATACCTCACATACTTTCACACCACGACCGGTGTATCATGATCATAGGTATAGTTTTAACATTTATTTACGTCGTATCACATTACTCCCTTATGATTCACTTCAAATCAAACTCACATATGAGTACATATCTGCGTACTGCCCACTTTACGTATTAAATGTATTCATTTGACAATCTAGCACGAGGTACCTTAGTCATAGGCTTTTCTCAAATCATCGACGCCGCACCGCTAGGCTTGAGGCCGATATCATTTCACCGGCTTTATAGCACGCTAGGCTCGAAGCCGAATAGTATCTTACCGACATTATAGTCGCTAAGCTCAAAGGCCGAATAATCAAATCAACAAGTTCCATATAACATATTCATATCAATTGAGTACTAACATCATTCGAACGTATATAAAATTTTACATCTCAAACACTTTTCTTTCATCTCATTTTCACACTTAACATTTGATAGCTTATGCATAACATTTCACTCACATTCATTTCAAACTTATCATTCGATTATAAAAGAACATTACATATTTACCAACATGTTATACTTGCCATTAGGCCATATAAGCATGATACAATACACTATCATTTCATCTTTAACATTCGCTAAACCCTTATCTTACAAGGAACACGAATTCACATAACATATCATTTCACCAGGCATTACGCACGCTAGGCACGAAGGCGAATACACATCATTGGTACGAAGCACGCTGAGGCACGAAGGCGAATACACATCACCAAGCACGAAGCACGCTAGGCATGAAGGCGAATACAATACCGACACTAGGCTGCGGATTTATCCGGATATAATACCAGCACGAAGCCTGCGGGATTTAACCCGGATATTTTACTAGCACGAAGCCTGCGGGTCTTTAAGCCCGGATACACATCAAATATCATGCATATTTAATTATATATTAACACCTCTCATTCAACATATCACATTTTCATTTCACCATTCAAACTTAACCCATAGTGACCATTCGACTATAAGTCATATGCATAAATTATTTATCGCGCAACTTAGTTCAAGTAGAACCAAAAGGTCACGATTCATCTAATATATACATATTGCTCACGATTCGCACACAACCTTTCAAATTAGCAATTATAAGATGGTTCCACATAGCCCATCCTTATCGATAATTTACGATGGTTTTACCCTTACTCACATATATGTCATAGGCATTTTTACCTATGCTTCTCAATTCACATTCATGATTCAATTCCAATCGATTTAACATGCCTAAGTACATATCTCATACCTGAATAATTTACTTTACGGAACGAATCCACATATCGTATTAGCCCATAGTCTTATAGCACCACACTTTTAATGGTTTACCTCATCAAGTTCACATTTAATCACTTTAGTGCCAAGCCATATTCGCTATTACAAAGGACTAATAATAATAATTTTATACACATCATGGCTTCCTTTAGGTATTTAATAATAAAAATCGTGATATCTCCACCAGCACATATCTGACATAGTTTATTCATTGTAACACTCATTTAGTGCATCAAATTTCCAAATCCAATTCAACTTAAGCATAATAGCCATAATCGGCTTATAGCCTTAAATCATTACATATTCGGCACATTAACTAAATAAAATTTACATTCCCTTTACCATATTAATTTAACTCTTGGGCATATAAAAAGGAATCAAGCTTAAACACTTAAGAACTTACCTCGAATGTTGCCGAATGATTACCACGGCTATTCGATTACTTTCTCTTTTCTCTTATCCGAATTTGCCCCTCTATGCTCTTGAGCTTAAAATTTAAAGATTTTAAACTAGTCATTATTCGACTATTCAAGCATCACTTTCAAAATATAATATATATATATATATATTCAAATTTCACACCTACTAATCATAGTAAGCTTATAAGAAATCAATAAGCAACTCATTAACAAATTTATGTCAATGTTTACCACATAATCATAATTTCACTGCAAGCTATCTTCCTGAGCAACAGTCACTAAATCATTTATAACTGGAGCTAAGAAACTCCAAATCAAGTTATGTTAATTTTCTCTGAAAATAGACCCATATATCTTTTACCCATAAAATTTTCAGGATTTTTGGTTTGGCCAATCAATACCAGATTTTTCTTAAAATTTCCCTTATTTCACTGTTTGACTAATCTGACCACTCTTCACTACGAATCAAATTTCTCATTGTAAAAAATTCAAAATATGTTCTCGTTTATTTCATTTGAAACTAGACTCATTAAGGAGTCTAAGAATATAAACTTCATCTTATAACCATTTTTATACAATTTATAATGATTTTATAAAAACAGAACAGAGGATCTAGAAGTCTTTCTGACCGTGTCCCACATCACTTCAAATATCTCATCATCGGCAATTAGTTTGCTTACACGGTTTCTTTTATAAGAAACTAGACTCATTAAGATTTAATTACATAATTTATTCAGCTTCTAACTCATATGCCACAATTTATGGTGAGTTTCCAAAATCACGTTACTGCTGCTGTCCCAAGCAGATTTATTACCAATTCACTCTTTCACACATACCTTGCATGCATGTTATTTAAACATGCATATCACAAATCAATCATCACATACCTATAATTTCACTTAAGCATAATCTTCCTTTCATCATTTTAAAGCAAAACATTACTCAATATTATCCAAGTTCACATTCGGCCATAATACACACAACATGTTAGCCGATTTTTCCCCTTAGCATCTAAGGCACATGCATGCTCATTTGCTTGGCTCAACTTCATCTATTCTCCATTTTCATCAAAAGAACATGAAAAACAACCATTTCTCTCATTTCCATTCATGACCGAATGCTCACAACACAACCAAACATCAAAATATGCTTCATGGGTTAAGGTAGAAACAAGAAAACCCATGAACATCAAAATAAACAAAGCACCATGAACTTACCTTGGATTTTCTTCCCCAAGTGACCGAACATTCAAGAGCTCTTTTCCTCTCCTTTCTCTTCCATTTTCGGCTACCATGAACAAGGATGGACAAAACTTTTCCTTCACTTCCTTTTTGTTACTCTTATTATTCTAATTACCCAACAATTTATGACACAAAATGGCATATAATATTTGTGCCATACTCATGCCATAATTTCAATAAAAAAATTTGCACATGTTGTCTACCACCAACATGATGGCCGACCACTACATGTAAAATGGGAGGTTTGACATGCAAATCCTCCTATTTTACACTACAAATTATTTGGCCACTACAATTTGGCCTATAGCATTTTCAGAAATTTTCACATAGGTCTTATTTCATAATTTTACTCTCAAATGACAAAATCAAAGCATGAAATTTTCACACATGCACTTTCACATATAATAAACACAGAATATAACATTTAATTATTTTTGTGACTCGGTTTTGTGATCCCGAAACCACTTTTCGACTAGGGCCAAATTAGGGCTGTCACACATGATTTTTGGTGTGGATTATTCTAAGGAGATCCATGAGTTAATTTTGAAAGATGCAATAAATTGAAGTTGACCTTTGGGTCATTTTATCAAAAAAAAAACTTAGGTCATTAGAAATTATACGGTTTCGGGTGTTGGTCCCGGATGTCCTATCGATGGCTGAGGTCCTATATTTGTTACAGATTATCCACAGCTCATGTGAGCAGCATCATATAGCTTAACATCCCAACCCACATCCAATTTGAGCAGGCTTAATTCACAGCTCATGTGAGCATATACGATTACATGCTACATTCATAGCTCGTGTGAGCATTTCCTGAGTATCCGACAATGTTTCATATGGTTCAACAGGTATTAAAGGTTTCATCTATATGAACATGATTTCATGGTAAGTTATATGATTGCTAGACAAAATCAAAAATACTTGAATATGCTTTAAGTTGTATGAATGTTACATTTGAAAAGTGTTGAATGGTTTATAAGTTGATAAGTTTCAAATATGTGTTTCTTGAACTGTTAGAATTTACTATATATGTACAAGTTCACTAGCCATTTGAATTTGGTGGTTGGAAATAAGAGTTGTTAAATATATGAGCATGTTAATGGAACATTTATGAATTATATAAATTGAGTTAAATTGGTAAGTTTACATTTAAATTTTATATGAACTTACTAAGCACTAGTTTCTTATTTAGTTGTTTTCTTTTCTATAGATCGTCGAAAAGCTCATTCGATTGGAATTCTCGTCGGAACATCATCACACTATCCATTCATCATTTTGGAAGTTTTTGGTTAATTTAGCAAATGGTTATAAATGGCATGTATAGGTATAAAATGTTATCTCAGTCCTTTTATTATTTTGAGTTTGTGCTAAGCTTATTTGTGGTTAAATGCTTTAGTTGTTGTTGGTTTGTAAATGATGATGTAAATAGGTGATGTTGGGTTTGTGTTTGTTTAATTTAAAGTAGTTAAATTATGGTTGTATGCTATGCCATTGAAATGGTTATTTGGTATGTATGATTTATGTTAAGTAAGTGAACTTAAGATGTTGAATTGGATTAGGTTTGATATATGAATTGTGCTGCCTTTTGATGGAATATTGGTTAGACATAGGATGGATTATTTGTGCCATGATTTTGGTGTCCTTGAATGTGTTTTTAACCATGTGAAATAAGTTAGGTATGAGGTGTCTTTATGTGCAAAAAATGGTGCTTGATTTGGCTTTCATTAGGGGTTAAATAGGGAGTACAAGACTTGGGACATGAGCTGCTATACAGTCATGTGCTACACATGGCCACCCTATATGGTTGTGTGTCATTTAAATTTTTAGGTGCAGGATGAACTAGACGGTCTCAAAGAGTTACACGACCTGATGACATGGTCTTGTGACCCTATTTTGAATACCCACACGGATAGACATATAGGCTGGGACACGACTGTGTGCCCCATACACTGAATACTCACACAGACTGGGCTATGTTACACAGCTTGGGACCCCTGTTTCCAACATTTTTCAATTCTTTCAAATTTTCTATTTTATTTCAGATTGGTACCTGAACATTCCCAAACTATTTTTATGGCCTCATAGGCTCAGTTTAAGGCCCATAAGTGTATTCTTACTTAAACAAAAATAAATTACTGAATGTTATTATTTAATCTGCATAATTGTTTTTTTTTAGTTAAATGTTTTGATTTGTTCAATAATACTTCGTAACCCCTACTCCAGTGACGTGGATGAGTTAGGGGTGTTACAAGATCTATTATTATCACTTATCATTTTTAAGAGTTTTAATTGGGTATGGTGATCAAACTAGTTAGGATTCATAAATCTACAGCTCTCTATATATTAAATACTTCTTTATTCTTTTATGTACAAGTTACAGCGATAATTAAACCATTTATTAGGGGAACTTATCTAAGAGCAAATTGTTTATGACTAAGCTTTCTAGAGGAAAGTCTTAGTGGAAGAGTGAATCTAAAAAACAGTATAAAAGTGAAGCTACTACGTGCTGAATAACTAAGATTAAATCATGTCTTGTACTATTGAATGTAGTGTATTACTCTCTAAGCAAGGCACCACATATGTAGCAAAAAGTTTTGAACTGTGTAGCCAAATCATGTGCACATTGTTTTATATTTGCAATTTTAGTTATATATTTAGTAGCAATTAATTCAATTGACCAGAAACTCAACAAGAATAGTAGATATCAAAGATAAACATCATACAAAATTTGTGAATATCTAGTTGTTGAATTACTAAAATGATGAATGAAGCTTGATCTTCAAGCCTTTTATGCTTTATGACTCCAACTACGCATACTGCAAAACACGCATGAAGGTGTATATCAAGTGCATAGATGAGAAGGCATGGTGATCAGTGCTTACTTGGTGGGAACCACTAATGGTTGTAGTAAATAGTTTTAGTACCTTAAAAATACCTTAAAATCGAAGACAACTTGGTCCACTGACGAGGATAAGGCTACAAACTATAACTCCAAAGTTTTAAATACTAATTAAATAGAGTGGATTTAGAGGAATTCAAGAGAACATCCAATTGCACCACTATTTTAAAATGCTAGGACCATACCTAAGAAAACAAATAAAGGATCCTATACTATCAAGCAATCAAAATTTCATTTGTTAACTTCCAAGTTTGAGAATCTCAGAATATTAGAAGATGAAGCATTGTCTAATTTCTATACAACATTATGTGACAACTTTAGCCAAGCGTTTTTGGTGTGGAGTACTCAAATGCTAAGTTGACGTACAAAATTCTACGGTCTCTAGTAAAATGTTTCTCCATCAAGGTGACTAGCATAGAGAAGGATAAGGATATCAACAAATTGAGGATTCAAGAGTAGACTAAGTCCCTACAAACATTCAAGATGAATTTGAAAGAAACCAAAAGGGAAAAGTTAAGAAAGAAAAGGACATTACTTTGTAAGTTGCTTCCTCAATTTCGATTGAAGATAAAACTAATATTGAGAACTTAGAGGGGCAATTAGCCTTTCAAACTAAGAACTTTAATAGGGCATTCAATAAGATGCTAAGGAAGAATAAATTATTTGAAGGATGTCTAGCATCAATAAAGAAAAATGGAAACTTACAAGATGAGTACGTCAATACTCAAAACAAAAAAAAAGAAACCCCCAATAAAAAAAAGAAAGGCATCCATTTTTTTTAAATACTAGGGATATAGCCATATACAAGATGAGTACATCAATACTCAAAACAAAAAAGAAGTCATTGCGCATGTCATGTACTAATTATAACTCTACTAGTGAGTAAGATAAAGATGAATAGCATCTAAGCAATTATGTATCTTTCACATCCTATGTTGTAATTGAAGTTGCAACTAACTTAAACAACTATATTGACGGTGAAACTGAACCTACTAAAGTTTTTAAGGACACTTACAAGACTATGCTTGACAAGTGGGATGGTGTTTATAAGATCAATGTAAGCCTCACTAATGAGAATTCTATGCTAAACAAGAGAAATAAATAATTTTGAGGAAAAAGCCTCCTTTTTGAATTAAAAGAGTGGCAAACACAATGCAACATTGAAAAAGATTACTGCAACTCAATCAATATTGAAAATTTGGGTTCGAAGAGTGAGAAGTTGGACAAGATCCTATTGAAAAAATTCAGTTTAGAAAATGATTTTTTTGTAAACATAAAAAATATATTTTTCTGAAATTGATCATTTGTGTTATTTATAGAAATAAATTCTTCACCAAATTAGTACATGTGCTTTAGCTTAGGTGAACTTGATCATTTCTTGGATTTCTACCAATATAATATTTTATGCTATTCTTGAACCCTCAGTTTTCTTAGAAAGTGAGCTCCAAATTCACCAACCAGTAAAAAAATGAAAATTATTGATATTCTAATAGGGAAAATCAATTTCTATTTACGAGCTAGCAACCTCATAAAAGTTCTCTTAAAAAATAGAATTTGCTTTAAAGAAAATCTTATTAAGTTTTGACAAAGTAACTGTGATCAATAATGTATATTTTGACCAAGCCAATAGTCTCAATTTATAGAGAAAAACACGAGAGTCTTTGTTGAGCAAAAGGTAACAAAATAATAATATTTTAATAGAAAATACATGCATTCCTAGTAAGACTACAAGGTGAGCAGCGCACACACTGTAACACCTTTAACCCTTAACCATCACTGGAATAGGTTAAGAGGCATAAATTTTTTAAACTTAGAAAAATTTCAACATTTCAACTGTCACATGCTCGTGTGAACAAGTCGTGTGCCTCACACGGCTAGTAGACATGCCCATGTCTTAGACTGTGTGGAAACATGACATACATATTGACTTACATCAAATGACCAAGAACACGCCCGTGTGCTAGGCCGTGTGAAAATTGGAGAGTATACTGACTTAGGTCACACGGCCAACCACACGCCTGTGTGCCCTTCGAAATGCCACACATGCCCATGTATCAAGCAGTGCCAAAACTGTAGGATATACTAACTTATCAACATGGCCAAGTCACACGCCCATGTGCTATGCTGTGTGCCATTTAGGGGGTAAACTGACTTGTACCACACAGCTGGTCACACGCCCGTGTGTGAGGCCGTGTGGAGCATACTGACTTCAATTCCATTTCAACACCAAGAGACACACGGTAGTGAAACATGAACATGTGTCACACACGTCTGAGACACATGCCGGTGTCCCTGCCCGTGTGGACAAAAATAGGCTATTTATAAGGCCATTTTGCCACCCTATGAACACAAGCTTACATAAGCATAAATGATCACATTTCATAACGCAATTGGCAATTATTCCATAACATTTCATACACGTAATATACCAATTCAACTTGATATTCAATTGCCTACTTAATACCATATATAATCCATTCATATCTCAACTACATATCAAGACTTCACTTGCACATTTTCATTCCATCATTTCTTGCTAAAACATACCATAATTGAACACATATATACAACCAAAATATGATACCAAAATAAGCCAAATCACATGGTTTAAATTATACACAAAAACATACCAAAATCATGTTATCAAGTAACATAACTAACATCTTTTAAACTAGCCTATACATGCCATATTTACATATATCCACAAGTTCAAAAATAGCAATCGAAAATTGGAAAGTGTAATGTGCAACTCTGACTTGTCCGAAACGAGTGAGCTAACGAGCCTCTATAAAACATGGAAAAAGAAACAGAGTAAGCTTTATAGCTTAGTAAGCCGGTATAATTTAGAATTAAACTTACCATTTATACATAATCTAAGAAATACTTAAAGTGCTACCAATTCTATTAACAAATACCTAATCACAAGTATTAATCACATGTTAGTCATTTAAAAAAATACATGAAACCATCCATTAATACAATACTTTGCATCATTCCAAATTCATATATCATATATAATATTAGTAACATTTATAAATCGTAACTCATCCGTATAAACAATATATGTGTCCGTTGAACCTGTTAGAACTTCAAAAGATACTCGGGTGAGTAACATCAATAATCCATCAATTCATTATCATTTATGCTCTTTCGAGCCATGATCGGTAAGCTCCTCTTGAGTTGATGAACAGTAAGCACTATTGAGCTAAAACGGTAAGCTCTATCGGGCTGAATAGTAAGCTCACACGAGTTGAAATGGTAAGCTCTGTTGAGATGAAAACAGTAAGCTCTTACGAGCTGATATATCGATAAGCTCATACGAGATATGGTGAGTCCACAACAAATGCAGAAGCTTGACCAAAACGGTCCCTAGTGACATGTCACTCGTATCCTATGAATTCATACAGTTAAAACGGGGCTCGGTAACCATTAAACTATATCAATAAGGCATTTATACTTCAAGTATATCAATTATTCAATCACGAATATTCATTTCAAATATTTTCAAATATATAAAAGTTCAATTCTAATTATACGAACTTACGTCGTATCCTCGGATAAAACTATCGGCTATTCGTCCACTTTTCATTTTCCCCGATCTAGTTCCGGTATTTGCTTATCTTGATCTATATAATATCAAATTAACTCATTGAAACTTTCATTCAATTCAATTTAGCCTAAAACATTCATTTTGGCTAAATTATAATTTTACCCTTAGACTTTTAACTACTTTGCAATTTAGTCCTTAACACATAAAAATGCAAAATTACACAATTAGGCCATAACCCATAGTAGCCAAATTTTAATGGGGTCCCTATTAGCCCATATTTTGCATTTATTTCACATTTCATCCATGAATTTTACACATTTCTCAATTTAATCCCTTTTTGACATTTTTGTCAAAAATCATTTTACAAAACATTAAAATCTATCATCAAATTTTCATATTTCATCGTCAAACATCTAAAAACTCAAGTAATTATCAATGACACTTCACAAAATCATGAACAAATTCAAAAAATTAAGGCACGGGCTAGCTAGAATATGAAGCAACGATTACAAAAACATAGAAATCACTAAAAACTGAGCAAAAAGCGTACCTAATTGAAGAATTCAAGGTTGCCGAATTTAAAACACTAGGTTAGCTTCTTCTTCCTTCAATATTCGGTGCATGAAGATGAGAATCAAATTTTAAGTTGTTTTGTTTTGTTTTATTAACATAAACAACTAAATTAGACAATTAACCTTATTATAAAACCTTAATATATCATATAATTCATCGACATAAATGTCCACTAACCTTAATCATAGTCAAATTTCAGTATAAGGACTTCTACTTTAATGATTCTTAGCTATTTAATCCAACACCCCTAACTCGTATCCGTCACTGGACTAGGGTAAAGGAGTATTACCAAACATATCTAAACATCCAGCATTCATTACACAATCATCATAACACCATAGATCATACATCAATATCAAGTCTCTTATATTAGGTCAACGAGACCTTAAACATGCTTTAGGAAGGGGTTGGGACTAAACAGAGTTCATACAAAATTTTCCAAAAAAAATAAATCATTTTTCAAAGTTATATAGGTCACACGCCCGTATGAGCAGGCCGTGTGCCTCACACAGAATTAGACATACCCGTGTGTCTAAGCCGTGGCAAAACAAGGCATACATACTGACTTCACCACGTAGGCACAAGACACGCCCGTGTGCCTTGGCCGTGGTTGAAACTGACTTGGGTCACACGACTAACCACACGCCCGTGTGTCTGGCCCGTGTACCCTTCGAAATGGCCACACGAACCCATGTACCAAGGCTGTGTGACTCACGTGGCCACCTGACATGCCCGTGTGTCTAGGCTGTGCTCAAGGCTGACTTGAATAGCTAAATTGCAATAGACACATGGTCGAGACACACGCCCGTGTGCTCAACCGTGTGGGGTGAAATTAGGCTTGGTTTAAGCCACATTTCCCACCTATCTCAAGCATTCCAAAACCACAACATTTTAGCATTATTTGCATAAATTCATAGGCAACCAAATCAACCAATTTATATATCTTTCATGTCATTCAAATGCCATCCAATTCACTACTCAATTTCACAACCAAAACATACCTAATCAATGTACCAAAAATCATCACAACTTACATAAGTTTCAATTACATAAACTTATCATTTTATCACTTATTTCATACCACAAAACTTGCCAAATCAACATTCCATATTCAAACCATCACATGTGCATTATAAACATCATATGACTTACCTATCAAACACATCATTTAGGCCAAATTAAAAGGCAATACATACCACCATTTACAAGCCAAATCTCATGGCTAGATATTCACATCACAAAAACATACTAAATACTTCTAGCCTATACATGTCAAATACTATATATACAACTCTCAAAGTGGTACCACAAATAGATGTCCGATAGTGTGAGTGAATCATTGACGATCCCTGGATTCGAGCTAGCTTTATAACACTGTAAAACAGAGAAAATTTCACACAGTAAGCTTTAAAGATTAGTAAGTTCATGATATAATACATTTAACTCATCAATCCACTAATTCAATCTCTTAACTAACACTTAATATTACTCATCACATTACTCATAATTACTCAAAGCTATATCTTACTATCATAGCATAATATCATCAACCACATAGGTTCCATACACACCTGTACCATCACATTCTTACCTATCACATTTATCACTTCAATGCTCAATGCATAATGTCATTCAATCATCTTTAGATGTTCTTGGAACTCTTAGTGCCAATTATTTAGCCGAAGCTAAAATATTATCGCACACTTAGTGCCATTTCATTAGACTAAACTTATATCGGTATCGCACACATAGTGTCATTTATTCAGCCATCGATGCTATATTCTCGCACACTCAGTGCCATATTAAATAGTCGTAGCTATTTCATTTCTCGCACAATTAGTGCCTCAAATTCGATTCACATTTCACATACTCCAACTTATCAATCTCACTTCTATTTATTGCATCACATAAAACCATTATACAAACAAAATGTATTATACACGAACTTACCTCGGACGTAAAGACGACGATATTAGTCGATCAATCAAGTACTTTGTTTTTGCCTTGATCTAGGTCTGAACTTCTCCTTTCTTGATCTATATGTATTCAAAATTAACTCACTTAATCACCAACACATTCAATTTAATACACAAACACATCTTTGGGCATTTTTCCACTTTAGCCCCTAAAATTACATATTTTGACATTTTAGTCCTTATTACACAAAACACCAAATATACAAAATTCATCAAAACCATGCCTTAGCCAAATTTTCCTACGGTCCCTATTAGCCAATATTTATCATTTATTCCATATTTTAACCCCTCAATTTCTCATTTTCACAAATTAGTCCATAATAAGCAAATTCATCAAAAATCACAATACAAAACATGTTTATCTATCACCAAACTTTCATATTTCACCATTTAACATCATAAAATTCATGAATTCATCAACAGCATCTCATCAAATCATCATAAATTTCATGAATTTAAGCATGGGCTAGCTAGAACACTTAATAACGATCACAAAAACATAAAAATCATCAAAAACAAGTCAAAATCATACCTTAATCACCAATCACAAGTGTCGAACCCTAGCTTGATCTTTTCTTTTCTTTTTCTTTTAAATTTTAAGAAAAGATGGATGATTATGGGCAAATTTTATGCATTTGTTTTTATTAAATCAACATTTAATTATCAAATTACTAATATAACCTTTTTAATTTCATTTAAAATCCACTAACTCATGTCCATTTATGTCATTTTATGAATTCAATGGTACATTTACAACATACTTTCCTTTATTAAGACATAACACTTAGGTACTTTTAACCAATAGCTAGCCACTTTTACATTGCCAACACTAGATACAGATGTGGCTTGAGCTTTAGAATTGGTATATTGCTTCCCACGATCTGTATTTTGATATCCCACAGAAGTTGTCAATTGGTTAAAGTAATCTATTGATTTTTTTCGATGAGGAATGATAAGATTTATTCATCGATCTCTTCCTCAAATCTCTCGCCTTTTCATCAACTTTTCTCTTTTCTTTGCTGAGGTCCTCGGCTTTACAAGCCCTCTCAACCAGTACTACAAATTCTTTCAGCTCAAGTATCCTGATTAATAGCTTTATATCTTCATTCAATCCATCAACAAATCTTTTACACATGATCTCTTCAGTAGACACGTATTCTCGAGCATACTTGCTCAAACATACAAATTCTCTTTCATATTCTGTTACAGTCATCAAACCCTGTTTCAACTCCAAAAACTCTTTCTTTTTCTAATCGAGAAATCTCTGACTTATGTACTTCTTCCGGAACTAGGTCTGAAAAAATTCTCAAGTAACTCGTTCCCTAAGAACTACTGATGTCAACGTTTTCCACCAGTGATATGCATTATCTCTAAGTAAAGATGCTACACATTTAATACATTCGTTTGGAGTACAGTACAACTCGTCGAATACTCGGATAGTGTTCTCAAGCTAGAACTCAGCCCTCTTAGCATCATCATCAACTGTAGCCCGAAACTTTTCAGCCCCGTGTTTATGAATCTTATCAACAGGTGGCTTACTCAATCGAATCGGATCTACTACTTGTGGCACAACTAGGACTTGCTGAGGAACAGGTGCGGGTGGAGGTTCTTGAGCTACCAGATTCATTTGTATGAATTTCGTGAACCACTTGGTCATCATTTGGAAGAAGCTTGCTTAGCCTCTCCTCTCTGACTACTAGATATCGGCCTAGATTTGGCCGGCGCTGCCCCTTAAGCGGGAGCGGGCTCATTGCTCTCACCAACATCAGCTATCACTCGTTCGGGATCCATTTACTATATGAAAAACACATTTTAATTGTCAGGAATCATCACACTATCGCAATTCATATATATGGCATGTATAGCTAAACTCTCACATGATACGTTAGTCTCTAAATGTAGCTCTGATACCAACTAAATGTAGCACCCCTAACCCATATCCAATGATAGATAGGGGATAGGGGTGTTACATTTAATACATTTAAACAATAGAACTCAACTTTTACACGTTACGCAATTTAGTCCTTTTTACCGAATTAAGCATTCAAATAGTAAAATTTCTTTACGAAACTTTCACATAATAATTCTATCATGCTGTAAACCTTATTAAAATAACAAAATAAATATTTTGACTTCGGATTTGTGGTCCCAAAACTACTTTTTTGATTTGACCCAAAAACGGGTTGTTACACACACCCTTTCAGGAACCCTGTGTATTGGGCTTGTTTCATGTATTGGGCACAATTATATGTGTTAACTGGGCTTTTAACCAACTCATATAATTTAACCAACCAAATATTCAATTATTTATTCCCAAAAATATTAATTAATTTCTCAATTAAATTATTTTTTCAACTTAATTTTAATTTAAGTCATGATGATTTTCTTGTACTAGTATCCATGAGTAAAGAAATTTAATTTTCTTTTCAATAAAACTACAATGATTTGTTTAATTCAATTTTGACTTCAAACTTCAATTATTTAATTACAATCAATTAAATAAAAATTCAAAGAAATTAATTTAATTCTCTAAGTCATCTCTTGCTCATAGCGAAAAGGCACATTCACTGTAGATAGTTCTACATGCGATCAATTCCTCTAATTTATCATTTTTACTTACTCAATGTATCGATTCAAATACAATTTGTCAAGGGTTGTATTGAGTTAGCAATTGGACATATATAATTAGGGCTCAATTAATCTGTAATTAAGTTCTAACTTATCGTTTATTAATTACAATATTATTTAGTCATTGAGTCAACATACTAAAAGTGCCATGACTGAACTCTCCCCCATTATATACCATTATGACAACAACTTATTTATGCTCGTCCAATGACCTTATAATATATGTGTTACCCTCATAAGATATCCTTAATCTCTTTGGGTTGAATTCGTTCACCTAATTTAATTTCTTTGAATTATTATTTAATTTTAATTAAATAATTAAAGTTCAAAGTGAAAATTTAATTAATCAAGTCATTTTAGTATCATGAAAACAACTTAATTAAATTAATTTGCTCATAAATTCTAATAAAGTAAAGTCATCATGATTTTAAAAGAATTAGAATTGAGTTAAAGAATTGATTTAATTGATTTAATTAATTAATCAGTTAATTAAATGAATAAATAATATATTGGTCAAAGGAAACATATTACTTGGGATTAAATAAATTATATGAGTTGTTTCAAAGACCAAATAACAGATATAATTGATCTGATATATGACGAGGCTCGATAGTCATGGTTTAAAGGTAAGGGTGACAAACCCTAGCCCCAAAGATGGTTATTGTCACAACCCCTTGCAGCACACTCCATCTAAGAGTTGTGTTTCCTATCAAAATATTATTATTCAACTATAACTTGTTATATTAAGACTATTATTATTTTCTCTATAAATAGAGACTAAGGGTTAGGTCAAATATACAGTTCAATATATCGATATTCTATCAAAATATAGAAAATTTATTTTCAAACTAAATTCTATCTTTCGATGGAGTTTGTATTTTGGTTTCTACCCTTTAGAGTTTCACTAAACTTTTTCATCAATTTGTGAATAAAGCCAACACTCTAGCAAACTGAGGTCGAGGATAGTGGAGAAGATCAATTGGTTGAAAGCTGGGAACGATTTAGTTTGCCTAATCCTAAACACAAGTACTGTTCAAATAAAAGTGTTTATTGATATAAATATCACAACAGGTCGATTTTAAAGAAAACTATTAAACATTTTCTTGTGCATAATTCTAATTTTTTTAAATCAATTTTTCCAAAAATGGTGGTAGAGTGGAGCTTAATATAAACTTACAAAAGTCAATCACTAATCTTGATGATAGGCACTTCATGCAAGCCTATGTTCCTGGGCACTATTTTAAATTTGGTTTGACCATCATCAACAACTACTTGAAGCATACTGGAGAACATTAAGAATGCATTCTTGGCTATGGCTACTTGGTAGACACATTTTTGAAAGGCTTGAAAAAGACATGGCTAGAGGGTCAAGACTTTAAATCTTTAAATTAAAGCCTGCATATGTTACCTTACAAATAATTGCAACAAGGAACAAGTTTCCCTCGAAGAGGATTGACTGCTTCTGGACATTCTAACATCCAGAGTGTGAATACTACAATTGAATAGAGAATTACGAGGCAGTATCCATAAGTATACGAGTCGAGTTGTAATATAGATTTTACAACGAAGTAAGTAAGTACTCTGAGGATCATATACAATTGGTTAGTCGCTTTAACAATCTAAATCAAATGTCATCTCGGGTTCTTCATCAATCAACTAGTCGCTACCCTAGCAGGATCTTCCAATCTTCCACTAACATAATGAGTCAACAAGAACTACTAAGCTTCTGACCTCATAGTCCAAACTAGCTTGGGGTAAAGGTGTTCACAAATAGGCAATACCAATTTTGGGTTAATTCTCACCTTTGATGACTTCCCAGGGTTGTCAGGCCTAGGGTTTGTTTCATGTTCTTCCTTTTCTAAACAATTGATCCATTGAATAACCCTACAAAATAGTTAAAAGATCATGCTTCAGCTCGCTAATCCCTCATAGAAGGATTAGTTCCTTATGGATTTCATAAATAACATGCAATAGATGGAAGATTTAGTCATAGGGAATGGATTGAAATAGAGAGTTTATGAAAATCCTGATTGATATTGATAATAAACGTAAATTAAAAATAGTTGATCTTCTTTATAACTCAAAACTCTTAAAAGAAACAAAGAACAAATAAACTAAAATATGGAAACCTAAAAAAAGCAAGAAAACAAAACTTAAACCTAAAGAGAGAATCTAAGCTAATGGAATGTGTTCATAATGTGTGCCAAAGGAGCCTATTTATTACCTTCAGGTAGCCGTCGTCCTTAACCCTAGGTCAGCTTACGTTCCTGAGCCATCTTTAGGGGTATATCGTGACACCCTTAGCCCGTGTCACGACATTAAAGGCATTTTCTTACTGTCTCTATTCTGTTCCTTATGTTGCGACATCGGATTTCCCATGTTGTGACATAACATCCAGTATTGGTCTAAGATGCCTTCTAATGGTCTATTGTACACTCACAAAGTACATTAGCTCTCCTTTAGGTCTCCTTCGGCACTTAAGGTTAATAAAAGACTCAATGTGCACATTATATTGGATGTAAGTAAAACTAAAGAAACTTAATTAAAACATAACGAAAATGTTTGTATTCAAGCTCCTTAAATGTGAAAACTAGTTTCATTTGCTATACTGAATTACGGTAGATCAAACTCCTCCATACTTAAGTCATTTCTTGTCCTCAAGCAACATAAACAAAGATGACAAATCAAACAACGACCCTTGAGCTAGTATGATACATGTAACAACCTTAACCCGTATCCATTGCCAAAATAGGGTTACAAAGCATTAACGAATTTATTTCATAAATAAGCAAACATTTCACATACATTTTCCAATTCCAAATAAAATCATTCATAATCAATCACATTGTCCCTAATACGAGCATACGAGGCCCAATTCATGCATTTGAAGTGATTAAGGACTAAACCGATAACTCAAGAAATTTTGGAAAACCTAGAAAATTTTTCAAAATACATGGGACACACACCCGTGTGGCTCGACTGTCTGTCTTACACAGCCAAAGACACACCTGTGTCACAGACCGAATGGATATTCGAAATGGGATCACATGACCGTGTCCCAGCTCATGTCTGACCCCGTGTAACTCCCTGACTTGGGTCACACGGCCAACCACATGCCTGTGTGACTAGCCCGTGTACCCTTCGAAATGGCCTCACATGCCCATGTACCAAACTGTGTGCTAGGTCGTGCCAAAACTGTAGGGCATACTGACTTATGCCACACGGCCAAGTCACACACCCGTGTACTGGGCCGTGTAGAGCATATTGACTTGGTTTCTAATTAAACACTAGGGGACACACAGCCGTGTCACCCGATCGTGTGTCACCCACGGATGAAACACACGTCCGTGTCTCTGCCCATGTGGACAAAAACAGGCTATTTACAAAGCCATCTTGCTCACCCAAATTTGCATTCACCTACACAAATCAAATGACATATAACATTGCATAAATATGCATTCAAACCAATCTCAACCAAGCCTAATTCATTGTAATTCCATACCAAAAACCACAAGACACTCAAATATCACAATAAGCTATTAAATTCATACTAATTTCACATTCTCCAATAACCTAAATGGTCACTTTCCATTATGCACTATTTTGCCTAAAACCACAAGCATACAAATATCAACTTTCAACTATTTGTGTAACAGCCCGTTTTTGGGTCAGATTGGAACAGTGGTTTCGGGACCAAAAAATTCAAAGTCAAAAATATTTATTTTATTATTTTAATAAGGTTCACAGTATGATATAATGTTTGTGTGAAAATTTTTTAAAGAAATTTTACCGTTTGAGTGGTTAATTCGGTAAAAAGGACTAAATCGCGTAAAGCGTAAAAATTGAATTCCATAAGTTAAAAGTATTAAATGGTTATGGAATTAAATAGAGAAGGTCCTTATGTGGTAAATAGCCCATTTATGAGATAGTGGAGGTCAGTGGAGTGGCATTTGGTGTATTTAGTAATATTTTTAAAGGGTAAAAAGGTAAATAGGTAATTAAAGTTAATAATAAATAAAATAAAAGCCAAAACCATGTTATATTTCTTCACCTTCCACCGAATATAGAGAAAAGAAACAGCCATGGTTGTGTTTTAGGGTTTGGCATCTTCATGGCTCAATTTGTTGAGATAACCGAGATTTGGATCTAGAACGGGGAAAAAACAAAGTACCGGACTAATTGATCCGTTCTGTCATTTTAACGATCGAGGTAAGTTTGTATGTAATAAGCATTGTTAAATTTATACTTTTAATGCTTTGATATTATATAAATTGTATATACGTGACTATTGTTATGTTTAACGACATATCGGTTAAAAAAAATGGCACTTAGTTTGCAGTTCGAAATAGCTTCGGCTAAATGTGGCACTTGGTGTGCGATTGGAGATAGCTTTGACTATATATGTATATGGAACTTAGTGTGCAAAATATTAAGAATGGCACTTGATGTGCGAGATATTGAGTATGGCACTCGGTGTACGAGACATCAAAGATGCAACAGCATTACGTGTATGTATGAAATGGTAAGGATCGGTACAGGTATGTACATGAGTTATGATGCATCTTTGTAACGAAGTAAATAAGTAAGTCATGTTTATGAGAATGATTTTGTGATGAACTTGTGATTATGGGTCCATGCTTATGTTGTATAAATATGTATTTATACCATGATGGTGGAAATGATTGGTGAAGGTGTGATGAGCTTACTTATCATCATTTTTGTACTAAAACTGTTTTGGACAGTAGCTGTGGTCCAACTTTGTCAATTCACAAAATATTATGGAAATATAGTTAGAGGATGAATAAAATATGAAATTAGAGCTTATTAAGTCTATTTTTACATAGAAGAAACGATATACAAAAAGAATTTCAGATTATGAGATATTTGAATTTTCATGAGACAGGGTCAGAATGATCTCGGAATCCCCTGTTCTGAATTTGAAAAATCATTAGAAAATTTAAAACAATAATTAGGGTTATATTTTATATTATTATAATCTTTGATAAGTCTATTTTATAAAGAAACAAACAAGAACATTATTCCAATTCTGTATAAAGATATAATTAATTTTTAGTGAAGAGGGGTCGGAACTATCAGACAGAGAAAAAAGGGTAAATTTGAAGAATAAACTGTACTTATTAGCTAAACCAAAAACTTAGTATATTTTATGGTAAGAAGATATGTGAGTCTAGTTTTAGGTAAAATTAACGGATCTTAATTTGGAGTTCCATAGCTCCAGAAATAAACAACTTAACAATTTTGAGTCGAGTAGACAGCTTGACTAGAATTTGAACAAATAGTGGAATAATATGCAATTATAATTGCGATACCTTGAGACCATGTTGTAAGAATTTGGAAAAAGCATATTAATAAATTGCTTATTATTTTCATATGAACTTACTAAGTTTTATAGCTTACCCCCTCCCTTTTCATCTCTTATAGTTTTATATAGCTAGCACAGGTAGAAGATCGCCGGAGATTCAATCACACTATCAAGCTATCATTTGGGGTATAAATATTCAAATACTTAAGTTTATGGCATGTATAGGGGCTCTATCTTTGTAATTATGTCAATGCTAATGTGGCCAAATGTGTTGGCCTATAATGGTTATAGTCTAATTTATATATAGCCATGAATGATGGCTTATGCTGATCATATGATTATTCATGTGTATTTGCCAGTATTTTATGGTGTGATCATGTTGTTTCATATGGATGACTGTGTGCATATGACTTAAGTACTTGATGATTGATTTTGGCATAATTGGCATATGGATAGATTATAACATAAGTGTGAAATGTGAAAATGTATTAATGATAATCTCGGTATGAAAGTTGTTATGATTAATCTTGATAAAGTATGATGCCTTGTGTGTGCGTAAGTTGTTATGAAAATGTCATGCATAAGCTATATTTACGATTATTAAGTGTTCATTTATGCCATGTTGGATGCCATTGAGATATGTGACTGTGCATGTGTTGTGAAGGTGGCAAAATAGCTTGGAACATAGCCTAGCATTTGTCCACACAGGCATGTGACCCTGCTTCATGATGAAATTTTCTAAGTTTTCCCAAAAGTTTTCAAAGTTTCCTGTTTAGTACCAAATCATCTTCGATACGTGTTTAGGGCCTCGTAAGCCCGTTTAAGGGACATTATAGATATGTATGAATGTTTTTTATTTGAATGAAATTTTATGGCCCGATTTTATGTGATTGTGTATGTTTAAGTCCGGTAATGCCTTGTATCCTGTCCCGGCCTCGGACATGGGTAAGGGGTGTTACATTTAATGGTATCAGAGCTATAATTTAGTTGATTCTCAGACTAACCTAGCATATGTGAGTCTAGCTATACATGTCATATTACTACTCTTGATAGTGTGACATCTCCCAGCTCTAATGAAATTGTTTTGTAAGACAGAGATGACCTCCAACCGAGCTATTTTTCGATAATGCTGAAAAATATATTGAGATGATTGAAATGTGCCTATGGTGTGTTGAAATTTAGAAAGGTATGAATATAAGTTCATGATATGTATATGTTAATATACAAAATGAGATAATTATAAGTTGATAAATGTGGAAACGTGGAATGAAATGGAAGTTTATGTTGTGATAAGTTTATCCATGTGTGTTGGTATTTGTATGATGTTATGTACCCAACCTATCTGATTAAGTGAATATGATAAGCTAATTTACTCAAGTTGACAGAATGTGTATTTATGTACACTTATCGAATAATGTATAATCAGTATGTTCATATGGTTGACTCTTATGTTCAAATTGCTAAATTAAAGGTATTATAATGTTATGTTTTATGGTTTTGATATGGAATCATAAATAATATGATAATATGAAATTAAGTTGAAAGATCAAATTGAGTAGAACGCAGGAAATGAGTATGATCATTCGATGATGAATTGATGGATAAGACCATGGTTGGACCATGGCAATACATGTGGTACGTGTAAGACCATACTGGGCTATGGCATCGTAATAGCATGTAAGACCATAGCTGGGCTATAGCATCGTGATGACATGTAAGACTATAGCTGGGCTATGGCATTGTGATACGTGTAAGACCATGTCTGGGACATGGCATCCATATGAGATCCTGTGTAAGACCATATCTGGGATATGGCATCAGCATCGATATGAGATCTTGTGTAAGACCATATCTAGGATATGACATCGGCATCGATATAAGATTACGTGTAAGACCATATCTGGGATATGGCTTCAGTATGAGATTTCGTGTAAGACCGTGTCTGGGATGCGGCATCGATATGTGATTTCATATAAGACCATGTCTGAGACATGGCATCGATGTGAGACTTTGTGTAAGACCATAGTTGGACTATGGCATCAAGTAAACGACGTACTCAGACTCGTAAGACATTCTCTAATTTGACCAATGTTGGTAAGTAAAATTGAAGTTAAATGTTGAAATTTAATTAGATACTGATATTAGGCTCAAGTAAGTAAATTTGCTGTGAAATTGTGGATGACAAAAACATTTGTAAAATAAATAAGTATGTTAATTTGCTTGGAGTAAATTATGTGATTATGATGATATTATATTGACGAAGAATGTTGAGTCATATGTGTGTATTTATGAGAGTCAAGTTAGAGGTTTTACAACTCCCCATTACCAGTGTTGCTTTTGTGACGAAAAATTTACGAAAATTATGTCGAATAAGTTCATAAGTGTGAAAACTAAAGAGTTCGGGGGTGAAATAATTAGTAATGCATATAGAGATGAGAATAGTTTGGAAAGTAAAAATAGTTTGGGTGAAATATCGAAATGTTTTAAGGATTATACGGATGTGGTTAAAGAAGAAAATTAGTCTCGATTATTTGACTCAATCGGGTATTGGGTCTAAAGATATGTTTGCTGAAATTTCCTCCGAATTGGTTTTCATTAATGACTGGAATACTACAGTGTTACATTTTTTATCTGTGATGATTATGTTTATTGTGATGGTATTTTTGGATTCGGTATCAAGAATGTGGAAAATTCAAGTACCTGGATTTCTCTAATTTTCAGTGTAAAGAATTATCATTGGCAAAGGCATAAATGATGGAAACCCAAGCTTTAAATGTGTAGTGGTTTTCTTTTCTCGGGTAAGCTTGACTAAGGTTAGTGAGTTTAATCAGAATATCTCCGTTTCCTTGAGCTAATATGGTTGTGAGATCTTTGATTTGCACGATAAGAGAATTATGACCGAGTGCATGTACTTGGGTTGTAGTAGCAGAATGGAAAAAAAAGTACCTTGATATGTTATTATTTGATTGTGGAAATCAACTCAGTTGTTTATATCGGCATGAACTGATTTGTTGAGATGTGAATTGAGTTATGTGTATTTAAAGGATTCTCTGGTATGGTAATAAATTTTTGTGCAATCATGAGTATATAGATATACGAATAATCTGAATAAAGAAATTATATTCTCAAGAGTATGATACAGAACTATTCTTATTGGATTGTTCTAACCGAACGATGTTGTTATGAGTTAAAGTTGTTCTAGTTAATGAGATTATCATGTTCGTGAAATTTGAATGATCGATACAAGTTAGCAAGTTGGAAACAGTTGAAAGTATTATTAACTGAAGCTTTAGTGCTGAGTTCAGTTTGGATTAAGTAAAGAATTTATGATTTTTAGTAATGTACTATTGAACTGATTGAAATATGTTTCATTATGAGAATGTAAACAAGCAGTTTGTACTTCCAGACAGTTAAAGTCATAATAAAAGAGAACTGTTCGATTAGCAATTTAAAGACGACCACTTTTTTTTGTCTGTGTTGTGAATTTGATAATATCATGTGTTCGACCGAAAATGTCATATGCTTCCTAAATCTTAATGGATTAAAGTATCTAATGTTACTGAAAAAGATCTGGAATTAAGACAGTATCAATGATTTGAGATATTGAAAGACTCTAAATAGTTGTTGATTAATCTCTGAGAAAACAGATATAGTTACAGATGTCGAATGGAAAGATCTTTGCTTATTTTGTGCAAATGATTACTCGATTGATCTTATTTGATGATGGTCTGATGTTAGCTAAATAAAAAGTTAAAGTGATGTTTTCCTTGAGAGTTTGAAAAACTCAGAAACATGTTAGTGAATTGCAAGCTAAACGGGTACAATGTGAAATGACTTTCGGTTCCGAATTTCAAAAGTTTTTGTATGAGGCTCAGTAGTAGCTCATTTGTTCATCCAAGAGTAACAAAATGTATAGTTATATGAAGTAAATGTTTTGATGTATGGGTATGAAACCCGATATTTCTAATTCTGTGCTCAGATGTTGAATTGTCAATAGGTTTAATCTGAAGATCAAGTGTATTCAAGTCTAATACAGTCAGTGATGGTAAAGGTGTGATGAAGAGATAGAGTCACTATAGACTTTGTATTGGGGTTGTCTTATCACCAATAAAAGAGATGTTATTTGTATTGTGGTTGATCGTTTGGCCAAAAATCCGCATGATTGATTTAGTATATACAGAGTTCCTATTTAACAGATCAACTGAGCTATGTGGTCTGAGTGAGTAATTCAAAATTTTAACAATATGCTCCAGCACTACGTGTTAAAGTTCAAAGGCTATGGGAAAAAGCTATGCGAGGCTAAAATCAATTTGTGACCCTGAGAAATTAGTGCAAGTGATTCATAAGATTTGGATGCAACTTTTTCTGGTAAGATTTTCGGGGACGAAAATCCCTAAAGGAAGGAAGAGTTGTAACTGCCCATTTTTGGGTCAAATAAAAAAAGTGGTTTCGGGACCACAAATTTGAAGTCAAAAATATTTATTTTATTATTTTAATAAGGTTTACAGTATGATAGTGTTCGTGTGAAAATTTTGTAAAGAAATTTTACCGTTTGAGTTGTTAATTCGATAAAAAGGACTAAATCGCGTAAAGCATAAAAGTTGAATTCTATAAGTTAAAAGTATTAAATGGCTTTGGAATTAAATAGATAAGGTCATTATGTGGTAAATAGCCCATTTATGAGATAGTGGAGGTTAGAGGAGTGGCATTTGGTGTATTTAGTAATATTTTTAAAGGGTGAAAAGGTAAATAGGTAATTAAAGTTAATAATAAATAAAATAAAAGCCAAAACCATGTTATATTTCTTCATCTTCCGCAAAATATAGAGAAAAGAAACATCCATGGTTGTTTTTTAGGTTTTGGCATCTTCATGGCTCAATTTATTGAGATAATCGAGAATTGGATCTAAAACGAGAGAAAAACAAAGTACCGGATTAATTGATCCGTTCCGTCGTTTTAACGATTGAGGTAAGTTTGTATGTAATAAGTATTGTTAAATTTATTCTTTTAATGCTTTGATATTATATAAATTGTATATACGTGACTATCGTTACGTTTAACTAAATATCGGCTAAAAAAAATGGCACTTAGTGTGCGGTTCGAAATAACTTCGACTAAATGTGGCACTTGGTGTGCGATTGGAGATAGCTTCGACTATATATGTATATGGCACTTAGTGTGCAAAATATTAAGAATGGCACTTGATGTGCGAGATATTGAGTATGGCACTTAGTGTACGAGACATCAAAGATGCAATGGCATTACGTGTATGTATGAAATGGTAAGGATCGGTACAGGTTTGTACATGAGTTATGATGCATCTTTGTAACGAAGTAAATAAGTAAGTCATGTTTATGAGAATGATTTTGTGATGACCTTGTGATCATGGTTCCATGCTTATGTTGTATAAATATGTATTTATACCATGATGGTGGAAATGATTGGTGAAGGTGTGATGAGCTTACTTATCATCATTTTTGTACTAAAACTGTTTTGGACAGTAGCTATGGTCCAACTTTGTAAATTCGCCAAATATTGTGGAAATAAAGTTAGAGTGTAACACCCCGTATCCGAGACCATCGCCGGTGTCGGACGCGAGGGGTTAACGAGCTAAATCCTCTTAAAGCACCGACCAATTTGGCATTTCCAGACAGGCTGGAAAACTGCGTCACTGTCGCCTTAAAAATCATATCTCGAGTTTCAAAACTCGGAAACTGATTCCGTAAATTTTCCCTAAATTTAGACTCATATATCCTTTCATGGATTTATTTCTAGAATTTTTGGTTGGGCCAATTGGTACAGTTTATTAGTTAAAGTCACCCATGTTACAGGGATCGACTGCTCTGACCTTCACGCGTTACAACTTGAATATCTCTCTCTACAGGGCTTTAATACTGGTGCCGTTTGTTTCTAATAAAACTAGACTCAAAATGGAATCTGCACATATAAGGAATGACTTCTAATTCTTTCTGGATAATTTATAGAAAATTTTTAAAGTTGCGACAGGGGACCCAGAAACAGTTCTGGCCCTGTCTCACAATAACTTTAATATCTCTTAACATGTAACTCCTATGACATTTTCGTTTCTTCCATATGAAAGTAGACTCATCAAGGTTCATTTACATAACTTATTCACTATTTAATACCATTCCTAAAAATTTTGGTGATTTTTCAAAACCACACCACTGCTGCTGCCAGCATCTGTTTTCAAGGTAACCTTTACCTATTTCATGATTTCCACGATTCAATTGGCCCTTTTTGCATACATAGCACAAGTGTGATCATGATTAACCATTCCAATGGCTAATCTTTTCAAAACCATTCCATACCCCATAATGATCATCATACAAACGATTATAGAATCATACTAACAACGTATATAAGCCATTTTTGCATGGCTATCCAAGCTTACATAAAACCGAAAGGTACATGACGTTCTACAATAGGGTAGTCCTATACATGCCATTTCAAAGTTCAACCAAAATTATACCCAAAATGGAGGCTTTGATAGTGTAGATGACTTTGACTTTAATGATCCCGAATCCGATCGCTAACGAGCAAAATCTATAAAGCAGAGAGCCAAAGCAGCGGGTAAGCATTTTTTATGCTTAGTAAGTCTCAAGCAATAAAATCAGTTTTAACTAAAGCATTACATTCACATAGCCAAATGAATCATTTCATTAATACACATTCACATAATCATACTTACTTCACACTTCATCATTATATACTTTCACAAGATATCAACCAATTCAATAGCTGAAAACTCGTTAGTCGATTGAGCGAATGTTACTCAAACATATCGACTTTTCCAATGCACATATAAACATACCTTATCCTTTGGACTTTTCGAGCGTACTAATTAAATTTATTACAACAACCAACGCTCACCTCCAGCCCAAGCTTCTTCGAATACAACCGGATATAACCACATGCACGAATGCCTTGGTCTTAGCCGGATAGAACGACTTGCACAAATGCCTTGGTATTAGCCGGATTTAACAACTTGCACGAATGCCTTGGTCTTAGCCGGATGTAGTCACTAGCACAATGGCCTTGGTCTTAACCGGATATAATTACTAGCATAAATGTCTTGGGACTTAGCCGGATATCATTCAATTGCTCATGCACACACATACATCAATAATCATTACACATCCATGTTTCATTTTCGTTACTAAGGCTCAAACACAAACATATCACTTGCATAATCGCCTTCGGGACTTAGCCCGAGTATCATTCAAATACTCATACACACATAAATCAATAATCATTACACATCCATATTTCATTTCACATAATTCGAGTAGGGTCATTTCTTGAGGACTTACCTCGGATGTTGTCGAACGGCTTCAATGGCTAGTCGATCACTTTTTCCTTCCCTTTATCGGATTTAGCTCCCCTTTGCTCTTGAGCTTAACGAATACAAGTAGAAGTATTCAATATTTTTCTCAATAATGTTTACTAGTCAATCACATTCGGCATCTCATATCATCTCACTTTATTATAATTTATCATTCAACCTTTGAACCAAAACGCCATTATATGGCCACATATACATACATCCATATATTTAAGCTCAAGAATTTTAACATAACATCAAGTGTTCAAATTACTCATGTGGTCAATTATACATGGTCATAAATACACAAAATCAAAAATAATTTCAAGGTTTTTCACCCTATACATGTACTAGGCCGAATGTACATGCAAATTTCACAACATTCTTCAACAAATTTCTTCTTTAAACAAACATATTTATCACTTTCTTCATCACCAAAATATCATGTGCAAACATATATACACATATAGGTGCAAGGTCGAATTTCAAGGTGTCCATAACCATCCAAAGCACAAATTTTAACTAACATGCAAGAAGCATAAACCATGCTCATGAATGC
The DNA here is from genome assembly GCF_025698485.1 of Gossypium arboreum. Taxonomy (NCBI): domain Eukaryota; kingdom Viridiplantae; phylum Streptophyta; class Magnoliopsida; order Malvales; family Malvaceae; genus Gossypium; species Gossypium arboreum. The sequence goes on from NC_069075.1 coordinate 129,509,612, forward strand.
TTCATGGCGAATACATCACAATCATGCCCTTTCAACTTCGGTCATGGTTAAACAAAAGAAAACTCAATGTCTTACTCAAGATTGCTACAAAGAAATTTCAAGAGTAGACAATCCATCATTGCATGCATCATTAGCAAGCTTCACATTTAGCATGCAATGGCTTTAACACAATAACAACTTTGGCCAAATACCATTTCCATGGCATAACAAGGATTTGAACCATGGCTAACATGAACATCAAGTTAGCAACTAAAACATGCATGAAACTCATAACACAACCTCATACATACCTTAATCTTGATGCAAGTTTAGCCAAATCTCCTTCTAGATCTCTTCTAAACAAAGAAAATGAAGCAAAAATCTCTTCTTCCTCTTAGAATTTTCGCCAAAAGAAGGAGGAAAAGATGAACAATTTTTTGTTTTTCTTTCTTAGTTACACGGCAATGGGGGAAAGGAGCCTTCACACACACATTTTTTTATTCCATACTCCTTATTCTATTCATTCAAACATAACCCACTTACCAAACATGTTTCATGACATGATTTTTTCCCATAATTCCTTGTCATGGCCGACCACTAGCTATAAAAAGGGGAATTTGACATGCAAGACCATTGTTTTGCATGCATGCTTTAATTAGTCATCACACATTTCCCTATCGTACTTTCAAAGTTCACTACTAAGTCCCTTCTAGTGAAATTCACCTTTATAACACTAAATCAATCATCAAGAAATGTCACACATGAGCACACACATATTATAGGCATCAAAATAAATTTTAAATTATTTTTATGCCTCAGTTTTGTGGTCCCGAAACCACATTCCGACTAGGGTCAATTTTGGGCTGTCACATAGAGGATGAATAAAATATGAAATTAGAGCTTATTGAGTCTATTTTTACATAGAAGAAACAGTGTACGCAAAAGAATTTCAGATTATGAGATATTTAAGTTTTTGTGAGACAGGGTCAGAATGATCTTAGAATCCCCTATTCTGATTTTGAAAAATCATTAAAAATTGTAAAAAAATAATTAGGAATTATAGTTTATATGCTTAGAATCTTTGATGAGTATATTTTCTAAAAAAATAAATGAGAACATCTTTCGAATTCTGTATGAGGATATAATTAATTTTTAGTGAAGAGGAGTCGGAACTGCCAGATAGCGAAAAAGGGGTAATTTTGAAGAATAAACTTTACTTATTAGCTAAACCAATGGTACGTGATATTCACGAAAGGTTTTAAAGATTTATAATTAATCGTTCTTGAAACTAACTATTATCATGATAAAGGAAAGTGTACCTATCGAACAGTAGTATAGCTTTTGCAAGAACGAATTGTCGAACCGAAAGGAACCAAGAGTACTGGTAATTACTTTCTTTTTATTATCTAACCTAAAAATTAAGGGATTTGTTTATCTAGACTAATTAAATAAACTAAGGGTGCACAGAAAGAAAATTGGGAAAATTTTTCTGGGAAAACTCGATTGACTAAGACAATACCCAAGGAAAAATCCACCTAAACTTCACTTGTTATTTGACTCTGAATCAGACGATTTATTCATTTGACTTGATCCGTAAAAATCCCTAAGTTATATTATTATCTCTCTCGAGACTAATAACGTCTAACCCTAGGTTGATTAATTAAAATCTCTTTGTAATTAATGCCCTAGTGTTGCATTAACTCGATCTATGGATCCACTTATTAGGTTTCACCCTAATCCGGCAAAATCTTATCACCCTATCTCTAGGCGTGCAATCGACTCCGCTTAATCATGACAAATTTACTCTTAGACAGGGTCTATTCCTCCTCTGAATAAGAGCATTAACTTGAATCAATATCCTAAAATATTAAAACAAGAATTAAGAACACATAATTAAGAACAAGTCAAATATTTATCATACAATTCAGATAATAATAACAAGATCCATTCTTAGGTTTCATTCCCCTTAGGTATTTAGGGAGTTTAGTTCATAATTATAAAAGAAAGCATCTCAGAAGAATAATGAATACAAAACATAGACAAAACCCAAAACCCCTGAATAGAAATTGAAGGGAGATCTTCAGTCTTAACGATGAATCCGGCTTCTGGGATGGGTAAATCGGCTTTCCTTGAGCAATTCTGTAACGCCCCAATTTTCGGGATCTTCGAGATTTTCAGGATTTCTGAGAATTTTAGCGAATTGTAGGATTTCTGTGTTTTGATTGCTGGATGTAAGTCTAAGTATGTTAGTGGGCCTTTAGAAGGCCCAAGTCTAAGTTAAAAACCAGCAGATATAACTAATCTTAATTCCACAAGAAAAAGGGGTCTTGGTAATTTGGGCTTTTAAGAATTTAATAGGTAAAATAAATCACAAGGAAGCATGTGGCAAGGTGGCATGTGACGCCATTGGGAAGGCTATAAAAGTGGCGTGTGGATGGCTAGGGGGAACTGAGGTTCAAGTCACAATAAGAGTATATTAAGGGAATTATTTTTATGAGTAGGAATGGTAAGTAATGGAACTCAAGTAAAAGTCTGTCAGATGGTGTTTGAGCTGCTCAGGAGATTAAGTAAGGAGGGGATAAGGAAGAAGATTTAGGAGCTGATTAGGGAGAGCAGTGTTGGCCGAATGGTGGAATCTTGAGGAGTAAGAGTTAGCCGGCCAAGGGTCTCTAGTATAAGGATTCGGTTAGGTCTTTGAAGGGGGAAATTTCAGCATTTGGGATGAGTGGTGCCGTCTCTAGCAATCCCTTTTCCTTCTATTTCACATTTATTTTCTTTGGTTTGCCGAAATAGGTTTGGCTTAGGGTTTCTTATTCCCTTTTTGCCAATAGCCAAACCTAGAAGCCTCATTGTGCCGTTTTCTCCATAGCCGAATACTACCTCTCATCTTTTTCTTTCTTCGTCCATCTTTTCTTTTCCATAATCGAACCTATACCCTTCTTCCTCTGTCTCATCCTTTATTTTTCCATCTTCAATATTCCTCAATAGCCGAATCTTGTGGTAGCTAAACTTTTCTTCTCTTACTTCTTTAAAAATCGAAACCTACATACATGTGGTGAAGGAGGCCGAATCTTTGGTTGTTTGAATCTGCTTCTTCTTGTGACTGCGGTGGATTGGAGATAAAAATCATAGATAGGAACATTCTTCTAAACCGATCGATGTTAGGTAAGTCTTTCGAACAAACTGTCATTAGTCTTATTGCTTTTATAAAGGAAAAGCCGAAACCTTTAGGGGTGGCTAGCGTTTTGGACTAAGGTATTTGTGTTTTTCTGTTGGTTGTGTAAGCGGTAGCGTTGACAAGGGGACATATAGCAAAGGGCTTGAGGACTTATTCGGTTGGCTCTCTAGAGCTAACCCATATTTCGGCAAAAGGTAAGGAACTCTGGGATCTAGGGCTGTGTTAGCCGAATATGGTAAGGGGTTAAATACGTAGTTTGTTTTTGATATATAGATTGACATGTTAGTAATCCAATTGTAGGCAGTTCGTGTGTGGATCTTGTCAACGTATCGTCATAAATCAGGTGTGTAACTGACACCCTCTCATAGACTAGATCGGCAAAAGCTGAAAAGCCGAAATGTTGAAAAGTCGGTATTTTGTAAACTTGCGAGTGTGCGAATGCTCGTGAGATAGATCGATTAACTTATTTGGTAATCTTAAGTGATAAGATTGCAGAGTGCATGATTTCACGCATTCCAATATTTTTGGGCTTAATGGGCCATAATCAGGTTAATGGGCCAACGGGCTCAATGCGGTAAGAACGCTCGGTAAGCATCTCTGTTAATACGTTATTGGCTGTAATATGCATGAAAACCCTAAAATAGTTAATTTACTAGAATACCCCTGAATATGGAATTTTACCATTTTACCCCTAGGTGTAAAATTAATGTTATACCCCTAGTGTTAATTGTGACTGAAATGCATGATATTCTGATACTGTATGATGTATGCCATGACATGTATATCTATTGCATGGGATGGGTTATATTGATGGAGGAAGTATTCTGGTGGCTCTGCCACAAATATCTGTTCTGGTGGCTCTGCCACAATATCTGTATCTGGTGACTCTGTCACAATATCTGTTTTGGCAGCCATGCTGCAAAATTCTGTGGCATGTAGTGGATGGGTAGGTCGAGTAGTCTCTCCACATGGCGTAAGGTTGGATATGGGTTGGGTTTCTACATACATGAAATATCTGTTCTACATCTGTTATGAGCCTCCGGCCTTCGGTCTGAATTCTGCATAGGGCTAAGGCCCTGTTTAATCTGTTCCTGTGGTTTGAGTTGATTTGGACTATGGTTGGGTTATTTTACACACTGAGTTCCCAAACTCATCCCTTATTTCCATCCATGCAGGTAATCCCTAACCATAGTGGGCTTGGAGCTGGGAGGGATTCGGAGTGGCCACACGTTTTGCAAATTTCAGTTTTCTTCTGGGGAATTGGACATCTTTTCATTCACTTTTATGATTTGGGTTTTAAGTTGTAATAAGGCCGCTTTAATTATTTAAATTGTTCTAGTATGTTTTATTTATAATAGATATATCAATCGCTGAAACTGACTAGCTTTAGGGCGCGTTTTTCAAAACAGTAGTTGATTTCAAAATATCACGACAACTAGCAAAACTTCCACAATGAAAACATTTTTCAAACTTAATCACTTTTCTCAAAATGAACTTAATCGAATTGGATTCCTAAGAATATACACGAAGTTAAGGTGTGGCAATGGTGGTGTGCATGTCTAGGATTGGATCCTAAGAGTGCTTAGTACTTAAGCAGTCCGCTAGACTCACCTCCTCATCTTCGGTTTCCTACCTGGTGCTCAGCTTCCATTCACCTTAACCTAGGATGAAATTATCTTTTAAATGCTAGGTAAGTTTTCTAGATTAAAAATATAAAATGTTTTTAATGCTTCGATGTGGCACGTCAAATTCGGTCATAACGTCTAGGCCGGGTTTGGGGTGTTACAAATTCCTTGCCTCCTACTCTATGTCTACCTTCTAAGTGCCTCATCAAGTTTTTAAATTGGCTTTAGAATGCCTAAGAGCCCTCAAAAGTGGCCTTTTCTGAATAGGACTATAAGAGCCCTCAAAAGTGGCCTTTTCTGAATAGGACTATACTTGGGCTCGGTAGGGACACGCCTGTGTGACACGCCCGTGTGCGATTACTCCAGCCCGTGGTCAAGGCTGTTGAATAGGCACAAGCATGTAGTCTACCCATGTAAATCGTGCTTCGATCCTTCCAAATGGACAGGGCCATGTGCCACGCCCGTGTGAGGAAGTCTAGGTTGTGTTGATTTCCCACGTGGGTCCATTTTCTCCGTTTTCAGCCCTTTTCTCGCTCTTTTTACTCTCCTACGCTCACCTAAGTATAAAACATGAAATTAAAGAATTAGGAGCATTGAATTCACCAAATCTAAGGAGAATTCATTCATAAATGTGCTAAGCATGGGATAAAAATATGTATAAATTATGGTTTATCAACCAAAAATTTTGTAAATTTTATGGTAAGAAGATATGTGAGTCTAGTTTCAGATAAAATTAACTGATCTTAATTTGGAGCTGCATAGCTCCAAAAATAAATAATTTAACGACTTTGACTCAAGTAGACAACTTGACTGGAATTTGAACAAATAGTGGAATAATATGCAATTATAATTGTGATACCTTGAGAACATGTTGTAAGAATTTGGAAAAAAAACATATTAATAAATTGCTTATTATTTTCATATGAACTTACTAAGCTTTATAGCTTACCCCCTTCCTTTTCATCTCTTATAGGTTTATATAGCTAGCTCGGGTTAGAGGTCGCCAGAGATTCAATCACACTATCAAGCTATCATTTGGGGTATAAGTATTCAAATACTTAAGTTTATGGCATGTATAGGGGCTCTATCTTTGTAATTATGTCAATGCTAATGTGGCCAAATGTGTTGGCCTATAATGTTATAGTCTAATTTATATATAGCCATGAATGATGGCTTATGCTGATCATATGATTATTTATGTGTATTTGCCAATGTTTTATGGTGTGATCATGTTGTTTGATATGGATGACTGTGTGCATACGACTTAAGTACTTGATGATTGATTTTGGCATAATTGGCATATGGATAGATTATAGCATAAGTGTGAAATGTGAAAATGTATTAATGATAATCTCGGTATGAAAGTTGTTATGATTAATCTTGATAAAGTATGATGCCTTGTGTATGCGTAAGATGTTTTGAGAATGTCATGCATAAGCTATATTTCTGATTATTAAGTGTTCATTTATGCCATGTTGGATGCCATTGAGATATGAGAGTGTGCATGTGTTGTGAGGGTGGCAAAATGGCTTGGAACATAGCCTAGCATTTGTCCACACAGGCGCGTGGCCCTGCTTCATGATGAAATTTTCTAAGTTTTCGTAAAAGTTTTCAAAGTTTCCTGTTTATTCCCAAAACATCTTCAATGAGTGTTTAGGGCCTCGAAAGTCCGTTTAAGGGACGTTATACATATGTATGAATGTTTTTTATTTGAATGAAATGTTATGGCCCGATTTTATATGATTGTGTATGTTTAAGTCCGGTAATGCCTCGTATCCTGTCCCGGCCTCGGACATGGGTAAGGGGTGTTACAATTTGATACCCAAAATATCAATCTACAACAAGCATTACATAGCCATTATCAACCACATAACAAAAGACCATTTGCACATACATATACATAACAAAATATACCAAGATAAGCCAAATCACATGGCTATACAAATAACCAAACATTCATCAATTACAAGCCAAACCAAATGCCTATATCCATTACCAACATATATACCATATAACCATAACTCCTATACATGCCATATAACCAAAAACATAAGTTCAAAAGTACCAAAATGATAGCTTGATAGTGTGAAGAGATCCAGGACGACTCCCAAATCTGAGCAAGCTTCGATATTCACTATAAAAAAATGGAAAAATAAACAGAGTAAGCTATAAAGCTTAGTAAGCTCGTATGTTTAAAGTAAAACTTACCATATATACAAAATTTAAGAAATTAACATATCATAACATAACTCATTTTGATCCACAATCCTATCACATATTCATTCACAAGGTTAGATATGAAATTCACAAGTTTCTTTGATTTAATGCTTGTCTGGTTCATTTACATACCAGTACTAACTCGTATCAATCTTATACTCATCCTATCCTTGATAGACCCATTGAACCATTTGAAATAATATTGGATACTCAGGAATCTTGCACCCTAAGTGCCAAATACATAGCCGAAGCTACTCAATCTCATATCTCATATAATGCTCACTCTCGAGCTATCAATGGGTCTACTTACACAAGCTGACGGTCAAGATGTAACTGCACAGTGTTACTCACACAATCTGATGAGAATCTACAACACATGTTGGAAAACTCAGCCACCAGTAGAACGTACAGACTAGCACCCAAATCACATAACCCCTAATAAAATGACATTCGTATCCTAATCTATTCCTAAGGTTCAACCGGGATTTCACATTACGGAATCTTTGTTGAATATATCCGTAATAAATCATTTAAAACACAATTATATTAATGCTTATTAACATATGAACTTACCTCGATCGCAAAAACGACGAAATGAATCAACTAGTCCAATACTTCATTTTTCCCCCAATCTAGATCTAAACTTCGCTTTTCTTTATATATATGATATAAAATTTAACTTATTCAATTATCATTCTGTTCAATTTAGTCTAAAAATATATTATGGAAAAATTACACTTTTGCCGCTAATAGTTTAACATCTTTACAATTTAGTCTTTAGCTCATAAAAATACAAATTCATGCAATTAGGTCCCTACCCATGATAGCCGAATTTCCCTTATTATCATAGCAGCTCATATTTTTCATTTATTTCACATTTCTACCACAAAATTTTCACATTTCTCAATTTAATCCCTAATCAACAATTTTATCAAAAATCTCTTAATAAATGTTATTTATCTAACAAAAACCATTTATTTTTTATCATAAAACTTCAAAATAAACCTATATTCATCAATGATAAAAACCTAAACCTTTAACAATTTTGCAAATTTATCCCTGGGCTAGCTAGATTAAGTTACAACTCCAAAAACGTATAAATCATTAAAAACGGGACAAAATACATATCAATTAGACAAGGATGAGATTGCCGAAAGCTTGAGCACAAAAATGGCTTCCTAAGCCCTAATTTTTTATTACAAGAGATGAAAATAAAGATGATACATGGTTTGTTTTATTATATTAGCATTTATTTACTTATGTACTTAATTATCCTTAAAACTTAATCAAAATTTCAATAATGCCAAGCTAATATCATCCACTATCTAAATAATAGGCTAATTATCACATAAGGACCTCCACTTTAAGGTTCCATAGCTATTAGACACCTTTAGCTATTAGAACACCACTTTTGCACTTTACGCGATTTAGTCTTTTTTCTCAAATTGAGCATTCAAACTATAAAATTTCTTAACGAAATTTCACACAATCATACTAACATCCTGCAGACATTAAAATAATAATGAAAAAATTATTTTGACCTTGGATTTGTGGTCCTGAAACCACTATTTTGATTTGATTAAAAACGGGCTGTTACAATACAAGTATTGATTTTGGAGCATATGACTTAGGCATCTCATGCTTACTCACAATTTCAACATGATGAGTAGTTGACTTACCACTTTTGATCACAAACATCTAAGTTCAGTATGTTACAAACTATACAAGTACTAAGGTTCTTACCTATAGAAATCCATCAACAAATTATACAAGTACTTTGATTTATCTGAGCAGAATACAAATAGTCATTTATGTGAATGTTTAATAGGATACCCCTTCATGTAGAAGGATACTTAGGTCACATAGGGCTTTTCGCCTTATAACATTCTAAGGCTTAGGACAGATATGGAATTCAAAAACAATAAGCATAAAAAAGTTACAAACACGAAAATAGTTTGGCACATTGTATTAATCCCTATTCTTCCCCCTTAGTAACCCTTACCCGTTCACCGTCTTATTTCTGCTTCTCTCACCTTTCTTGTTTCTCCATCTATAGGAAGTCATAGTATGACATAGTAACTACGGCTAGCCTTACGAATTTTTTTTTCTTTCTTTTGTGACTTTGTGACTTTTCTCTTTTTTAGTACATCTCACTCATGAATGCTTTTTCACTAGTTTAAGACTTTTCTACTCGTACCAATTCTCTTTTTGTTTTGCAAATTAGGCTAACTTATAGTTCCTATATCACACCAATCTTTCCTATTTCACTCTAATTTTACAAACTCCACTACGACATATCTACTTAACCCTCAATACGTATGGCCAGAAGTCTATAATTATGCAATGCAAGACCAAAGAAAAAGGGCATATACAAATTAACGTCAGGGTTTGTAATGCGGTTCATCAAGAAATGTCAAAAGGCTTAAAACCGGTACTAAAGGTGAATTATAAATAGGATAGCTTTTTAGCTCTAGATGTGTTCCAAACAATGCCTTAGGTCATCCCTAAATATCTTATCATGCACAGATTTAATCAACCAAACAAACACAAATTCAACCATTTATCATTCATACTAGCATGCTCATTTCCTTGTATTTTCTATATCACTTGGTTCAAATGATAGCTTAATACCTATTTACAGTGTAACATATAGAACTTTAGCAATCTAATAATAAAAAATTTACAATCTCCTATCATTATACCAAACTTATTCATAAACACAAACAACCTGCATACATGCTACTAACCAATCACTTGTACTTCTACAAGCTCAAGCACACCAAAAGATAGAAAAATTTAAAAACAACCTATGCTACCCTCCACACTTTAGTTGACGCATTATCCATAAAGTGTATCCCATCAAAATATAAGGAAATAAGTTACCCAATTTATCATTATTGTTTTAACTGCTACTGGTGGGTGTTTCCTTCTTTTGATCGTGTAAAGTTCAGACATGTTTGTGTCTCCTTTATGTTGGGTTCCTACATAGAAAGTTTAAACAAGGTGCAACATACTAAAATCTATTTATTAATTCTACTCCTACAAAGTATAAATTATCTAAAAATTAATACAAGTCTTTATAAAATTAAAAATAGTTCAATCATCTTCCACATCGTCCATCTCCTCATCCCCATCATCCTCCTCTTCTTCTCCTTCCACTTCGCTTTCCAGTGTTTCTTCTTCTTGTTCCATACTCGTTGAACTAAACATATTTAAAGTATAATTGAGGACTCGGATGTTATTTTTCCTAGCAAAACTTTTGAAAAATTGGCCCCGATTCTTACATCCACTAAATCATCCAACCTTACTTTGGATGATTGCTCTCACCAACATCTTGTTAAGCTCGTGTCAACATTTGTGATGAGGTGGATGTAGCTGTCATTTCTTGTTGTTGCTTGTTCCTATTTTTAATCAGTTTGGCCCTTAACTCGATGTATTATTGGAACAAAGTGTCCCTGAAAATGCTTCGGGATGGTTTTAACAACTGCTGAGTAGAGGTTATAGGTACACCCGCCTTTTTGTAGAAAGTCGTCACTAGATGGGCAAAAAACATTCCCACCTTCTAGTTACTAATGCATCGTCTTATGTTCTGGTGGATCCATTTGCCAACACAAACCTACGTTTTCTATAAAATAGCATAAAGTAAATTAAAAATGCTCCAAAAGTATTAACATTTGAAACATTTAAAGCAGGTACAATTCGTGTAAAAATGAATTGAATCCACATCTTAGCTTCAAGAAACATAATGGCTTGATGAAAAGATAATAGGATATTTGTACATGCGTGATACTTTCATTCACCTCTTCTTTCAGCTAAAAAGTTTATAATACTATCCATATCTATGTCTCTAAAATATTCTAAGTCAATTTCATCGATGAAATCATTTTCATAGTATAGAACATTATAAAAGTAACAATTTATTCTCGAGGTTACCTACACCTCTTTCCCTCGTACAAGTACTGTATCCCATATACGACCTTCAGTATTTCTAGACTCGTAGTCCCGTAGAGATGCGTAAAAATCTTGGACAATGGGAACCACAGCATTATCCTTCAGTATTGTCCAAAAATGTTCCCATCGATCAAAGGCTAAATTTCTTTACACAAAATCATCGATGGATCAAATATCCTCTCTTGAATGAATGTTTTCCCTTGAATTTCAATGAAATACTTTCCAAAATTTGGATTTGGAAAATTAAAGGGAGTTCAACTTTCCTAGGAGGCATTGTATTTCAAACCTCAAGCAAAGAATTCAATACAATAATAAAAAGTTTAAGTTTAGGAACCCTTAACCTCAAGTATATAGCCGAAGTTCATTTGAATTCCTTGCTTTCCCATGATGTTCCCGTTCCTTGTTGTACCAAGTATGATTGAGAAGTTTGTGAAAGGAGATTTGAAAAAAATCGGGGGTTTAAGGTTTAAGAAGTGTTGAGAGATTTGAGAGAATTTGAGGGATTAGGGTTTAAAAAGTGTTTTAATTAGGAGAAAATGTGTTTTTAGGTTATAAAATAGGGTTTTAAAGGTTTAAAAAATTAATCTTTATACCGCCTGATTACGCAATAGGTCAGGTCAACCCTATAAAAACTTGCAGCGATGTCACGACAATGACTCTGTTTCAACCTAGAACTCCATCTTAAGGATGTTTCGATCTAAGGATAAACCTACATCAAATAAATGTTAAAATCTAAACTATGTGGTTAGTTAGATATACAATAATTTACAAATATCATGCAACAATTCACAAATTTTAAGTTATACTACTAGAATTATCCAGTAGTATTGCCAATTCACCCGTGGACAATCTTTTTATTCTATTAGCATTCGTCCACCATCCATCGTGCCATTCTGCTCTTGCCCGTATGTCTCGTTCCTTGAAACTGATTATTCTTTCTGTTTCCATAAAAGGAAGCATTTCCCTTGATTTGGGAATGTTAGAAATAGATAAATTTTTGCAATGCTCCCCTAATTTGCTCCTATTTTCCTCGTTCAGTTGATAGCTACATTTGAAGGTTTCAATCTCACCATTAATTTTCATTGTCAATTCATTTTTCTCTAAATCAATAGTGGATCTAGAAGTGTCTAGGAAAGGTCTTCTGAGTTAGATTGGTATCTTACGATTTTCCTCAAAATCAAGTACTACAAAATCTATAGTAATGATAAATCTTCGCACCTTGACTAACACTTCTTCTAGTACCCCCTTTGGATGTACTGAAGACCTGTCAACCAATTGCAATGTTATTTGAGTTGTTTTAAGATTCCCTAACCCGAGTTTTTAAGAAATTGATAAAGGCATTAAATTAATACTAGCTTCTAAATTGCATAAGGCTCTATTAAAGTGAATACTCCTTATTTCTATAGGAATTGTAAAACTGCTCGGGTCTTTCAATTTTCGTAGTACTTGTCTAGAAATAATTATAGTATAGGAAGCACTTAAATTAACTTGTTCTCCTACCTTTATTTTCTTACGCCTTGCCATCATCTCCTTTAAATATTGGTATACTTAGGAACCTTCTCAATTAACTCAATCAAAGGTAGGTTAACATTTAAGATTTTAAAAAAATCATCCTCGTCCCACTTTTGTCTTTTTTCTAATATTGATGGAAATGGGACTTTCATGATTTCAGCATCTTTAAGTGTCTCTTTTCCCATCTCAGCCACTAGTGCATTCTCCTCCTTTAGTTCTGGTCTGTCTTCCTCTTCTAGGGAATTGACTTGAGGCTCATCAGTATTATCCACAGTTTCCTCTAAGGTAGGTATTTCTGGGCTACTCAGTACCTTGCTCGATCGAAGTGCTATAGCTTTCACATGCTCTTTACCTTCCCTCCGTGGAATATAGCTAGGAATACCTATGCCAATTTATCTTTTAATGTAGCCCATCATGCTCATCAATTGGATCATTTGATCTTCAAGCTTAGTCAATGTTCTTGTTGACTTATGCACTCAGATTGCATCTTCTTGACATTTGTTCTCATTCACTACATCTCTCCCTCAATTCTATCCAAGCATTGAACACATGCAGTACGGTCACTTGGGTTGGTTTTGCCTTAGGGTTTTTTCAAATAAGAAGGTTGGTAATTAGTATTTTTAACTTGATTTGAATTGTTACCTCCTCATTGGTTTCTTCCCTATCTTAAGTTTGGGTGATCTCTCCAGCTGGGATTGTATGTGTTTGAATAAGGGTTCCACCCCTACTCCCAATGTAATTTATATCCTCAATAGGATTATTAATATAATGAAAGAGTGGCTTGTCTCCTCCATGCATAGACGGTGTCGAAACAAATTAAATACAGTTGAGTTTATCCATGAGTTGCTAATACTTATCATCCTCTTGAGTAGATTTGACCGTAACGGGTTTCTGGCCATATGTGAATCGTTCAATTGGCCACTAACAGGAGTTTAACGCGATATTTTCAATAATTTCGTATGTATCCTCATACGTCCTATTCATAAGGGCTCATCCTACTGCTCTATCTAATCTAGATCTTGTGTTTGATCCAACCCATTATAAAATATTTGCAATGTCATTCACTTAGGAAATTCATGGTGTGGGCATTTTTTAATCAACATTTTGAAGCGTTCTCACACATCATAAAAGCTTTCACCATCCATTTGTCTAAAAACAATAATCTCTCTTCTTAATTGGCCTACTTTACTAATCGGGAAAAACTTCTGTAAGAATTTTCCAACAAGTTCATCCTAAGTCGTGATAGATCCTGGAGCCTACGAGTCTAACCAATAAAAGTCATTATTAATCAGAGAAAAGGGGAACAATCAAAGACGAATAGCGTCATTTGTGACCCCGTTATACTTAAATTATCACAAAGTTGAAGAAACCATTTCAAATGTTGATTAGGGTCCTCTATCTTAGTGCCTCTAAATTTCTGATTATTTTGGATCATTTGTATCATCATTAGTTTGATCTCGAAATTATTAGTTGTAATCGTCAGTCTCACTATAATTTCCTAAACCATATCTAAACTTGGTAAGGCATAGTCCCGTAAAGTTCTCTCATTCTGAGCCATATGCACGTTTACAGGTCACTGTGGTAGTGGTGGATCTCTTAGGGTGTTATTGTCGACATCACCAAACAATGGATTGTCATCTGGTATGTTACCTGAAGCGGGTGGTGGTTGTTCTTACATCTGCTGTTGCTGCTATCGGTGATTCATTCAGATTATTTTCTCTAGATCTGTGGCTAAACCCAAAAAAAGGAGGTTAGTAGCAATAAATAGAATAAAATCATATCTATAACCTAAAAATTTCTTAATTATTCCTTTAAACTGTAAAGATTAAAATTAACCTAGTGACGGGCCTCCCCGGCAACGGCAACGACAACAATAACAATTTAACCGCCTCCGGACGTACTAACGTCTAGAGTGTGAATACTACAATAGAATGGAGAATTAGGTGGTATCCACAAGTATATAGGTCGAGTTGTAATATAGATTTTACAACAAAGTAAGCGAGTACTTCGAGAATCGTACCCAAGGGAGGCAAGTACTAAATCAATCTTAATCAAAACACTTAAAGATCTAATTAATACTTTTAAATCAATTATAGTGCTATAGTAAAATAAGAGCTTTTTTTTAGGGTTTTTAAAATAATAAAATAAAATAACATAAAAGAATTAAAATTGCAAGAGGTAGAGAGAAATAAAGTGAACCAAATTTGAAGATAGGTGATTAGCTCACTTCAACAATCTCAATCAACTAGTCGTTACTCTAGTAGGATCTTCTGATCTTCCCACTAACATAACGAGTCAGCAAGAACTACTTATCTTCTAACCTCATAGTTCAAGCTGACTTGGGGCGAATGGGTAATACCAATTTTGGGTTAATTCCCACCTTGATGACTTCCCATGGTTGTCTAACCTATGGTTTGTTTCACATTCTTCCTTTTCCAAATAGTTGATCTATTGAATAACCCTACAAAATAGTTAAAAATCATGCTTCCACTCGCTAATCCCCTATAGAAGGATTAGTTCCTCATGACTTTCATAAACAACATGGAATAGATGGAAGAATAAGTCATAGGGAATTTAAGAAAATACTTTTAAATAAGTGTGAATCTACAACAGTTGATATTTTTTATAACTCAAAAATCCTAACAGAAATAAAGAATAAATAAACTAGAACTATGAAAACTTAAAGAAAGTAAGAAAACAAAACTTAAACCTAAGGAGAGAATCTAAGCTAATGGAATGTGTTTATAATGTATGCCAAAGAAGCCTATTTATAGCCTCCAGGTAGTCTTTGTCCTTAACCCGAGGTTAGCTTACATTCCTGAGCTTTAAGTTTGATTGTGCAAGACAAAACGCCTCTGCTTCATGTTTTATTCTCATCACAAAGTTTATGTCACGACACACTAGGACTTGTGTCTGACATAGCAACCAGTATGCTCCTCTACAGCCATCTTCAAAGGTATGTTGTGACACCTTTAGCTTGTTTCGCGACATTGAAGGCAATTTCTTACTTTCTCCATTTTGTTCCCTATCTTGCGACATCGGATCTCCCATGTTGCGACATAGCATCCAGTACTGGTCCAAAATGCCTTCTAATGGTCTCCTGTACACATACAAAGTATGTTAGCTCTCATTTAGGCCTCATTCGGCCCTTAAGGTTAATAAAAGACTCAATGTGCACATTTTATTTGATGTAAGTAAAACTAAAGAAACTTATTTAAAACATAATGAAAATGCTTGTATTTAAGCTTTTTACATATGAAAACTAGTTTAATCTGCTACATCGAATTACAGCAGATCAAGGATCATGTGCATATACAAAAAGATGGAAATACTTCTCCATAAGGTAGCGTTTTTCATTCATATTAATTAGGGGAAACTAATCTTTGATGAGATAGTGAAGCATGTAGAGACCAAAACAAGAGACAGATGTTTCTATTAGCGTCTTTCTTCTTTATCAAAAACCCATATTGATTTCTATTTGGTCTAATAAAAAATATCACTCAAAAAATCGAAACAGGTTAGATTTGTCGAAAAGTGTGAAATCCTATGGAAATTATCGTCATTATGCAACTTGATCAATTGGATCGTTTGTGGATTCTTATACAAAACTTTTGTAGATGTGTTTCCAAGAACAATTATGCTTCTAAATTTCGTTGAGACAAAATAATATATTTTCTAAAGACAATATTCCTAAGCTTGCACAACTGAAGCTAAAGATTTCCAGTAAATTGACAAAGGGAAAAATGTTGTAATTGCTTTGGAAATTGATGAGGAAAATGAAGATTCAAATTCCAATGAAGTCGAAGGAATAAATGGATCTCTAGTTGCAATTACAAGCAGAATTGCTATTGAACAAGCCAAACTAGTAAAGCACATGGATGTTGAGAATGCATGTATTGACTAGCAATTTGACTCCATAAATAAGTAAATCAAGCTTCTTACAAGGCAAATGAGTTGTATAGTTTGCTACAAGGCATATATTCTTACTTAAGCATCATGAAACCCTTTTGATTTTTGTCCAAAAACAAATGGGAGATAGAGCTGAGTTGTTGAGAGGCAACTGAGCTTAATTGGTGGTTTCTAATTTGGTTGTTATTGTTGCTATTGAATATTAATGATTGTTTTTTGTTTGAAAAATGATGATACAAATGTTTACTAGATTATGGTTTGTACCTAATATAGTGGATGTTTGATATTGCTACTTTAATGACTTTATTTTACTATGACTATTAATGACTTTTTTATTAGGTTTCATAGGTTGTGATTTTACGTGGTAGTTTTCATCTTGAAGCTTTTGTATATTATGCTTAACTTGCTTAAAGAAATTGTTGCAAAATTTTTTGGTAAAAATGCCAAAGGAGGAGAATTTTAATGTTGTCGGTCATAATTCACTTTGCAATTGGATGAAATGCAACTTTCCTATTTTCTTGGCATTGGCTCAATTATTTTGACTATTTTTATTCTTCTTTTTAAGGATTTTGAGTAGCAATTTTCATGATCCTAATTGATGAAAATATTCAGTCAAGCTAGGCTTTTTCGAAAAAGTCCTAATATGATTTACTTAACTTTTTTTAAAAGAGATTTGCAATTGATAGAAGTTTAATTGGTTAATATATCGTTTTATCACATACCATATTGAAGAATTTTAATTAGAGCGTAATTTCCATTAGTGAAGATATATTTTTATCACATACAAGCTAGGATTCACAAGCCTACAACTTTCTATACATTGAAGACTTGTTTATTTTTTTATGTATGAGATAGAAAGAGCACTAATTCATTCATTAGAGGAACTTATTTGAATGCAAATAGCATTGTAAAAAAATTGTTTTGATCAATTTATGACTAAGCTTTCAAGGGGAAAATTCTTAGTAGAAGAGTGAATCTTAGATAATTACATAGGTACGAGTCTATAACATAGTGAGTTAGTTGAGTTTAAATCATGTCATGTACTATTAAATTATAGTGATTACTCTCTGAGTAAGGTCTGAACTACGTAACCAATTTGTGTGTGTGCATTGTTTGATTTTTTTCAAAACACTAACCCAATTATCAAGGGTTCAACCTAAAACCTAATATTAACCAATTCTTCAGTTTAACAACCTTGGTTGACATTTCCATTTATTCTTGAGTAAATATATATATATATATATATATATATATATATATATATTTCATCTTTTGTCCTTGAGAGTGTATTTGGATGAAGAATTCTAAAATATTTTAGATTTTAAAATGCTAGCATTTTAGAAGTCATCAATTCAAAATGCTAGTATTTGTAATTACTTTGTTGGGATAAATAATTTATTTAAAAATTAGGTTAATGGAATTTTACAAATTATAAAGGAAGAATAATTATATTAAAAATAAATAATATAAAAATTAAATATGAATATCATTACATTTGTAAAAATTATAAATAATTTTAATAAAATAAAGTTTTAAAATATATATTATAATTAAATAAGAAATTTTGAAATTTAAGTTTTATCCCATAATATTAAATCAAATTAAATTAAGAGGAATTTTAAAAACCACTTAAATAGAATTGAACTATTAAAATTCCTTTATGAAATTACTCACAAAATATAAAATTTTTCACAATATTTATCCACACAAATGAAATCATTTTAAAATTTTAAAACTTTCATATAAATGAAATCCTTTTTATAAATTCATTACCTAACACACCTGAGGGAAAGGCAACTACTATTTTGTAGGAATATTTGATCATGGCATATACTTTTCTTGCATTTCCATAACCGGACTTACCCATTACATTATGTGTTTCATATTAAATGACATTATTTTTTAATTATTCACTTTTAAAGGAATGTCAACAAAGCTACTTAACTAATTAAAAAAGTTATACATAATTTTTTCGAGAATCATATGCCTTTTAACTCTTTTTCTTTTTCTATCCTCTAATTCTTTTGCAGTGCTACCACTAATAAAAATTAATTAGTGATGGTGCCGAGCTGAGAATAAGCATCTCGCTTTGATGTAAATTAAAAAACCACTTAAGAGTTTAAAGCGTACATGCAGTGAACGTAAAATTAAACTTAAAGATGAGCATATACTGATAATATAAAGTTTTCAGCCGTAGAAATTTTCAACTATTCTAGTTTAATTCCCATTAGAAATTCTAGGGAACAACTGCATATTAGACGACCACCTTTAATTTCAATTAGTAATTAACATTCCGAATAGCATTTTTTGGAACTAATTTATCTGATAAAGTGATACCAATTAAGCATGACCATTAACATCAATTGGGTTTTTAGAGTTAGCATACTTAATGAAGAACTGGCAGTCAATTTCCTAATTTAATTATGCACATGCACTATAACTTGGTGCAGAAATATCAGCCAATTAAACATATTCTTTGTGAAGATAAGAGAGCTATTTTGTACTACATGAGATGCAGATAAGAGCCTATAGCTCATCAATTACGTACTCGGAACAATTTTCTTTTGTCCAACATTAGTTCTTAATTCATTTTCCTACTCCAAGGGGGAATTAGAGTTATGTATGAATAATGATCAGTTCTTTTTTTCTTATATTCTCTTCCATATTTTTGTTAAAAATGGAGAATCATTAGTTATAGAAATGGATACAGGTTTTAATAGAAAATGGAAGGAAAATGTAGCCACTGCCCACATGATTTCCTTGAGGTTATCACATATTCCATTTTGGCATAAAGGTTCAAACTTTTCATCTAATGAAATATTGGAAGAGGCCAAGCCTTTCCCTTGACTATACACAATAATTATTTGAAAATAAAAAATCATCAGATTTAATCATTTTATTTTCAAAAACGAAAAGAGACTAACGTTTTTTTTTGGGGGAATTAGCTTTGCTAATCAAAGTTGGATGTATGCGACCATCTTTCTATTTTTATTACATTATAAAGCATCATTGTCTAATAACCTTCATATATTAATTTCTTAAATAATGTACTATTGGTATTTAATGTCAACAATGATGTATTCAACAGGGAATATTGTATATTGAATAGATATAAAGAAGGAGGCATCTTTAAATTTAATCTTTGCATTGGTTAGGTAAATCAGAAGTTGTTATAGAATAAAATTCATTGGGTGGTAAACTATGTCCATAGGGAAGCCAATCAAGTTGCTAACAGGATTGCCAAGATAACTTTAGCTAATGTGGAAGGAGTTAATGTGTTGACAGCAGCTTCGGATAATGTTCTTGTACCCTCTTTATATAATTTGGTCCCTATATTTGAAGTAAATTGTTCTAACTTTTTGTTGTTGATGTGATACTATTTAATTTTATAAATCACCTCAATGAATAATATAATTTTATAAAAAATTCAAAAATAATAAAATTTCCAAAATATTCTTTAAAATTTTCCAAAAATCATGAAAAAATTTTAAAAAAATTATTTCTCTTTCACATTGTTTTTAAAAATTAAAAATAAACTTAAATTTTTTTCAAAACTTCTCAAAATTATTTTCACTTTTATTTAGAAATCTTCAAAATGTCGTCCTTTAAGGAATACTAATTCAATCCCTCACTTATGGAAGGTATTGTCCCCTAGGAGGGTATTGCCCCCCATGAAGAGTTGTTTATCGTTCACGAAGGAAGGCATCTTGACTATACATGGATGTACGGCCACTCACGAAGAAATGACGTGAGCATTTCCGTAAACTGTACAAGACTCTCTACGAAGGAGGGACAAAACCCTCTCCGAAAAATAATACCTTCTATTTGTTAAAAGATTGAGTTGACATCCTGAGTACAGTTAAACTTCAAATGCATTGTTGCCAATTCTCTTCAAAATTTGAAAAACATCATCAACTTTTGGTTTGAACTTGCCAAAACTTTCTAATGGAAATCGTTTCTTTGAATCCACCTGGTGACAACAATTAGAAGTTTCTCCAAAACCTTTTCAATGAGTTTTCAAATATTACTTGTTTGTTAATATGATATTTTCGGGGTAAAAAGTCTAACAAGAAGGAACCCATTCAAAACTAATATTGAATCCCGCAAATTACGTCAGATGATTTTAAGGGATTAAGTCAAACGTAATATTATCATAATGACCATGATATATGCTTTGACTTATATTTCAAATAATTTTCCAAAATCAAAGTGATTTTAAAAAAATTATGATGAAAGTGACAAAATAATAAGTATTATGAACTAAATGATGATTAATATTATTTTTATGATATTAAGAATCACATATTTAATAATGGAATATGTATTTAATAATACTTATATATAAATTCTTTATGATTGCACCTATAATTATTATTAAATAAAATTTTTAAAAATTCATAAAATATTTTCTTAACTACATTATAAGTGACATAATCGAGCATTACTAATACTGATATTAACCTTCTGATTTGGTGAAAGACAATGACTGTCCCACAGAAAAATTACAGGTATCACCAAAAACTTGATCAAAAGTTAGATATTCAAAACAAAGTTTGGGAGGGATTCCCATGAAAATTAAAATTGATAAAATATTGGAAGGTGGGTTTTGGAAAACCAAACAAAGAAATTAAAGGTGATATAACCAAATCAGAGTTATTTTCCCAGAAATCTCCTTTCCTTCCAAATTCCCAATGGGTTGTAGGCCAAAACCGAAATAAGAGAAAATAGAGAACAAAAATGGGTATAAATAAGAAGACTAGAATCGGTATAAATAAAAAGACTAAAAAGTACGATGAAAAGAATACTAGAGTGAAAGAAAAATAGAAGAAAGAACAAGAGAGAAAGGTGAATCATTGAGTATTTTCATTCATGTCATTTACAAAAGAAATTTACCACTCAAGAAATAATCATAGATTATTAAATAAATCTAGGAATTTTATGAGCGTAAATGAAAATTTTCAATGTTAATTTAAAATTATTTGATCGATGCAATAATGGTGGCACAATTTTTGTTTTTATTAAATAGATTTCAAAAAGTAAAATTAGGATTACATTAGGAAAAAAGTGAAATTAGAATATTATTGACACCGTCAAAAACAATAAGCTTAATGAGTAAATCTCATCTAAAATGTTTAACTATTATTTTTAATGTAATTGGAATTATATCAATTTAATCTATTGGATCAGTTGAATTAAGAATCTTCAAGTATAAATGGTGATATTAAATCAAAGTTTTGAGTAAACCGCTCAAAATCACCATTGAACTCAGCATTGGAATTGATTGAACACATAAAAACTAGTAGAACTGGTTTGCTATCTATTCTTACCGAAACCTATCAAAAGTCAGCCCAGATCTGTTAACCCAAAAATAAGCTCTGGCCTAAAATCCAAATTTTTGAGGAATAGTTGGACCTCTTTTTAAGTTTTTAATGGCAATGGAAATTCTTGTTAGAGCAAGAAACTCGTCTATGATTATCCGCCCAATCAATACCTGCAAATCTTAATAGTAAACTATGGCAGCCACCATTTTAATGGCAATGGAAAGCCTTTAAAATTTAACTACTATGGCAGCCACCATTTTAATGGCAATGGAAAGCCTTTAAAATTTAACTTACTTATCATCCTACTGCTGAAATATCCTTCTAATATAGAGGCAGAATATAATGAAGTCAATTGAGTTCAAGTTCAATTAAAATATAAGAATATAAACTAAGAACTTAATTAAATTTGACTTGAGGTTTTAAGTGAGTTTTATATTTTTCTAAAAAATTGAATTTAATTGATTAGTTGAATTAAGATGCTTTATTTAATTGAAAATAAGTTTGATTTCCATGCTTAAGTTTAAATTTTTGAGCATTGTGCTTGAAATTTTTCAATAGTAATTAAATGTAAAATTTGTATTAAGTGCTTTTTATTGCTTAAAGAATCAAATGATCAATTTACCAAAAAGAAAAAAAAACAAATGATCAAACAAATATTATGTCTTTTATGAATAATAAATTTATTTGTGTTAATTAAATGATGATTATACTAAATCTCAATTAGCTTTGAAAAATAATTGAGAGAATAAAATAACGTTTTAAATATAATGAAAATAAAAAATTGAATTAATAGATAAAACTATTAAAATAATATAAAATTTAGAATTATATAAGAAAGTAAATACAGAAAATATTTACACTAAATTAATGATCAAATTTAGTAATAATGATTAGAAATAATTTTGAATTTTGAATTTCTTTTCAAAACAAATCCACAAAACGATTGTCACCTCCACTAAACAAATAATGGATAAATAATAACACGAAATTAAGATTGTTTGCTTCATGTAATATAAACAACTTACAAAAAATTAATATCATATTATCATATTATCTCATTATCAATCAAATTAATATTTTATCTATCCGGTACCATTGTTATTTTAACATGACTCAATATTGCCTCTTCAAAAACCATAGTTTTAATGCTTCATTCTTTTTTCTCTTTTATTTTTTCTATTATAATTCTATCTTATTATTGCTAACAATCTACATTTTTGTCAGTAATTTTTCTTGAATGCTACTTGATTAAATCTGCAGAACTATTTAATATTACTTGTAAAGCTAAAGTTAAATTTTAATTGATATATAACCTAATGCTAATTAAGTGATAATTAAGATGCATATAGTTTTATTAGATTAATAAATCTATTTTACATAATAAAAATTAGCAAAACTTTTTAAAAATATAAAAATTTAAAATTAAATTATAATTATTTTAACTAATAATAGTAAATTATAATTATAATTATAACTATCACAACTTTTTCTTATATTTTATGCTTAGAGTTTTATTCAATTAATAATTTTATCTTAAAATTAGCAAAATTTTGTTTACATCAAACTTTTAAAATTAATAAATGTAAATTAAATTATAATTATTTTTATAACCACAAGTGTTTTCATCCGTTTTATAGCTTAGGATCAATCTTGTTCAAGCGAGAGTATTTCATAAAGCTCCCCCAATAGTGGCAGAGCTAGGGGGCTAGCAGAGGCTCTGCCCCCCTAAATAGAAAATTTTCATTTAGACCCTTTATAAGTTATAAAAATTTAAATAAATAATAGTAAAATTGCACTTTAACACCTAAAAATAATAAAAAATTAATTTAATTATTTAAAATTGTAAAAATAACTATTAAAATAGTGAAATTACAATTTTGCTATCGTAAAAATATACAATTTAATTTCTACACCCTCAAAAATATTTTTGGCTCTGCCACTATCTACTTAACAATCACAACTCTAATATCTGAACTTAATTCAAATTATACTTTTTTAAAAATTTTGTAATTATTATAATTTTTTAATAATTATAATTTTTAATGTTTAATTATCATAACTTCTATTAACTTTTTAGTTAATAATTCTAAAATATATTTTATAATTATTTTTAAATATCGATTTAATAATGTAATAAAAAATAAAAATATTTTATCGATTCAATTTTTTTTCAAAATTGTACTTTTATATAGATTATAAAATATTAAACATGATTAAAATGTTAAACTTAGTTTCATGATTGTTTATGTGAAAATGAATAGTCGAATACAGTATTACTTTTATATTATTAAACATTTTTCAATTGAATGATATTGTTAATGTTTTAATTGAATTTCGAATTGATGTTTATGTCATTATTGATATTTATTTGTGCTTAAACTTTTATAAAAGATTTTAGTTCTCTTTTATTCTTTACGGGTTTTTTCTATATTTTTTATTTTGAATTTTTTATTTCTTTTCAAAAATAGGCGTTTAAATCTATAGTCCAACTGGTTGAACCAATTAAATTAAGAGTCGATGGTCTAACTGATTTAACCATGACTTGATAATGAAAGCATTAATTATTTTAGACCATAACTATAATTTTAGGCCTGATTTGATTAAACATGGAAAATTTTCAATGCATTATTTAAGGGAATACAAGGCAATTATTGATGGGTGTCGAATTCTGCTTTGGTTAGAAGAATTCGTTAGTTATTGGCTAAAGCAGCGCAATGATCAATCTATAATGTACAGAGTGTTAAGATAAATGTTGTTTGTTAATTTTGTTGCAATTTAGTTACTAGCAGTTAATGCGTTAATGCTATTATTATTGTTGATAGCAAGAATATCCTTTGTTGTATAAATACCTTGCTCAAGTATTTTCAATAGAGCAAGGGTATTTATACAGCAAAGGATATTCTTGCTGTCAACAATAATTACAGCACTAACCCATTAACTCTTAGTAACTAAATTGCAACAGAATTAACAAACAACAATTATCTTAACATTCCCCCGGTATTCTAACTTTTGTTGAATTGATCTTCATTCGATAGCACTCGCAATCCTTCTCTAAAATTAGAAAGTTATTTTGGTGTAATTGGTTTTGCAAGGACATTAGACATCTGTCTTTTTAATGGAACAAAATCGACTTGTAGTATGCCAGCAAGAACTTTTTCACGCTTAAAATGATAATCAATTTCCACATGCTTCACCTTAGCATGATGAGTAAAGTTTGCAACCATGGCCACTGTTGATGTGTTATCACACACTACAGTAAAACAGGTTTTTAGCGGTGTTTTTAGCCGCGTTTGAATGAAAAACGCCACTAAAGAACGAGCATTAGCGGCGCTTTTTAAAAAACGCTGCTATAGGCTCACCTTTAGTGGCGCTTTTAAAAAAAAAGCTGCAAAACCTATGCTTCATCATTTTAACTGAGCTTCAACGGCTTTAATGGCGTTTTTTGAAAAGTGCCGCTAAAGATTGAGTATTTGCGACGCTTTTTAAAAAACGTCGCTAATGCTTGATCTTTAGCGACGCTTTCCAAAAAATGCTGCAAAAAATTTAACACAACGCTGTCGTTTTGTATTAAGCCTTTAGTGGCTTTAGCGGCGCTTTTTAAAAACGCCGTTAAAAATCGAGTATTAGCGGCCCTTTTTTAAGAAACACCTCTACAGGTACACCTTTAGGGGCGCTTCTTAAAAAACGCCGCTAATGCTCGATCTTTAATGGCGTTTGTCGCAAAAGAATTTTGAAAAACGCTATTAAGCTTTTAGTGGCTTTAGCGGCTCTTTTGTAAAAACGCCGCTATAGGTCGAGTTTTAGTGGCGCTTTTGTAAAAACGCCGCTATAGGTCAAGTATTAGTGGCGCTTTTGAAAAATGCCGTAAAAACATTTCATCTATCTATTTATAGTTTAACTGGTTTATTTATATTAAAATAAAATTCATTTTTAATTGGATATTTAAATTCTTTAGAAAATATAATGACATTGCAGCAACTCATTGGGATCTAGCAGTTAGAATTCAGAATCAACTGATACACAAGAGCTATATTTAGAGCTTAGACTGTCACTATAATCAATAAATTTTTTCTGCCACTTTAAATGCATACTCATGGAATTGCATTTTATGCTTTCCTAGAATTGTAAGTTCAAATAAGGTGTTGATCTTGCAATTCATACATGCAACTTGAGCAAGTTGATATGAACTAGTTTGATTTTTTTTTTTTAAATTTCAAAGGAATCTTATGTAATCAAAGGCAATTTGACCTGCTGCATGAGATATAGTGAAAAACATTGATATTCTTGTTTATGAATTTCCAAAGAATGGAGTGATGTATGTACTGATAGTAACATTTTTAAAGGTTTTTCTTAAGCAAGTAAAGGGATGGGAATGGATTTATGGAGTTTTATAATTTTTTAATTTTTTTAATTTTTTATGACCTTTAATGGCGTTTTTGGGAAAAGAACCGCTAAAGAATATGACTTTTAGTGGCGTTTTTGGGAAAGCGTTGCTAAAAGTTAGATTCTTTAGCGGTGTTTTTGGAATAGCGCGCTAAAAGTCAGGTTATTTAGCGACTTTTTTTGAAAAGCGCCGCTAAAAGTTAGGTTCTTTAGCGGCCTTTGTGGAGAAAGCATCGCTAAAGGTCATGTTCTTTAGCAGCGTTTGTGGGAAAAGCGCCGCTAAAAGTCATGTTCTATAATGGCATTTTTTCACATTAACGTCGCAAAATTTAGCGACATTATCTATAGCAGTGTTTTTTACAGCGCTTGTAAAAACGCTGCAAATAGTTTTAGCTATAGACCTAAAAAAATGCCGTTAAAAGTCAGTTTTGCAGTAGTGACACCATACAACTAGTGGTTGTTTAACAGTCACACCAATCTCAATTAGATGTTGTTTTATCCAAAACAACTCAGACACAGTTTTCTAGACTGCGGTACTCCGCTTCTGATGAGGATCGGGACACAACTTGTTTCTTGGAACACCATGCAATTGGATTGGACCAAGATAAATGCAATAGTCTATAGTTGATCTTCTATCTTCAATAGAAGAGGTCCAATCAGCATCAGAGTAGCCAACTAGGTCAAACTGTCCTTTTGTGAAATGTAGACCATGATTCAGAGTGCCATTCAAATACCTTAACATTCTCTTTATAGGCTTCTAGTGAGTATCACAAGGTGCATTCATGTATTAACTATGGTTGTTGACATAGAGTGCAATTTTTAGTTGAGTAATGAACACAAACTGAGTTTGTCAATAATACTTCTGTAACACCCCTTACCCGTATCCAACGTCGGAACCGGGTTCGAGGCATTATCGGACTTACATCAAAACATTCATACAAAACCAGGCCATAAAATTTCATCCAAATTAAAACTTTTCATACATATGTATAACATCCCTTATACGGGCTTACGAGGCCCAAAACATACATCGGGGGTGGTTTGGTACTAAACCGAGAACTTTGGAAACTTAGAAAATTTCATCATGAAACAGGGTCACACGCTTGTGTGGCTCAAGACACGCCTATGTCGTCAGCCCATGTAACTCTCTGTTTATGATGTCATCACAAAAATAAGGGCACACGGCCAAGGCACACTTCCGTGCCTCCAGCCTGTGTCCCTCACACAGCTGAGACACATGGCAGTGTCAAAGCCCATGTGGCCAATTCGAAACTAAAGTACATGATGCAGGTGACACACGGCCCATGTGGACAATTTTTAGGCTATTTTCCAAGCCAATTGTCACCCTCAATAACAAACTCACATGCTTACTTTTATTGACCATTAACATGGCACATTTGAACATTCAATCATCCACAAACAATACAAGATCATGGTAACCTCATAACATATTTTACATACTTAAAACATCATGCTTAGTCAAGCTCAAATTTACTAATTCTCATGCATCAAAGTTTAGAAGATTACTCCCATATCACACATTTAAGCCTTACTTATCAACACATCATCTCATCTCAATTAAACCATCAAGCATTCACCGCCAACAATATAACTCATTACATACACACAATCAAAAGCCTCATCTCCATGACATAGACACATGCATAATCATATAATCAACACAAGCCACCACTCATGGCTATACACAAATTGAACTATAACCATTATAGGCCAACACAGTTGGCCACATTAGTAATGACATAATTACAAAAGATAAAGCCCCTATACATGCCATAGACTTAAGTATTTGAATACTTATACCCAAAATGGTAGCTTAATAGTATGATTGAATCTCCGGCAATCCCCAATCCGAGCTAGCTAAATAAACCTATAAGAGATAAAAAGGAAGGGGAGTAAGCTATAAAGCTTAGTAAGTTCATATGAAAATAGTAATCAATTTATTAACTTGATTCCCAAGGTAATACAACCATATTTGCATTTTTACTTATGTTCAGGTCAAGTTGTTTTCTCTAGTCATAGTCACTAATTTATTTATATCTGGAGCTATGGAACTACAAATTAAGTTCCGATAATTTTCCTTGAAACTAGACTCACATATATTCTTACCATAAAATTTTCAAAATTTTTGGTTTAGCCAATAAGTACAGTTTATTCTTTAAAATCACCCATGTTTCGCTGCCCGACAGCTTCGACCTTTCTTTACTAAAAATTAATTATCTCATAGTATGGGACTCGGATGATGTTCCCGTCTATTTTTATTGAAAATAGACTTATTAAGAATTATAGGCATGTAAATTATAACCTATAAATATTTTTTTACAATTTTTAATGATTTTCTCAAATCAGAGCAAGAGATTTCAAAATCGTTCTGACTCTGTCTCACACAACTTCAAATATCTCTTACACCGTTTCTTTTATAAGAAACTAGACTCAATAAGCTTCAATTCAATTCAATCTCTAACTCACTTTCTACTATTTTTGGTGTATTTTCAAAGTTGAACTGCTGCTGCTGTCCAAAACTATTTTAGTAAGAAAATGATAATAACTAAATTTACCACACCTTCCTTTCTTTCAATTAGAAATCCATACATTTATAAACACATATCATTATTCACCAAATTAACACAGCATCATTTCACAATGCTCATGGACTTACCATTCATGGATTTCATATTAAGTTGAGTTTCTGTATATACATGTACCGATCCTTACCCTTTCATACATATACATAATGCCATTGCATTTTCGATGCCTCGCACACTATGTACCATACTCGATACCTCACACGCTAAGTGCTATTCTGGATGTTTCACACACTAAGTGCCATCCTCGATACTTTGCACACTAAGTTCCATTTATATATATATATATAGCCGAAGCTATCTCAAATTTCACAACAAGTGCCACTTTTAGCCGAAGCTATTTCGAATCGCACAATAAGTGCCATTTTAGCCGGTAAGTCGTTAATCATAACAATAATCACGTATAGATAATTTATACAATAGCAAGCATTAAAAGCATAAATTTAACAATGATTAATACATACGAACTTACCTCGATCATCAAAACGTTGAAATGGATTTACTAGTCTGAAACTTTATTTTTCCCTCGATATAGACTCGTACGAGGCTTAGCTTGATCTAATCAATCAAATTCAGATATTTCAATTCATATTCTATTCATTTTAACTAAATTTCATAATTTGGTAAAATTACTATTTTACCCCTACACTTTTGACCTTTTTACAAATTAGTCCCTAAGCTCGTAAAATGAAAATTTAGTCAATTTCATCATAGCCCAAGCTATCCGAATTTCATACATGCTCATATCAAACCATATTTTTCATTTATTCACACTTTTACCACACAATTTATTATATTTCACAATTTAGTCCAAAATTGACATTTTTGTTAAAATTCACTTAACAAAACTCAATAATCTATCATCAAAGATTTATTTTCTATCATTAAACATCAAGATACTCAAATATTGAACAATGAAATCATCCAAATACTTAAACAATTTTGAAATCGGAGGTACGGGCTAGCGAGAACACAAAGCAACGATCTCAAAAACATAAAAATTATTAAAAACTGAGACGAAATGGACTTACATGCATGAACAACCATGGTCGAACCTTAAAAGCTTTGAGAACATTATTTTATTTCTCACATTCTGCTATTGATGAAGATGATAGCATGTAATTTGGCTTTTGTTTTATTTTATTTTATTATAATTACCAAATACCATATTTAACCTTAATATACATTAATAATTTCCATTATACCAAGCCATGGAATTCCACTATCAACAATTATGGAATAATTACCACTTAAAGGCTCCCACTATTTAATTCCATAGCCATTGAATATCTTTAACTTATAGAACACAACTTTTACGCTTTGCGTGATTTAGTCATTTTTGCTTAATTAACTATCAAAACGATAAAATTTTTCAACGAAACTTTAATACCATCTTATTGCCACTCCGTAAATATTTATAAAAATATTTACGACTCAGTTTATAGAAACGAGGTCTCGATACCTCATTTTCTAAACCCATTTGACCTTAGGGTCATATCACTTGAACTTAATAAATAGCTTATAAAATAAAAATCACAATATCAAAAACCATTTTTTAAACTCACAATTACCTCGTAAATATTAAATATAATATTTACAAACCTACTCATGGGATTTGGTGGCCTGAAAGCCACTGTTCTGATTAACCTTAAAAACAGGCTGTTACAACTTCGATATTCATGTACATCAACAAGTGGACTACCATCTACAGCAGTCAACTTGGGAGTGCCTATCATAGAAGTAGAAGTAGAAGTAGTAGTGGCTGCAGTCATGCTTGTACTAGAAAGCAAATCTAACACATACTTCTTCTGAGAAAGAAACAAATCACCACAAGAGGTGCGATGGACCTCTATACCCAAAAAAAAAAAGCTCACCCATGTCCTTGAGAGAGAACTTATTGTGAAGCTGCTTGATGACCTGGTTGATTTCTTTAGAAGAGCTACCTATCATAACTATATCGTCTATATAAACCATTAGAAAAATTGTCGAGACATCAGTTTTTCAAAAAAACAACGATGGATCAGCTTTAAAAGCTTGAAAACCAAGTTACTCCACCAAATGTTGCCTCAATGTATGAAACCAGGCTTGAGGGGTTTGTTTTAAACCATACAGTGCCTTGTTTAGATTACACACAATTTGTTCTCCATTTGCTCTGTACATCTCAAAACCTGGTGGTTGATCCATTTAAATTTCCTTGGCCAATGTGCCATTAAGGAAAGGATTATTTACATCAAGTTTCCTTCATACCCATCCATTATTAACAGAAATTGCTAGAATAGTCTATATTGTTACAGGTCGAACCACAGGGCTAAAAGTATCATAAAAATCAGAATTAGCATGTTGAGAGAACCCCATAGCTACTAGTCTTGCTTTATACCTGTCTACAGATCCATCGGGCTTCTTTTTCACTCAGAACAGCCACTTACAACCAATTAATCTCCCAGAAGGTGGGAGAGGGCAAAGACTCCAAGAATTATTCCTGAGAATAGCTTGTAAATCTCTGTTCACTTCTTCTTTCTAGTATGATAAGCTCATTGCTTCATGAATGCCAGTAGGTACAGTAGCAGAGAAACTATCAATAGTCACAATATCAGATGAACTAGTTACCTTAGTGACATATGCTTTTGGTTTAAAAGTTCCTACTTTACTATGAGTAATCATAGAATGAGAATTAGCTACATGCGATGGCTGAATTTAAGTTGATAGAGTTGGTGGATAAGAAATAACTACCACATTATTAGAAAGTGGAGACGGTGAAACACTAGGAGAAGCTGGTACAAAAGTTGAATTCATTATTATGTTAGAGGACAAAGATAAATTTGTGGACTCTTGAGGTGACCCATCATTTGCAAGTAAGGTGGAAGGAAATATAACTAATTTTGAACTAGATGGAACAGTTGAGGGGACTATTTAACAACTTGGATGTATGTATATTATTTTTAAATGAAGAAAACACTTTCATGAAACATGACATGACGAGAGACAAACACCCTACCTGAAGGATCTCGACACCTATAACCTTTGTGTTGAGGAGAATAGCCTCAGAATGTACATGGAGCTTATCGAAATTGAAGTTTGATAAGGTTGAAGGTTAGGGAAACATAAGAAACCAAGCACTTTAAGTGGCAGATAGTCAGTTTTAACATAAAAGAGCTTTTCATAAGGAGAGATATTGCCTAGGCATAGATACGGTAACCTGTTTATCAGATAAATTGCACTACCTAAAGCTTCATACCAGTAAGTTAAGGGCATGTACGCATGAGGCTGTAACAGCCTAATTTCGGTGAAATCGGAACAGTGGTTCGGGACCACAAATCTGAACCAAAAATAAAAATTATTTTTATTTTATTATATGGTCCATAATATGGTAGAAATAACATGTGAAAATTTTGGTAAGAAAATTTTATCGATTATGTGCTTAATTACGAGAAGGACCAAATCGCATAAATTGCAAAAGTTGAATTGTAGTAGCTAGAAGGATCAAATAGCTATGGAATTCAAAAATTAATGTCCTTATATGGTAATTAGACCATTAAAAGTAGATATTTTGGTATGAATCATCCATGGAAAAATAAAAAAAGGCTAAGGACTAAATTGGAAAGATGAAAAGTTATTAAATGACAACTTAATTAAATGAAAAAGAAAATAATTTCATATCATCTTCCCCAAATATTTCTATGGAAACCCTAAGAGAGAGGAAGAAGACTTATCAAGCTTATTTGGGTAAGTAATCAAACCCCGTTTTTAGTAATTTTTATATTTTTAAAATCGAAATAGTCTAATCTATCTATTTGAGGGATTAATTTGAAAAGTTATCAAAGTATGAAATTTGGTTCATGGATGAATATGCTGGAAATATGAAATTTATTATAGAAAATGAAAGGTTGTTGATAGATAAACAACTTTTACAAAGCAATTTTTTATGTAAACTTGATTTAGGGACTAAAATGAAAAAGTGATAAAACCCATGAAAAAATATAAAATTTATGAAATTTATCCGCTGTAAATGTAGTATATAAATTTTGGTTAGGCTTGGAATATGGAGTAATTTGCATAAATTTCATTTTTTGAGCCTAAGGACAAAATGGAAATTTATGAAAAAGTTAGAGGCAAAATGGTAATTTTGCCTAGGATAAAAATTGAGTCCACTAGAATATAAAATATGATAAAATGATGTTAAATTTACTCGTATAGATCCGGATAAACAAAATTCAATGCTAGAAAGAGGAAAGAAGAAAAATATCAGATTAGTAGATTTATGTACACGAACATTTGTTGAGGTAAGTTCGTGTAATTAAATTGTATATGTTTTTATGCTTGAATTAAATGTTGTGTTTGTGAATTATATAAATGCCATAAATATGTGAAATGATCACATACTCGTTAAAGCCCGATAAATGAAAGTGTCCGATCAATTATAATGCCCGACAAATGATAAATGATAAAAATGTTAATTTTATGCTTGAGATGAATGTGAACATTTGAATTGCATAAATGCATAAAAATATGAGATTTATCACATGCTCGATAATGCTTGAAAAATGTTTAAATCCCGGTTGAATAAATGGAAAATCAATGGATATGTGATTTCTCGAAATGCATGAGGTCTTGCATTTGTTGCTGATGAGATTTAACTTGGACGAGTAATTCTATTGACCTCATTTCTAAAAGGATTTACCCCAGACGAGTAATCCTGATATAAGTCCTCTTGAGCATATGTTATGTATTGGATTTTTCCCGGACAGGTAATCCAGATCAACCTCTTTAAAGCATATGTCATAAAAAGGATTTAGCCTGGACTTGTAATCCTATTATTTTTATATATATATGGCTCGAGAGTGTACTCTTTAAAATAGTACCCTATGGGTACCATTGAATATAAATTGATTGATTCTGATTTGTACACCACGAGTGTACCACATGTGTAACCATTGATATGTCGGATAAATTCAACGGGTAAAGGTGCTAGACAT
Organism: Gossypium arboreum; assembly: GCF_025698485.1. Taxonomy (NCBI): domain Eukaryota; kingdom Viridiplantae; phylum Streptophyta; class Magnoliopsida; order Malvales; family Malvaceae; genus Gossypium; species Gossypium arboreum. The sequence continues at coordinate 129,543,263 of NC_069075.1, forward strand.
ATCGGCTTGAAATACATGAAAATGACGATTCGTGATAATTGATGTATGGAAATATGAAATGATGATATTGTACATGGATTTTATCTGATAAATTTATGTTCATTCTTGATTATGGACTTGTACACCTTAAGTGTACAACCGTGACCTTAATATTCCGAGTAATATGAGTAAAGTTCTGATATGAAATGATCTGTACTCGAAATGAACTAGTGTGAAATTATACTTGTAATAATGAGATGAATTGTGCATGTTGAATGTACATGTTGTGGAAAGCTTATGTGCTTGGAATCTTGATTGTTGTTGAGCCTATATATGTTTTATTATTATGGATTTTATGACTAACAAGGGCAATGAGGATGTGTGTGTAGGGCTTGAGGTCAAATTAATTGAATATGCCTTACAGAGTTACCTCATAATAGAATGAATGGTAAGTTAGGTACCATGTTATACAAACTTCCTAAGCATTTTTTGCTTAATTAGTTTTATTTCCCTATTTTATAGTAAATCAGAAGCTCGTTAGATTGGAAACTTGGCGGAGATCACTCACACTATCCATCGACCCATGTCATACACTATGGTAAATCAATTATGGTTGTAATGGCATGTATAGGATATATTGGCCATATTGGCATGTAAATGTAAATGATGCTTGTAACCTAGCCATTGGAATGGCTAGTAATGACATGTTTTGATGTACTTGTAATGTCATACTATAGTAGCTACATATGTGTTAATTAGTTGACCAAATTATGTCTAACATGTGGACTAAACTAAGGTAAGATTTTGAACATGTATGCGTGTAATGATGTGCCACATGAATGATGGAATTTGCTAAATTTGAATGCTTGAATTGGTTTGTTTATGGATGCGAGTTTAAGTGCCGTTCATTGGTGTGAATTTGGGTGAGAAATGAAGCTAGAAATTGCTTTATTTTGTCCACACAGGAAGACACAGGGGCGTGTATCTAAACCATGTGTGACACACGACCTTGTAACATGGGCGTATGGTTAAGCCGTGTGTCCTCTGTACTTTAATTTTTGAGAAACAGAATGCTCGGAATTGAGCACATGAGCAGAGACACGGGCATGTGTCTCAGCAATGTATGCTACACGGCCTAGAACACGGGCGTGTGTTTTGGCCGTGTTAAACCTGCACCTAAATTTGACATGAATTAATTAACCACACAGCCTAGTACATAAGTGTGTGGCACGACTGTGTGTATAAGTCAGAGAGTTACACGGGGTTGAACACGGCCTTCAGCACAGGCGTGTCCTAGGGTCACATGGGCGTGTCCCTTGGACCACACGGATGTGTGAGCCCTATACCTTGAAATTTTTTTGAAATGTCATGAAAAATTCTTAGAGATTCTTATGATGTCCCGACTTGATTTTAATGTTCGTATTGGATCTCAAGGGTCCATTTAAGGGACGTTATAAATGATTTCGAAATTTGAATAGTAACTTGCATGATTTATCTGTAAATGTTTCTAAACATTTTGGTAATGCTTTGAAACCCTATTCCGATGACAAATACGTGTTAAGGGTGTTACAGAGGCAACATGGAAAGACCAGATTCTACAACTTGTCTGTGTTTTCACTCAATAAGACCATTTTCCTCAGAGGTGTAAAGACACGTGAGCTTGTAAGAGATACCTTTTTCTGATAGATACCATTTCAGTTACCTTTTTGTGATAGATACCATTTCAGTACCTGAAACTCACCCCGCCATCCGTCTAAATCACTTTTAATTTGACCCAAAGTATTATTTTAGCTTGTTGATGAAATTGAGGAAAAATTGTAGTAACAACTAACTTTTTCTTTAAAAAATAAAGTCATGTGTATCTAGTATAAGCATCTGTAAAAGCCACATAATAAGAGAAACCATTTGAACATACTGGATCTGGCCCCCAAACATCTGCAGCCACCATCTAAAGAGGAGCAGTAGATTTGATTGTAGAAGCAGAAAAAGCAAACTTCTGTGCTTTTCCCAGATGACAAGAAACACAATCAACCAAATTTTTATTATCACACACAGGGGCATTACAATGATTCAAAGCTTTCTTAAGTGTAGCTAAACATGGATGCCCTAGTCTAGCACGCCATACAGCTAAAGGAATGGATAGTAGTAGGTTTAGTAGACTTGAAAACAATGTTTAGATGAAATTTGTAGAGACCACCATGAACCGAACCTTGAAAAAGAACATATTGAGTATGCAAATCACGTACTTGACATCTAGTAGAACGTATCTCTCCTTACGGATTTCTGAGCTCCTGTGGAGTATTCATGGTTCATCATACTACACCAACAATGATTTCTGATTCAGTCATTGATAGTCTATTCTTCTCCGCCAAAAGATTAAATCCTTCTTGATGACTCTAATTATTTGCTATGGCGTCAACAGGTATTTCTTGAAATCAAAACTTACAAGCTGCAACATTTTATTGATCCTCAAACTATTGTTCTTCCATCACTGATCTCTAATGAAAATGGTGTGCTTTAAGAAAAATTTGTTTTTGTGTTGTATGAACAACAGGATAATGCACTTGTATCTTGGCTTATTTCTTCTGTTAGCGAAAGTGTCTTACTCCAACTTATTAGCATAGATTCTAGTGCATAGATATGAAATACACTTGCTACAATATATAGTAGTAAGACCACGTCTAGGTTAATGTTCTATAGATGTGCTCCTCATTCTCAACACATAGAAGATTTTTCAATGAAGGATTTCTTGATAAAAGTTAAAGGTTATTGTGATAGTCTTGCTAGTTGTGGTGAGGTATCAATGAGCATGAGCATTTTACTGCCATTCTCAATAACCTCTCTCTTGAGTATGATTTAGTTATAACTGTCATAACCGTAAGTTCACTACCTTCTAGTGTTCAAAACATTACTATTATGCTTCTAGATGCTGACGCACGAATGCAATCTATTGTATCTGAGATTCCTAGTTCAGCAAACATGGTTACTCATCAACAAAATGCTTCAATGGTAAACAGTGATGAAACTCCTACTTATCATCTTACTTCAGGTTCCTCACATGGTCATGGACGTGGTAGCATGTTTGCCTCTAGCATTCAGTGCCAGCTTTGTGGAAAAGTAGGGCATTTTGTTTATCGTTGCTATCATAGGTTTGATGCTACTTACAAGAGTACTGGTTATCGACCTCCACAAGAAAATGTGTGTATGTTTGGAAATGGGTTATCAATGTCATCTTAGGTGCCTTCATTTGGTTTACCAATGGCTTCTTCAAAAATGGCTCCATACGGAAATTGGGTTGTCTCACTTTTTCCAACTCTTACAGATGCATGGTTCAACCCATTTTGTGCATCATGCAGCCTGGAAGTGTTTCAACAGCTACTCCTGTCTTGAGTCCTAATCCTCAAGCTTATGTTGGTACGCTTGACACTGGTGTACATAATGCTTGGTATCCAAATTCTGGTGCCATACATCATCTCACTCACTCTGCTTCAATAATGGAACAAAGCACTTCATACAATGGCCTAGGTAAAGTGTATGTGGGTAATGGATCTACCTTACCTGTTCTTCATACTATTTAGACATCTTTACTTACTCTTTCTTGTTCGTTATATATCAAATCTCTCTTGTTTGTGGTTGGTTTTACTAAAAATCTGATGTTTGTGCCTAAATTTGCAAAGGACAACTAGGTGGTGTTTGAGTTTTTTCCTACTAGATGTAAAGTGCGTGATTTGCATAATAAAGATGTTATTCTTCAAGGTTCGGTTCATGGTGGTCTATACAAACTGTATCTAAACATTGTTGTCAAGTCTACTGAACCGCTACTTCAACATAGTGTCTTACTGTTGTAAAATCCATTCCTTTAACTGTACAACATGCTAGACTAGGGCATCCATGTTTAGCTACACTTAAGAAAGCTTTGAATCATTGTAATGTACTTGTGTGTGATAATAAAAATTTGGTTGATTGTCTTGCATGCCATCTAGGAAAAGAACATAAGTTACATTTTTCTGCTTCTACAACTGAATATACTACTCCTTTTTATATGGTGGTTATAGATGTTTGGGGGCCAGATCCATTATGTTCAAATGGTTTCTCTTATTACATGGCTTTTACAAGTGCTTATACCAGATACACATGGCTTTATTTTTTAAAGAAAAAATTAGATGTTGCTATAGTTTCTCCTCAGTTTCATCAACAAGCTAAAAGAATACTTCGGGGTCAGATTAAAAGTGCTTCAGATGGATGAAGGGGGTGAGTTTCAAGCGCTAAAATGTTATCTATCACAAAAAGGTATTCTCATAGGCTCACGTGTCCTTACACCTTTGAACAAAATGGTCTTATTGAGTGAAAACACAAATAAGTTGTGGAATCTAATCTTTCTATGTTGGCTCATGCGTGCATGCCCTTGACTTATTGTTATAAAGATTTCAGTAGTGTAGTTTCTCTGATAAACAGGTTACCTTTTCTATCCTTAGGCAATATCTCTCCTTAAGAAATGCTATTTTATGTTAAACCTGACTATCTGCCACTTAGAGAGCTTGATTGCTTATGTTTTCCTAACCTTCGACCTTAGAATACTAACAAACTTCAATTTCAAATCAACTCTATGTACATTCTTAGGTTATTCTCATCAACACAAAGGTTATAAGTGTCGAGATCCTTCAGGTAGGGTGTTTGTGTCTCGTCGTGTCACATTTCGTGAAAGTATTTTTCCATTTAAAAATAGTATACATACATCCAAGTTGTCAAGTAGTCCCTTAACTATTCCATCTAGTTTAAAATTAGTTATATTTCCTTCCACTTTAGTTGCAAATAATGGGCCACCTCACGTGTCCACAAATTTATCTCTGTTCTCTAACATAACAATGAATTCAGATTCTGTATGAGCTTCTAGTGTGTCACCATTTCTACCTTCTAATAATATGGTAGTTATTTCTCATCCACCAACTCAAAGTCAGCCATCGTAGACAACTAATTCTCATTCTATGATGACTTATAGTAAAGTAGGAACTTATAAACCAAAAGTATATGAATCTAATATTGTGACTACTGATAGTTTCTCTACTACTGTACGTACTGACATTCATGAAGTAATGAGCTCATCTTACTGGCAAGAAGCAATGAACAATGAGTTACAAGCTTTTCTCAAGAATAATACTTGGAGTCGTTCCCTCTCCCACCTTCTAGGAGATCAATTGGTTGTAAGAGTTTGTTCCGAGTGAAAAAGCAGCCTGATGGATCTGTAAACAGGTATAAAAAAAGACTAGTAGCTAAGGGGTTCTCTCAACATGTTGGTTCTAATTTTTGTTACTTTTAGCCTTGTGGTTTGAGCTGTAACAATACAGACTATTTTGGCAATTGCTGTTAATAATGGATGGGTGTTAAGGTATCGTGTTTGAATGTGTAATGCGAATGTACAAATATACACGTCGAATCAAGTAATAAAGTGATGAGTGAGTATTGTCTCCACAAATATTAGAATTGATTAAAAAATAATTGGTTATCCTATTACTTATGAAATTTACAAATTAAATTATGCAAAAGAAATAGATGACAAATTGATTAAGAGAATTAATGAATAGATTAATAAAATCAATTAAAAATGAAAAAAATGCTAGGTTCATTGAAATGCAATGGCAATTCTCAAAGAATAAGTAGGGAGGATTTGTACTATTGAATTATAAAGGTTGGAATTACTTAAGCTTTATTCTTATCCCATAATAACGTCATGGCAAAATCTTGACCATTTTACTGCTCAGGGATTCACTACTGCAATCTGCTTCTTTCAAAAGCCAGACTTTAAGCTACCATTTTGAGATTTTTTGTATGTCTATAGAACTCAAGAATAATATCAAAATTGCTCTTCCTTTCCCTGTATAGATTGCAACTTCTATGTCTAGAGTGCTACAAATATTCCTACAAATACTTTCCTGTATCAACCGATAATAATCCAATCTATTTAATCATTTCATAATTAAATCAGATCTACTAACATACCATACAGCCATCTTTTTCTAGAGCTTGCATGCATGCATTTAAAATAATCCCAAATCGAATGGAACAGTAATCTACTCAAAATCACACCATGGGCATTAAAGATAATAAAAATTGACTCAAATAATTCAATGAGATTTAACTCATGGATTGGGCATTCAAATCCAAAACAAAACCATTCAACATCGTCATTTAAGTTCACGAATCACAAAGTTCAAATCAGAAAGTAACGATAGAACTACAGGAAGCTCTCGCTACTCTAGATTTCACTTTCATAATGAGATTTGATGCAAAACCCAGGGTAGGTTTCTCTTCCCCTTTCTTGCGTCTGTGACTTTTCTACTCTATAAGCTACTACCCTCTCCTCTCTTTTCTCTGAGATTTTTCACTAGAATCTGATGTAGAGAGAAAAACTGCTATCTAATTCCTTTCTCTCAAAAAAAGAATCCTCCCTTCTTTTCTTTTCTCTTTCCTCCTTTATAGGGTAGGTCCCTCCTTCTTAGCACACACCTTTTGCTTCTTCCTTTTCAAGGTGGTTTATCTGGTACAAGTATAGCTGGCTGAGAGTGACATGGACTGAGTGTTGTGTCATCTTTCTAGAAGTTCTATGTATTCTTGTTGGCAATCTAACCAGCATTTTGCCATGTCAATATTTCACTTCCTTCATTTTCATACTTTTTTCTTTCTTCTCTTCTTCATCATACACCTACTTCCAACCTCAACCAACATATTTCTTCCCCAATAATAAAAGTAACAAATAATAGCATTTATAGTACTATCCAAGCTTTGTTATGCAATGTTCTAAAAATATCCTAAAAATACAAGCATATTTACTTAATTACAAATAATTAGTTCACTCTAGAGGATTGAAATATAACTCTTTTCAAGAGTTATGCAACCCTCATACATGAATTATTGATTGTCATCAAGAAAAATATGTATGAATATGCATGAATGCATGCATGCATGAATTTTCTAAAGCACATAGTTACCATATATATACTGCTAAACCAACTGCCATCTTTTCTATACCTCCATTCTTAGCAGTCTTCTACTAAAAAATTTGGTTCAAGTTTTGTAGGCTTGTTTAGCAAATGATGTGCAGAAAATGTTTCCTAAAAATAAAATTTCCTAAGTAATTATGCAATTCTAACTATAGCAAACTTCTCCCAATGTATTTAGGTTATCTTTCCTCTAAATTCAGTTTCTCTATTCTCACTTATTCCATCATTTCAAAACTTTAATTACAAATATTATTTATTTTTTTCCTAGGGAATTCATCTTGTCACATGGTTTCTTTACTTAACAATCTCAATAGAGCATACACTAGATTTCCAGGTAGTATATCATGCCACAATTTGAATATAATTCACTCATGGAGCTAAGGCTTTTAACTTAGAAGATGGATGAATCAAACAACTACCTCCTTAGCTACTGAACCTAAAACTTCAGTAGAGTGTCCCTAAATCATTATTATTATTACAAATAATTTTTTTACTCACTTTTTATTCAAACTTGTTTTTCTGATCAATAATACAATGGAGCAAACAAAGCATTACTGACCTATTCAACAGTTTCAAACATTGGAGTGTAAAACTATTGCCATGGTATTCCTTATTATTCATAACCAAATTATTTAATTTGGGTTCAAGAAAATCTAAATACATTAAAAGAACCCTACTATAAGTTAATTGCAATAATATTGAAGTTATTCTACTTTTAGGAATCAATTTTCAAACAAGTATCCTATGCTAAACATGCTTGATCAACTATCACAATTTTCTAAATTAATCGAAGAGTTATTATCCTCATCGAACATCATCGATAAAAATATATTCAACAGAGTCTGGCAGTTATTTGGCATTTGTATATACTGGCAAAATGAATGACAAAATGCATGAATATTAAAAAATAAATCTACTGCATACTATATTTACAACACAACACCCCCCCAAACCTAAAGGATGCATTGTCCTTAATGCATGAATAATTAAACATGAGCAAATGCCATGACAACCAAATATGAATGCATGAAACATATGTTATAAAATGAAAAAAAAATTGAAAATAAAAAGAACTGCTTGGAAGGAATTGGGTTACTCCAATTGGGTTGGGTTGGGTTGATTTTTTAACTTCATGAGATCATCAATCGATTGATGAACTACATGTTCTTGCTCTATCATAGGTGCAGTGGATTTCAGTTTAGTGGTAGTGTTAGCAGGTGCAGCAGTTTGAGTCACATCATCATCATCTTTATCAAATTCAATACGTACAGGTTTAGTTTTCTCCTCTTCTCCCTCTTTTTCTATGGTATGTTTCTCCGTGGTGGCTTCTTCTCTATCTTCATCATCACCATCTAGTTTCAACAACAATTTTTTAGGAAAAATAGGGAACGTAAGCATAGGTCAGGTAAAGTTCTTCTGAGAGGTTTCTTAATGGCCTTATCCCTTCGTCAGACATATTCCCAAAATATAGCTATTTACTCTTAAGCTCGGCCAAGATCAATAATTATGTAACAACTCGATTTTTGACCCTATTCGGAACGGTGGTTTTGGGACCAAAATTCCAAGTCAAAAAATATTTTAATATTATTTTCTGTGTTTATTTTGTGTGAATTTGCATGTGTGAAATTTTCGTGAATTAATTTTGTTGTTTGAGTGCTCGATTAAATAAAAGGGCTAAATCGCGTAAAATGAAAATTTGAAGGTTAAATGTGAAAGTGCCTAATTGTTGTTGTCTTTATAATATGAAGAATTTATAATTTAATTAAACCATAATAACCTTATGATATAATGGTTTCATAATTATAATAAAGGTTAAATATGTAAGTTAAATAATATGTTAATATATGTTATAATATAAAATAAAATACAAAAGCCATGCATCATTTTTCTTTAAGTGCCGAAACTTCAAATAAAAAGAAAGAAAAAGAGTTTGGGACATTCGGCCATTTGAAAGCTAAATCAAGGTATGTTTTATTTTCGGTTTTTGATAATTTTTATGTTTTTGAAATCGTTGCTTCGAATACTACTCGACCCATGCTTCAATTTCTGATTTTGATGAATATTTTGAGTTATGCCATTGATGAATAGTTGTGTTTTGTGAAGTTTGATGATGAATTATTGAATATATGTTTTGGGTTAGTATGTTTTGTATTGGAAATTTTGATGAATTTGAGTAATTAGGGCTAAATTGCAAAAAAATAAATTGAGAGACTAAAATGTGAAATAAATGAATTGTGTGGGCTTGTATGGGCATAATGAAGATTCGGCCAAAGCTTGATATGTGTAAATTTTGTATTTTTTGTGTTTTATGCAAATTGGACTAAATTGTAAAAAGTATGAAATGTCAGGGGTAAAATAGTAATTTGTCCATTTATATGTTTTTGGACTAAATTGAATGAAATTATATTGAATTAGTTTATTTTGAATACATTTAGATCAAGAACCAAAGAAATTGGATTTGGATCGGAGGAAAACTAAAATCGTTGATTAATCGTCCCGTTGCGATTACCATTGTCCGAGGTAAGTTTATAAGCAAATAAATGTAGTTATTTTTTTTTAAATAAAAATAAGTTACATGTGCAGAATTGATATATTAGAGAATGTATAAATGATAGCCAAATATGTCTACACTTGGGAACTATGTTTACAATTCAATTAGACCAAGATTCGACGTCCGAAAAGCCCCGTACAAACCATAGGAATAGCTAGGATACATATGTCATGACATAGGATTTCTGATATGTGTTCTCATGTAAGACCACGTCTGGAACGTTGGCATCGATATGTGATTTTGAGTAAGACCATGTCTGGGACATCGGCATCGTAATTGTGGTTCGTGTAAGACCTTGTCTGGGACAGTGGCATCGACATGTGATTACATGTAACACCACGTCTGGGACGTTGGCATTATACGATATGTGTTATAATTCGAGTATCCTTTTTAATTCTGAATGGTTCAATGGGCAAGGATAAGTTTTGAATGAATGTGGAAACAAGTTAAAGTGAACAGGTATGTGACAATTTATTACCTTTTCGGAAATAAGGTAAGTTGATTATTTGATATGTGAATACAAGTTATAAATGACGTTAATGGTAGTGATTGTGTATATGAAAATCTATATGTGGATTAATGTATAAGTATGTGATATTAATGTTTGATTTTTGAGCTTATATTCGACCTAATGTTACATGAGGAATAAATTGAAATGTGAAATTCATATTGATATTAAACGATTTATGTGCATTCAATTAGTAGGTATTTGAAATGTAAACCCTAAATGTGTTTATAGGGAAGTATATATATTCAGCAAAATAAGGTCTATGTGATATTAAATATGTTAATGAATCAATGTGTGTTTGGAAATGTTATAATTTATGTATAGATAAATGTTTGGTAATTAAATTTCATAAGTATGGCTTGGTTATGCCTTAATAAATTATCAATGCCATTGAAATAATATTTGAATTAAGAATTGAACTATGAGCGAAGTGAATGAAACCATATGTTTAAGTATATGATTGGTCATATTCGGTTTAATGATATATATATATGTATGATATGGAAATGTGAATTTCATACTTATGCCAAAGTTTATATGTGCATTTGTCTATATGGTAATTGAATGTGAAATTATGACTAAGGAAATGTGAATTGTATAAATGTATTATGATAGTATGTATTTGGTCAAGTGAAATTTTTATTGATATTGTGTATGAAAGATGATTTTGGATAAAGAACGAATGCATATTTGGACAAAACTTAATTCATGTTTAGTTGTGGATATTTGAATTTACAAGTATGGTTTGGTTATGTCTTATTAAATTATTATTGTTATTGAGTTAATATTTGCTTATGACTTACTAAGCTAAGATAGCTTACTGGGTGTGTGTATTTTTACTTTTATTTATAGATTTTGGAGACTAGTTGCAGGCTCGGGGATCATCAGCGAAGTCTATCACACTATTGACTGCTTTCGATACTTTTAAAAGTTGAATTAGAAACCTATGGCATGTATAGGCTATACTACTTTTCGAATATGGTTGAAGTTGTATATATATGTATAAGCCATGCGAAAATGGCTTGTCCATTTTGTTAATCTTGCAATTTATGCTTTGGCTTGATGATTATGTTTGGTTGTGGTTTTGGTTGATTTGGTTTTGGTATATATAAGTATGGTTATGTTTGATATTTTACTCATGAGTTTATTGATTCAAATATGTCTTGTATTTGGTTTTATTAAGAAATGGGATTTTGTGCATATATGCTTAAAACTTTGGTTTTATAATAATAGGTATAAAATTTGATTCATAGTGTACTTTCATTGAGTAGCGAATATAAAATGACTTAATATGGTCTTGTGATTTGGAAAAAGTATAATTCCTATATATATTTTAAAGCGTATGAATTTAACTTGTTTATATTTGGCAATTGTATTTGGGTTATGACTATTTGAATAGTAAATTTGGATGCTTTGTTGTGTGTTTTCAAATTATGTTAGTTTATTAATAATTATTCTTTGTGTAAGAGATATATGTTTAAGACATGATATTTTTATATAATAGATGTATTAGCTTGTTAAAATTCTTTCGTTAAGTAAAGAAATGGATAATAATTATGTTGGTAAATTGATCACGATTTGGTATTTATATATATATTTACATATAAGTATATGAAGTGATGGGTTGATTTATATATAATTGTATGTGCTTAGTTGAATATGTATTTGTTGAATTGGTCTTGAATATGAAGTTTGTTACATTGCAAATACATAGTTGAATGTTCTTAATGTGATATGAAAATTTTGGATAAGTTTGGAATTAGTTCTATGTAAGAATATATGCTTGTAAAGGGATTTAGTAAGTTAAAAGTCGACATTGAAATATGCATTACTATATTCTGCTGAGGTTTTGTAAAGTGACTAAATGAATAGTACTTTAAGTTATAAGGAATTAAGTTTGTTATTTTCTAAATGGTGTCAAATAGAACTTGCCAAAAATGAGATGTGTTTGAATATCTTTATTTTTTATGTCTTATATATGTGTTTATAAATTGTAGTATTATATTATATTTATAGTATGAACAAATGCAATGTGATAAAATGATATGTTCGGTGCTTATTGCTTATGAATTATAAATCTGATTATGTGTTTAGAAAGTACCACAATATGATTTGTAAAGAGATTAATTTAGTTTTATTTATATTAATAATTATCTGTTTTAAGAGTTTCAATAAAATTATGCATATGATTATTTGAAAGTTATGTTTCGTCTTGTAATACCTCGTAACCTCTTTCCGGTGACATATACGAGTTAGGGATGTTACGGATTAGACATTGATGGGGTAGCATCAGAAGTCATAAGAAGAGGAGCTATGGATGTAAAGCCCAGATGCTGTGGCATTTCCTCCCCAGAAAATCTCAGGGTGAGTTGCTTTGTTATGGCTTCTTTTTTGGGGATTGTGTCTTCATTCGCTTGAATAGGAACCTTCACCCTCTGGCAAACTGCTGTAATAAGCGATAGAAAATTTAATGTATCGGTATTCTTTTGGGAGCAGCGGTGGTCTTCTCTAAAGATAATGCTTCCAACATTGATCTTTCTGCCCATCATAATCGAATGCAATAATAACAGACGTTGTTTTGAAATAGTTGAGTTGTGAATAGAAGGGATGAGACAAGTTTTAAGGAAATGGTACTAGACTCTATAGTGAGGCTTCAACGATACACAGTCAATGGTGTAGCAGTAATTTCAAGAAACTATCCACTTTATCCCCTTTACACATAAATCTGTCAAAAATTGGTTGAGTCCTTCAGTTGTCACAGTCTTAACAAATTGGGCGTGTTCATTAGGGTCGTCAAATAACCCATATTGCACATTGATTGTTTCTTCTTTGAACATCATCGAAACACCGCGCACATATATAAAAACATTGTTCAGAGAGTGATAAACCATAACATATACATATTTTTACCCCATGCTTGGCATATGCTTATAAGGTTTATCATAAAATTTAATGAATTTGGTGCTCCTAATCCTTTAATTTCATGTTTTATACTTAGGTGAGCATAAGAAGGTGAAAAGAGCAAGAAACGGGCCAAAAACAGACAAAATGGGCTTATCTCAGTATTTCACATGGCCTAGGCACTTTCACACGGGTAAACCACACGCCCGAGTGGCATGGTTGTGTCGACTAAAAACCAACTCAGAATTACACATGATTTAAGCACCTTCACACGGGTGTGGTGTGACAGCCTTAAAACGACCCTAGTCGGAATGTGGTTTCAGGACCACAAAACCGAGGCATAAAAATAATTTGATATTTATTTTGATGCCTATAATATGTGTTAACTCATGTGTGACATTTTTGATGCTTTAATTTAGAGTTATAAATGTGAATTTCACTAGAAAGGACCTAGTAGAAAACTTTGAAAGTATGATGGGGGAATGTGTGATGACTAATTAAAGCATGCATGCAAAACAATGGCCTTGCATGTCAAATACCCCCTTTTACAAGTGATGGCCGGCCATGACAAGGAGTATGGGCTAAACATGTCATGAAACATGTTTTGTTGGTGCATTAGGGGAAAACAATAAACAAATAAGTATGGGTAGTAAAGAAGGAAAAAAAATGTGTGTGTGAGTGAAACCCCCCATTGCCGTACATGGAAGAAAAGAAAAGAAAAAAATTTTGCTCATCCATTTCATTCTCTCTTGACCGAAAATACTAGAGGGGAAGGGAGGAATTTTGCTTCATGCTTGGGTTGGAAGAGGATTAGGAAGAGGTTTGACTATATTTGCATCAAGATTAAGGTATGTTTGATGTTGTGCCATGAGATTCATGCATGTTTTTGGTTGCTAACTTGATGTTCTTATTAGCTCATGGTTCAAATCTTTGTTACATCATGGGGGATGGTATTTGGCCAAGGTGGATTTTGAGTTAATGCCATTGCATGTTAAATATGAAGCTTGATGATGATACATGTGATGGTGGATTGAGGACTCTTAGATTTTCTTTGAGCATTTTTGAATGATATACTAAGTTCTTTGTGTAATCATGGCCAAAATTATGGTGTTGTGATGTATTCGGCCATGGTACATCCCTAAGTGTGATTTATGCTCTTTGCATGGAGAGTAAGATTTGTGTTTCGAAATCATGTTCATGTTTAGTTACAATCAACTTGAGATTCGGCTCTAGCATACATATATGTATATATGTTTGAGCATGATGTATTGGTATGACGTATATACTATCTTAAGGTATATACTTACTTATGATGATGTTTCGGTTATGAAGGAAATGATAGATGTGTATTGAGTTACAATATGGAAAGGCATTAGTTAGTAAAATGTATGCTGTTTTTGTGTGGTAATAAGTGTATAAATGGCCTCAACATGGACATGCATATTCGGCCACATGAGGGGAAATTGGTGTGCATGCATTCGGTTAGGGGCAAGCATATTGATGCCTATTCTTGGCTTAGAAAATTCGGCTAAGAGGAATATTAACTAATGTGTTGAGTTCGATTCATGATTTTGTACATATGCGACTTTGATGCCTAATGAGTACACATATTGGTTAAGTACCTTGAATTCCTCTTTCGATGCTCAAATGATTAAATCAATTTATTTGTCAAATTAAGCTCAAGAGCAAAGGGGAGCTAAATCTGATAAAGGGAAGGAAAAAGTAGTCGAGTAGCCGTCGAAATCGCTCGACAACATCCAAGGTAAGTTCTTGAGTAATAGAGCTTAAATTCTGAATTGATTAGATCATGTTTAAAGCAAATTAAAATCATGCCCTTTGTGTGTGGCTATTGAGCCGAAATTGCAAATGTGAAAAGTGACTTGTGTCTGAATTTTGCTAATGAAAATGAAATGTGAATGTGTTATGATTTATTGATAAACGTACATGGTTATTCGAATGACATCCGGGCTAAGTCCCGAAGGCTTTGTGCTAAGTGACTAAATCCGGACTAATATCCGACGGCATATGTGCGAGTTACTAAATCCGGACTAAGATCCGAAGGCTTTCGAGCGAGCTACTAAATCCGGGTTAAGTCCCGAAGGCATTCGTGCAAGTTATCAGAATCGGGCTATGTCCCGAAGGCATTTGAATGTGTAGCCATATCCGGTTAAACTCAAGATACGTGATTCAAGAATGAATGAACTCGCTGTAAAATTTCAGCTAATACGCTTGAAAATTCCAGCAACGAGGTATGTTTGTATGTGCTTTGGAATAGTTGATTCCTTGAATAATATTCGCTCAATCGAGAAATGAGCTTTGGCATTTGGCTAAGATGAACCCTTATGTATGAATGTAGGGGTTGGAATGTGAAATAAGTATGATATTGAGAATTTGTGCATATGAAATTATCCGTTAGCTATATGAATGTTATGCTTTTGTTGTCTGGAATCCTTGCTCTAACTTACTAAGCATAAATTGCTTACTCCGTTTCTCTTTCTCTGTCTATAGATTTTGGCTCGTCACCATCGGACTCGGGATTTCGGAAGTCAAAGTCTCCCACACTATCAAAGTCCCTTTCGGTATATATTTTGGTTGGATTTTGAAATGGCATGTATAGGACTACCCTTTTGTTGTTTTAAGTACTTTTGTGATGTATGTGTGTACGACCATGCGAAAATGGCTCGTAAAAGTGGAGTATGGCATTAGACCATTTGTGCTTATGTATATATGTATGGTTTTATGATGTGACTACAGACTGAATGGAAGTGTGAGCAAATGATCAGCCATTGGAATGGCTAAAATGATTATATGTGGACCTATGTATGACAAAACTTTAGTTGGTCCATAGAAACCACGAAATAGGTAAGGTTTACCTGAAAAACAGATGCTGACAGCAGCAGTGGTGTGAATTTGAAAATCACTAAAAATTGTAGAAATGGAATTAAATAGTGAATAAATTATTTAAATTAACCTTGATGAATCTACTTTCATATGAAAGAAACGAAACAGTCATATGAATTATATTTTAAGAGATATTAAAGTTCTCGTGAAACAGGGCCAGAACGGTTTCTGGATCCCCTGTTCCGAATTTAGAAATTCATTGTAAATTAACCAGAGATATTTAGGAGTCATGCCATATATGTATAGATTCCTCTCTGAGTCTAGATTCTATAGAAATAAACAGCATCAGTATTAAAGCCCTGTACAGGGAGATATCCAATTCGTAACGCACGAGGGTCAGTGTAGTCGATCCCTACAACAGGGGAGATTTTAACTAATAAACTGTACTAATTGGCTCGACCAAAAATTCTAGAAAAAAATATGTTGATGGAGTTATGAGTCTAGTTTCAGGGAAAAATTACGAAACTGATTTTAGAGCTTTAAAACTCAAGATATGATTTTTGAAGTGACGGTGATCTGATAACCAGCTAGTCTGGAAAATTTTTATGGATTTGTGAAAACAATTTAGCTGAGTTTGTGTGCACCTTGTGTTCGACTCGATAACGGGCTCGGTGCACGGGTGTTACAATTTTATTGGTATCGAGCTACGGTTTAGTCGATTCTAGGACTACCGTAATGTGTTGGGTCTAGCTATACATGCCATTTTATGTGATTATTTGATAGTGTGGTGATTTGACGTTTGAATTTGTGTTTATTTATAGTAATGGATCCCGATCCCAACCGAAGCGATAGTGATGATGTGGAGAGTGTGGCGCTGCTCCCTTGACAAGGGACAGCCGGCGGACTCTCAACCTGTTGCTAGCAATCCGAATGACGAGGCTAGGCAAGCCTTTTATAGCGTGATGAATGATTGGTTCAACCAATACATTCGAACTAATACTACTGTTCCACAACCTCCATTCCCAACAAACACACCAAGACCTACAATGCCTCCGTAATTGACCAAATAGGTCGAATAAGCCCCAGTTGATAGAATCCAAAACATGGGGCTACTGAATTTAAAGCTACGGATAGCGGCGATGCCGAGCAAGCTGAATTTTGGTTGGACAACACTATCCGGTACTTGATGAGCTATCTTGTACACCGATGAATGCTTAAAGTGTGCTATCTCCTTGCTACGTGATTACGCCTACTCTTGGTGGAGCACTCGACTTCATTGCCCCGAGAGCAAGTAACTTGGGAGTTTTTCCAAAGCGAGTTTGGAAAAAGTATATCATCGAGATTCATGGATCAAAATGGAAGGAATTTCTTGAACTTAAACAAGGTTCCATGTCGGTTCATCGACTATGAACAAAAGTTTGTCGCTTAGCCGATGCAGCTGAGAGTGCATTTCTTCAGAAGCTGTGATGTGTAAGCGCTTCGAAGATGGACTAAATGATGATATAAAGTTGTATGTTGGCATTTTGGAAATCCGAGAGTTTGTGGCTCTTGTCGAGCGAGCGTGCAAAGCCGAGGAGCTTAGTATGGAGAAAAGAAAAGCTGAAGTGGGAGCAAGGGAGTTTCGTAAGAGGTCTTCGGGGAAGCCCTTCCCATAGTCATCGAAGAAATTTAGAGATGGCTTAGGCCGATCTAGAGACACTTTGGGCTTTGCTAGACGAGATCGCGATCGACCCCCTATGAGCACGCGAGTCACTTCGATCGCCAGTGTTGGCAATGATCATCGAGACAGAACGGAGTGCCAATATTGTGGCAAATGGCATTCTGGGAGTTGTAGATTCCGTGACCGCTCCTGTTACAAGTGCGGATCATCGACCACTTCATTAAAGATTGCCCGAGGTTGGTGAGCAGAATGTAGATCGAGTGGGGAACCGAAGCGCTACCACATTTCGAGGTAGACCATCTAGAAATACGGGCAATACTAGTGGTGGTCAGAGAGGATCTAGAGATGCTACGACCAGATCCGAGGCTCGCGCTCCTGCTAGGGCTTATGCCATACGCGCACGCGAGGATGTTTCCTCGCCAGATGTTATTACGGGTACTTTCACTCTCTTTGATACTAATGTGATTGCTTTAATTGACCCTGGTTCTACTCACTCTTATATATGCGAAACCTTAGCATCCAGTAAGACTTTACCTATTGAGTCTACTGAGTTCGTAATTCGGGTGTCAAATCCTTTGGGTCGTTACGTGCTGGTCGACAAAGTGTGTAAGAAATGCCCCCTAGTAATTCGAGGTTCCTGTTTTCCGGCGGACTTGATGCTTTTGCCGTTCGATGAATTTGATGTTATTCTTGGGTTGGATTGGTTGACCGTGCATGATGCGGTTGTGAATTGCAAAAGCAAGACTATTGATTTGAGATGCGCAAATAACGAGATGATCCGAGTTGAGTCTACGGACTTGAAGGGGTTGCCAGCTGTAATATCATCAATGTTGGCCCAGAAATATGTAAGAAAAGGGTGCGAAGCATACCTTGCGTATGTACTTGATGATAAGGAGTTAGAAATAAAACCCGAATCTGTGCCGGTGGTTTGTGAATACCCGGATGTTTTCTGAAGAATTACGGGTTTGCCACTGTTCGGAGATAGAGTTTGGTATTGAGCTTGTACAGGACCACACCGATTTCGATAGCTCCGTGATCGTATGGCACCAACGGAATTAAAGGAGTTGAGAGCTCGGTTGCAAGAGTTGGTGGATAGAGGTTTTGCTCACGGAGTTTTTCACCTTGGGGTGCACCGGTGTTGTTTGTGAAAAGAAGGACGAGAACCATGAGGTTGTGCATCGACTATCGTCGACTTAATAAAGTGACAATAAAGAACAAATATCCGCTATCAGCGTATCGATGATTTGTTCGATCAAGCTGAAGGAGCCTCGGTGTTCTCAAAATAGATTTGAGATCGGGCTATTATCGATTCATGTAATCCGAGATTCGGACATACCCAAAACCGCCTTGAGCGAGATATGGTCACTACGAGTTCTTAGTGATGCCGTTTGGGCTCACTAATGCCCTGCAGATTTATGGATTTGATGAATCGGATCTTGGATCATATTTGGATCGGTTCGTAGTTGTGTTCATTGACGACATCTTGGTCTATTCAAGAGATGAGACCGAACATGCGAGCACCGAGATTAGTGTTGCAAATTTTACGGGATAAGCGGTTATATGCTAAGTTTAGCAAGTGTGAGCTCGGTTAGAGAGGTTAGCTTCTTGGGTCATGTGGTATCGTGATCGGGTATTCGAGTCGACCGAGCAAAATTTCAGCCATACTTAACTCGGAAACCTCCGGAAATATTCTTGAGGTTCGAGCTTTTTGGGACTTGCGGTTACTACCGACGGTTTGAAAAAGGATTCTCGATGATAGCCACACCCATGACGTAAACCGCTTGAGAAAGATGTCAAGTTTGAATGGACGGAAAAGTGTCAGAAAAGTTTCGACCAATTGAAAACTCATTTGACGGAAGCTCCAGTACTAGTACAACCCGAATCTGGCAAAGAGTTTGTCATTTATAGTGACGCCTCCCTACTTGGGTTAGGTTGCGTATTGATGCAAGAAGGTCGAGTTGTGGCCTACGCGTCGAGACAATTAAAGCCACATGAGAAAAATTATCCGACCCATGATCTCGAATTGGTCGCCATCGTATTCGCCTTTAAAGATATGGCGACATTACTTATTTGGTGAGAAGTGCCATGTGTATTCGGATCACAAAAGTCTCAAATATTTGATGACTCAAAGAGACTTAAATCTGCGACAAAGACGTTGGCTCGAGTTGTTAAAAGATTATGAGCTTGTCATTGATTATCACCGGGAAAGGCTAATGTGGTTGCGGACGCCTTAAGCGAAAATCACTTTTTTGCTTTACGAGCTATGAATGTATACTTGTCCATTACGCCCGACAATATGTTAGTAGCCGAATTAAAGGCCAAACCATTGTTGACTCATCAAATTCGTGAAGCTCGAAAGTTGATGAGGAGTTGCTTGCAAAAGCAAATTGAGTGTGTTACGAACAAGGAATCGGAGTTTCAAATTGATGATGACGATTGTTTGAGGTTGAAGTCGTTTGTGTGTTCCAAAGAATTGAAACTTATTTCGATAATTCGAACGAAGCCCATTGTAGCCGAATGGCAATCCACCCGGGAGTATGAAGATGTACAACGATTTGAAATGTCGGTTTTGGTGGCATGGTATGAAACGAGACATCTCCGACTTTGTTTGAGATGTTTAATATGTCAACAAGTGAAAGCGGAACATCAAGTGCCTTGAGGTTACTTCACCGATCACGATACGAGTGGAAATGGGATCGAGTCACTATGGACTTTGTGTCGGACCGCCATTGTCGACAAGTAAGAAGGATGCGATTTGGGTTGTCGTTGATAGATTGACTAAGTCGGCTCACTTTATCCTCGTGCGTCACGGATTTTCATTGGATAAACTAGCTGAATTGTACGTTTCTCGATTGTGAGATTACACGAGTACCGATTTACATTGTGTCGGATAGAGATCCGAGGTTCACCTCGCGATTTTGGAAGAAATTGCAAGAAGCTTTGGGTACCAAGTTGCATTTCAGACCGCCTTTCACCCCCAAACCGATGGTCAATCCGGCGGATAATTCGAGATACTTGAGGATATGTTGAGATGTTGCATCCTCGAGTTCGATGGTTCATGGGAGCGGTACCTACCTTTGATGAATTCGCACAATAATAGTTTTCAATCAAGTATTAAGATGGCGCCTTACGAGGCTTTGTGCGGGCATAAATGCCGTACACCATTGTTTTGGACCGAGCTCGGTGAAAACAAAATTTTGGAGTGGATTTGATTAAAGATCTTTGGATGAAGGTAAAGGTAATCCGTGAATGTCTAAAGGCGCCACAGATCGTCGTAAATCGTGACGCGGATTTGAAACGAAAGGACATTGAGTATCGTGGGAGATAAAGTGTTTCTTAAAGTTTCGCCGTGGAAAAAGATACTCAGATTCGGCCATAAGGGCAAGTTGAGCCGAGATTCATTGGGCCGTACGAAATCTCCGAACGAGTTGGCCCAGTTGCGTATCGTTTGATTTTGCCCCCTGAACTCGAAAAGATTCACAACGTCTTCCATGTTTCAATGCTTCGACGCTATAGATCTGATCCGTCGCACGTAATTAGTCCATCAGAGGTTGAAATTCAAGCCGATATGAGTTATGAAGAAGAACCGATTCGTATCCTAGCTCGTGAAGTAAAAGAGTTGCGAAACAAAAGGGTTCCGCTAGTGAAAGTGTTATGGCTCAAACACGGGATAGAAGAAGCTACTTGGGAACTCGAGAACTCTATGAAAGAGCGATATCCAAACCTATTTACCGGTAAGATTTTCGGGGACGAAAATTTCTAAATTGGAGGAGAGTTGTGACAGCCTTAAAATGACCCTAGTCGGAATGTGGTTTCGGGACCACAAAACCGAGGCATAAAAATAATTTGATATTTATTTTGATGCCTATAATATGTGTTAACTCATGTGTGACATTTTTTATGCTTTAATTTAGAGTTATAAATGTGAATTTCACTAGAAATGACCTAGTAGAAAACTTTGAAAGTATGATGGGGGAATGTGTGATGACTAATTAAAGCATGCATGCAAAACAATGGCCTTGCATGTCAAATACCCCCTTTTTACAAGTGATGGCCGGCCATGACAAGGGAGTATGGGCTAAACATGTCATGAAACATGTTTTGTTGGTGCATTAGGGGGAAAACAATAAACAAATAAGTATGGGTAGTAAAGAAGGAAAAAAAAATGTGTGTGTGAGTGAAACCCCCCCCATTGCCGTACATGGAAGAAAAGAAAAGAAAAAAATTTTGCTCATCCATTTCATTCTCTCTTGACCGAAAATACTAGAGGGGAAGGGAGGAATTTTGCTTCATGCTTGGGTTGGAAGAGGATTAGGAAGAGGTTTGACTATATTTGCATCAAGATTAAGGTATGTTTGATGTTGTGCCATGAGATTCATGCATGTTTTTGGTTGCTAACTTGATGTTCTTATTAGCTCATGGTTCAAATCTTTGTTACATCATGGGGGATGGTATTTGGCCAAGGTGGATTTTGAGTTAATGCCATTGCATGTTAAATATGAAGCTTGATGATGATACATGTGATGGTGGATTGAGGACTCTTAGATTTTCTTTGAGCATTTTTGAATGATATACTAAGTTCTTTGTGTAATCATGGCCAAAATTATGGTGTTGTGATGTATTCGGCCATGGTACATCCCTAAGTGTGATTTATGCTCTTTGCATGGAGAGTAAGATTTGTGTTTCGAAATCATGTTCATGTTTAGTTACAATCAACTTGAGATTCGGCTCTAGCATACATATATGTATATATGTTTGAGCATGATGTATTGGTATGGCGTATATACTATCTTAAGGTATATACTTACTTATGATGATGTTTCGGTTATGAAGGAAATGATAGATGTGTATTGAGTTACAATATGGAAAGGCATTAGTTAGTAAAATGTATGCTGTTTTTGTGTGGTAATAAGTGTATAAATGGCCTCAACATGGACATGCATATTCGGCCACATGAGGGGAAATTGGTGTGCATGCATTCGGTTAGGGGCAAGCATATTGATGCCTATTCTTGGCTTAGAAAATTCGGCTAAGAGGAATATTAACTAATGTGTTGAGTTCGATTCATGATTTTGTACATATGCGACTTTGATGCCTAATGAGTACACATATTGGTTAAGTATCTTGAATTCCTCTTTCGATGCTCAAATGATTAAATCAATTTATTTGTCAAATTAAGCTCAAGAGCAAAGGGGAGCTAAATCCGATAAAGGGAAGGAAAAAGTAGTCGAGTAGCCGTCGAAATCGCTCGACAACATCCAAGGTAAGTTCTTGAGTAATAGAGCTTAAATTCTGAATTGATTAGATCATGTTTAAAGCAAATTAAAATCATGCCCTTTGTGTGTGGCTATTGAGCCGAAATTGCAAATGTGATAAGTGACTTGTGTCTGAATTTTGCTAATGAAAATGAAATGTGAATGTGTTATGGTTTATTGATAAACGTACATGGTTATTCGAATGATATCCGGGCTATGTCCCGAAGGCTTTGTGCTAAGTGACTAAATCCGGACTAAGATCCGACGGCATACGTGCGAGTTACTAAATCCGGACTAAGATCCGAAGGCTTTCGAGCGAGCTACTAAATCCGGGTTAAGTCCGAAGGCATTCGTGCGAGTTTCAGAATCGGGCTATGTCCCGAAGGCATTTGAATGTGTAGCCATATCCGGTTAAACTCGAAGATCGTGATTCAAGAATGAATGAACTGCTGTAAAATTTCAGCTAATACGCTTGAAAATTCCAGCAACGAGGTATGTTTGTATGTGCTTTGGAATAGTTGATTCCTTGAATAATATTCGCTCAATCGAGAAATGAGCTTTCGGCATTTGGCTAAGATGAACCCTTATGTATGAATGTAGGGGTTGGAATGTGAAATAAGTATGATATTGAGAATTTGTGCATATGAAATTATCCGTTAGCTATATGAATGTTATGCTTTTGTTGTGCTGGAATCCTTGCTCTAACTTACTAAGCATAAATTGCTTACTCGTTTCTCTGTTTCTCTGTCTATAGATTTTGGCTCGTCACTATCGGACTCGGGATTTCGGAAGTCAAGTCTCCCACACTATCAAATTCCCTTTCGGTATATATTTTGGTTGGATTTTGAAATGGCATGTATAGGACTACCCTTTTGTTGCGTTTTAAGTACTTTTGTGATGTATGTGTGTACGACCATGCGAAAATGGCTCGTAAAAGTGGAGTATGGCATTAGACCATTTGTGCTTATGTATATATGTATGGTTTTATGATGTGACTACAGACTGAATGGAAGTGTGAGCAAATGATCAGCCATTGGAATGGCTAAAAATGATTATATGTGGACCTATGTATGACAAAACTTTAGTTGGTCCATAGAAACCACGAAATAGGTAAGGTTTACCTGAAAAACAGATGCTGACAGCAGCAGTGGTGTGGATTTGAAAAATCACTAAAAATTGTAGAAATGGAATTAAATATTGAATAAATTATGTAAATGAACCTTGATAAATATACTTTCATATGGAAGAAACGAAAAGGTCATATGAATTATATGTTAAGAGATATTAAAGTTCTCGTGAAACAGGGCCAGAACGGTTTCTGGATCCCCTGTTCCGAATTTAGAAATTCATTGTAAATTAACCAGAGATATTTAGGAGTCATGCCATATATGTATAGATTCCTCTCTGAGTCTAGATTCTATAGAAATAAACGGCATCAGTATTAAAGCCCTGTACAGGGAGATATCCAATTCGTAATGCACGAGGGTCAGTGTAGTCAATCCCTGCAACAGGGGAGACTTTAACTAATAAACTGTACTAATTGGCTCGACCAAAAATTCTAGAAAAAAATATGTTGAAGGAGTTATGAGTCTAGTTTCAGGTAAAAATTACGAAACTGATTTTAGAGCTTTAAAACTCAAGATATGATTTTTGAAGTGACAGTGACGCAGTAACCAGCTAGTCTGGAAAATTTTTATGGACTGTGAAAACAATTTAATTTGAGTTTGTGTGGACCTTGTGTTCGACTCGAGAACGGGCTCAAGTGCACGGGTGTTACAATTTTATTGGTATCAGAGCTACGGTTTAGTCGATTCTAGGACTACCGTAATGTGTTGGGTCTAGCTATACATGCCATTTTATGTGATTATTTGATAGTGTGGTGATTTCTGACGTTTGAATTTGTGTTTATTTATAGTAATGGATCCCGATCCCAACCGAGCGATAGCTGATGATATGGAGAGTGTGGCGCCTGCTCCCGCACAAGGGACAGCGCCGGCGGACTCTCAACCTGTTGCTAGCAATCCGAATGACGAGGCTAGGCAAGCCTTTTATAGCGTGATGAATGATTGGTTCAACCAATGCATTCGAACTAATACGGCTGTTCCACAACCTCCATTCCTAACAAACACAGCCCCCGCACCTACAATGCCTCCGGTAATTGACCAAATAAGGTCGAATAAGCCCCCAGTTGATAGAATCCGAAAACATGGGGCTACTGAATTTAAAGCTACGGATAGCGACGATGCCGAGCAAGCTGAATTTTGGTTGGACAACACTATCCGGGTACTCGATGAGCTATCTTGTACACCCGATGAATGCTTAAAGTGTGCTATCTCCTTGCTACGTGATTCTGCCTACTACTGGTGGAGCACTCTGACTTCTGTTGTGCCCCGAGAGCAAGTAACTTGGGAGTTTTTCCAAACTGAGTTTCAGAAAAAGTATATCAGTCAGAGATTCATGGATCAAAAACAGAAGGAATTTCTTGAACTTAAACAAGGTTCCATGTCGGTTACCGACTATGAACGAAAGTTTGTGAGGCTTAGCCGGTACGCGCGAGAGTGCACTTCTTCAGAAGCTGTGATGTGTAAGCGCTTCGAAGATGGACTGAATGATGATATAAAGCTGTATGTTGGCATTTTGGAAATTCGAGAGTTTGTGGCTCTTGTCGAGCGGCGTGCAAAGCCGAGGAGCTCAAGATGGAGAAAAGAAAAGCTGAAGTGGGAGCAAGGGAGTTTCAGAAGAGGTCTTGGGAAGCCCTTCCACGATCATCGAAGAAATTTAGAGATGGCTTAGGCCGATCTAGAGACACTTTGGGCTTTGCTAGACGAGATCGCGATCGACCCCTATGAGCACGCGAGTCACTTGATCGCCGGTGTTGGCAATGATCATCGAGACGTAAGCGAGTGCCAATATTGTGGCAAATGGCATTCAGGAGTTGTAGATTCGTGACCGCTCTGTTACAAGTGCGGATCGATCGACCACTTCATTAAAGATTGCCCGAGGTTGGTGAGCAGAATGTAGATCGAGTGGGAAACCGAGCGCTACCACACTCGAGGTAGACCATCTAGAAATACGGGCAATACTAGTGGTGGTCGAGAGGATCTAGAGATGCTACGACCAGATCGAGGCTCGCGCTCTGCTAGGGCTTATGCCATCTGCCGACGCGAGGATGCTTCCTCGCCAGATGTTATTACTGGTACTTTCACTCTCTTTGATACTAATGTGATTGCTTTAATTGACCACGGTTCTACTCACTCTTATATATGCGAAACCTTAGCATCCAATAAGACTTTACCTATTGAGTCTCTCGAGTTCGTAATTGGTGTCAAATCCTTGGGTCGTTACGTCTTTGGTCGACAAAGTGTGTAAGAAATGCCCCTAGTAATTCGAGGTTCTGTTTTCCGGCGGACTTGATGCTTTTGCCGTTCGATGAATTTGATGTTATTCTTGGGTTGGATTGGTTGACCGTGCATGATGCGGTTGTGAATTGCAAAAGCAAGACTATTGATTTGAGATGCTAAATAACAAGATGATCCGAGTTGAGTCTACGGACTTGAAGGGGTTGCCACCGTAATATCATCAATGTTGGCCCGTAAATATGTAAGAAAAGGGTGCGAAGCATACCTTGCGTATATACTTGATGATAAGGAGTTAGAAATAAAACCGAATCTGTGCGGTGGTTTGTGAATACCGGATGTTTTCGAAGAATTACTGGGTTTGCCACTGTTCGGAGATAGAGTTTGGTATTGAGCTTGTACAGGACCACACCGATTTCGATAGCTCCGTGATCGTATGGCACCAACGGAATTAAAGGAGTTGAGAGCTCGGTTGCAAGAGTTGGTGGATAGAGGTTTTGCTCACGGAGTTTTTCACCTTGGGGTGCACCGGTGTTGTTTGTGAAAAGAAGGACGAGAACCATGAGGTTGTGCATCGACTATCGTCGACTTAATAAAGTGACAATAAAGAACAAATATCTGTTATCAGCGTATCGATGATTTGTTCGATCAACTGAAGGAACCTCGGTGTTCTCAAAAATAGATTTGAGATCGGGCTATTATCGATTCATGAATCCGAGATTCGGACATACCCAAACCGCCTTGAGCGAGATATGGTCACTACGAGTTCTTAGTGATGCCGTTTGGGCTCACTAATGCCCTCGGTATTTATGGATTTGATGAATCGGATCTTGGATCATATTTGGATCGGTTCGTAGTTGTGTTCATTGGCGACATCTTGGTCTATTCAAGAGATGAGACCGAACATGCGAGCACGATATTAGTGTTGCAAATTTTACGGGATAAGCGGTTATATGCTAAGTTGACAAGTGTGAGTTACGGTTAAGAGAGGTTAGCTTCTTGGGTCATGTGGTATCTGATCGGGTATTCGAGTCGACCGAGCAAAATTTCAGCCATACTTAACTGGAAACCTCCGTGAAATATTCGAGGTTGAAGCTTTTTGGGACTTGCGGTTACTACCGACGGTTTGTAAAAGGATTCTCGATGATAGCCACACCCATGACAAACCGCTTGAGAAAGATGTCAAGTTTGAATGGACGGAAAAGTGTCGAAAAGTTTCGACCAATTGAAAACTCATTTGACGGAAGCTCATTACTAGTACGGCCGAATCGGCAAAGAGTTTGTCATTTATAGTGACGCCTCCCTACTTGGGTTAGGTTGCGTATTGATGCAAGAAGGTCGAGTTGTGGCCTACGCGTCGAGACAATTAAATCCACATGAGAAAAATTATCCGACCCATGATCTCGAATTTGCTGCCATCGTATTCGCCTTAAAGATATGGCGACATTACTTATTTGGTGAGAAGTGCCATGTGTATTCGGATCACAAAAGTCTCAAATATTTGATGACTCAACGAGACTTAAATCTGCGACAAAGACGTTGGCTCGAGTTGTTAAAAGATTATGAGCTTGTCATTGATTATCACCCGGGAAAGGCTAATGTGGTTGCGGACGCCTTAAGCCGAAAATCACTGTTTGCTTTACGAGCTATGAATGTATACTTGTCCATTCTGCCCGACAATATGTTAGTAGCCGAATTAAAGGCCAAACCATTGTTGACTCATCAAATTCGTGAAGCTCAGAAAGTTGATGAGGAGTTGCTTGCAAAACGGGCTGAGTGTGTTCTGAACAAGGAATCGGAGTTTCAAATTGATGATGACGATTGTTTGAGGTTCAGAAGTCGTTTGTGTGTTCCAAAGAATTCGAAACTTATTTCGATAATTCTGAACGAAGCCCATTGTAGCCGAATGGCAATCCACCCGGGGAGTACGAAGATGTACAACGATTTGAAATGTCGGTTTTGGTGGCATGGTATGAAACGAGACATCTCCGACTTTGTTTCGAGATGTTTAATATGTCAACAAGTGAAAGCGGAACATCAAGTGCCTTGAGGTTACTTCACCGATCACGATACCCGAGTGGAAATGGGATCGAGTCGCAATGGACTTTGTGTCCGGACTGCCATTGTCAGCAAGTAAGAAGGATGCGATTTGGGTTGTCGTTGATAGATTGACTAAGTCGGCTCACTTTATCCCTGCGTAAGGATTTTTCATTGGATAAACTAGCTGAATTATGCGTTTCTCGATTGTGAGATTACACGGTACCGATTTACATTGTGTCGGATAGAGATCCGAGGTTCACCTCGCGATTTTGGAAGAAATTGCAAGAAGCTTTGGGTACCAAGTTGCATTTCAAGACCGCCTTTCACCCCCAAACCGATGGTCAATCCGGCGGATAATTCGGATACTTGAGGATATGTTGAGATGTTGCATCCTCGAGTTCGAGTGGTTCATGGGAGCGGTACCTACCTTTGATTGAATTCGCACAACAATAGTTTTCAATCAAGTATTAAGATGGCGCCTTACGAGGCTTTGTACGAGGCGTAAATGACGTACACCATTGTTTTGGACCGAGCTCGGTGAAAACAAAATTTTCGGAGTGGATTTGATTAAAGATGCTGAATGAAGGTAAAGGTAATCCGTGAAAGTCTAAAGGCGACCACAGATCGTCGTAAATCGTGACGTGATTTGAAACTAAAGGACATTGAGTATCAGGTGGGAGATAAAGTGTTTCTTAAAGTTTCACCGTGGAAAAAGATACTCAGATTCGGCCATAAGGGCAAGTTGAGCCGAGATTCATTGGGCCGTCTGAAATCTCCGAACGAGTTGGCCCGATTATGATCGTTTGATTTTGCCCCGAACTCGAAAAGATTCACAACGTCTTCCATGTTTCAATGCTTCGACGCTATAGATCTGATCCGTCGCACGTAATTAGTCCATCAGAGGTTGAAATTCAAGCCGATATGAGTTATGAAGAAGAACCGATTCGTATCCTAGCTCGTGAAGTAAAAGAGTTGCGAAACAAAAGGGTTCCGCTAGTGAAAGTGTTATGGCTCAAACACGGGATAGAAGAAGCTACTTGGGAACTCGAGAACTCTATGAAAGAGCGATATCCAAACCTATTTACGGTAAGATTTTTGGGACGAAAATTTCTAAAGTGGGGAGAGTTGTGACACCTTAAAATGACCCTAGTCGGAATGTGGTTTGGGACCACAAAACCGAGGCATAAAAATAATTTGATATTTATTTTGATGCCTATAATATGTGTTAACTCATGTGTGACATTTTGATGCTTTAATTTAGAGTTATAAATGTGAATTTCACTAGAAATGACCTAGTAGAAAACTTTGAAAGTATGATGGGGAATGTGTGATGACTAATTAAAGCATGCATGCAAAACAATGGCCTTGCATGTCAAATACCCCCTTTTTACAAGTGATGGCCGGCCATGACAAGGGAGTATGGGCTAAACATGTCATGAAACATGTTTTGTTGGTGCATTAGGGGAAAACAATAAACAAATAAGTATGGGTAGTAAAGAAGGAAAAAAAATGTGTGTGAGTGAAACCCCCCATTGCCGTACATGGAAGAAAAGAAAAGAAAAAATTTTGCTCATCCATTTCATTCTCTCTTGACCGAAAATACTAGAGGGAAGGGAGGAATTTTGCTTCATGCTTGGGTTGGAAGAGGATTAGGAAGAGGTTTGGCTATATTTGCATCAAGATTAAGGTATGTTTGATGTTGTGCCATGAGATTCATGCATGTTTTGGTTGCTAACTTGATGTTCTTATTAGCCCATGGTTCAAATCTTTGTTACATCATGGGGATGGTATTTGGCCAAGGTGGATTTTGAGTTAATGCCATTGCATGTTAAATATGAAGCTTGATGATGATACATGTGATGGTGGATTGAGGACTCTTAGATTTTCTTTGAGCATTTTTGAATGATATACTAAGTTCTTTGTGTAATCATGGCCAAAATTATGGTGTTGTGATGTATTCGGCCATGGTACATCCCTAAGTGTGATTTATGCTCTTTGCATGGAGAGTAAGATTTGTGTTTCGAAATCATGTTCAAGTTTAGTTACAATCAACTTGAGATTCGGCTCTAGCATACATATATGTATATATGTTTGAGCATGATGTTTTGGTATGACGTATATACTATCTTAAGGTATATACTTACTTATGATGATGTTTCGGTTATGAAGGAAATGATAGATGTGTATTGAGTTACAATATGGAAAGGCATTAGTTAGTAAAATGTATGTTGTTTTTGTGTGGTAATAAGTGTATAAATGGCCTCAACATGGACATGCATATTCGCCCACATGAGGGGAAATTGGTGTGCATGCATTCGGTTAGGGGCAAGCATATTGATGCCTATTCTTGGCTTAGAAAATTCGGCTAAGAGGAATATTAACTAATGTGTTGAGTTCGATTCATGATTTCGTACATATGCGACTTTGATGCCTAATGAGTACACATATTGGTTAAGTACCTTGAATTCCTCTTTCGATGCTCAAATGATTAAATCAATTTATTTGTCAAATTAAGCTCAAGAGCAAAGGGGAGCTAAATCCGATAAAGGGAAGGAAAAAGTAGTCGAGTAGCCGTCGAAATCGCTCGACAACATCCAAGGTAAGTTCTTGAGTAATAGAGCTTAAATTCTGAATTGATTAGATCATGTTTAAAGCAAATTAAAATCATGCCCTTTGTGTGTGGCTATTGAGCCGAAATTGCAAATGTGATAAGTGACTTGTGTCTGAATTTTGCTAATGAAAATGAAATGTGAATGTGTTATGGTTTATTGATAAACGTACATGGTTATTCGAATGATATCCGGGCTAAGTCCCGAAGGCTTTGTGCTAAGTGACTAAATCCGGACTAAGATCCGACGGCATACGTGCGAGTTACTAAATCCGGACTAAGATCCGAAGGCTTTCGAGCGAGCTACTAAATCCGGGTTAAGTCCCGAAGGCATTCGTGCGAGTTACTGTAACCGGGCTATGTCCCGAAGGCATTTGAATGTGTAGCCATATCCGGTTAAACTCCGAAGATACGTGATTCAAGAATGAATGAACCTGCTGTAAAATTTCAGCTAATACGCTTGAAAATTCCAGCAACGAGGTATGTTTGTATGTGCTTTGGAATAGTTGATTCCCTTCGAATAATATTCGCTCAATCGAGAAATGAGCTTTCGGCATTTGGCTAAGATGAACCCTTATGTATGAATGTAGGGGTTGGAATGTGAAATAAGTATGATATTGAGAATTTGTGCATATGAAATTATCCGTTAGCTATATGAATGTTATGCTTTTGTTGTGCTGGAATCCCTTGCTCTAACTTACTAAGCATAAATTGCTTACTCCGTTTCTTTGTTTCTCTGTCTATAGATTTTGGCTCGTCAGCTATCGGACTCGGGATTTCTGGAAGTCGAAGTCTCCCACACTATCAAAGTCCCTTTCGGTATATATTTTGGTTGGATTTTGAAATGGCATGTATAGGACTACCCTTTTGTTGCGTTTTAAGTACTTTTGTGATGTATGTGTACGACCATGCGAAAATGGCTCGTAAAAGTGGAGTATGGCATTAGACCATTTGTGCTTATGTACATATGTATGGTTTTATGATGTGACTACGGACTGAATGGAAGTGTGAGCAAATGATCAGCCATTGGAATGGCTAAAAATGATTATATGTGGACCTATGTATGACAAAACTTTAGTTGGTCCATAGAAACCACGAAATAGGTAAGGTTTACCTGAAAAACAGATGCTGACAGCAGCAGTGGTGTGGATTTGAAAAATCACTAAAAATTGTAGAAATGGAATTAAATATTGAATAAATTATGTAAATGAACCTTGATAAATCTACTTTCATATGGAAGAAACGAAACGGTCATATGAATTATATGTTAAGAGATATTAAAGTTCTCGTGAAACAGGGCCAGAACGGTTTCTGGATCCCCTGTTCCGACTTTAGAAATTCATTGTAAATTAACCAGAGATAATTAGGAGTCATGCCATATATTTATAGATTCCTCTCTGAGTGTAGTTTCTATAGAGACAAACGGCATCAGTATTGAATCCCTGTACAGGGAGATATCCAATTCGTAACGCACTAGGGTCAGTGTAGTCTATCCCTGCAACAGGGGAGACTTTAAATAATAAACTGTACTAATTGGCTCGACCAAAAATTCTAGAAAAAAATATGTTGATGGAGTTATGAGTATAGTTTCAGGGAAAAATTACGAAACTGATTTTCAAGCTTTAAAACTCAAGATATGATTTTTGAAGCGACAGTGATGCAGTAACCAGCTAGTCTGGAAAATTTTTATGGACTGTGAAAACAATTTAGCTGAGTTTGTGTGCACCTTGTGTTCGACTCCGGTAACGGGCTTGGGTACGGGGTGTTACATGTGGGCCACGGTCATGTCCCTGTCAAGCCCAAGTCTAATTCTACTCAGAAAAGGCTAATTTGGAGGGTTTGGAAGTGTAGCACCCCAAACCCGGCCCAGAAGTTATGGCCGGATCCGGCATGCCACATCAAAAACGTAAAAAAAAAAATTTCATTCTAAGTCCAGAAAATCGTACTTGATGTTCAAAAGATTAATTCATTAAAGGTTAAAGTGAATGGAAGCTGTGCACCAGGTAGGAAACCGGAAAAGAGGTGGTGAGTCCATCGGACTGCTTAAGTACCAAGCTCCCTTCGGACCCAATCCTAGACATGCATACCGCCATTGCCACACCTTAACGTCATGGATATTTCTAGGAAACCGATTTGATTAAGTCATTTTTAGGAAAAGTGATTAATTTTGGAAAATACTTTCATTTGGAAGCTTTGCTTGTTGTCGTGTTATTTTGAAATCAACTGTTGTTTTTGAAAACGCTACTAAAGCTATCCAATTTCAACAGTTAAAATAAGTATTACCTATCTTAGTAATACATATTAAAACCATCAAAATAAATAAGCGGTCTTATTACATTTAAAACCCAAAACTTCAAACGTAAATAAAAGGATGTCCAGTTCACGGAAGAAAATCAAACTTCGAGCGGTGGCCACTCAATTCCTCACGACTCCAAGCCCACTATAGTTGGGGATTACTGCGTGGATGAAAATAAAAGGGTGAGTTTGGGGAAACTCGGTGTGTAAATTAACCCAACCATAGCCTATATCAGCTTAAACCACGAAATAGAATAAGTTGACTTTAGCGCGAATGAATTCAAAATAAAGCCCATAGGCCCATAATGTAACGAGCAGATATTACATGTTTATGCGAAACCCAACCATATCCAACCGTATACACCCCGTACCAACCTTACACGTGGGGAGACAACTCAACCCACCCAACCGCTACACACCACGAATTTGCAGCATGGCTGCTGAGCGAATAATGTGTGAGTCACCAGATCTGAATAATCGTGGTAGAGCCACGAGCAGATATATGTGCGAGCCACCGGATCGAGATATTTGTGGCATAGCCACCAGAATGCTTCCTCCATAATATAACCCATGTCCCCATGCAACAGATATATAATCATGGCATACATCATACAGAATCATATCGTCATGCTTTTCAGTCAAAATTAACCCTACGGGTATAACGGTAATTTTCCACCTAGGGATATAACAGTAATTTTCCATACATAGGGGTATTATAGTAATTTAGCTACTTTCAGGGTTTTCATGCATATCCTAACTATTTACGTACTATCGAACACTTATCGCAAGATACTTATCGAATTGGGCCGTTGGCCCATGAACCCGATCTTTGGCCCATTAAGCCCAAATTATCAAAATGTACGAAATTGCGCGTCTCGCGGTTTATTACTTTAGATTACCAAATATACAAACCCAACTATCTTACGAGCATTTTCGTAAATTCCCAAAATACCGACTTTTCGGCATTTCGCTTTTCGCTTTTGCCAATCTAGTCTATGAGAGGGTGTCATTACTGCACTGCTTTTGCGACGATATCTCGACGAGATCCACACACGAACCGCCTACAATTGGATTACTAACACGTTAATCTAACTATTCAAATACAAACTACGATTAACCCCTTACAATATTCGCCAACCACACCTACAGATCATAGTAAGCTTATAAGAAATCAATAAGCAACTCATTAACAAATTTTTGTCAATGTTTACCACATAATCATAATTTCACTGCAAGCTGTCTTCCTGAGCAATAGTCACTAAATTATTTATAACTGGAGCTACGAAACTCCAAATCAAGTGTCGTTAATTTTCCCTGAAAATAGACTCATATATCTTTTATCCATAAAATTTTAAGAATTTTTGGTATGGCCAATCAATACCATATTTTTCTTAAAGTTTCCCATATTTCACTGTTTGACTAATCTGACCACTCTTCATTATGAATCAAATTTCTCATTGTACAGAATTAAAAATATGTTCTTGTTTATTTCATTAGAAACTAGACTCAATAATCTTTAATTACATAATTTATTCATCTTCTAATTCATCTCCCACAATTTATGGTGATTTTCCAAATTCACGTTACTGCTGCTGTCCCAAGCAGATTTATTACCAAATCACTCTTTCACACATACCTTGCATGCATGTTACTTAAACATGTATATCACCAATCAATCATCACATATCTATGATTTTACTTAATAATAATCTCCATTTCATCATTTTAAAGCACAACATGTTAGCTGATTTTTCCCTTTAACATCAAAGGCACATGCATGCTCATTTGTTTGGCTCAACTTCACCTATCTTCCATTTTTTTCATCAAAAGAACATGAAACAACAACCATTTCCTTCATTTTAATTCATGACTAAATGCTCACAACACAACTAAAAACCAAAATATGCTTCAAGAGTTAAGGTAGAATCAAGAAGAACTCATGAACCTCGAAATAGAAGCAAGGTACCAAGAACTTACCTTCAATTTTCCTCCTCCTAATGACCGAATACTCAAGAGCTTTCTCCTCTCCTTTCTCTTCTCTAACTTTCAGCTATGATGAACAAAGATGGACAAAACTTTGTTCTTTTCACCCTTTTCTTTTAATAAAACTTCATATTTCATCCATTTAATTCTTTAATACAAAAGACATGAAATTCTTATCATGAAACATTTACCTAACCCATTATCATGAAACATTTACCTAACCCATTATCATGGAACATTTACCTAACCTATTATCATGAAACATTTACCTAACCCATTATCATGGAACATTTACCTAACCTATTATCAAGGAACATTTACCTAACCTATTATCAATTTGTATCAATTTGTACCATAAATTATGGATATCAAGTGTACATTTTGTCTATAACAACATGATGGCTGGCCACTTCATGTAAAATGGGAGGTTTGTCATGCAAATCCTCCTATTTTGCACTCCTATTTATTTGGCCACTTCAATTTAGCCTATAGCATTTTCAAACATTTTCACATAGGTCCTATTTCATAATTTCACCCCCTTTTTCTTATGGAACAAAAATTAACTAAAATTGTCGGGTTCTATCTTAAGTTTGGGCTTTCTAGAGGCCCACTAACATAATTAAACCTATGCCAACATTCACAGAATTCCCGAAAATTGGGGCGTTACAGGAAGCATTCCTGTAACACCCCAAACCCGTGACCGTCACCGGATTTGACCACAAGGTGTTACCGGGCTTACTTCCCTTATTTCTCTCTTGGAAATAATTAATTTCTGTTCCGGGCAGGCTGGCTAACTGCGTCACTGTTACATTAAAAATCATATCTGGAATTCCAGAACTCAAAAATCAGTTCCGTAAATTTTACCTGAAACTAGACTCATAATTCCATCTACACATTTTTTTCTAGAATTTTTGGTCGAGCAAATTAGTACAGTTTATTAGTTAAAGTCTCCCCTGTTGCAGGGTTCGACTACACTGACCTTTGCGCACTACGACTTGGATATCTTCCTGTACAGGGCTCCAAAACTCATGTCGTTTGTTTCTAAAGAAACTAGACTCACAAAGAAATCTGTACATATAGAGTATGACTTCTAATTCTCTCTGGTTAATTTATAGTGAATTTTCAAAGTCGGAGCAGGGGATCCAGAAACCGTTCTGGCCCTGTTTCACGAAAACCTGATTATCTCTTAAAATCCGACTCATATGACCGTTTCGTTTCTTCCATATGAAAGTAGATTCATCAGGGTTCAATTTCATAATTTATTCACTATTTAATTCTACTTCTACTATTTTTAGTGATTTTCAATCTCACATCACTGCTGCTGTCAGCATCTGTTACTAAGGCAAACAATGCCTATTTCATAATTCCTCCATGACCCAACTAATCATCCATCATTCATATCACAAATTATGACCACCTTATCAAAATTGAGATTTTAAGACTCATGAATAAGTATTTTGGAACCAAATCCATCCAACCATATGGGCCATTTTCGCATGGCTAAAGTTTACAACCCAAATTTCAACAAAACAAAATAGCATATACATGCCAAATGTTCTCCTAGATCGACTAAGAAGACAATACCAAAGATTGCTTGCGGTGTGATGACTTCGTTGACGGTTCCGAGCACACAAAAGAGACGAGTCCACGAGACCTAAAATGGGTGACAAGAAAACACCGAGTGAGTTTATAACTCAGAAGTCATAAGCACTTTACAATTATCCATTAGCTAAATTCATCACAAAGTGAAACAATGAAACAAGGCTAATTGTTCCATCCATATCGAACTATACCATAGTTCCTTAGACCTTCGGTTCAATCTCGTACCAAGTCATACATTCACATTTCATATTCTATTCAATAAGATATTTGAGTCATTTTATACACCAACTCATTTTCACCACAATCATACAATTGTAATCATCACATAGATTTAAAGCTTACCAAGCTCAACCCCGAGCATGACCATAGTGCCCATTCGCCATGAGCTCAAGGTACTTACCCGATCCGCTGTCCGGATTAACTCGATAATGTCGCACACTCATTGCCAATTGTAACGCAAGAGTATATAGTGAATCCGCACACTTAGTGCTATATATTTTCAGCTCGCACACTTAGTGCTATATAATTTTCAGCTCGCACACTTAGTGCTATATATTTTCAGTTCGCACACTTAGTGCTGTACAATTTTTAAACCCGCACACTTAGTGCCAATCTTGTCACCGTGTCCATTTATACCCGCACACTTAGTGCCGAGACCAATACCTTATGCATGTTGCTGCCTTTATACATTCAACAATAGCATCATTCCATACACATACATTTTCATTTACACATCAACTCATTTAAACACAATTGCGTATATATTATGGTCATTTACATCAACACCAAATATATGCTTAATGACTTACCTTGTGTTGGGCAAATAATCCCAAGTCGGCTACTCGATGACCTTCGATTTCCCTTGTTGGACGCCTCTCCTTTAGGATCTTGAGCTTAAACAATTAAATCAACCCATTCAACCACTTTGTAAAATATTTGTATCACACATTAAAATTTCATTTCATAGGATACACATGACAAATTCTTATCCTTCTACCCCATGCTTTTGAACTATTTGGTTCACAACCTTAGGCTATCACCCTATTGCCAACTATCCTAATCAAGGATAGTATCACAAGTGTGTACACCCATATGGCCGAATGTGCAAGATTAAATTCAACACCACCTATGTGCTTAATTAGGTGGCGAATATACATAAGCACATTTAGCATTTGATACATTCGGCCTTAGCATAGATTTCATTAAAAGTCCCTATTAGCCACTTCACCATCAATTATCTCATCTACTTAATATTTCATACTTATCATGCTAGCGAATATTACTTATTTAAGTTCAACACCCTTATATACCACACTAGCACCAAATATGATATCTAATTCTTCTCTTTCTCTTTTCATCAAGACAACCTATATGAACCTTTAACTAATTCAAACTTCACCCTCTTAATGCCCATTATAGCCGAATGTACCAAGCATTTATCATTTTGCAACATGAATTCTATAGCATGGCGAATACTCATGCACATACACACACAACAACAAGAACTCAATGACCTAAAATCTCCTTTTATTAAACATTTGAACTCACTCCTCTTCATGCTTCATTACAACAACATCAAAACACCAACCAAGAAAGACAACATCCATGGCGAATTTCATCTCCATCAAATAGCAAAAGAAATCTAAACCATGGGCTAGGTAGAACTTAAACTAACAACTAAAGCATGCATGCATCTCATGGAATATCATCAAACATACCTTAGTCTAGCAACCACCATAGCCGATTTTTCTCAAGCTCTTCCCCCTTCTTCCCTTGCTTCTATTCGGCCAAGACTACCAAAGGATGAACAACTATTTTCTTTTCTTTCTTTCTTTGTTTTTAGTCATGGCAAAGGGGGCATCTACACATTATTATTATTTTTTTGTTATCATCATTTTCTTTTTCCATTTCTTTAATACTAACTTTCTTATTTTATTGTTTCCTACATGCATCACTAGTCTAACATGTTGGAGACATGTTTCCACCCATAGCATGGCCGGCCATCATGCTCCAATTTGGCTAATTTGACATGCAAGGACAAACACTTTTCCACATGTATTAATAGGCCATTTAAAATTAGCCTATCATATTTCACCACGCCTCGCATTGATCCCTATTTTATAATTTCTCATACAATTGGTAAAATTAGAGAATGAAACTTCCACATGTGCATGTACACCCACAATAAGCATAGAATATAGCAATTAATTATTTTTATGACTCGGTTTTGTGGTCCGAAACCACTTTCCGACTAGGGTCAATTTGGGGTGTCACAACTCTCCCCACTTAAGAAATTTTCGTCCCGAAAATCTTACCGTAAATAGGCTCGGTATCGCTCTTTCATTGAGTCCTCAAGTTCCCAAGTGGCTTCTTCAATTCCATGTTTATGCCACAACACCTTCACTAATGGAATTTTCTTATTTTGCAACTCTTTTACTTCACGCATCGAATGCGAACCGCTCTTCTTCATAACTCAAATTAGGTGAATCTCAATCTCGGATGGAGTGATTACGCGACGGTCGGATCTATATCGTCAAGCATCGAGACTTGGAAAACGTTGTAAATCTTTTCGAGCTCGGGGTAAAATTAATCGGACGCCATCGCCCAACTCGTTCGGATACTTCATACGGACCGATGAATCTCGGACTCAATTTGCCCTTACGGCAAAATCTAAGCACCTTCTTCCGTGGTGAGACTTTGAGAAATACCTTGTCTCCAACCCGATATTCAATGTCTTTTCTTCTCAAATCCGCATACAATTTTGGCGATCCGAAGCGACTTTCAAACTTTCACGAATTACTCGAACTTTACGCTCGGCATTCTTAATCAAATCAACCTCAAGACTTTACTTTCACTAAGTTTAGTCCGAATAATGGGGTACGGCATTTACGACCGTATAAAGCCTCGTGAGGCGCCATCTTAATACTTGATTGAAAACTATTGTTGTAAGTGAATTCAATCAAAGGTAATTACCGTTCCCATGAACCACTAGACTCAAGGATGCAACATCTCAACATATCCTCGAGTATTTGAATTATCCGTTCGGATTGACCATCGGTTTGGTCTCTAATTCGACTACTAGCACCTCATCGGGTGAAACGGATAGATGAGCATCCATCGCTCTCAAAGCAAGCAGTGCCTTGCGACTTAAAGCATCGGCCACCACGTTGGCCTTTCTCGGGTGATAATCAATGATGAGTTCATAGTCTTTCAACAACTCAAGCCAACGTCTTTGTCGCAGGTTTAAATCTCTCTGAGTCATCAAATATTTTAGACTCTTGTGGTCCGAATAAATGTGACACCTTTCTCCAAACAAGTAATGCCGCCATATCTTCAAGGCGAACACTATGGCTGCTAGTTCAAGGTCATGGGTCGGATAGTTTCTCTCATGCGGCTTTAGTTGTCTCGACGCGTAAGCCACAACTCGACCTTCTTGCATCAACACACAACCTAACCTAAGCAAGGATGCGCCATCAGACGTGACAAACTCTTTCTGGGACTCACGGTATTAGTATCTGGGGCCTCGGTTAAACAGGTTTTAGTCAATCGAAACTTTCTTGACAAATGTTCCAACCACTCGAACTTAACATCTTTTTGGAGTAGTTTCGTCATCGGCGCAACTATCGTCGAAAAACCTTTCACAAATCGTCGATAGTATCCGCAAGCCCCAAAAGCTCCTAACTTCGGTAACATTCCTCGAGGTTTCCAATCGACTATAGCCGAAATTTTGTTCGGGTCCACCCGACATTCACGGGCACCACGTGCCCCAAAAAGCTAACCTCTCTTAACCAAAATTCACATTTATGAACCTTGCGATAATCGCTTATCTCGTAAAATTTGCAACACTAGCCTCGGTGTTCAAGATGCTCAAGATCATCTCTCGAATAGACCAAAATGTCACCGACACGGGCTATTGAAATCGGCGTAGTACGGTACAACTTCGACATCAATTCCACTTCTCGAACCGGTGGCAATCCGGTAACTCCTCGGAAAAACATCCGAATACTCACAAACCATGGTATCGATTCGAGTTTCCTTTCCGTCTTTTTACTTTCAAACACATACGCAAGGTATGTTTCACACCCCTTTTTCACATACCTCCGAGCGGTCATAGAAGATATTATCACTGGCGCTCCTTTTAAATTAGTAGACTCGACTCGGACTACCTCATTATTTGCACTCCTCAAATCAATGGTTTTCCTTTGCAGATCCACCATCGCATCATGTACGGTCACCAATCCATACCAAGAATAACATCGAATTCATTAAATGGTAGAAGCATCGATCGGTAAAAAACAGATTCTCGAATTATTAGGGGCATCTCTTGCACACTTTATCAACGAGCACGTATTGACCCAAAGGGTTTGACACTGAATTACGAACTCGAGAGACTCAACGGTAGAGTCTTCTTTGGATGCTAAGGTTTCACATACATATGAGTGAGTAGAGCCGGGTCAATCAATGCAATCACACTAGTATCAAAGAGAGTAAAAG
This sequence comes from Gossypium arboreum, assembly GCF_025698485.1. Lineage (NCBI taxonomy): Eukaryota > Viridiplantae > Streptophyta > Magnoliopsida > Malvales > Malvaceae > Gossypium > Gossypium arboreum. The sequence goes on from NC_069075.1 coordinate 129,584,334, forward strand.
TACTAGTGATAACGTCGGGGAGGATGCCTCCTCTCGTGCTGGATGGCATATGCTCTAGCAGAGCACGGGTCTCGGATCGGACAACAGATTAGAGGCTCCTCTCGATTACCACCCCTACCTCCAGAGATTCTCGGGGCCTACCTCTAGCAGTCATTCCACTAGGTCTTGCACCTTGCCTCTTATTCCTCTCATCTAGCTCCGTGCAATCTCTAATGAAGTGGTCCTTGAACCGCATCCATAGCAGCCCTATTAATGACTTACCCCAACATTCACCTAGGTGTCGTCTTCCACATTGGGGGCATTCAGGTCTCTCTTGACGATTATTGCCTACACTAGCTACCAAGTAGCTCTGGAGTCTGTCAATGGTCGGGCTCTAATGGAAATTCCCTTGATCGTCCTCGACTTCATTGGTGTCCTCCCCGAACCTCTTTACTGTACCGAGAACGGAGCTTTACTCGTCGATCTTTTACGGTAATCTCTTGCTTCAAATTCAGCCTTCTTCTTCTCCTTCCCAAGTTCTTCCGCCTTGCGAGCTCGTTTGACTAGTGTCACGAACTCCTTTATCTCCAAAATTCCCACTAGTAACTTTAACTCTTCATTCAATCCTTCTTCAAATCTTTTGCACATCGCAACCTCATCACCACACACTCCCGAGCATACCGACTAAGTCTTACGAACTCATGTTCAGATTTAGATACTGATCATCCGCCTTGCTTGAGTTCCAAGAATTCCTTACGCTTCGATCGATGAACTGTTGACTAATGTATTTCTTTCGAAATTGGATTGAAAGAAATCCCAAGTAACTCGCTCATTTGGGACTATGGAAATTAAAGTCCTCCACCAATAGTAAGTCGAGTCTCATAACAAGGATATAGCACACTTAAGACATTCATCGGTGTGCATGACAGTTCATCTAACACTTTAATGGTGTCATCGAGCGAACTCGGCCTTTTCGGCATCATCAAGAACTATGGCCTTGAACTCCTCGCCCCACGCTTCCTAATCAAGTCCACGGTGGTTTACTCACCTCACGGATCGAAGAATCGGAGGCATTGCGGGCTCTTGGGTGGAGTATTTAAATTCGGAATGGTTGGACAGCCGGATTGGTTCGGGCATATTGCGCGACCCACTCATTCATCATGGTGAAGAAGGCTTGTTTCGCCCCTTCATTTTGATTATTCGCGGATGATCGAGGCTCAACAGGCGGTGTCCCTTGCGCGGAGCAGCCGCTACACTTTCAACGTCATCCGCCAAGGGTCTCTCTACCGGGTTCCATTACTAATCAAAACAAAAATTTCAACCGTCAAGTCATCACATTATTAAGCACTAACAATTTGGCATGTATAGCTAGACTCACACGCGCTATGGTAGTCCTAGAACCGACTAAACCATAGCTCGATACCAATTAAATGTAACACCCCAAACCCGTGACTGCCACCGGATTTGACCACAAGGTGTTACTGCTTACTTCCTTATTTCTCTCTTGAAATAATTAATTTCTGTTCCGGGCAGGCTGGCGAACTGCGTCACTGTTACATTTAATATTAAATGTAACACCCCAAACCCGTGACCGTCACTGGATTTGACCACAAGGTGTTACCGGGCTTACTTCCCTTATTTCTCTCTTGGAAATAATTAATTTCTGTTCCGGGCAGGCTGGCTAACTGCGTCACTGTTACATTAAAAATCATATCTGGAATTCCAGAACTCGAAAATCAGTTCCGTAAATTTTACCTGAAACTAGACTCATAATTCCATCTACACATTTTTTTCTAGAATTTTTGGTCGAGCAAATTAGTACAGTTTATTAGTTAAAGTCTCCCTGTTGCAGGGTTCGACTACACTGACCTTTGCGCACTACGACTTGGATATCTTCCTGTACAGGGCTCCAAAACTCATGTCGTTTGTTTCTAAAGAAACTAGACTCACAAAGAAATCTGTACATATAGAGTATGACTTCTAATTCTCTCTGGTTAATTTATAGTGAATTTTCAAAGTCGGAGCAGGGGATCCAGAAACCGTTCTGGCCCTGTTTCACGAAAACCTGATTATCTCTTAAAATCCGACTCATATGACCGTTTCGTTTCTTCCATATGAAAGTAGATTCATCAGGTTCAATTTCATAATTTATTCACTATTTAATTCTACTTCTACTATTTTTAGTGATTTTTCAATCTCACATCACTGCTGCTGTCAGCATCTGTTACTAAGGCAAACAATGCCTATTTCATAATTCCTCCATGACCCAACTAATCATCCATCATTCATATCACAAATTATGACCACCTTATCAAAATTGAGATTTTTAAGACTCATGAATAAGTATTTTGGAACCAAATCCATCCAACCATATGGGCCATTTTCGCATGGCTAAAGTTTACAACCCAAATTTCAACAAAACAAAATAGCATATACATGCCAAATGTTCTCCTAGATCGACTAAGAAGACAATACCAAAGATTGCTTGCCGGTGTGATGACTTCGTTGACGGTTCCGAGCACACAAAAGAGACGAGTCCACGAGACCTAAAATGGGTGACAAGAAAACACCGAGTGAGTTTATAACTCGAGAAGTCATAAGCACTTTACAATTATCCATTAGCTAAATTCATCACAAAGTGAAACAATGAAACAAGGCTAATTGTTCCATCCATATCGAACTATACCATAGTTCCTTAGACCTTTCGGTTCAATCTCGTACCAAGTCATACATTCACATTTCATATTCTATTCAATAAGATATTTGAGTCATTTTTATACACCAACTCATTTTCACCACAATCATACAATTGTAATCATCACATAGATTTAAAGCTTACCAAGCTCAACCCCGAGCATGACCATAGTGCCCATTCGCCATGAGCTCAAGGTACTTACCCGATCCGCTGTCCGGATTAACTCGATAATGTCGCACACTCAGTGCCAATTGTAACGCAAGAGTATATAGTGAATCCGCACACTTAGTGCTATATATTTTCAGCTCGCACACTTAGTGCTATATAATTTTCAGCTCGCACACTTAGTGCTATATATTTTCAGTTCGCACACTTAGTGCTGTACAATTTTTAAACCCGCACACTTAGTGCCAATCTTGTCACCGTGTCCATTTATACCCGCACACTTAGTGCCGAGACCAATACCTTATGCATGTTGCTGCCTTTATACATTCAACAATGGCATCATTCCATACACATACATTTTCATTTACAGATCAACTCATTTAAACACAATTGCGTATATATTATGGTCATTTACATCAACACCAAATATATGCTTAATGACTTACCTTGTGTTGGGCAAATAATCCCAAGTCGGCTACTCGATGACCTTCGATTTCCCTTGTTGGACGCCTCTCCTTTAGGATCTTGAGCTTAAACAATTAAATCAACCCATTCAACCACTTTGTAAAATATTTGTATCACACATTAAAATTTCATTTCATAGGATACACATGACAAATTCTTATCCTTCTACCCCATGCTTTTGAACTATTTGGTTCACAACCTTAGGCTATCACCCTATTGCCAACTATCCTAATCAAGGATAGTATCACAAGTGTGTACACCCATATGGCCGAATGTGCAAGATTAAATTCAACACCACCTATGTGCTTAATTAGGTGGCGAATATACATAAGCACATTTAGCATTTGATACATTCGCCTTAGCATAGATTTCATTAAAAGTCCCTATTAGCCACTTCACCATCAATTATCTCATCTACTTAATATTTCATACTTATCATGCTAGCGAATATTACTTATTTAAGTTCAACACCCTTATATACCACACTAGCACCAAATATGATATCTAATTCTTCTCTTTCTCTTTTCATCAAGACAACCTATATGAACCTTTAACTAATTCAAACTTCACCCTCTTAATGCCCATTATAGCCGAATGTACCAAGCATTTATCATTTTGCAACATGAATTCTATAGCATGGCCGAATACTCATCCACATACACACACAACAACAAGAACTCAATGACCTAAAATCTCCTTTTATTAAACATTTGAACTCACTCCTCTTCATGCTTCATTACAACAACATCAAAACACCAACCAAGAAAGACAACATCCATGGCCGAATTTCATCTCCATCAAATAGCAAAAGAAATCTAAACCATGGGCTAGGTAGAACTTAAACTAACAACTAAAGCATGCATGCATCTCATGGAATATCATCAAACATACCTTAGTCTAGCAACCACCATAGCCGATTTTTCTCAAGCTCTTCCCTTTCTTCCCTTGCTTCTATTCGGCCAAGACTACCAAAGGATGAACAACTATTTTCTTTTCTTTCTTTCTTTGTTTTTGGTCACGGCAAAGGGGGCATCTACACATTATTATTATTTTTTGTTATCATCATTTTCTTTTTCCATTTCTTTAATACTAACTTTCTTATTTTATTGTTTCCTACATGCATCACTAGTCTAACATGTTGGAGACATGTTTCCACCCATAGCATGGCCGGCCATCATGCTCCAATTTGGCTAATTTGACATGCAAGGACAAACACTTTTCCACATGTATTAATAGGCCATTTAAAATTAGCCTATCATATTTCACCACGTCTCGCATTGATCCCTATTTTATAATTTCTCATACAATTGGTAAAATTAGAGAATGAAACTTCCACATGTGCATGTACACCCACAATAAGCATAGAATATAGCAATTAATTATTTTTATGACTCGGTTTTGTGGTCCCGAAACCACTTTCCGACTAGGGTCAATTTGGGGCTGTCACAATTCCAAAGTCTATATAAACACCCTAGAAGAGGATCAAAAGGGGAGACGGAGAGGAGAAAGAAGAAAATACTCGAAGACAGCCATCGAAATCAGCTCGGAAGTAGGATCTACTTTAAGACTGAAGATCTCCATTCAATTTCCTTAGAAGTTCTTTGGGTTTCTTTATATTTCGTTGTTTTCCCATATTTGAGATGTTTTCCCCTATCATTATGAACTAAACTCCTTAAATACCTAGGGGAGATGAAGCCTAAGCCAGATCTTATTACTATTTGAATTATTTGATAAATACTTGTTCTTATTCTTAATTATGAGTTATAATCTTTGTTTTAATATTTTAGGATATTAATTCAGGTTTTGATGTGCTTATTCAGTGGAGCAAAAGTCCCTGTTTAATAATAGATCCCCCATAATTAAACGGAGTTGCATGCGATCCTAGAGATAGGACGACACAAATCTGCCGGATTAGATTCAAATCTAATAAGGGAGCCCATAAAACGAGTTAATGTGACAATAGGGGTTTTAATTAGAAAGAGATTTCAGTTAATCAATCTAAAGTCAATTGTTTTTAGTCTCGAGAGAGATAATAACATAAATCAGGGATTTCTACGGATTAAGTCAAGCGAATAAATCTCTAATTCAGAAGTAATAAGTGAAGTCTAGGTGGATTCTTCCTTGGGTATTGTCTTCTCCATCGGTTTTCCAAAAGTATTTTCCAACTTTAATCTCTGTCACGTTCTTAGTTACTTAGATAATTAGTCTTAGTTTAAAAACATGCCTTTAATTTTTAGGCTAGATAATAAAAAGATAGTAATTACTAGTACTTTTAGTCCTTGTGGATACGATATTTCCGGTCCCACCATAACTATACTACTATTCGATAGGTGCACTTGCCTTAATTGAGTTTTTAGTTAGTTTAGTGACCATCAAGTTTTTCGCGTCGTTTCCGGGGACTAAGATATTAGGAACACTTAATTTTTATTACTTTAGCCATTTTTCTTTTTATTGCAATTTGATTTTGTTTTTATTTTAATTACTAATTTTTCTTTTATCTGCTTTTGCAGGTTTTTATTGTTTATGACTAGAAGAAACCCGTCAGGACCTCTACTTTTTGACAGCGAAATTGAAAGTACAACTCGTAGAAATCTTAGAGAAATAAGGTGAAGTTTATGGTATATAGAGGAAGAGCACGAGGACGACACCAATAATACTGAAGAGATGGCTGAAAATCAAAACAACCCGCTGCCTCTTGTGGTTGCTGCAAATCTAGTAAATCAGAATCCTGCTCCTCGTGCTATGTATGACTATGCTAAGCCCAATTTAACAGGAATTGACTCGAGTATAGTTAGACCAGATGTTGCTGCAAATAATTTTGAACTAAAACCTAACATAATTCAAATGATACAACAGTTTGTTCAGTTTGATGGTTTGCAGGACGAGGATCCAAACTTTCATTTAGCAAATTTTCTGGAATTTTTTGACACCTTTAAGATCAATGGCGTTTTTTACGATGCCATTCGCCTTCGGTTATTTCCCTTTTCATTACGAAATAAGGCTAAACAGTGGTTAAACTCGTTACCACAAGGGTCAATCACTACTTGGGAACAAATGATCGAAAAATTCTTACTTAAATATTTTTCGCCGGCTAAAACGGCAAAGTTGAGGAATGATATCTCTTCTTTTGTGCAGATGGATTTAGAAACACTTTATGATGCATAGGAGAGATACAAGGATTTATTGAGAAGGTGCCCTCACCATGGGTTACCTCTTTGGCTACAAGTTCAAACTTTCCACAATGGTTTGAATCCCTCAACTAGACAAATGATCAACGCAGCTGCTGGAGGAACTATCAATAATAAGACACCTGAAGAGGCTTATGAGTTCATAGAAGAGATGTCACAGAACAATTATCAGTGGTAAGTCATGAGGACAAAGCCGACAAAAGCAACTAGCGTTTTTAATGTCGACTCGGTTACTATGCATTCAAATCAGGTAGAACTCTTGAATAAAAAGATTGATGGTTTATTTGTTTCTACGCAGGTACATCCAGTAATGCAGTCTGATGCAAGTGGAGGTGGAATGAGCAGTTCAGAATACCCACCCTACGGCCTCAACATAGAGAACGAGCAAATGAATTATATGGGTAATAATCCTCGTCCTCAAAATAATCCTTACAGTAACGCTTATAATGCAGGTTGGAGGAACCACCCAAATTTTTCATGGGGAGGCCAAGGGAATCAGAGACCACGACCTTCTCCAGGCTTCCAACGACAACCTTACCAACAAGAGAAAAAGCCAAACCTTGAAGAGATGATGATAAAGTTTATTTTAGTAGCGGAAACCCATTTTCAGAACACTGAAACTGCACTTAAAAATCAGCAAGTGTCAATTCAAAGTCTCGAGACTCAATAGGTCAGCTTGCTAAGCTGATCTCAGAAAGAACACAAGGTAGCTTACCCAGCAACACTGAGGCTAACCCAAGAGAACAGCTTCATACGATTACTGTTCAATATGAAGAAGGGTTAGTTGAGTCCACACCAGAACCAAGGCAAGAAACTATGGTAAGACAAAACAAGGTGGACAAAAGCCAGGACAAACAAAAATCAGTAAGCAGAGAATACACACTTCACGGGCTATACCTTAAAGCTGCAAAGAAAGACCACACAACGAACAATTCCGTAAATTTCTTAACATCTTAAAAAAGTTACATATTAAATTACCATTTATTGAAGCTCTTTCGCAGATGCCCAATTTAGTGAAATTTTTAAAGGAGCTTCTAGCAAACAAACGGAAGTTAGATGATTCGTCACATGTGAAATTAAATATAGTCTACTCGGCAATTTTACAAAATAAACTACCCAACAAGTTAAAGGATCCAAGGAGTTTTACTATTCCTTGTTTAATCGGTAGTTTAAAGGTTGATAATGCTTTAGCCGATTTAAGGGCAAGTAAAAATGTCATTCCCTATAAAATGTTTAGACAACTAGGTATTGGGAAACCTAAACAAACTAGGATGAGTATACAACTGGCGGATAAAACTATTAGATTTCCTAGAGGTATTGTTGAGGACGTACTCGTTAAGATTGACAAATTCATATTCCTAGTAGACTTTGTTGTTTTAGACATGGATGAGGACAATGGCGTACCCTTAATTTTGGGTAAACCATTTTTAGCAACTGCTAGAACTATTATTGATGTTGGTACAAGAGAACTAACGCTTCGTGTAGGCAATCGCACGATTAAACTTCAAGCTCGTGATTCCATCAGACTATCTAGTGATCGAGATGATATTACGAATTCTTTCAATGAGAATAACATCTTGGTTTAAACTTCTGTACAGGAAATCCAAAGGTATAAAGTGATGGAGCCACGAAAAAATCTTGAAGAACGAAGATTACAAATCGAGGAACTCGATGAATGCCGAACAAAAGTTAAGGAGAAACCGAGAATACACGATGAACCAAATTAGTGTCATGATAAACTTAAAGGTGAATCAAATCAATTGAAGGTCAGAGACAAAGTACTGTTAGATGAAGCAAACCCTTGTGTTGCCACTTTTGAACCTAATGAAGCAATTCCTTTTAAGATATTAAATGTTTTCCCATACGGTACAGTCGAGGTAACTCATTCCAAATTTGGCACTTTTAAGGTAAATAGTACTCGTCTTAAACCTTATTTTGATACGATTGATAGTAGGAATGAGGAGTTTCAACTCCTCGAACCACCATGATCGTGCAAATATGAGGTAAGTTGAGCTTAGAATTTAAATAAGCGCTTCTCGGTAGGCAATCCAATCACTAACACCACTAACCGATTTATTTTATCTATTTTTCATTTTTTTTATGTAGGTAAGTGACCCACACGGCCTGGACACACGGGCGTGTCCTTGGCCGTGTGGAAACAGGGCTGAAATTTCCAGAAAAATCGACATGCACACGGTCTGCAATAAATCCACACAGCCATGTGCAACTTGGAGCTTAAATTTTCAAATTTTAAACAAGTTAGAAAGTTACACGGGCTAGGCACACGGCCGTGTGTTCAGTCACACGCCCATGTGGGATACCACACCAGTGTGGGAGAAGCGAAGGACATAGCACACGTCCATGCGACACGGCCGTGTGAACCACAAGGCCTGACAACACGGGCGAGTCCCAGGCTGTGTGAGGAATGAGCATTTAATTTTCACAACGAACACGGGCTAGCCATGAACAACACGAGCATGTGACACGACTGTATGGCCTAACACGGGTCTCACACGATCTTGTCCCCATTTAAACCCTAATCCTTTTTTTATTTTTTCCCTATTTTGTCTTTTTCTCCTCTTCTTCAACCCCTAGCCGCTGCAACTTTTATCCCTGTCCTCTGACCAGCCCCAAACCTCCACCGTCACACACCTGACGCATCTCTCTCCCTTCCATGCCCACACCAAATCGCAGCCCCTTCTCCCTTTCCTCCCCTTGCGTGCAAACACCCACACCCTATGAACCCAATCTAACCACCCATCCTCTCAACCACTAGCGTTGAACCAGCCTTACCCTTCCCCATTTCGCGCACCACCGTTGACCACCTAGCCGCCGTCCACTCAAACCATAACAGTCAATTTTCAATTTTTTTGATTTTCATTATATTTTTCTTTATTATTTTATTTTAGTCTATTTTAATGATTTACTAATATTTTTTATTTTTCTAGTATTCGTTTGGAAATTTCTGCCTCTTATTAACAGTAGATTTGGGATCTCCCTCTATTGATTCTTGTTTTTTTTCATTTGCTTCGCTCACTGTTTTAATCATAGGTTCTTTTGATATATTTGTGGATTTAGTTAGTTGTTAATGATGTTCGGTTTGTTTTTAGTGTTTATTTGTTTTCATTATTCAATGCATTGGCTTTTCCCTTTTTACTATTATTATTGCTAATTAGTTTAGTATAATGTTAGTGTAGATTCACATTCTGTTAGTTTTTACATGTTAGGGTAATAGCGCATATAGAACTAAATTTTCCATCTCGACCATTTTTGTTATCATATTAGAGTCTTCTCAGTCACATTTTTGTCTTATTCACATGTCTCCTAAGCTTTTCGATGTATTTGATTAGTATTAGTTATTCCAATTTTATTCATATTGAAATGTTTTCTTTTTCAGGTACATCATGACGAATACACGAGGCAAACCCAAGGTAGCAGTCCCCGCTTCGAAAAAGCAGAAGGGTCCTCACACAACTTCTTCAAGCGCTTCAACCGAAGCTCGTCACCCTCTACTTCGATTTTCGTCAGGCCCACAGGATGACTTGTTTCAGCTTCTTTGGGTACGACCATTAGGAGTGGGCCATTATATTGATTGGGCCGCCTTGGAACAGGTCCAACTTACCCTCCTTGTTCGATTCCATCTCACCATTGCCCCATGGGATCGGTTCTTTACAATTATCGAGCCCACCTATTCGGAGCTTACCTTGGAGTTTTGCACTACTTTCCATCTATAGCATGTGATGAATACCCATGACAAGACCAGTACTATCACTTTTAGACTTGGTGGACTCGTAAGACACATGAGTGTACCAGAGTTTGGAGCTGCTTTGGGCCTCTACACGGAGGAGTTTATGGCTTCCGATGTTTTCTACATCTTCACCGTCACATACACCACTTGCCCTCATGCTGTTGGACCAACCTTACAGTGAGTACTGTTCACTATGATGCAAGTTGCTTAAAGGCGACTTCTTTTCCCCCAGCATTATGCTACATCCATGCTATCTTGGATCACACCCTGACTGAAAGGAGAGAGAGCACTGGCGTCGTTAGCACCACCGACGCTTACTTCTTATTGAGCATAGCGACTGGTCATGTATTTGATTTGGCATACTTTATTGCCCTTGCTTTTCACCACCAGACAAATAGCCATAGGAGGGGCCCCATTTTCCTTGGCCTTTACATAACTCGCCTCACTCGACACTTCGGCCTCTTTGGCACTCCAGAGATATCATCAACACTCGCACTAGTAGGCCAGATGTCTCCTCAGGGAATTTCTAGTATGATCCATATGAGGATGATAGAGCGACGCCGTGGATACGACTCCCCTCAATATAGACTCATTCACTCTAATAACCAAGATGAGCAAGAGGACATTACTAATGATAACCCTCCTCATCACGAGGACCCACACCCACCGCCACTACAGAGTCATTGACCTACTACAACCACTTTGATCAATATATCCAACCGACTCATTCGCTTCGAGCAACAGTGTTTTGTGAGGTTCATCAGCATCGAGACGACTCTACAGCAGATCTGTCAGCACTTCAACATCTCACCTCCACCACCACCACCACCTCAAGATCCATCTACCGATGAGGACTTTTGAGTCCATTTATTTTTTATCTTTTATTTTTCACTTTATTTTTATTTTTATTTTTATTTAAAAAATTTGTCGTTTATACTTTTAAATTATGTTTATCTTGATAGCTATTCTTGAATAACCCTTTAATTCTCTTTACAGTGGTGTTTATTTTCTTAATAGTAGCTCCAACTCATACACATCATTGGCCATATCTACAATTTTCACTTTCATTTTTCCAAGGATTCCATCCAAAAAATTAGGGTAGTTTCTCTTCTCTCCCTCTCTTATGATATTATGCATCTATTGTTATCTATCTTTGTACATTGAGGACAATGTACATCTTAAATGTGGGGAGGTTATTTATATGATTATCAGAAAATCCTTGAATTTTTATCTCGTTCTCAAGTAATTTTCTCATATTATTATTAAAGTAAATTCTGATTGATTTATATTTTTTTTTCGATATGTTTTGAATTAAATCATAGGCAATTATGCATTGATTGTTTAAACTTTAAGACATTAGAGAAGCAAGCATGATAAGTTGACTTTTGGGAATTAAAATTGCTAGGTTGTTTCCCTGAATTGAGGTATTATCTTGAAGTTTTGAATTTACATCAAACACCCATAATTTTCATGAGATTTTGAGCCTTTTAGAGCATATATCTTTCTTACTCACTTATTTTATTGGTTATGAGTGAGTCACCATTGATTTGTTATTCTAGAACTTGCTTCGATTATGCATGTCAAGACCACACCTTTGATTTGATATACTGAGATGATAAAGGCACTTAGGTTTTAACCCACTTACCTCATAAAAGGCCTACCTACATAATTGACCCTTAGTGAACCCCTTTGAGCCTTAACCATTGTTTCTTGATTTTCCCCTTAATGTTAACCAACAAAGTAACCCTTTTTGATTCGTTAAGAATTTCTTCCTTTTTATTGACTCCCTTTTTATCGAGATTTGATTCAATTAGTTACCTAACTATATTCGTTCATTTAGTTGCTGAATTATTTCTTATTATGTACTTTCCATTATTGTACTTGTTCTTATTCTTAAAAAAAAATCGTATATTTATATTCATTCAATTACATATTGTTTTAAAGAGCTTGGATAAGTCAAAGTTATTATTATTAAGGGAAAGCTCACTTCATCTTAGAAAGTTTCAATTCTGACACTTGTTAGTAATTCAGTAATTAGCTTTATTCTTTTAAGTTGGGTAATTTATTAAATTAATCTCGATTCTAACCCTCTTTTTCAGCCTTTATCCATACCTTTAACCCAAGCCCTATTACAACCTTGTTAAAGACCTTTTGATTCGAGTATCATCTCATTTATAGTATGGAGATTTGATTTTCATGCAAGCCTATGGTAATAACTTTTCATGTTTGACTATTGAGTGATTAATTATTGAATCTTAAACACTTTGAGTAAATTGAGTGAATCTTTAGTGAGGATGTCAACTCTTGTCGATTTGGAATTAAAGATAATTATTTAGATAAGGGGAGATACCTATGATTTTATAATTAAAGTGCTCAACTTGGATTGTTTGAAACTTTAATGTTCTTTTAGTTGAATTCTAAATGTATGATTATTTATGGATTATTTTCAAAACATTATTAATGAGAATTATAAGTTAAGAAGAATTAATTTTAATCGTGAGTTGAGGATTTTGCTTGAGGACAAGCAAATGCTTAAGTGTGGCGATAATTGATAAATCATAATATATACATATTTTTACCCCATGCTTGGCATATGTTTATAAGGTTTATCAAAAGATTTAATGAATTTGATGCTCCTAATCCTTTAATTTCATGTTTTATACTCAGGTGAGTATAAGAAGGTGAAAAGAGCAAGAAACGGGCCAAAAAATAGACAAAATAGGCTTATCTCAGTATTTCACACGGCCTAGGCACTTTCACACGGGTAAACCACACGCCTGTGTGAGACACACGGGCATGCCATGCGCCCGTGTGGCATGGTCGTGTCGACTAAAAACCAACTCAAAATTACACACAGGCGTGGCATACGGCCGTGTCCCTGTCAAGCCTAAGTCTAATTCTACTCAGAAAAAGGCTAATTTGGAGGGTTTGGAAGCATTCCAAAGTCTATATAAACACCCTAGAAGAGGATCAAAAGGGGAGACGGAGAGGAGAAAGTAGAAAATACTCAAAGACAGCCATCGAAATCAGCTCGGAAGTAGGATCTACTTTAAGACTGAAGATCTCCATTCAATTTCCTTAGAAGTTCTTTGGGTTTCTTTATATTTTGTTGTTTTCCCAAATTTGAAATGTTTTCCCCTATCATTATGAACTAAACTCCTTAAATACCTAGGGGAGATGAAGCCTAAGCCAGATCTTATTACTATTTGAATTATTTGATAAATACTTGTTCTTATTCTTAATTGTGAGTTATAATCTTTGTTTTAATATTTTAGGATATTAATTCAGGTTTTGATGTGCTTATTCAGCGGAGCAAAAGTCCCTGTTTAATAATAGATCCCCCATAATTAAACAGAGTTGCATGCGATCCTAGAGATAGGACGACACAAATCTGCCGGATTAGATTCAAATCTAATAAGGGAGCCCATAAAATGAGTTAATGTGACAATAGGGGTTTTAATTAGAAAGAGATTTCAGTTAATCAACCTAAAGTCAATTGTTTTTAGTCTCGAGAGAGATAATAACATAAATCAGGGATTTCTACGGATTAAGTCAAGCGAATAAATCTCTAATTCAGAAGTAATAAGTGAAGTCTAGGTGGATTCTTCCTTGGGTATTGTCTTCTCCATCGGTTTTCCAAAAGTATTTTCCAACTTTAATCTCTGTCACGTTTTTAGTTACTTAGATAATTAGTCTTAGTTTAAAAACATGCCTTTAATTTTTAGGCTAGATAATAAAAAGATAGTAATTACTAGTACTTTTAGTCCTTGTAGATACAATATTTCTAGTCTCACCATAACTATACTACTGTTCGATATGTGCGTTTGCCTTAGTCAAGTTTTTAGTTAATTTAGCGACCATTAGAAAGGTGAGATGAGCATAAAATTCTTTTACTACCTTGGTGAGAACATCATCGAGGTGGAGACAGAAGATTTGCCACCCATGCTTCTCCACGATCGAAAAAATCGCTTCAGAGTAGCCCATAAATGGGGCATCTTGGAAACGAAAACTTTTTTCCATGCAAAATAGCCTCTTTGATATGTTCTGGGTATATTTTTCTTCTACTATTTTGCTAAAAAATGTCCTCGGGTGCACAGAGGTAGAAGAAAATTGTGCTTGGCGAGCCATTTTAGAGAAAATAATGATTGGAAAATGAAAAAGGTGAGACCTTTATAGTTTTATGGAGTAAAAACAAAGAAGGGTAAAGAAGGTGAAACAGAAAGAAGTTAGAAAAGAAATTAACCGACTAGGGTAAGACATGAGAGGAAATATAACAATGACGTGGGGGTAAGATTAACCTAAAGTTGTGCCTTGACACAGAAAAAATTGAGCTAGAAAAAGAAAAATAATAGAAAAATTATTAAACCAAAAATTAACTAATATATTGAATGAGCTAATTTCTGCAAACCTGGGCCATAATGTGCTTGCAACAAAAGAAAATAACAGTTAAGTAAACTTATTGAAGAAACTAAACAAATTCAAAACAAAAAAAAAATGAATAAAATAGTGCAGGAAAAAAATATTAAGCAACTCGAAAAATTATGGAATTTTTATCACGAATTATAGGAGCTCCAAAGTAATGCTTTGATCGTTGGCCATCGACTTTGAAAGTAGAACTAGTCTTGCTGTGTTTGACTACTACAGCTCCATGAGAACAGACTTGCACTATCTTAAATGGGCCAGACCAACGAGGTTTTAATTTTCTAGAAAACAATTTAAGCATGGAATTAAATAACAAGACTTGTTGTCCAGGTGCAAATTATTGTGGAAAAATCTTATGGTCATGCCATCATGTAGTCTTTTCTTTGTACATCTTGGCACTCTCATAAGCTTGTGCTCTGAATTCTTCCATCTCATTCAACTCCAATAGGCGATTAGTAGTAGCAGCACTCCAATCCATATTTAATTTCTTAATTTCCCAATATGTCTTATGTTCAAGTTCAATGAGCAAATGACAGGGCTTCCTATAAACAAGTCAAAAAGACGACATCCCCAATGGTATCTTGAACGCAGCGCAATATGCCCACAAAGCTTCATCCAATCTGGATGACCAATCTTTACAGGTGGGATTGACTACCTTCTCCAAAAAAAATTTAATCTCTCTGTTAGAGACTTCTGCCTATCCATTTTTCTAGGGATGGTATGCCATGACAATTTTATGCTTAACGCCATACCTGTTAAGAGTATTAGCAACTAATTATCAGTCAAAGTGTGAACCTTCATCACTAATTAGAGCATGAGGGGTACCAAACCTAGTAAAAATATTTTTATGTCAAAATTTTTGTATTGATTTGGCATCATTCGTTGGTAAAGCAACAAACTCAACCCACTTAGAGACATAATCAACAGCTAAAAGTTTGTATACATTTCCCTAATAATGTGGGAATGGACCCATAAAATCAATTCCTCATACGTCAAATAGTTCCACTTCTAAAATAGTTTGCAAGGGCATTTCATACATTCTCGATAAATTTCTAGTTCTTTGACAGCAATCACAAGTTTGGAAAAATTTATGAGCATCTTTAAACAAGGTTGACCAATAAAAACCAGATTGGAGAAATTTTACAGAGTTCTCATCCCCCCAAAGTGTCCTCCGTATGGTGCTAATTGACAATATATAAAATACTTTGAATCTCGTAATTTGGAACACACTTTCGAATTATCTGGCCTGCACAATGTTTGAATAAAAGCTGCTCACACCAATAATACTGCATGGCATCATGGATAAATTTCCTTCGTCTTTGATTTGTGAGCTCAAGTAGTAGTAGCCCACTACCAAAAAATTGGTGATATCAGCATACCATGGTAATGTCATGGAAAATAATAGTTGCTCATCTGGGAAATCATCCTAAATGCACTGAATATTACCGTCTTCATTTCCTACCTCAATTCAACACAAGTGATTAACCACTTTATTTTTTTTGCCTTTCCTATCTCTAATTTCTAGATCAAATTCCTATAGTAGTAGTATCCATCGAATTAATCTAGGCTTGGCATCTTTCTTGGTCACCAAGTACATAATAGCAGAGTGATCTGTATAAAACCACAGCTAATAGCTCCTTCTTAGTGGTCGATGAAATACCTTATCCTTTCTTTGCCCTAGTACTGCTCCTACGGGAAAATCACTAGCATCACAAATAAGTTTGAAATGTAAAGTCCAATCTGGTGCTATGACTATTGGTGCTGTGACTAGCTATTTTTCAATTCCTCAAATGCTTGTAAGCACGGCCTATCAAAATTGAAAGATCTGTTGTGTTCTAACAATGTACATTAGGGGTTTTGATATTTTTAAAAAATCTTTGATAAATCATCAATAGAATTTTGCATGGCCAAGAAAACTACGAATACCTTTAACTGTGGAGGGTGGTGGCAATTTCTCAACAACCCCAACCTTTACTTTATCAACAACAATACCTTGTTGAGAAATTTTATGTCCCAAAATAAGTCTTTCACAAACCATGAAGTGGCATTTCTCCCAATTAATAACAAGGTTAGTTTCTTCACACCGACAAAGAACTAACTCTAGATTTTTTAAGCAATCTTCAAAGGTATCACCAAACACTGAAAAGTCATCCATAAAAACTTCAAAAGATTTCTCTACCATATCCAAAAATATTGCCATCATACAACACTGAAATGTTGCAAGGGCATTACATAAGCCAAACAACATTCATCGGAATGCAAAAGTTCCATAAAGACATGTGAATATGGTCTTCTCTTGATCAATAGGAGCTATGGCAATTTGGTTGTTGTTGCGTGTAAATAACTAACGCATTTGTACAAATACACACGTCATTCAAGTAATAAAGTGATAAGTAAGTATCGTCTCCATAGGGATCGAAAATTGGTAAGAGATTGATTAAGCTATTATAATCCTATTAACTATACTAAATAGCAGGAAATAGTCTTAAATTGAATAAGATGTCGGTATAATGGATTAATGTAATTTAATGCTAGAAACAAAGAATAGATATGAAAAATAAAATGTAGTGGAAATTTATAGAGAAAAGTAATAGTAATTCTGTTGTTGAATGAATAAGGCTGGAATTATTCAGGTGAAATGCTCATATCAAAATAATGTCATGGAAAAATATTGTCTAATCAACTGCTGAGAGAGTTACTACTATAGCCTGCCTCTTTCGATAGCTAGATTTAAGCTAAAAATCTAAATTACTATATGTTTACAGAACTCTGGATTAATAATTGCAATGAACATTCTTCTCTGACAACTCGCAACATCTATGTCTAGAGTACTACAAATATTCTGTAAAACATTCACTTGCATCAAATGATTCTAGATCCAGTATATTTAACCTTTTTGGAATTAAAAATACATCAATGAACATAGCATACAATCAGCTATGTTTAGAGCTTGCATGCATATATTTAAAATAGGCATAAATCGAATGAAACAGTGATATAGGCAATCTCAAATCATGAACATTAAAGATAATAACCTCTACCCAAATAACTCAACTGAGAAAAGATTTAGTTCATGAGTGGAAAAGTAAACACCAAATCTAAATCATTCATTAACATTTAAAGAAGTTTGAATCACAAAAATCAGGAAAACTAAAGGCAGAATTGCAAGATTTCTCGCCACACTCCAGCTTTTCTTTTATCTTCTGATCGTACGTGAATCCAAGATAGATTTCTTTTCTCCTTCTTCATATTTGTATTCTACTTTCTGTAGTTGCTACTCTTTCTTTCTCTGAAATTCTCCAATGGAGTTTTTCTCTATGTAGAGAGAAGATTGCTGTCACTAGTCTTTTTCTCACACAAATTCTCCTCTCTTTTTCTTCTTCTTTCTCCTTTTTTTATTAGGTAGATCCATCCCACCTCAGCACATTTTTTTCATTCGTCTTTTCAAGTTGGATTTTCTAGTATGACGTGGATAGAGTGTTGAGTCATCTTCCCGAAATTTCCATGGCAATCAATCTTACCAATTGCCACGATAATGTTTCACTTTATTTATTTTCCCTCTTCATCTTCTTACTCTTTTTAAACCTATATTCACACAAAACCACACATTTCCTCCCCAAGTGATAAAAGTAACAAATAATGACCATTATATCACAATCCAAGCTTTGTTGTGCAATGTTCTAAAAATATCCTAAAAATACAAATGTATTTACAACCAATTAATTCTATTTAATAGCCTTAAATATAACTCTTTTCAAGAGTTATCAGTTGTACCCTGAATAACCATCTATCTAACAATAGAAGCTTTTCCCTCGCTAGTCTATCTAACATCTAGTTGATAAATGGCGGTCCTTCCTTGTTGCTTTGTTGAGTTTCTGATAGTCCATATAAACCCTCCATCTTATGACAGTACGAGTAAAAATGAGTTTGTTGTTATCATTGCTTATCACCCCCTTCTTAGGTACACATTGAACAGGGCTCACCCAAGAACTATCAGAAATTGGGTATATAATTCCTTCATAATAAGATTCAGTCTTTTTTGTTGCTTGATAAATTTTCCATGACAATCCTTTAATAATATCTTATGATGTAGATTGTTGGACCGATTCCCTTGATATCAACAGTTGTCCACCCAATGCCTTCTTAGATTTATTTAAAACTTTCAACAATTGAGCCTCTTGATCTATGTCAATGCCGCAGAAATAACTACAGGAAATGTGTTGTTATCTCTCAAGTAAGCATGATTCAGATATATTGGCAAAGGCTTTAATTCCAACATTTGAGGATCTTCTATATATGGCTGAGGAGGTTTAAAAGAACAATCCAATAAATTTAATGATTCAAAACTTCTCATTGATCCATTATCAATTTCCTTAGCTTCCATCAATTCCCCAAGCTCTTCAATCATTTTTGCTTCAATTAACTCAAATAAGTCTACATCATTATTAAAATTGTTATGATAAAATTTTGCAAAGTCTTCCTAAACTATTGAGTCAACAATCTCAACAACATGACATTCTTAATCTTTATCTGCACACTCCATAGCAATGAAAACATTAAAGGTTATCTATTGATCATTAACTCTCATAGTCAATTCATCTTTTTGTACATCAACTAATGTTCTACCAGTTGCTATGAAAGGTCTCCCAAGTATTGTTGGAACCTCTTTATCAACCTTACATTCCATAATAATAAAATATGCTAGAAAAATAAATTTGTCAACTCTAATTAACACGTCTTCTATTTTACCTTCTGGATCTGAATATGAATGATAAGCTAATTGCAATGTGACAATTGTAGGTCTTGTCTTCCCTATTCCCAGCTTCCTGAAAACAGACATAGGCATTAGGTTTATACTTGCAGCTAAGTCGTATAATGTTTTGCCTACTTAATGCTTTCCAATAGAGCAAGGTATAGTAAACTCCTTAGACCTTTAGTTTTAGTGGCATTTTGTTTCTCAGCATTGTTGTGCACCGTTCAGTGAGAGCAACGATCTCGAACTCCTCTAACCTTCTCTTCTTTGATAAGATATCTTTCATGAATTTCACATAGTTGGGCATTTATTCCAAATGCTTCCACCAACGATATGTTGCTATGTAATTGCTTTAGGACATTCAAGAATTTCTTGAATTGAAAATCTTACTTATATTTTTGGAAATGCTGAGTAAAAGGTGGCGGTGGCTTTCTTTCCAATTGTTGAGGTTGTTTTGCCGTGTCATTTTTATTGGCAATACAAGATGAATCTATTTCAACATTTTTTTGGTTACTCTTTTCTTTTGTAGCCTGCTCCATTACTGGTTCTGAATTCTTCGTATTTGTGAAATCTAAGCTATTTTCTTCAATAATGGTGCTACTAACAACTCCTGGTAGCTGCGTACCACTTCTGAGTACAATGGCTTTGCACTGTTCCTTCCCTTAAGATCATGAATTTTTGGTATCACTCGGTACTAGTCCTTGTGTTCTTGAGCTTAATGCTTTGGCAATTTGCCCTACTTGATTCTCTAAGACTCTTAGAGATATAACTTGACTTTGACTGGTAGTATCATTCTTTGCCATATATTCCTTTAATAGATTTTCCATAGATGAAGAACTCCAAGCTAAATTTTGCTAAGCATTTTGTTGTGGCATAGGTTGATTGTATACAAGTGGTGCACTTGCAACATTCTATCGAATAACATTACTGGAATTTCCCACCCCTTGATTACTCCAACTGAAATTGGGATGTTGCTTCCACCCCGAATTATATGTGTTGGAATATATGTTGTTGTTGCGATTAAAAATCCCTATATAATAAACTGAGGCTAGATTCGATGGACATTCATAAAAAAACATGATCTTCTCTGCAATAAACACATGCTAACTTAGCTACTTTCATTTCCTACGCTGCAACTAGTCTTTTTAGTGTTTTAATCATATTCATTAAAGATGATACCTGAGTTGTTAGGGAAGTAATTGCATCAAGTTCCATTGCTCCCACAACTCTTCTGCCAGTCTCTACTTTTGTAGTGGGGTATTGATAATCATCGTTTACTATCTTACCTAGAATATCATATGCCTCATTATATGATTTATCAATCAAAGTCCCATTGGTAGATGCATCAACCACCATTCTCGTATGTGCATTCAATCCATTGTAAAACATTTCCATTTGCATCCAATGCTAAAAAACCATGCATTGGGCATTTTCTAATTAACTCTTTAAATCACTCTCATGCTTCATATAATGTTTCATCCTTAGATTGCCGAAAGGACGTAATATCATTCTTCAATTTGGCACTCATGTTTCAAGGATTATATCTTAGTATAAACCTCTGACAAAGTTCATCCCAAGATGCCACTGTACCTAACAATAATGCATTTAACCATGCTCTGGCATGGTCTCGTAATAAATAAAGGAATAACTTCGGCCTCAGGGCATCTTCAGGAACACTTTGTTGCTTGAATGAATCACTAACTTCTAAAAAGAGTCTTATGTTCAACTGTGGATCCTCAGTAGGCAATCCACTAAACTACCCTACAGTTTGTAGCATTTGAAACATCATCGGCTTTAACTCGAAATGTTGAGCTTGAATATGCGGCCTAACAATCCCTGGATTTAGATCATCCAAGATCGGCATTACATGTTCTCTGATGGGTCTGTCTCTGTCATCTATTATTTGAGGAATATTAGCATCCCTTCCATCATGATGTAATGGCTTTTCTCTAACTTGATCATTTCTAATTCTTTCCATTTCTCGTAATTTTTTTCTCCTTCTTCTCAAGGTTCTCTCAATTTCTGGATCAAAAGAATACTTTTCAACTGCAAAAATATCTCTACTCATGCACCAACAAAAATCCTAAAAAAAAAAAATCAAAACAACTAATTAAGCTAACTAATAAAATTAAAGAGGTAATAACACAACAAAAATTTCACCAATATTGTCTATCCCCAACAACGGCGCCAAAAACTTGCTGCATGTGATGTGTAATGTGAATGTGCAAGTATTCACATTGAATCAAGTAATAAACTGATGAGTAAGTATCGTCTCCATAGGGATCATAATTGATTAAAATAATTGGTTATGCTATTACTTATGAAATTTACTAATTAAACTATGTAAAAGAAATAAATGACAAATTGATGAAGAGATTTAAAGGATGGATTAATAAAATTAATTATGAATGAAAAAAATGCTAGGGTAATTGAAATGCTGTGGCAATTCCCAAAGAATAAGTAGGGAGGATTTATATTGTTGAATGATAAACTCAGGCTTTATTCTTAGACCATAATAATGCCATGGCAAAATCTTGACCATTCTACTGCTCAGGGATTCACTATAGCAATCTGCTTCTTTCGAAAGCTATACTTTAAGCTACCATTTTGAGTTTTTTTGTACGTCTACAAAACTCAAGAATGATATCAAAACTGCTCTTTTTTTCCTTGTACAGATCACAACTTCTATATCCAGAGTGCTGCAAATATTCTTTTGAATACTTGCCTGTATCAACCGTTAATAATCCAATCTATTTAGTCCTTTTAGAACTAAATTAGATCTACTAACATACCATACAATCATCTATGTCTAGAGCTTGCATACATGCATTTAAAATAACCAAAAATCGAATGAAAACAATAATCTTCTCAAAATCATACCATGGGAATTAAAGATAATAAAAATTCATCCAAATAATTCCAACCCAATGAGATTTAGCTCATGGATTGGGCATTCAAATCCAAAACAAAACCATTCAACATCAATTTTTAAGTTCACAAATCACAAAGTTCAAATCAGAAAATAAAGGTAGACTTCAGGAAGCTCTCACTATTCCAGCTTTGTAACACCCCGTACCCGAGACCGTGGCCGGAGTCGAACACGAGGTGCTAACAGACATAATATATTTATTTTCACAGTCCATTTAAAAATTTCCAGACAGCTAGCTAACTGTGTCACTGTCACCTTAAAAATCATATCTTGAGTTCCACAACTCGAAAATCAGTTTTGTGATTTTTCCCTGAAACTAGACTCACATATGCATCTACAAATTTTTTTCTAGAATTTTTGGTTGGGCCAATTAGTACAGTTTATTAGTTAAAGTCTGCCATGTTACAGGGATCGACTACACTGACCTTCGTGCATTACGACTTGGATATCTCCCTGTACAGGGCTTCAATACTGATTCCGTTTGTTTCTATAGGAACTAGACTCAAAGAGGAATCTATAAATATATGGCATGACTCCTAATTATCTCTGGTTAATTTATAATGAATTTCCAAAGTCGGAACAGGGAATCCAGAAACTATTCTGGCCCTGTTTCACGAAAACCTAAATATCTCTTAACATACAACTCATATGACCGTTTCGTTTCTTCCATATGAAAATAAATTCATCAAGGTTAATTTACATAATTTATTCACTATTTAATTCCATTCGTACTATTTTTAGTGATTTTTGACATCCACATCGCTGCTGCTGTCAGCATCTGCCTTTAAGGTAGACTTTACCTATTTCATAGTTTCCATGATTCAATTAGCCCTTTTTGCATACATAGCACAAAGTATAATCATGATTAACCATTCCAATGGCTAATCGTTTCCAAACATTTCCATACCTCTTAGTGATCAACATACAAAATGATTATAGTACTATGCTAAAAACGTATATAAGCCATTTTCGCATGGCTATCCAAATTTACACAAAATCCATGGGTACATGACCAACAACAAAGAGGGTAGTCCTATACATACCATTTCAAAGTTCAACCAAAATTGTACCAAAAGGGGGCTTTGATAGTGTGGGAGACTTGACTTCCAAAAATCCGAGTCCGATGGTGACGAGCCAAAATCTATAAAACAGAGAAACAAAGAAACGGAGTAAGCAATTTATGCTTAGTAAGTTTTGAGCAAGGGATTCCAGCACAACAAAAGCATAGCATTCATATAGCTAAACGGATAATTTCATATGTACAAATTCTCAATATCATACTTACTTCACATTACCAACCCTTATGTTCATACACAAAAGATCAACTTAGCCAAAGGCCGGTAGCTCATTTATCGACTGAGCGAATACAAATTTGTGAGGGATCAACTAATTCAAGCACACACGAGACATACCTCATCGCTGGGATTTTACGAGCGTATTAATTTAAATTTTTACAGCAAGATCGCTCATTCCCAAATCAAGCATCTTCGGGGTTTAGCCGGATATAACCACTCGCACAAGGCCTTGGTCTTAGCCGGATATGGTCACTAGCATAAATGCCTTCGGGACTTAGCCGGATATAGTCGCTAGCACAAATGCCTTCGGATCTTAGTCCGGATGTAGTCGCTAGCACAAAAGCCTTGGGACTTAGCCGGATATCATTCGAGTAACCATGCACATATATCAATAAATCATGACACATTCATATTTCATTTTCATTACCAAAGCTCAAACACAAGACACTTATCACATTTACAATTTCAGCTCAATAGCCACATACAAGAGCATGATTTTGATTTACTTAAGACATAATCTAACCGAATCATAATTTAAGTTCCCTTTATCGGATTTAGTTCCCCTTTGCTCTTGAGCTTAATTTAACAAATAAATTGATTTAATCATTTGAGCATCGAAAAGAGGAACTCAAGGTACTTAGCCCACATATATTCATTAGACATTAAAGTCACATATGTACGGAATCATGAATCAAACTCAACACATTAGTTAATACTCTCCTTAGCCGAATTTTCTAAGTCAAGATCAAGCCTTCAATATGCTTACCTATGGCCGAACAACACATCAACCTATGTACTCATTCATGTGGCCGATTATGCATGTCTATGTTGAGGCCAATTATATACTCAATACCACACACAAATGGCATACCTTTTACTAACTAATGCATTACGTATTATAACTCAATACGCATCCATCATGTACTCCATAACCGAAACACCATCATATGTAAGTATATACCTTGAGATATTGTATATGTCATACCAATACGTCATGTGCAAACATATATATATATATATATGTGCAAGAGCCAAATCTCAAAGTTGATTATAACTAAACATGAACATAAATCCAAAACACAAATCTTACCTACCATGCAATAAGCATAAATCATACTTATGGATATACCATGGCGAATACATCACAACACCATACCATTTCAATTTTGGTCATGGTTAAACAAAGAACTTAATGTCTCACTCAAAATGCTAAAAAGAAAATCCAAGAGTCATCAATCCACCATCACATGTATCATTAACAAGCTTCATATTTAGCATGCAATGGCATTAACACAAAATCCACCTTGGCCGAATATCATCCCCATGACATAGCAAAGATTTGAACCATGGGCTAATTAGAACTCAAGCTAGCAACTAAAAACATGCATGAATCTCATGGCACAACCTCAAACATACCTTAATCTAGATACAAGTATGGCCAAACCTCTTCCTAATCCTCTTCCAAACCAAACATGAAGCAAGAACTCCTTCCTTCTTCCTTAGAAGGATGAACAAATTTTTTTTTCTCTTTTCTTCAACTCACGGCAATGGGGGGGGGAAACACTCACACACATGCTTTTTTTTTTTCCATTTCTTTATTACCCATACTCCTTATTTTATTTTTCCTAACATACCTCACTAACATAACATGTTTGTGACATGTTTCCACTCATAGCATGGCCGGCCACTACTAATTAGGGGGGGAAATTTGACATGCAAGTCCTCCCTTTTGATTACATGCATTATTAGATCCTTATAGATTAGCCTATCACATTTCAAAAGTGTCACACAAGTCCTACTAACTGAATTCACATGCAGTCGACTAAATCGAAGCTTGAAATTTTCACACATTCATAATTACATATTCTAGACAATAAATATTACATTCAAATATTTCGGTGACTCGGTTTAGCGGTCCCAAAACCACTTCTCGACTAGGGTCAATTTTGGGCTGTCACAAGCTTTCAATTTAATAATGAGATTTGATGCAAAACCCAGGGCAGATTTCTCTTCCCCTTCCTTGCGCCTGTGACTTTTTTGCTTTGTAAGTTGCTACCCTCTCCTCTTTTTTCTCTATGATTTTTCACGAATCTAATGTAGAGAAAAAAACTGCTATCTAATTCCTCTCTCAAAAAAAAAAAAAAAAACCTCCCCTCTTTTCTTTTCTCTTTTCTGATTTATAGGGTAGGTCCCTCCCTTTCAGCACACACCTTTTGCTTCCTCATTTTCAGGGTGGTTTATCTAGTACAAGTACAGCTAGCTGAGAGTGACGTAAACTGAGTGTTGCGTCATCTTCCTAGAATTGCTATGGCATTCTTGTTGTGAAATACAAACCATGATTCAAAGTGCCATTCAAATACCAAAACCTTTCTTCCCCAATAATAAAAGTAACAAATAATAGCATTTATAGTACAATCCAAGCTTTGTTATGCAATGTCTAAAAATATCCTGAATATACAGACATATTTACTTAATTACGAATAATTAATTCACTTTAGAGGCTTGAAATATAACTCTTTTCAAGAGTTATCATAAGGCAAGTTGATGTTAACAATGCTTTCCTTAATGGCACCTTGACTGAGGAAATTTATATGGATCAGCTACCAGGTTTTAAAATGCACAAGCAAATGGAAATAGCTTGTGTGTAAACTGAACAAGGCACTGTATGGTTTAAAATAAGCCCGTCGAGCCTGGTTTCGTACATTGAGGTAACATTTGAAGGAACAACTTGGTTTTCAAGCCTCTAAAGCTGATCCATTGTTGTTTTTTGAACAACTGATGTTTCAATAATTTTTATAATGGTATAAGTAGACGATATAGTTGTAATAGGTAGCTCTTTTGAAGAAATGAGTTAGTTCATCAAGCAGCTTCACAACAAGTTCTCTCTCAAGGACATGGGTAAGCTTCATTTTTTTCTGGGTATAGAGGTCCATCGCACCTCTTGTGGTGATGTGATTAAGACATGATTGCAGCCACTGCTACTCCTACTTTGATGGTAGGCACTCCCAAGTTGGCTATTGTAGATGGTAGTCCACTTTTTGATTTCATGAATATTAGATTATTATTGGTACACTACAGTATGTGTGCATTACACGACCAGAAATTACATTCTATGTCAACAAGCTTGGTCAATACATGAATGCACCTTGTGATACTCACTAGAAGGCTGTAAAGAGAGTGTTAAGGTATTTGAATGGTACTCTGAATCATGATCTGTATTTCACAAAATGACAGTTTAACCTAGTTGGCAATTCTGATGTTGATTGGGCCTCTACTGTTGAAGATAGAAGATCAATTGCAGGCTATTTCATTAATCTTGGCTCAATCCAATTGCATGGTGCTCCAAGAAAAAAGTTGTTGTGTCCCAATCCTAATTAGAAGCAGAGTATCGCAATCTAGCAAACTGTGTGTTTGAGTTGTTACAGATAAAGCAACTTCTAACTGAGATTGGTGTGATTGTTAAACAACCACTAGTTGTATGGTGTGATAACACATCAACAGTAGCCATGGCTGCAAACTCTACTCATAATGCTAAGGTGAAGCATGTGGAAATTGATTACCATTTTGTGCATAAAAAAGTTCTTGCTGGCATACTACAGGTCAATTTTGTTCCATCAAAAAGACAAGTGGCCGATGTGCTTACAAAACCAATTACACCAAAACAGTTTTCTAATTTTAGAGAAGGATTGCGAGTGTTGTCGAATGAAGATCAATTCAACAAAAGTTAGAAAACTAGGGGAATGTTAAGATAAATGTTGTTTGTTAATTCTATTGCAATTTAGTTACTAATAGTTAATGGGTTAGTGCTGTTATTATTGTTGATAGTAAGAATATCCTTTGTTGTATAAATACCCTTGCTCAAGTATTTTCAATAGATGAAACAATTCAATAAAGAGACAAATAAACTTACAAGAATAATTATTAATAAAAAAAAAAAGAGATCAACAATTATTTAGAATGCCCTTAGGGGGCTCAACAATTATTTAGAATGCCCTTAGGGGGCTTAAGCATAATTTAAAGTAAGTTTACTATAATGTTTTTATTAAAAAATATTTAAAAATTTCAACAAAAACTTGGATCATCATAAAAATATTATAAAAAAATTATTTTTGAAATAAGTTTCAAATTTTCCAAAGTGCGTTTTTTGGTATATAAATATCCACAACTGTCAAGGTTTTTAGATTTTTAATTTCGTCCGAATTTTGTGCCCCTAGCCGTCAAGAAATGTACTAATCAAGTATAATTCTAGGATGGGTGCCGAGGTCCCTTTGTATTAGTTTTTTTCTTTTTTTCCTTAAAGTTACTTTAATTCGTTTAGACTTAACAAATTTATCCAATAACTATATCAAATATTAGGAGAAAAAAAATGATTGACCAAGTTTTATTAGCATCACCTTCAAAGTACATTTTAGAAACAACAAATTAAAAATTATTTAAAATAGTATAACTTGCATCACATTACATGTTAAATATAATTAATTATAATAGTAGAGGTAAAAAAATTAACCCTACAACTGTACAATTTTGGAGAAGTTTATATTTAAGGTAAGTATTAACGGTTAAAGCTTAATTTTATATATAAGATGTTTTGGGTTCAAATTTTGTTAGAAGCATTTATTTTCAAAATCTGTAGATTTAGATAAAATATTTGAAGGATTTATCTCTTGCATATTACTTTTAATAATTTCACTAAAATTGGTGATTAAATTTAACTAAATGCTCATATTGGCCCAACCCTTTTAAATAGCTATAGGCTGAACATTTATAAAAATGATTAAATGAGAACGAAACTTTTTAATATTGCTCGCATAAGAGCTTCTCAAATTTTGTATATTAGGTTTTAAATTATATTTTTTCAAGAAATATCTAATTAAACTGTTATGTATTTAAATATTTTCAAATCCATCTAACTTTTACTCAAATTAAGTTGAAATGCGTAAAAATCTTTATTTGAACATTTTTATAAAAGTTAAACTTTTATATAATCATTTTAAAATTTTAATTTTTATATGAGTAACCCTTAATAAATTATATGCAAACCCTTAATAAATTATATGCAATTAAATTTTGTAAAGTAATTACATAGTAAAACTAAAAACTGTTCTTTTAATATAAAAAACCCAAAACTCTTTAAAATGAAGTGATAAAAGGAATTATTACAGAGGCGGATACAGGGACTGGCAAGTGGCCCTAACCCTCCTAAAATGGAAAATTTATATTTAAATCTTTAAATTTTTTTTTAAATTTTAAATTAATAAAGGTAAAATTATACTTTGGCCCCCTTAAAATTATAAAAATTCGATTTAATCCTTTAAAAATTATAAATATATAGACTATAAAAATTAAAATTTTATTCGGCCTCCTAAAAATTTGTTCTGGCTTCGTCTCTGAATTACTATATAATTATCAAATCATTTTAAAAATCATAAGCCATGGTAGGTAAAATCACATGACATGGGAAGAACAAGATGACGTAGAATGACACATCAAATGCTGCTGGTAGGTTATTTAAGGTGATTTGTGGGTTTTTTTACTAAAATAGGACAAAAAAATAAAAAAATATCAAAATAATACAAAGCAAAAATTATGTACCAAAATGACATACTTGGGGTGGTGCCGCCTATGGTAGAGGCGTGACCACCCCATGTCAAATCAAAAATTATTGTTGCCGCATGTCAAATTGCGGCACAGGACTGAAATGTAATGATATAAAGTATTCAGGGACCTGTTATGTAATTTTTCCATTTGGAATGGCTGCTGAAGAAAAAGGGAAAGGGTGCCGCTTAACAGTGTGGCGGCACCAAACTTTAAATATGGCTAATTGCCTTGCATTGTAAGTCCTCCTTATTTATTATTTTCTCTTTATTCCCCTTCAACTCACTATATTATTTTTAAACAAGCCCTTAACCTATTTTTGTAGTTAAATAAGCCCTTAACTTATAATTTTTACTCATAAAAGGCCTTTATTTTAATATTAAAGTAAATATATTTTGAATTTCAAGCTTTTATCTTATTTTTGTTGATGCAATAAAATTATATACACTTTAACATCAACATAAAATCTAAAAAGTAATCAAAATTTTTGAAAAAGTAGTTAAGAATATCATGTATATAAGCACTCTCAAGAAATTTTACAATTTCATTTTTATTTAATAAATTATTTATATCAACATAAAATGTGAATTAGTTTATATTTTTAAATAGCTTTACTTTGGGTAAAATATATTTACTTTAATATTAAAATGAAAGGCTTTTATGAGTAAAAATTATAAGTTAAGGGCTTATTTAACTACAAAAATAGGTTAAAGGCTTATTTAAAAACAATATAGTGAGTTGAAGGGGAATAAAAAGAAAATAATAAATATGGAGGGCTTACAAGGCAATTATCCATATTTAAAGTTTGGTGCCGCCACACTTTCAGGTGGCACCCTTTCCTTTTTTTTAGCGGCCATTCTAAATAGAACAATTACATAACAGGTCCCTGAATACTTTATATAATTACATTTTAGTTCAGTGCCGCAATTTGACAAGCGGCAACAATAATTTTTTATTTGACATGAATTGATCACGTCTCTACTATAACAGCACCACCCCAAATATACCATTTTAGTACATAATTTTTGCTTTGTATTATTTTAATATTTTTTATTTTTTTATCCTATTTAGTAAAAAATCCGTGATTTGTTTTATGATTACATCGAAACGTTTATTTTATTCGTGGGCAATCACTTGATGTTGGAAGCTTAAACATTAAGCTAACCAGTAGATATAGGTTTGGTTATTAATTAAAATTAATGAAAATAAACGTGGGATTTGTGTAACCACAGGCTTCAAACATAAAATAATATATGTATGAAACGACAAATAAACCTAAATGCAAGGTCCTTAATTTACCCATCCAACCACACTCAGGCTTTCCCAAAATGCCAAGAAAATAGTTAACATCCCCACACTCACTTCTCTACACGCGTCCAACCCATTCCTCCTCAACCAACAAGCTTCTGACACGTTCCCCACCACATTGGAACCTTTGGAATATTTTAATAATAAATTATAAATAAACAAAGCAAGGAAAAGTGTCTTGAGATGCCAATTGGACCCATTGCCTTTCCATTATTGACAAATACTGGGACCCACTTCCCCAAGCCAAAACTGAATTGGGTCCCACGTGATGCTGCCCTCACGTTATTCTGTCGTCATTCTCCTTCTCTTTTTCAAAATTTTAGTATTTTCATTTGTTTATCAATTAATATAAATTTTTAGGAAGTCTAAAAACTCACTTAAATTTCTAGTTAAAATATAGAAAAATATCAATTTTTTTAAAAAAATTCATCAGATTAGGCCATTTTTTTAAAATTTATCGGATTACGTCAAGAAAAGAAAAATACGTCCAATTAATCACGTTTTCATTAGATTGGCGGTAATGTTTGTGTTTTCTATAACGGTTACCTTGCACCCCAACGGTGAAAATCCCAATGGCTCCCCCCACTCCCAATGACTATTTTAAAGGCCATGTAAACCCCTTCCTCCCACCCCCCCCAATGTCTTTTTTTTTCCCTATATGAACCCCT
This sequence comes from Gossypium arboreum, assembly GCF_025698485.1. Classification (NCBI taxonomy): domain Eukaryota; kingdom Viridiplantae; phylum Streptophyta; class Magnoliopsida; order Malvales; family Malvaceae; genus Gossypium; species Gossypium arboreum. The sequence goes on from NC_069075.1 coordinate 129,615,544, forward strand.
AATTTTTTTCTTTTTCTTTTTCGATCTCAACTCAACTCAACTCTCTCACAGATTCTCAAATCTCTTTCAAACCTCTTTTATTCTCTCAATTCCCTTATAATTCTCACTCATTTTTTATTCCTCTCTCAACTTTTTTTTTAATATTATATTAAGGTTTTTTTAAATTAAGTTTTTATTATAATTTATTTCGTATTTATTGAAATTAGTAATGACAAAATCTCTAATTCATTTGGATGGCAAGCACATTTCGTTTGGATAGTGAGAGGTAGGCAACGTCATATGAAGAGGCTACGATGGGCGCCTAGGAATCCAAGGTCTGGAGTAGTTGCGAGGCGGGTCCATCATTTACACCAACGCAAGAACAGGCACTGATGGTCGTGTTAGTGTGAATATGATATACGAATTGTGCAAGTATACACATCGAATCAAGTAATAAAGTGATGAGTGAGTATCATTCCCACAAGGATCGAATTGAGGCACAAAAGTTGTCAAGTTATTATAATAAAATGCGATTAATGCTATGGTAAGGCTATGGTAAGTATGCAGTGGAAATTAAAAGGAATAATGATGTATGCAATATGTGGAATTAATGAATACTTGGAAATGCTATGGAAAAACGAGAGTAGAAATGTAATGACAATTATGAGAATTACTACAGGAATATTATGTAAATAAATAACTAATAATGATGTGACAAAGATACTATGGCAAATAATAAAGGATATATGATAGTGATTTGGAAGGTTCGGATTACTAAGAATCGACCCTTACTTCTAATAATGCTTCGGCAAAATCATACTCAGTTTACTGCTCAGAAGGGTTCAAAAATGGTTTGCTTCTTTCAAAACCAAAACCTCAAGTTACTTTGCATGTATCTATAGGCATTAATGCGGTACCCTGCATTGTTTTCCTTCTATGTGAATGTTGCTCTATGTCTATAGTCTACTGCAAGTATCTGTCGAGTACTTGCTCATATAATTCAATTTCAGTCTAACTAATCCAACATACATTTTCAGAATTAAATTAGTTTATGGGCATGTTGCACAATTGTTTGTCTAGGGATTACACGCATACAAGTTAGAAATATAAACAATTAAATGAAATAGTAAATTGAATAAGATATATACTTCAACCTTTAAAGAAAGAAAAAGCGTCATTATGTAATCCCAACCCAATGAGATTTAGCTCATGGGCTGGCACATAAAATTCAAAACCAAAATAACATTTAACACCATTTTTATCATTCAATTCATGGAAGAACAAAGTAAAAAATACGAAAGAATTCGATAAAACAGCTTTACAGTAAAGTGTCCTGTGATGGCTGAAAGGGACAGCTTTTGTCTTTTTCTTTCTGCCTCTACTCAGCCGCTACCCTCTATTTTTGCCTAAGGCTCTTCCCTATTGTTCGTCCCTTTGGGTTTCCTCCTTTTGCTTTTTATAGGTTTTTCCCTAAGGTAAATCCAACAACCCATGTTTATCTTCTTTTTTTAAAATTCATTTTTACAACAACCCAAGATTATCTTCTTTTTAAATTCTTTTTTTCTAGGATAAAAACCAATAGCCCAAGATTATATTCTTCTCTTTTTTAGGCATATTTTTCTGGTACAAGTATAGTTGGGCTGAAATTGGTATGCGTTAAGTGTTGACTCGGTTTTCGCAGAATTACCATGCCATTCATGTTGACAAAATGTTCAACCTTTTTCCCTAGAAAACCTTCACTCATTTATTTCTCATTCCTCAACTTACACCTGCCAAACCACCAAACACAACCCTACCACAAGCAATGAAAAGTATCTATAACGACCCGATAGTCAGGGGTGTCAGAAAGTGTATTTTCAGGACTCCCTTTTTGTAAATCCGACTCATAAATATTTATTAAAAATATTTACAAAGTTAGTTGTGTAGTTAATTAGGTTTTGGTTAAGTGAATTTGCATGCATTAAAAGTAATTAGGTATAAGTACTAAATTGCATATAGATTAAAGAATAATTAAAGGGACTAAAGAAACAATAATGCCATTTCTCTTTAATGAGGCGAAATTAGGTAAGATATTTGTAAATTTAATATATGTATTATAATATAAAATCTTAAGTATTAGTATATACATTATATAATTATAATAAAACAAGTAATAAAAGAAAGAAAGAAAGAAGCCAAACGAAACAGAAAGAAAGAAAGAAAAAGAAAAAGGAAAAGAAAGAAGAAATGCAAGGCTTAGGGGTTTCAAAGTTTCCAAGTTCAATTGGTTAGTCAATTTAATCCCTTTTTCTTATAATTTTTATGCTTTTGGAATCCCAGTGTTAAATACTACTGATAAACCGTAATTTATACATATTTCTATCCCATACTTAGCATATTTTATGGATGATTTTTCCTTAAAATTGGTGAATTAGATGCTCCTAATGCCTTAATTTCATATTTTATACTTAGGTGAGCATAGGAGAGTGAAAGGAACAAAAAACGGGCCAAAAACAGAGAAAATAGGTCAACGTACGAAATCAACATTGTCTGGACCTCCTCATACGGGCAAACTACACAGCCGTGTCAATTTGGCAGAATTGAAGCACGACTCACACGGGTGGACCACATGCCCGTGCCTTTTTAACAGACTTGAGCACAGCCTGAAGTAATCGCACACAAGCGTGTCCCTGTCGAGCCTAAGATGAGTTCGAAAAAGGCCAATTTTGAGGGTTCTTAGGCATTCCAAAGCCTATAAATACACCCTAAAGGAGGAGGAAAAGGCGGGAAACACAGGAGGAAGTAGGGAACTGCTCAAGGAAAGCCGATTGATCCATCTCAGAAGCCGGATTCATCATCAAGATTGAAGATCTCCCCTTAATTTCCCTTCAGGAGTTTTGGGTTTTTCTTTATGTTTTGTATTCATTATTCTTCTAAGATGTTTACCTTTTTAGTTATGAACTAAAACCCCTAAATACCTAAGGGGAATGAAACCTAAGATAGATCTTGTTATTATTATCTGAATTGTATGAAAAAATATTTGGCTTGTTCTTAATTATGTGGTCTTAATTCTTGTCTTGATATTCCAGGATATTGATTCAAGTTAAGCTCTTATTCAGAAGAGGAATAGACCTTGTCTAAGAGTACATTTGTCATAATTAAGCGGAGTTGATTGCGCGCCTAGAGATAGGGTGACAAGATTTTGCCGGATTAGGGTGAAACCTAATAAGGGGATCCATAGATCGAGTTAATGCAACCCTAGGAATTTAATTAGAAAGAGATTTCAATTATTCAACCTAGGATTAGACGTTGTTAGTCTCGAGAGGGATAATAATATAACTTAGGGATTTCTACGGATGAAGTCAAATGAATAAATCGTCCGATTCAGAGTCAAATAACAAGTGAAGTCTAGGTGGATTTTTCCTTAGGTATTGTCTTGATTCAATAGTTTTTTCAAAAATTAATTTCCCAATCTTATTTTCTATGATTTCTTAGTTTAGTTAATTAGTTAGTTAAAACAAACCCCATTATTCTTAGGCTAGATAATAAAAAGACAGTCATTACTAGTACTTTTAGTTCCTTTGGGTTCGATAATCCGGTCTTGCTAAAACTATACTATTGTTTGATAGGTACACTTGCCTTGATCGTGATAATAGTTAGTTTCAAGAACGATTCATTATAAATATTTAAAACCTGTCACGAATATCACGTATCAACTGCCGAATCCTTGTTGAAATTTTAGTAATTATTGAGTTTTTAAGATTGTTAATGTTGAATAATTTTAGTATTAGAGATTAAATTGATAGATTCTTAAGTTAGAAATAAAAAAGAATTAAATTGTAGAACAATTGTAAATTTTGAATAATAGGGACTAAATTGTGAAAAATTAAAATTTAGAAATTTAAGTGAAAATAGAGAGTTAAATTTAGTTTAAAGTGGAAATTGTATGAAATATAGAATTAATTGTGAAGAATAAAAATTAGTCTTGGTTTAGAGACTAAATTGAAATTTAGGCAAATATTGAATAAAAATTGAAATATTCAATATGAAATTGAATTGTGTTGTATTGATGAATTTTAATTGTAACACCCCTTATCCGAGTCTGAGGCTGGGACAGGGTACGAGGATTACCAGACTTAAACGTACACAACTATGCAAAATCGGGCTTACGAGGCCCAAAACATACATCGGGGGTGGTTCGGGACTAAACCGAGAACTTATGAACTTTTTACAACACTTAGAAAATTTTCTAGTTTTGGAGATTCACACGCCCGTGTGGGTAGGCCGTGTGATCAGACAGGCCCATATGGCTTGAACACGCCTGTGTCCTCAGCCTGTGTAACTCTCAATATTTCAAGGTCACACGGCCAAGACACACGCTCGTGTGCTAGGCCGTGTCTTCCACACGGCTGAGACACACAGCCGTGTCTCTGTTCGTGTGGCCAACACTTAGGCTATTTTCTAAGCCTTGGTCAACCTTAATCCCTCACACACTTATACAACATTAAAGGCATAGAACATGGTATCTGATTAAAGATTAAACATTCTCAATTAAGTTGCAAACATAACATTTGCATGTCATCATACTTGTGTTTCTCATACTCATTTGGCCTTGTCTATTATAATACCACTTATACTTTTATACCACAGTTATCATCATAGTAATTAACTTCAACTTAATTATAGTAAACAAGTATAACCACATCACACAAGATTTAGGTACATATAAGAACATGATCACATTTCAAGGTGTTAGCACATTGCACATGGATAAATAGGTTTACAAACCCATAACCAATATAAGCCACATCTCATGGCTATATACACTTGAATCATTATAAGCCAATACATTTGGCCAAATCATTAAACACATAACACAAAGGACTAAGTCTCTATACATGCCACTCACATGAAAACACTTAATGTTCATCAATACCCCAAAATTGATAATTTAATAGTGTGATGCTGCCTTCGACGATCTCCAACCCCGAGCTAACCTGGCAACACTAAAGAAATGAAAAGGAGGGGGTAAGCTATATAGCTTAGTAAGTCCGTATGAAAATAATAACCAATTTATTAACATGCTTGTACTAATTCTCATATCGTGATCTTAAGATAAAGCAATCATAATTGCACTTTTTACTTATGTTCATGTCAAGCTATTTACCGCATCATAGTAACTAAATTATTAATATCTTGAGCTAAAAATTCTAAATTAAGATCTGTTAAAAGAATTTGAAAGTAGACTCATATATATTTCTACCATAAAACTTTCAGAATTTATGGATTAGTCAATAAGTATATTTTATTCTTCAAAGTTACCCCTATTCTGCTATTTGACAGCTTTGACATTTCTTTACTAAAAATTAATTATCTATTAGTATAGGATTTGGATGATGTTCCCGTCTATTTCTATTGAAAATAGACTCATTAATAATTTTATTCATACCAATTCTAACCAATAATTATTTTCATACAATTTTTAATGATTTTCTAAAGTTAAGATAGGGAGCCCAAAATCACTCTGACCCTATCTAACAAAAATTCAAATATCTCATAATATGAAATTCTTTTGCTTACACCATTTCCTCTATGTGAAACTAGAATCAATAAGCTTTAATGTAATATTTTATTCAACCTCCAACTTAATTTTTACAATTTTTTATGGATTTTCAAAGTTAAACTGCTGCTGCTATCCAAAACTATTTTAATGCTAATTTTACTCTTTCATGAATTCTTTGTACTAACTTTCATTTAAACATACATAACACCAAAGCATATACATATCTAGCCATTATCAAATATTTACATGCCATTCATTGGCCAATATAACCTTACATCAACAACAAAGACTTAAACATATCATGTCTCGATTAAATTTGGCCTAAAAGTCTCACACATGATCATCAATCAAATTTACCAGATTTTTATACATCATAAGTATAGACCTATAATCACAAGATCATTCTCATAGGTATGACTTACTCATTTACATTCTTACCAAATATCCAATATACACAAAGTTTTCATAAAGAGATTCTCGTAGAAATCATGAACTCACAATGTCATGAAGTTAATGTTTGTAAACTTTAAGTACATACCTATACCAATTCGTAATACTTACATACTCTTTCTCATCTTTGACATACTCATTGGGTTACCCGTTGAACCACTTGGAATACTAAAGGATACTCGGAAATCATGCATATGTCGTACAATGCCATATCCTGGATATGGTCTTACATGTAATCTCATATCAAAGCCAATAGCCCAGCTATGGTCTTACATAAAATCTCATAACGATGCCATGTCCCAGTCATGGTCTTACACGTAATATCATATCGATGCCAATAGCCCAGCTATGGTCTTACACATAATCTCGTATTGATGCCATATCCCAGATATGGTCTTACACAAAATATCATATCAAATCCATGTCCCAGACATGGTCTTACATGAAGTCTCATAACGGTGTCGATACCATGCCCCAAACATGGTCTTATACGGGACCTCATATCGATGCCAATGTCATATCCCAGATATGGTCTTACATGGGATCTCATACTGATGCCGATGCCATATCCCATATATGGTCTTATATGGGATCTCAATACTCACATGTTGTGATATCCGTATCTTAGCTATTCCTAGGGTTCAACCAGGATTTCTAAGACACCAACTTTTGTCGAGTCGTCATTGAGACATCATGAATCAATTTCATAAAGACGAATACATATATATATACATATACATTTCATGCAATATTTAAGCATTAAACATATAATAATAATAACATGTTGCATTATTTTCATATAAACTTACCTCGACACCAAAATGGCAAAAAGAACTTAACCGTTAATTTCTCGTTTTTCCCCCATTCTAGGTCTGAACCTCATTTTCTTTGATCTATAATATCACATTTAGTCTATTTATTAGTCACATTAGTCAATGTGATCCAAAAATCATACTATATAAAAATTACATTTTTGCCCCTAAAGTTCCACATATTTACACTTTTGCCCCTAGGCTCGTAAAATGATTTTCACTCAATTTCTTTGTTCTTTAAGCCTAGCCAAATCATTGTCATAACTATAGAAGCCCAAATTTTCCACTAAATCACACTTTTATGACAATTTATAACTTTTACAAATTAGTCCTTTTTAGCGTTTTCACCGAAAACTACTTAGCAAAAGTCATTTAACACACAAAAAAACATTCATATTCCTCCCTTAAACATCAAAATACACACATGTAGCACATGGTTAAATTTTTAAACATCAACCCTAGCTCAAATAAATGGTAGAAATAGATAGATCTTGTTACAGGGATTGTAAAAACGTAAAAAAAATCATTAAAAATGGGGCTAGAACGGACTTACAATCGATCTTGGAAGCTTGAAAAACCCTAGCCATGGTTTATCCATGCAAGTTTCGGCCATAGCTTGAAGATGGACAAAAATTGGCTTTTAATTTTGTTTTTAATTCATTTTAATTACTAAATAACCAAAATGCCCCTTACTTAAAAATATTCTATTTCACCTATTTCATGTCCATTTTTGTCAAAAAAAATTAACCAATGGTATAATTCATATAAGGACCTCCAATTACTAAATAACCAAAATGCCCCTTACTTAAAAATACACCTCCAGCTTGTAGAACTCAACTTTTTCACTTTTTACGATTTAGTCCTTTTGACTAAATTGAGTGACCAAATGTCAAAATTTTAAAACAAAATTTTCAAAAAATCATTTAATGAAATCATATACCATAAAAATATAATAAAAAAAAATTTTCTTACGTCGGATTGTGGTCTCAAAACCACTGTTTCGACTAGGCCCAAAATTGGACTGTCACATTAATTATTTTAATTTCGTAGCTAACGTCGTACCAGAATCCTCAACTAAAAAGGGGAAAGTTAAAGTTGATGTGGAATAGCTTGAAATTCTTGGTCTGTATTTCTATAATCCGAAACTAGTTATTAATTGTTGTATTTTTTTATTTAATGCATATGGTAAATGTTGAGGTAAGTATTTGACACTTTGACATTGAATTGAATTAAAAGTTGATTGAATGGATTGAATTGATATATATTATGAATATATCGATTATTTGAATTGAAATGAATATATATGTGCAAATATGATAATTGAATATTGGTTGTATTTGGAAAGTGAAATTAAACCCTATTAACTGTATCGGGGTGAGTTGGAGATAGATGGCATGCCATAGGATTGGAAGAGTTCAGGAATTTCTTCGACTTCGAGTTGATGATGCACTAGGTGCCAATTTACTTCAGTTTAACCGATGAGACACTAGGTGTCAAATTTATATAGCATTGGGCGCAGTTATTACTTTGGATTTATCCGATGAGGCACTGGGTGTCAAACTGGTGTGTTGGTTAGATCCGTATATCCGTCCGAGTCTAAGTCGTGTTAATAAGGGTAATTAAATAAAATAGTACTATGATTGATATTTGATGATATTGTATGTGAATAAAAATAGGATAGTAAATTAAAACATGAAAATGAGACACATGAATTACGTATTCATGAATTGGATATGGATTGAATAATATTATTATTTAAATGATATATATTAAATTGTGAAAAGCTATTCTATAGCAAGTGATGAGATTTGAGAATGGTATGAAATGATGTATCTATGAATTGAATATTGAATGGTTAATGCCATTGTATGAATAAATGTGGTCTTAAATATTAAAATGTGCTTATAATTAAAATATGTATATTATATTATCTTGTCTTTAACTATTCGGATTATAGAAAGACCACTAAGTTTTACTCAGTGTACGGTTTTGTTTTCCTATGCAGATTAGATACTTCAATTTTGATCACCGATTCAGCATCTAACAAAGCTCCCAAACTCAAATGTGTTGATGTTCATCTTTTGTGTCGGCATGTACCTAGGGTGTCTAAATAATAGTTATTTTGTAGATTGAATGTAAATGAGATTATAAGTTTAATATTGGTTGGTTTTATACATATAAATATGTGTTGGTTTTTTAAGCCATATTATAGCATGGTAAATTAAACTAAATCTAGATAGGTGCATGTAAATTTAATTCTATGTTTAAGTGCTCATGAACTAGGAAAATTGATTTGGATTTGGTATGTTTATAATTTGGATTAAAATGATTCTTTGATGACTTGTTTTGATAATATGAAATGCTTGAGAATTCTACCTGTTTGATCGATAAATTTTGGTAATACTTCGAAACCCTATTCTGGCGATGAATATGGGTTAAGGGTGTTACAATACCTAATATTTAAACACAGTCCAAGCTCCTAATGAAATGATGCAAATGTGAATGAAATGTCCTAAAATACAACTAAATGTACCTAAGTACAAGCAATTAGCTAGGTCTTAAGGCATAAAATATAACTCTTTTCAATAGTTATCAGGTCACACCACCCCTCGGTTAGTATGGCTTAACTTATTCTAGTGCTTTCACTAACCCCGTCATTTTGACATAAGTACTACATCTTGTACCACATTTTGACTAACCCCACCTCCTGGTTGTAACACCCCGAACCCGAGACCGTCGCCGGAGTCGAACACGAGGTGTTAACAGACTTCAAACCACTTATTGAGAATTTCCCAGACAAGCTGCCAATCTGTGTACTAGTCGCTTCAAAAATTATAACTTGAGTTTTACAACTCGAAAATCAGTTTCGTAATTTTTCCCTGAAACTAGACTCAAATTTCCATCTACAGATTTTTTTCTAGAATTTTTGGTCAAGCCAATTAGTACAGTTTATTAGTTAAAGTCTCCCATGTTACGGGGATCGACTACACTGACCTTCGTGCGTTACAACTCGAATAACTCCCTGTGAAGGGCTTCAATACTGATTTCGTTTGTTTCTAAAGAAACTAGACTTAAATAGGAATTTATACATATATGGTATGACTCCTAATTATCTCTGGTTAATTTATAATGAATTTTCAAAGTCGGAACAGGGAATCCAGAAACCGTTCTGGCCCTGTTTCATGAAAACCCAAATATCTTTTAACATACAACTCATATGACCGTTTCGTTTCTTCCATATGAAAATGGATTCATCAAGGTTCATTTAAATAATTTATTCACTATTTAATTCCATTCCTACTATTTTAGTGATTTTCACATCCACGTCACTGTGGCTGCCAGCATCTATTTCTAGGGTAGACTTTCTCTAACACATAGTTTCTATGATTCAACCACCCCTTTTCATATATAGTCCAAAATATAATCATGATGACCCATTCTAATGGCTGGTCATTGCCAAACATTTCCGTGCTTCTTAATGAGCATATACATACCAAATGATTATAACATTATGCTCAAAACATTTATACGCCATTTTCGCATGGCTATTCAAAATTTTACATACCAAGTTCAAACAAAACATAATAGCCTATACATGCCGTAATGTACTCCAAGACCAACTACGAAGAAAATACCAAAAGTTTTTAGCCGGTGTGATGACTTCGATGACGGTCCCGAATATGCAAAAAGTCGAGTCCAAGAAACCTAAAATGGGTGACAAGCAAACACCGAATGAGTATATAACTCAGTAAGTCATAAGCAATGCACTAACAACCATTAATAACATTATCGCAAGAGGAAACAAAATGGAACGAGGCTAATTACTCCATTCAAACCGAACTATACCATAGTTCCTTAAACCTTTCGATTCAATCATACATCTACATGACCTTTCACTCATTCCGCGATAATTCTTATGTACGTGACTTCAATTTACATTGTCACATAGGTTCAAACTTACCAAGCTCAACTCCAAATATAAACATAGCGCCTATTAGCCATGAACTCAAGGTACTTACCCGACTCGCTGTCCGTGGTCAACTCAATAATGTCGCACACTCAGTGTCAATAGTGATTCAAAAGCATATAGTGAGTCCGCACACTCAGTGCTATATAATCAACTCGCACACTTAGTGCTATATGATCAAACTCGCACACTTAGTGCTGTACAAATTTTAAACCCGGACACTTAGTGCCATTCTCATGATCACAAATGTTTATACCCGCACACTTAGTGCGAAATCAACAACTCAATACTTCTCACCTCTTTTCTTTTCATTCAATACTTTCATCACCACATACATACATGTATATAAATTTATCACTCCTTTCGGCATAATTACATAGACATTATGTCTATTTAAATCAATACAAAATATATGCTTAGTGACCTACCTTGTGTTGGGTAAAACATTCCAAGTCGGCTACTCGATGACCTTCGTCTTTCCCTTGCTTGATTCTCCTTCTTTAACTCCTTGAGCTTAATCAATAAATCAACTAGTTTAACCATCTTGCTAAACATTCATAATTCAATTACACATGCATATGTATGTTTGTATATTCGGCAACCATCCTCACTTATTACCCATTTAGTCAATTATCTAAGCCAAGATAAGGCTTCAATACGGTTGCCTCTAACCGAATACATGCACACCAATCTACTTCATTTGGCCGAATATGCATGTCTATGTTGAGGCCAATTTTACACTTAATACCACACAAAAAAAAACAGCATACATTTTACTAACTAACGCATTACATATTGTAGCTCAATACACATCTCTCATTTACTACATAACCGAAACATCATCACAAGCAAATATACACCTTAAAATAGTATATATGTCATACCAATTCATCATGTGCAAACACATATTCATGTAGGTGCAAGGGCCGAATCTCAAGTTGTTTATATCCAAATATAAACACATATCCAAAGCTCAAATCTTACCTACCATGCAACATGCATGAATCATACTTATGGATATACCATGACCGAATACATCACAACACCATAATTTTGGTCATGATTAAGCAAAGAACTTAATATCTTACTCAAAAATACTAAAAAGAAAGTCCAAGAGCCATCAATCCCCCATCACATATTCCATTAACAAGCTTCATATTTAACATGCAATGGCATTAACACAAAATCCACCTTGGCCAAATACCATCCCCATGATATAACAAAGATTTGAACCATGGGCTAATAAGAACATCAAGCTAGTAACTAAAAACATGCATGAATCTCATGGCACAACCTCAAACATACCTTAATCTTGATGCAAGTATAGCCAAACCCTTCCTAATCCTCTTCCAAACCAAACATGAAGCAAAAATTCCCTCTTCTTCCTTAGGATTTTCGGTCAGAGAGAATGAAAGGATGATCAATTTTTTTCTTTTCTTTTCTTCAATACACGGCAATAGGGGTTCACTCACACACATTTTTTTTCATTCTTTATTACCCATGCTTATTTGTTTATTTCTTTTCTCCCTAATGCACCAACAAAACATGTCTATGACATGTTTTGCCCATCCTCATTGTCATGGCCGCCACCTCTTATAAAAGAGGATATTTGACATGCAAGGCCATTGTTTTGCATGCATGCTTTAATTAGTCATTACACATTCCCCATCATACTTCCAAAGTTTTCTACTAGGTCCTTTCTAGTGAAATTCACATTTATAACTCTAAATCAAAACATCAAAAATGTCACACATGAGTTAACACATATTATAGGCAATAAAATAAATATTAAATTATTTTTATGCCTCGGTTTTGTGGTCCCGAAACCACATTCCGACTAGGGTCGTTTTAAGGCTGTCACACTGGCAGTATTTTTGGATCACCACCTCTGTCCCCAGTATATTACATGCCGATGCCATCGACATATTAGACGATGATGATTCTGACAACGATGTATAGCCCGACTATGTTTGGGGCACCAACTACAAGTTCGATTATTCTACCATCGGTGTATGGGACACAATATGGTTATCTACATAAGCCGACGGTGCCGCAAACACCTCTAGGTCATTATTCTACTAAGGTGGACCATCTTCGCAACCACATGTTCATAGAATAGAGGAGACATTATGGCAACTGAGAAGCACTCTGCAATAAACCACGGATGAAGGTGAAAAAGATGAGAGGCTGTAACCATAACATGTACTCGACGGTAGAGGTGATGATGAAAATGAGGAGGTTGATATACAGTTTGAATGAAAATGAAATTTCGCTTGCAACCAACGACCACCTCATTGTGGCACACATTCTGCTTGATGATATGAATGATTTATTTATTTGTACTTCTCATGTAAATCTTAATTGTTTAACTAAGTTATAGTCGATAAGATTGTACCGATATTGGATATGAAATGTTTTTAAATAAATATTGTTTTTGAATCAAAATTGGTTTTCGTTGTCATTTTATATTGTTAAACCAAGTTTAATACGACCATTTCCTAAGGATATATAGGGATCCGGTTTACACAAGCAAAATGGGACAAAGATGTATATTGTATTTTCCTCTATAGTATAATAGAAACTTATATTCACAAATTACAAAAAAAAAAGAGTATGAATGAAAAAAAATCAACAAATAGCGGTTAAAAATTTAATAAATCAAGTAATAAGGTGTTGTTCTTATCCTGTTGTTATGGGCATGACGACATTGTATACCTTGGGTTCCTACAAAACCCATATAATCTCGGTTGGTTTGTCTTCTTCCGAGTATCCATGTCGCTTATTTGAGTAGATTTCGTTCGGCCAAGGTTCAAATCAAAACCACTAACTAAGTGTTGTGTTAGATCTAGTATTCTGGGTTACCTCCAAACCCTGACTATTGGACATTCTGTGTAACTCCCCAAATTTCTGTAATTTCGACTTTTGTGGTTGTTAAGCATGGAAATATCGAAACTTTTGTTTTGATGCTTTTTGGTATATATATATGTGGTTTAAGAGGTTATGTGTTTTGGGGTGTGTTTGGGAAGTCTCAAGTTCGAGCCTTAACTTGGGCTAAAGTTTTGGTTTTTATAAGAATTAAGCCTGGGTTTTGGTTAATGAGTTTATAAGGAATTGATGGTAAAAACCTAACAGAATGGGCCTGCTGGTCTAGTGGTTAAGATGCGTGTTGGTGTGTTGGAGGTCTGGAGTTCGATTCCTTGTAGTAGCGATTGAATTATTTTTGCTGCAAGTTTCAGTAAAGTGTTGGGTTTTATTAAAATTTTGAGTTGAGGGTTTTAGAAAAAATTAGGGGTGTTCTTATTTCTTTCTTTTTGGAAAAATATTTTCTCTACTGTTCTTCCTTTTTCCAAACCCTAACTGCCGAACTTCTCTTCTTTTTTTCCCTTCTTCTCCATTTTTCTTCTCCTTTGTTTTCTTCTTTTTCTACTAGTTGTGGCGTGTTGCTAGTGATTTCATCGGTTCGGTAAGTTTGGTTTTTAATAAAAGTTAGGGGTTTTCCTTGAAGATTATTTAAGAGGGATTTTGGTTGCTGTTTAGGGAATATTTTAGGGTTCGTGGATCATTAATCGAGCTCTTAACAGCGAGGGATCACCATTATTCGTTGAAAGTAAGTAGATCTCTCGTTTCGGGATGTGACTATTCTTAATAATCTGACTTAAGAGACTGATTTTGGGCTCAGTATTGTCAATTTTAGGCTTTGGAGTGCTCGTGGTTGGATTAGTAGTGAAAACGAACTAGGTATGTACTTCGATTACGTAGAAAATGAGTTTTGGCGAAAGCCGAAAAGTGGCCTGTCGACGCCACACAGGAATATGGTCTCCCCGTGTGGTAGCCTGTGTCGCGAGACACGGGTGTGTCACTGACTAGCTAGGCCGTGTGCGCGCCACACGGGCGCGACAGACACGGGCGTGTGATGGCTTGTAAGCCATGTGCGAGGCACGGGCTCAGGCAAATGGGCCGTGTGGGCCCACACGGGTGAACCACACGGGCATGTGAGAATCTAGGCCAGGTCATGTGATCCACACGGGCAAGGCCAATTTGGGCTGTGTGACCTACATGGGCGTGTGGGCCCATACGGGCAAGACACACGGGCGTGTGAGCCCCTTTAATTTGAAATGTTCTGTAAGGTTGCACGGGTCGTCCAAGTTGATTTTGACCTGTAGTAGGGTCGGTAAGCCTTATCTAAACTCTTAATTTTGTGATGTATGGGTATGCATGATATACTTAGCATGATTATCTGATCTGTTCTGTTCTGTTCTGTAAATAAAGGTATGATCTGTTTGTCTGCATTATTGCATGCCATGCTTGTATGATGCATTGCATCGGGTTGGGTTTGACGAAGTGAAGGGTGTACTTGAAGGGTTTCATAAGCTCGTTATCTGGCAGTTAAGTTGCATACTTATAATATGTGCTGCGATGCGGTACTTTATGGTATGTAGGGTTGGATGGGTCGATTATATCCCCATATACGGTGTGCAGGGATGAGTGGGTCTATTTTATCCCCACATGGTGTGTTGGGTTGGACGGAGATAGTGTGCAGGGTTGGTGGGCATGATATTTCTAATATCTGATATGTTATGCATACGATATCTATATGGCTGAGGCTGAATAACTGTATTCTGTTATCTATTTGTATGGATGTTGTTTGTGGGGTTGTACACACTGAGTTGCAAAAACTCACCCCTTTATTTATTTATCTGTTAAAGTAATCCCCAACAGTAGATGGATCAGTGTGACGAAGGGCTCGATGGTGACCAGGTAAACATTTACGGATTTTTGAGTAACACTTTATTTTGTCTGTTTTATTTAAATATTTATTTTGGGTTTATTTTGGAGATTTTAAATTGTTAAATTATTGGTTTATGAATTAATAATGTTTTAACTTCCACGTTAATAAAATGTTTTCACTTAATATTTGGAATAGAGATTTCACGACTTAAGTAAAGATAACAAATTGGACGACCTTTAACTTGCTAAGGTTTTTCTAAAAAGCAGTCACATGTGAAGCCGCTAGATTTGGCCATAGCGTCTAGACCGGGTTTAGGGTTATTACATTTAGTGGTATCAGAGCTAGGTTCAAAACTTGGCTGTGAATTTTGGGTTCCAAAACTGGTTTTAGAGAAATACTTTTGAATGTTTTTAAATACTCTGATTAAGTATGTGGTTTACCGAGTCTCCGGCACTGATCCTGTAAGTTTCTGAAACTTTGTATAAAATTGCTTGAAAGCATGCTTAGAATATACTGAATTCCTGTTTGAAAATACTAATGTTTGCTATGTAACTTCTGTAGGTAGTATGCTTATTAAAACACTCTAGGTAGTGTAAATTGAAAATCGTAGTAAACTCTAGGTAGTGTAAATTGAAAACCGTAGTAAACTATGATTTGCGATAACAGACTCTTAGTACTCTGATAACTCTTCTGTATAAAATATCCGATAGCAACTATCGAAACTGTAAACTGACTTGCATAAAATTTTTAATATAGATTAATTCGAAATTATGATGAGCACACGTGGTACTCGTGGACGAGGTACTAGAGGCCGTAGAGGGATTCGAGCTGAGTCCTTTGCATCTGATGCGATCCCTAATTTGGACACTAGCGAGACGCCAGTGTCACCTGTTACTGAGACTGGTGCTGAGTCTCAAGACCGTGCAGTTGGGGATGACGCATTGTCCCAGGCCATGCTGCGAATCCTGGAGAGGGTTGCTAGGGATAATGCTGGATCTAGAGGCCGTGGGTCAGTTACGGAACGACTTCGGTCCAATGGGGCTGAGGTATTTAGGGGAATTGCTAGAGTTGCTCCTAATGTGACTGAGTACTGGATGGAGGCCACAGAGTATATTATGGATGATCTGGATTTTACTGCCGAGCAGAAGCTCAATGGGGCTGTTTTGTTACTTCACGATGAAGCATATCAGTAGTAGCTAACGGTTAGGGATGGCACTCAGCCTGACAGTCTGACATGGGATTTGTTTAAGACGGCTTTTCAAATTAAATATATGGGGTCCAGTTACATTGACGCTAGGCGACGTGAGTTCCTAAATCTTACTTAGAGAGATCGTTCAGTGGCCGAGTATGAGGCTGACTTTCTGAGGCTGAGCCGTTATGCACGAGGCATGGTCGTGACTGAGTATGAGCATTGTGTTTATTTTGAGGATGGCCTTAGGGATAACTTGAGGGTCCTAATAGCTCCACAGAGAGAGCGTGAGTTTACCGTGTTGGTCGAGAAGGCCAAGATTACGGAGGAGGTTAAGCGTGCTGAGCACCAGAACCGTGAAAGAGGGAAGTCTAAGAGGGATCTAGAATCTTCGAATGCTGGGGTGAGGCCTAAGAAAAAGGCCAAATCTGATGAGCCCCTGAGAGTTGGGCCTACTGTTGCACCTGCTGGGGTGGCGATTTGTTAGCTTTGTAATAGACGCCATCCGGACAAGTGTTGGAGGTCTACTGGAGCTTGTCTTAGATGTGGATTATCTGAGCATCGTGTTAAGGATTATCCATTGAGGACTAATCAGATGCAAGTTTCGGCTAGTGAGACTGTACAGCCACCGAGGGGAGTTCAGCAGCCACCTAGGGGACGAGGTCAGGCTAGGGGTGGTAACGGTATAGGCCGAGGATAGAGAGCATCAGGCCGAGGTACTGGGCCGACTAAGGCTAGGCAGCCTGCGCTTGTGTATGCTGCACGTCGTCGTGAGGATGGAGATGCTTCAGACGTCATCACAGGTACGTTCTTAATCCTTAATGTACCTTATGTTGCACTGATAGACATAGGCTCTACACATTCCTACGTTGTATGTTCTGTGTTTAAGACTTTGGGGATACCGTATAAAAGTGCTTCTAATGAGATTTCAGTGGTGAGTCCATTGGGGCAGTCTATTAGGGTTAGTAAACTGTTCAGAGACGTTCCGTTGGAAGTCCAAGGTATGATATTTTTGGCTGATCTGATGGAACTTCCGTTTGCGAAGTTCGACTTAATTCTGGGTATGGACTGGTTGCTAAAGCGTCGTGTAAGTCTGGATTGTACTGGAAAAAGGATTGTTCTGAGGACTGAGGAGGATAATGAGATAGTCGTTATTGGAGAACAACAAAATTATCTGAGTAATGTGATATCTGCGTTGGTAGCAGAGAAGTTGGTGTGGAAAGGATGTGAGGCATTTTTGGCCTACATCAGTATCTCTGATCCTGTGGACTTATTGGTTAAGGACATCCGTGTTGTGAGAGACTTTCCAGATGTCTTTCCAGAGGAACTACCAGGATTACCTCCAAATCGTAAGGTAGAATTTGGGATTGAGTTGATTCCTGGTATAGCTCCAGTGTCTATCGCCCCTAACCGAATGACACCGAAGGAGCTGACGGAACTTAAGGCTCAGATTCAAGAGCTGTTGGATCATGGGTTTATTCGTCCTAGTGTGTCTTCGTGGGGAGCACCTATTCTGTTCGTAAAGAAGAAGGACGATACAATTAGAATGTGTATCGACTACCGTCAATTGAACAAGTTGACAGTTAAGAATAAGTACCCACTTCTGAAGATAGACGACTTATTCGATCAGTTCAAAGGGGCTTCAGTGTTTTTTAAAATCAATCTGTGATCAGGTTCTCATCAGTTGAAGGTAAATAAGGTCGATGTGCATAAGACGGTATTTAGGACTTGTTATGGGTATTATGAGTTTCTAGTTATACCTTTTGGGTTGACTAATGCACTAGCGGCATTCATGGAACTGATGAACCGTGTGTTACAGCCCTACTTGGATCAATTTGTGGTGGTGTTCATCGACGATATCTTGGTGTATTCTAAGTCTGAGGACAAGTACGACGAGCATTTAAGAGTGGTTCTGCAGATCCTTCGTGAGAAACAATTGTATACGAAGTTTAGCAAGTGTGAGTTCTGGCTTTGGGAAGTGACATTTCTAGGTAATGTAGTTTTTGCAGAGGGGATTTGAGTGGATCCTCGTAAGATTGAGTCGGTGTTGGATTGGAAACAGCCAAAGAGTGTGTTGGAAATCTGCAGTTTTCTGGGACTGGTAGGGTATTACCGACGTTTTGTAGAGGGGTTCTCGTTGATTACAGTGCCGCTGACTAAGTTGTTGCGTAAAGGAGTTCCTTTCGTTTGGACTGACGCGTAGCAAGAGAGCTTCGTGAAGCTTAAGACAGTTTTGACTCAGGCTCCAATTCTGATACAACCTGGGCCTGGTAGGGACTTCGTGGTTTACAGTGATGCATCACATATGGGATTGGGTTGCATCTTGATGCAAGACGGTAAGGTAGTTGCCTATGCGTCTCGACAGCTTAAGACTCACGAGGCTAATTATCCGACGCATGACTTGGAGTTGGCTGCAGTGGTCTTCACATTGAAGATTTGGAGGCATTATCTATATGGGGAGATGTACCATTTACACTGATCACAAGAGCCTCAAGTATCTCCTCACTCAGAAGGAGTTAAATCTTAGGTAGCATCGATGGGTTGAGCTGCTTAAGGACTACGACTGTAGTATTAAGTATCACCCTAGAAAGGCCAATGTGGTGGCCGATGCACTAGGCCGTAGGGCTGTGACTGATTTGAGAGCAATGTTCGCTCGATTGAGTCTTTATGACGACGAAAGTATTCTGGCAGAGCTACAAGTGAGGCCAACATGGATTGAACAGATTACAGCAAAGTAGTTAGAGGATAAGGCTCTTGAGATGCGATTTTGTCAGGTTGAGACTGAGGCTACTGCAGATTTTGGGTTAAATAATGATAGGGTATTGTGCTTCCGAGCTAGGATTTGTGTACCTAATAATGAGGATTTGAGGCTGTCGATTTTGAGGGAAGCGCATAGTAGTCCTTACGCTATGCATCCTGGTGGAAACAAGTTGTATAAAGATCTTCGAGAGTTGTACTGGTGGCCAGGGTTGAAATGTGAGGTTACCGACTTTTGTGCTCACTATTTGACGTGTTAGCAGGTTAAGGCTGAGCATCAGTTACCGTCGGGTTTGCTACAACCAGTGAAAATACCGATGTGGAAATGGGAGCTAGTAACGATGGACTTCGTTAGTGGGTTGCCCCTAACACCCATTAAGAAGGATTTTGTTTGGGTCATTGTGGACCGATTAACTAAGACCACACATTTCATTCCTGTTAGGATAGACTTCTCTCTATAGAAGTTGGCCAAGCTGTACATTTCTGAGATAATGGGGCTACGTGCGGTACCTATCTCGATCATTTCTGATAGGGATCCTCGTTTTACGTCTCAATTCTGGGGAAAGCTTCATGAGGCTTTGGGTTCGAGGCTAGACTTCAGTACTGCTTTCCATTCTCAGACAGACGGTCAGTTAGAGAGGGTGATCGAGATACTAGAGGACATGTTGAGGGGCCGCATTATCGATTTTCGAGGCAGTTGAGAGGAGTACTTTCCTCTCGCAGAGTTCACTTACAACAACAGTTATCAGTCTAGTATACAAATAGCACCGTATGAGGCACTTTATGGTCATAAGTGTCGCACACCTTTGTGCTGGACTGAGTTGGGTGAGCGACGTATTCTGGGTCCGGAATTGGTATCAGAAACTAAGGATAAAGTCCGTTTGATTCGAGAACGTCTGAAAGTAGCTTCTGATAGACAGAATTCCTATACTGATCTAAAGAGGAAGGACATCGAGTATTCTATGGGGGACATGGTTTTCCTTAGGGTCTCGCCATGGAAAAAGGTTCTAAGGTCCGATCGTAAGGGTAAGCTGAGTCCTCGGTTTATTGGGCCGTACCAGATTCTGAAGCGAGTAGGGCCAGTCGCATATCAGTTAGAGCTACCTCCAGAGTTATACCGTATACATGATATGTTCCATGTCTCGATGTTGAGACGCTATCACTCTGACTCTACGCACGTTGTGACCGTGGAGGAGATTGAGATTAGACCGGATTTGACGTTCGAGAAGGAGCCTGTTCAGATTCTAGATCACGATGTTAAGGTCTTAAGTAGGAAGTCTATTCCCTTGGTGAAGGTGCTGTGGCAGAATCATAGCATTGAGGAGGCTACTTGTGAGCCAGAGGATTCGATGCGACAGTAGTATCCTCACCTTTTCTAATCAGGTAAAATTCAAGGATGAATTTTCTTTTAGGGGGTAGAGTTGACGCCCCAAATTTTTGTAATTTCGGCTTTTGTGGTTGTTGAGCATGGAAATATTGAAAATTTTGTTTTGATTCTTTTTGGTATATATATATGTGGTTTAAGAGGTTATATGCTTTGAGGTGTGTTTGGGAGGTCCCAAGTTCGAGCCTTAACTTGGGCTAAAATTTTGGTTTTTATAAGAATTAAGCCTGGGTTTTGGTTAACGAGTTTATAAGGAATTGATGGTAAAAACCTAACAGAACGAGCCTGCTGGTCTAGTGGTTAAGATGTGTGTTGGTGTGTTGGAGGTTTGGAGTTCGATTCATTGCGGTAGCGATGGGATTATTTTTGCTGCAAGTTTCAGTAAAGTGTTAGGTATTATTAAAATTCTGAGTCGTGGGTTTTAGGAAAAATTAGTGGTTTTCTTATTTCCTTCTTTTTGGAAAAATATTTTTTCTGTCGTTCTTCCTCTTCCAAACCCTAGCTGCCGAACTTCTCTTCTTCTTTTTCACTTCTTCTCTGTTTTTTTCTTTTTCGATTAGTTGTGGCGTGTTGCTAGTGATTTCATCGGTTCGGTAAGTTTGGTTTTCAATAAAATTTAAGGGTTTTTCCTGGAAATTGTTTAAGAGGGGTTTTGGTTACTATTTAGGGAATATTTTAGGGTCTGTGGATCATTAATCGAGCTCTTAACAGCGAGGAATCACCGTTATTCATTGAAGGTAAGTAGATCTCTCGTTTCGAGATTTTCCCATTCTTAATAATCTGACTTAAGAGACTGATTTTGGGCTCGGTATTGTCGATTTTAGGCTTTGGAGTGCTCGTGGTTGGATTAGCAGTGAAAATGAACCAAGTGTGTACTCCTATTAAGCAGAAAATGAGTTTTGGCGAAAGCCGAAAAATGGCCTGTCGACGCCACACGGGTGTGTGGTCTACCCATGTGGTAGCCTGTGTCGTGAGACACAGGAGTGTCACTGACAAGCCAGGCCATGCGCGCGCCACACGGGCGCGACGGACACGGGCGTGTGATGGCTTGTAAGTCGTGTCCGAGACACAGGCTCAGGCAAATGGGTCGTGTGGGCCACACGGGCATGTAGGCCCACGCGGGTGAACCACACGGGCATGTGGGAATCTGGGCCAGGTCGTGTGATCCACACAGGAAAGGCCAATTTGGGCTGTGTGACCCACACGGGTATGTAGGCCCTCACAGGCAAGGCACACGGGCGTGTGAGCCCCTTTAATCTGAAATGTTTTGTAAGGTTGCACGGGTCGCCCAAGTCGACTGTGACCTATAGTAGGGTTGGTAAGCCTTATCTAGACTATTAATTCTGTGATGTATGGGTATGTATGATATACTTAGCATGATTATCTGATCTATTCTATTCTGTTCTATAAATAAAGGTATGATCTGTTTGTCTGCATTATAGCATGCCATGCTTGTATGATGCATTGCATCGGGGTGGATTTGACGAAGGGAAAGAAGTACCTAAAGGGCTTCATGAGCCCATTATCTAGCAGCTAAGCTGCATACTTATGATATGTGCTGCGATGCGGTACTTTATGGTGTGTAGGGTTGGATGGGTCGATTATATCCCCATATACAGTGTGTAGGGATGAGTGGGTCGATTTTATACCCGCATGGTGTGTTGGGTTGGATAGAGATGATGTGCAGGGTTGGTGGGCATGATATTTCTGATATCTGATCTGTTATGCATGCGCTATCTGTATGGCTGAGGCCGAATAACTGTATTCTGCTATCTGTTTGTATGGATGTTGTTTGTGGGGATGTACATACTGAGTTGCGAAAACTCACCCATTGATTTATTTATCTGTTCAAGTAATCCCCAGCAGTAGATGGACCGGTGTGACGGAGGGCTCGATGGTGACCACTGGTAGACATTTACAGATTTTTAAGTAACACTTTATTTTGTCTGCTTTATTTAAATATTTATTTTGGGTTTATTTTGGGGATTTTAAATCGTTAAATTATTGATTTATGAATTAATAATGTTTTAGCTTCTGCGTTAATGAAATATTTTCACTAAATATTTGGAATAGAGATTTCATGACTTAAGTAAAGATAACAAATTGGACGACTTTTAACTTGCTAAGGTTTTTCTAAAAAGCACTCACATGTGACGCCTCCAGATTCGGCCATAGTGTCTAGGCCGGGTTTGGGGGTATTACATTCTGCCTTCCATAGTTGAAATCAAGGGCTGAAACTAACAAGCATCTTCTCATTGATGATTCTGGGATATCATAATCAGAACTTTCTAGCAAACTAGTGAACCCACCGCACAATTGTGTCATTGGACTCTTAGCTTTTTCTTCTATTTTGACCTCTCAAATTAGAACATATGTCGACCTCCGACCACTTTCATCTGTGTTTGCCAACTCCGAATATAACTTGAGTATTGGTGATCCACTAGCAATATGCATCTGCACCATCACCTCTATCCCTATTGCACCTCTAATATCGAAAATGTCATATTTGACAAGGTCGACCGAAGAACAAAAACGATATATCAATGACGACACACGTATCTAGGTGGATTCGACAATTTTTTGCCTAATTCTTGTACACAGCTCCTACAATTGTATGTTTGGGTTGAAAGTCAATTGTATTGTGTTCTTCGATTAAAAACGACCCCATTATCGGTGCCATAGACTTCACTGTCGTAATAAACAACAACATTAATTCGTCCACTCATTTTAATGAAATTAACTGTTTCACATGTTGGAAACAAAAACATTATGCAGAAAAATAGAAATGTAATTATATATGAACAAAAAAAATCAAATCTTACTTGATGCAATTACGTGTTTGTTCCAAATTATGCCTTATGAAACACCTTGCGAACTTCTTCTTCTTACGATTCTTCGTGCAATTTAGTTTGCTCAAAATTGCCTTATGACACTCAATGTTGAAAGCCATCCTTTTATACAGCAGGGGTGAGTGGCAATTGATTCAGAAAATATTCTTGGGATATCTCAGGGGTGAGTGGGAAGTTTGCACGCATTGAATTTGGTAGAGGGAAAACGCTTCACGTAGGGCATGATTTCAATGACATGTATGAAAAATTCACTAAAAACACGTCCAACTGGACGTGTTTTTAGTGCAATATCAAAAAGATGCACTGAAAGCGTGTCCAGGTGGATAGGTTTTCAGCTGACATGGCATGAAAACGTGTTCAACTAGGTGCACTTTCAGTGCATATTTCTGGCATTTCACTGAAAAAATGCCCTACGTAGAGCATTTCTCTACTACCAAAGCAACTCCTACAAAATTCCCACTCACCCATCAAATATCCCAAGATAATAATTTCTAAAATTTTTTTTATCAACCTCAACCTATCGTAAACTACGGGAGATCAAAACTCAATTCCATTCAAAAAAATAAAAAAAATACAAACTAAGAGTTAAGCGAATCTAGTAGTTCGAGTTTTAATTTCGAATCAAATTAAATTTTACAATTCGAAATATTCGAATATACGATTGGTGTAAATACAATTGTTATAAATACCCTTTTGGTACCAAACCGTGCTCTAAATAATTTCAAAATTTTAAAATAATATTAATTTTATAACTCAAAAAATTATAAAAAGTTTCTAAAGAGTATAATTTTTTTAAAAAGTATAAAAAATCCTAATCTATTATTTCATAAACCCTAAAACCCTTAAACTTTCAAAACCATAACTCTAAACCCTTAACAAAAATCTAAAACCTAACTCTAAAACAATAAAAAGAACTAAAACAATAAATAACCCTAGCCTGTGGAGAGAGAACAAAAATACTTCTAGTTGAAAGTGTTTTCAGTGGATGTGGCAGGAAAGTACATCCAGTTGGAAGCATTTTCTAGGCCTAATCCAATAAATTTTGGTCAATTCGTTTTTTTGGCCTAATCTGGTAAATTTTGGAAAAATTGACCTAATTCGATAATTTTTCCAAAAAATCAGTATTTTTCTATATGTTAGCCCAAATTTCTTCTGTTAATTAAAATATAAAATTACAATTCTTGGATTAGGCATGAACCGATATTAAATCCAAAGTTGAAATATAATTTAAAAGTATAAAAATGTAACACCCCAAACCTGACCTGGACGTTATGGCTGAATCTGACGATGTCACATGAGAGTGTTTTTGAAAACGCGTTGACCTTCAAATCGTTCCAATTCTTAACTTTTACCTAGTTTGGGGAAACCGTGTTCTAATTGATTTGATTTAAAACATTTCTTTTACGCGAAAGCTTTTGAAACCTAAATAATTTTTGAAAACCGTTTCATTTACGAAAAAATCTTAGTTTATTTTAGGAAAACCATACTTTGTTGCGTTGCAGTTTATAAATTCATAATTAACAGTTCAAAATCCCAAATTAAAAACCAAACAGTCCCAAAGTCCATCATACATAAAATACCAACAAGAAATAAGTGATGTAACCGCAAAAACTGTAAATAAGCAGTTCGATAGTGGTTGTCACCGTTGAGTCATCCGCTGCACCGATTCGTCAAGTTTGGGGATTACCTACACAGATTAAACAGAAAAGGGCGAGTTTTCACAAACTCAGTGTGTAATCCCCACAGAAGATATACACAATAGCAGAAGTCAGTCATATATCCAAATAACAGATAATCCGGGCCTAAGCCCTTTACAGAATCGATGTGAACCTTAGTCCACTTAGATATAGAATTGGATATGAACTGGGCCTTAGCCCATCTCAGATATCACATGCATAACAGAGCAGAATAACAGAATCATGCCTACCAGCCCTACACACCAACTCCGTCTAACCTAACACACCATGTGAGGATAAAATTGACCCACCCATCCCAACACACTGTGCTGTACTGAAATGCGGCACATAATCAGATAATTGCAGCTATGCTGCCAGATATCAGGCTTAATAGACTTTCAGAACGCTTCCTCTATCATAATACTAACCCCACCCCGATGCAATGCATCATACAAACATGGCATGCTATAATGCAACTTAACAGATCATACAATTGGTCATATACGCATGCTAAGAGTAACATGCTTAATACATACATCACATAATCAGATCATAGAATCAGGGGTCTAAGTAATACTTACTGACCCTACGGTAGGTCACATTCGATTTGGGCGACCTATGGAACCTTATAGATTATTTCAAAAAAATAGGCTCGCATGCCCATGCGGCCTGCTCGTGTGGGCCCACATGCCCGTATGGCCCATACGGCCTAAATTGGCCTTGGCCATGTGGATCACACAGCCTGGCCTAGAATCCCACAAGCCCATGTAGCCCACACGGCTCGATTGGTTGAGCTCGTATACTGCATACGGCCTCACCTGGCCATCACACGGCTATATCCCTCGCGCACGGCTTGGCCTCATCAATCACACGGCTGTGTACTACTACACGGGCGTGTGGCATCGACAGAATCATTTTTCGGCTTTCGTCGTTTCTCATTTTCTGCATTTTTGGGTACAAACCTTGTTCGTTTTCGATGCGTAATCACTCCCGAGCAAACCCAAGCCTATAATTGAACACGTTTTACTCAGTTAATCTCTTAAACGATCGAACTGAACCAAAACCCTAAAATAAATTAGACACTTTCCGAGCGTAAAACCCTTACCTTTCGAACCACGAACGCTTTCCACTATGATTCGGCACTAGAACAACCTCTCACACCAAATTTCCGACTGTCCAAATAGTTAACAAAAAATCCCAATTATTAACTTAAAAACCAAAACTTTAAGGCACCAAAACCACTTATCGAATTCGCACGATACTCAATTGGACAACAAGGAACCGTTATGAATAGCAAATTTGAAACTAGGAACAGAAAAAAAAAAAAAAGATAGAAGAAGAAATTTTGGCAAAGATGAAAGGGAGAAAGGCAATTAACGTCAGAACCAAAAGAGAATTTTGGGAAAAATAAAGTTTGAAAAAAAATATAAACTAAACCGATTTGGTAAATCCCTTCAATCCCTTAATTTCCTCCACTAGACCCATCTCTGGTAACTACTCAGAATTCTACTACCTCTGGAACTCTATTGCAGAGTTAAACAAAAATAAACCTCCCTTGCTCACACATGGATTCGAACTCCAAACCTCCAACACCCTCCAACTCACCAACACACATTTTAACCACCAGACCAACAGACCCATTCTGATATGAAATTACAAATATTTTAATATAAGCCTGCTGACTAGAAGTTAAGCCTCAATTCAGGAAAAAGCCAAAATTCGCCAAAGCTAGGGCTTGAACTTGAAACCTCTCACAGACACCCAGAACACTTAACCACTAAAGCAAATACACACTTGTGTGTCAAAACTTATAGAAACAAATTAATAAGATTTGGGACGTTACAAAAAATATGGATATTATAAAAATTGTAAAATATAAATGATTCATATTAAAATTGAAGAAATTAGGTATATATGTCAATTTTAAAAAAATAATTAAAGAAATAAGTCATTTTTTGGGACAAAAACTGCAAGGAGCATTCTTTATTGATGTGGAAGAAGAGGGGAAAGTGCATACTATGGGGTACACTTTCCCCTTATCTCTAGCCACATTAACAAAAAAATGTTACTTCGAAATAAAATAGTCGTGGGATTAAAACTTGAAAGGAAAATAAAAGAAAAATTAATTGTTGGATTGAAATTTGAAAATATTCAGAAAATTTTAATAATAATTTAAAAACTCGAGAATCTAGGGACAAAATTCACAGTTCATCTCATCTTTTCCACAACAGAATTTTGTCACAAGAATACGAACATTGGGAAAGAAAAACTTTTCAAAAAAACACTTCTTGTTAGAAGAGTTTTTCTGATTTGTGAGTATGTCCTTTCTTTTCTAGCATTTTGAAAATTATTTCATATTCGTGGTAGAGTTTTATAACACCCCCCACTTGGTTTGATCGCAGGACCTGAGCTACGAAATGCTATAGATAATGTTGAAATAGAACACATTCAATTCACATTAATTATTTCAAATAAAAAAAGGAATTACTTTATAACTACATAATTAACATTCAAATTGAATATGAATCATACAATCATAATCAATTTAATGCAAAATCACCAAATATAATTTTTCTCGGGCTTTATACAAGCTTATGTATGCTTTAGTATCAACCTAGCATTTAACTTGGACTGATTTGCAACATTTTCAAAATCATGAATCAATTATATCATAAATAAATTATTCAAATAATCAATCATATCATAAACATTCAAATATTTTAATATACGATTAAATTTGAGTCTTGATCGAGCTTACGAAAACTCTTAAATTAACCTGGGAACAAATAGGACTTAATTGAAAACTTAACAAAATGCATGGGAATTTTTTCAAATAGGGGTCACATGACCGTGTACCTAGGCCATGTGGTAGGCTGTGTTCATGTAGAATTGGAGTTGCATAGCCATGTAGCCAGGCCATGTGTCTTACTTAAGTCATGTGGACCTAAATGCAAAAATTCATTAAAAGCCACACGACCATGTACCTGGGCTGTGTAACAAGTTGAGATTGTGTGCAAACCTAGTGACATATCTACAGTACTCACACAGGTGTGTGGCTAGCCCGGGTAAGATTCGGGAACTGTGTAATACTAAAGTTCCCCTTTTTGTGCGAGCTACCAAAATCAATTTCTTAATTGGACCGTACATGCACCTATATCAACTTTTAGACATGTTTATAAGAATGTATAATACCTACCATAGCATACCACAAATCAACATCCCTAATATCTATTATCTAACCAATATGCCTCAATGGCACCATTACATAATGTGAATCATTTCAAATATTTAATCTCATTTCATAACAATTTGGATTATAACCATATAGGTTCACTATAAGCAAATAAAACTTCAAGTTACAATCACTCATAAATGGTCATATTATCAAAATAAACCACATACAAGTTTGGTACCAATTCACACAAAAAACTTATACCAATTCCACATTTATATCACCTCAAACGTACACCTAGAAACCTTATACAATCCACATAACAACATGTCATTCAATTCAACCATTAGACCATACCAAACAACCATTTATATACATACAAACCATAACCAAACTTGGCCATTATACATCCACTAGCTCAAGTAAATCACATTTCAAGTTGGCTATTCACTTGCCACATGCATATCTCATAATAATACCAAATCATCAAACATCATCAACATCATTTGACAAAAATCATAAACATCCAAGATAACTTAAATATAAATAAAATCCTATATACATGCCACATAACCAAATCTGGAACAAATAAAAGACTATCGAACCAGAGGTTGGATAGTGTAAGCTTTGAGTTGATCCGACCAACATGTTCTACAAAATAACCTACACAGAGATAGAAAAACAAACAAGATAAGCATTACAAATTCTTAATAAGCTCAAATGAAATTAACACAACATACCTTGATCATAAGCCAACTTAAACTATTAAACCAATTTGGTAATTGATATGGCATCCTTGTCTTCCTTGCACTTTCGTATACATTTCCACAAAAACAACCAATAGGTTAGTTTCCTTATACTTCAAGAACTGCTAATTTACATATATCTGTGCAATGATTTTATTATAACAAAGATATGATATCCGATTAAAACTCAATTTATTGTATATACTTAAGTTCTTACTCATATCAAATTCAACCATGCTTGTTTGGAAATATAATAATTTAACCCATTCAATCCCTTGACATTCTCATAATCATGTAACGTTTCTGTATACATTCTCATTAACCAATATTTTCAAAAATCATATAAAATTTCACAAATTAGTCCTTCACGACCAATTCATTATTTCATAATGATTTAATTACAAGTTAAAAACATACAATACAACATAAACAAATATTAATCCAAATAACATCACACAAACTTACCTGAAAATTAATATACTCAAGAATTGAAACACAAATACCGTACTAAACTCATGTACAACATTTAATACATCTTTGAATCTTTATACCAATTCACTTTCACAACCTATTTATTGCCCAAAGAACTATAGTAAATATATTTCAGACACATGGGGTAAGAATGCTCACACGAGCTGTGAAAATGGGTTTGCTTACACGAGTTGTGGGTTGGGATGGTAACTTTACATGATGCTGCTCACACTAGCTGTGAAGAATCCGCAAAAAATGTAGGACCTTAGCCATCGGTAAAACATCCAAGACTAGCATCTAAAACTGTATAAACCCTAATGACATATCATTTGTATCCTAGTGAATTCACTAAGTTCAAACAAACCTTATTCCTTGTATTTAATCCATTTTCAATCTCTGTAGTTGTACACTTGCTTTTTGTATTTCCAATAATAATTCACATACATTTACGACGATTTATCACCATATACACTTCATTCAATCATAACACAACTTCGATCTGTCAATTCTACTCATCTATTACTATTATCATTTAAATTTCTTATTTTACAATTCATTTCGATAGATTCTGTATTAATAAAAATTAAACTTGTATATATATAAAATTAATAGGTATAAACACAAAATTCAAACATAATAATAGAATACAATAAGTTCCATATGAACTTACCTGGAAAACAACAACCAACAAGAAGTTGAGGACTAATCTGTAATTTCTCGATTATCATCTGATTGATTCAAATCTCGATCTATAATAATTCATTTAAATTTATCAATTCTAAACATCTTTTAACAGCTTATTACAAAATATATCAATTCTATTTCATTTTACAAAAGTTCTCTAAAGTTTCACATTTTATTCAATTTAGTCATTAAAATCGAAATAGATATATCTATAAATTTTAAGCTTTGTTTTTCAATCCGATTTTAGTTTCATTCCTATACTACCCTCTAAATTCAAAAACTACAGAAACTTTATTTTAATTTCAAAATATTTTCATTTAGTCCCTCAGTTCAAAACTCACAAAATTCACTTTATAATTTAGTCCATAACAAATATAAGCTTATAACGAAGCTATTTAACAACAAAAACATCAAAAACCATCAATGACAACATTTTAAAACTTTAACAATTTTACAATTTAGTACCCAAGCTAGCTAGATTAAGCTACAACGATCTCAAAAATATAAAAATTACGAAAAACGAGTTTGATTTACTTGCCATGCAATAGGAAGAAACTTGACCAAAGCTTGGTTTTCTAACTATAGAGAATTCGGTCATGGGAAGAAGATGGAAGGAAATTTTTCTCTTTCATTTCACTATCTTTCTTTTTATTTCATGTTTATTTCCTTTCTAATATATTTTATTATAATAATTCAAATTTTATAATAAAATTAATGTCATTATATGACTAAATCGTCCAAATAAATGCATTAAGGCTTAATTTCCATGCAAGTCTTAAATGTTTCCCATTTAATCCTTTTATCAACTAAAAATCTATAACGATTAACATTTACAATTTACTCCTTATACCTTAATTAATTACTAATTTTGTAAAGTTACATATTCAAAATTTAATTTACAATTTACAGAAACGAGGTCCCAAGACGTCAATTTCCAAAACCACTAACTTTTAAACTGATACACTTGTACCTTGACTAACTTTCCACATAATTAAAATCATTAGACCATAGTTAAGTATAATACTGTAATAACCTCATAAATATTTATTAATATTTAATGACTCAATCATTAGAAAATGGAGTTCTGAAACTACCATTTTTGGTACCGTTGAAAATCAGGCTGTTAAAAGTTTCCTGTAAAATGTAGATTAATATGGAGAGGTTTTCACAGTTAAATTTCGAGTAGAAGATTAGCATACTAAGGATAAGATTGTTGATATTAAAAATTTGAAGTTGGGAAATCTGTAACACCCCGAACCCGAGACCATCGCCGGTGTCGGACACAAGGGGTTAACAAGCCAAGTTCACTTGTTTTGTCCACCAATTTGACATTTCCAGTCAGGCTGGAAAACTGCGTCACCGTCGCCTTAAAAATCATATCTCGAGTTTCAAAACTCGGAAACTGGTTTCGTAAATTTTCCCTGAATTTAGACTCATGTATCCATCCATGGATTTATTTCTAGAATTTTTTGGTCGGGCCAATTGGTACAGTTTATTAGTTAAAGTCACCCATGTTACAGGGATCGACTGCTCTGACCTTCGCGCGTTACAACTTGAATATCTCACTGTACAGAACTTTAATACTGGTGCCGTTTGTTTCTAATGAAATTAGACTCAAAATGGAATCTGTACATATAAGGCATGACTCCTAATTATTTCTGGATAATTTATAGCAAATTTTTAAAGTTGCGACAGGGGACCCAGAAACCGTTCTGGCCCTGTCTCACAATAGCTTTAATATCTCTTAACATGTAACTCCTATGACCATTTCGTTTCTTCCATATGAAAATAGACTCATCAAGGTTCATTTACATAGCTTATTCACTATTTAATACCATTCCTACAAATTTTGGTGATTTTTCACATTCTCGTCACTGCAGCTGGCAGCATCTGTTTTTAAGGTAGGTCTTACCTATTTTGTAGTCTCCATGAACCAACTAGTCTTGCCATACATAGGTTCATATATGATCATTTTAACCATACCAATGGCTGATCATGTGACCAACACTCCCATTTCCAATCCATAATCACATCATGACACCATATATATACATACAAACCACAAATAGTCTAAGTTCATGCTTCCTTTTACGAGCCATTTTCGCATGGCCGTACACAAATACATCACAACATATTTAACCAACAAGGGGTAGTCCTATACATGCCATTTCAAAGTTCAACCAAAAATTTATACCAAAATAGAGACGTTGATAGTGTGGATGACTTGACTTTATTGATCCAGAATCCGATTGCTATCGAGCGAAATCTATAAAACAGAGAGCCAAAGCAACGGGGTAAGCATTTTTATGCTTAGTAAGTCTCAAGGAATATAATCAACTCTAATTACAGCAATACATTCACATAGCCAAATGCATCATTTCATTAATACACATTCTTACTTCGCACTTCATCGTTATATACTTTCACAAAGTATCAATCAATTCAATAACTGAAATTCATTAGTCGATCGAGCGAATGTTGCTCAAACATGTCGACTTTCCAATGCACATACAAACGTACCTTATTCTTTGGGCTTCTCGAGTGTACTAATTGAATTTATTACAGCAACCAACACTCACCTCCAGCCCAAGATTCTTTGAATATAACCGGATATAAGCATGTGCACAAATGCCTTGGTCTTAGCCGGATAGAATGTCTCGCACGAATGCCTTGGTCTTAGCCGGATATAGCCACTAGCACAATTGCCTTGGTCTTAACCGGGTATAATTTCCAGCATAATTGTCTTGAGGCTTAGCCGGATATCATTCAATTTCTCATGCACACATACATCAATAATCATTGGACATACATATTTCATTTTCGTTACTAAGGCTCAAACACAATTATAATCACTAGCATAATCGCCTTCGGGACTTAGCCGGGTATTATTCGAATACTCATACACACATAAATCAATAATCAATACATCCATATTTCATTCCACATAATTCAAGTAAGGTCACTTCTTGAGGACTTACCTCGGATGTTGTCGAACGGTTTTTACGGCTATTCGATCACTTTTTCCTTCCCCTTGTCCAATTGTGGCCCTATTAGCCCTTGAGCTAATTCAAACAAATTCAATCTATTAAAACCTCATTGTGCTAGCTTATGGCCGAATATGACAAGGAGTTTAAATGGTCATATGGCCACTCTTTAGCTTGAATACACAATGGTCATGCACATTTTATACTACATCAAGCAATTCAATACAATTTATTCGAGCATCAAGGAAAAGCTAAGGCCTTCAATAGGCTACCCAAGGCCATATTCATGTACATGTTGAGGCCAATTATGCACTTAATACCTCACAAAAACAGCATGCATTTTACTAGTTAATGCTTTGCATATTGTTGCTCAAAACTTATAATATAGCATCGAGCACTCATATATGTGCTAGGCCGAATGTGCTTGCAATTTCACATTCATTCTTCAACATCTTCTTTTTTAAACAAACATATTCATCACTTAGTTCATAACCAAACAGCATGTGCAAACATATATATACATATATGAGCATGGTCAATTTCAAGGTGTCCATAGCCATCCAAAACACAATTTTAACTAACATGCAAGAAGCATGAACCATGCTTATGAATGCATCATGGTCGAATATGACAATCATGCTCCTTTTCAACTTCAATCATGATTTAACAAAAAGAAAACTCAAAATCTTACTCAAAAGTAGACAATCCATCATTGCATGCATCATCATCAAGCTTCACACTTAGCATGCAATGGCTTTATCACCATAACAACTTTGGCCAAATACCATTTCCATGGCATAACAAAGATTTGAGCCATGGCTAACATGCACATCAAGTTAGCAACCAAAACATGCATGAAACTCCTAACACAACCTCATACATACCTTAATCTTGATGCAAACTTAGCCAAATCTCCTTCTAGATCTCTTCCAAACCAAGCATGAAGCAAAAATCCTCCTTCTTCCTTAGTTTTGGCTCAAAGAAAGGATGAACAAAATTTTTTCTTTCTTTCTCTACAACTCACGGCAATGGGGGAATACCACACTCACACACATTTTTTCATTCTTTTCTTACCCATACACCTTTGTTTATTATTTCTCCCTAATGCACCAACAAAACATGTTTCATGACATGTTTTGCCCATCCTCTCTTGCCATGGCCGCCACTTCATGTTGGGGGAAATTTGACATGCAAATCCCTTATTTTTGCATGCATGAGCAACTAGTCATCACACATTTCCCCATCATACTTTCAAAGTTCACTACTAGGTCCTTTCTAGTGAAATTAGCATTTATAACACTAAATCGAAACATCAAAATGTCACACACAAATTAGCACATATCATAGGCATCAAAATAAATTTTAAATTATTTTTATGCCTCGGTTTTGTGGTCCCGAAACCACATCCCGACTAGGGTCAATTTTGGTGTCACAACTCTCCCCACTTAAGAAATTTTCGTCCCGAAAATCTTACCGTAAATAGGTTTGGATATCGCTCTTTCATAGAGTTCTCGGTCTCCCAAGTAGCTTCTTCTATCCCGTGCTTGAGCCATAACACTTTCACCAGTGAACCCGCTTGTTTCGCAACTCTTTCACTTCTCGTGATAGGATACGAATCGGTTCTTCCTCATAACTCATATTAGCTTGAATTTCAATTTCGATGGACTAATCACGTGCGATGGATCGGATCTATAGCGTCAAGCATCGAAACATGAAAGACATCGTGAACCTTTTGAGTTCAGGGGCAAAATCAAACGATATGCCACTTGGACCGACTCGCTCGGAAATCTCATATGGCCCAATGAACCTCGGGCTCGACTTGCCCTTACGGCCGAATCGAGTATCTTTTCCAAGGCGATACCTTGAGAAACACTTTATCACCCACGATACTCGATATCCTTACGCTTCAGATCCGCGACGACTTACGACGATCGGAGGCTATCTTGAGACCTTCACGGATTACTTTCACTTTCATTCAGCATCCCTAATCAAATCCACCGAAAATCTTGCTTTCACCAAGCTCGGTCCAAAACAATGGTGTACGGCATTTACGACCGTACAAAGCCTCGTAGGGTGCCATCTTAATACTTGATTGAAAGTCGTTGTTGTAAGCGAATTCAATCAACGGCAAATACCGTTCCCATGAACCACTAAACTCGAGGACGCAACATCTTAACATATCCTCAAGTATCCGAATTATCCGCTCGGATTGACCATCGGTTTGGGGGTGAAAGGCGGTGCTGAAATGCAACTTGGTACCCAAAGCTTCTTGCAACTTTTTCCAAAATCGTGAGGTAAATCTCGGATCTCTATCCGACACGATGGAAATAGGCACCCCGTGTAATCTCACAATCTGAGAAACGTACAATTCGGCTAATTTGTCCATTGAAAAATCAATACGTACGGGGACAAAGTGGGCCGACTTAGTCAATCTATCTGCCATGACCCAAACCGCATCCTTCTTACTTGCTGACAATGGCAGTCCGGATACAAAGTCCATTGTGACTCGATCCCATTTCCACTCGGGTATCGTGATTGGCTGAAGTAATCCTGAAGGCACCTAATGTTCCGCTTTCACTTGTTGACATATTAAACATCTCGAAACAAAGTCGGAGATGTCTCGCTTCATACCATGCCACCAAAACTGACGTTTCAAATCATTGTACATCCTCGTACTCCCCGGGTGGATTGCCATTCGGCTACAATGGGCTTCATTCAGAATTATCGAAATGAGTTCGAATTCTTTGGAACACATAGACGACTTTTGAACCTCAAACAATCGTCATCGCCGATTTGAAATTTCGAGTCCTTGTTCGAACACACTCGGCCGTTTTGCGACCAACTCGTCGTCGACTTTACGAGCTTCTCGAATTTGATGTATCAATAGTGGTTTGGCTTTCAATTCAGCTACTAACACACTATCGGATCGAACAAACAAGTGCACGTTCATCGTCGTAAAGCGAATAATGATTTACGACTCAAGGCATCTCGCAACCACATTCGCCTTTCCGGGTGATAGTCAATGACCAGCTCATAATCCTTTAATGACTCGAGCCAACGTCTTTGTCGCAGATTTAAGTCTCTTTGGGTCATCAAATATTTGAGACTTTTGTGATCCGAGTACACATGGCACCTTTCACCAAATAAGTAATGTTGCCAAATCTTTAAAGCGAATACGATGGCGACCAATTCAAGATCATGGGTCGGATATTTTTCTCGTGTGGCTTTAATTGCCTCGACGATAGGCCACAACTCGACCTTCTTGCATCAATACACAACCTAATCCAAGTAGGAGGCGTCGCTATAGATGACAAACTCTTTGCGGACTCGGTTGCACTAGAATTGGGGCTTCATCAAATAAGTTTTCAGTTGATCGAAACTTTTTGGCATTTCTCATCCATTCGAACTTAACATCCTTTTGGAGTAACCGTCATCGGCGTGGCTATCGTTGAGAAGCCTTTACAAATCGTCGGTAATAATAACCAAGCCCCAAAAGCTCGAACCTCAAGTAATATTTCTGAGGCTTCCAATTAAGTATGGCTAAAATTTTATTCGGTCGACTCGAATACCGATGCTGAATACCACATGACCCAAGAAGCTAACCTCTCTTAACCATAACTCACACTTGCTAAACTTAGCATATAATTGCTTATCCCGTAAGATTTGCAGACTAACCGCAGTGTTCAAGATGTTCGGTCTCATTTCTTGAATAGACCAAGATGTCATCAATGAACACGACTACGAATCGATCCAAATATGGTCTCAAGATCCGATTCATTAAATCCATAAATACCGAGGGCATTAGTGAGCCCAAACGGCATCACTAGGAATTCATAGTGACCATATCTCGCTCAAGGCGTCTTGGTTACGTCCGAATCTCGGATTTGCAATTGATAATAGCCCGATCTCAAATCTATTTTCGAGAACACCGAGGCTCCCTTCAGTTGATCGAACAAGTCATCAATACGCGGGCAACAGATATTTGTTCTTTATCGTCGCTTTATTAAGTCGACGATAGTCGATGCACGTACCGCATGGTTCCATCCTTCTTTTCACAAACAACACCGGCGCACCCCAAGGCGAACAACTCAAAGCGAGCAAAACCTCTATCCACCAATTCTTGCAACCGAGCTTTCAACTCCTTTAATTCGTTGGTGCCATATGATACGGAGCTATCGAAATTGGAGTGGTACCGGTACCAATTCGATGCCAAATTCTATTTCCCAAACAGGTGGTAAACCCAGCAATTCTTCAGGGAAAACATCCGGGTATTCACAAACCACTGACACAGATTCGGGTTTCTTTTCTGATTCCTTGTCATCGAGCACGTATGCAAGGTACGCCGCACCATTTTCTTACATATTTTCGGGCCAACATCGCCGATATTACGGTGGCAACCCTTTAAGTCCGTAGACTCAACTCGAATTATTTCATTATTCGCGCACCTCAAATCGATAGTCTTGCTCTTGCAATTTACAACCGCATCGTGCATGGTCAACCAATCCAAACCAAGAATAACGTCGAACTCATCGAACGGCAAAAGCATCAAGTCCACGGAAAACAAGAACCTCGGAACACTAGGGGACTTTTCTTGCACACTTTGTTGACAAGCACGTAATGACCCAAGGGTTTGACACCGAATTACAAACTCATGAGACTCAATAGGCAAAGTCTTCTTGGATGCTAAGGTTTCACATATATATGAATGAGTAGAACCGGGGTCAATCAAAGCAATCACATTTGTATTGAAAAGAGTGAAAGTACCAGTAATGACATCGGAGAGGCAAGATCCTCACGTCTTGGCAGATGGCATAAGTCCTTGCAGAGCACGAGCCTCGGATCGATGGTAGCATCTCTAGATCCTCTCTGACCGCCACTGACATTGCCCATATTTCTAGGTGGCCTACCTCGAGCAGTGGTAGCACCCGGGTTTCCACTCTGACTTACATTCTGTTCATGCATCCTCGGGCAATCCTTCATAAAGTGGTCGGCCGACCCACACTTATAGCAGGAGCGATCACGAAACCAACAGCTCCCCGAATGCCATTTGCCACAATATGGACACTCCGCCCTCTCTCGGTGATCATTTCCACCACTGGCGATCGAAGTGACTCGTGTGGTCACAGGGGGTCGATCGCGTCCTCGTCTAGAAAAGCCCGAAACGCCTCTAGACCGGCTCGCATCATCTCGAAATCTCTTTGATGCTTGTTGAAGAGACTTTCCGAGGACCTCTTTCGGAATTCTCCAGTTCCCACATCAGCTTTTTGTTTCTCCTTTCTAAGCTCTTGACTTTACAAGCTCGCTCAACAAGTACTACGAACTCTCGTATTTCGAGAATGCCAACGAACATCCTTATATCATCATTCAGCCCATCCTCAAGTGTTTACACATAATGGCTTGGACGAAATGCATTCTCGCTGCATCGGCTAAGCCTCACAAATTTTCGTTCGTAGTCGAATCGACATAGAACCTTGCTTAAGGTCAAGGAATTCCCTTCGCTTTTGGTTGATGAATCTCGATCGATATACTTTTTTGAACTCGGTTTGAAAGAATTCCCAAGTCACTTGCTCTCTAGGTACCACAAGTCGAGTACTCCACCAATAGTAGGCGGACTCACGTAGCAAGGAGATGGTACACTTTAAGCACTCATCGGGTGTACAGGATAGCTCATCGAGCACCGGATAGTGTTATCCAACCAAAATTCAGCTCGCTTCAGCATCATCATCATCCGTAGCCTTAAATTCAGTGGCCCCATGTTTTGAATCCTATCGATTGGGGCTTACTTGACCTTATTTGGTCAGCCACCGGAGGTATTGTAGGTGCGGGGTTGCATTTGTCGGGAATGGAGGTTGTGGAACAACCGTGTTAGTTCAAATGTATTGATTAAACCATTCGTTCATCACACTATAAAAGGCTTGCCTAGCCTCGTCATTCGGATTGCTGGCCATAGGTTGAGAGCCACGGCTGGCCCCCTTGCGCGAGCAGCGCCACACTCTCCACATCATCAGCTATCGCTCGGTTGGGATCGGGATCCATTGCTATAAACAAACACAAAGTCAAATTGTCAGAAATCACCACACTATCGATTCATCATTTAATGGCATGTATAGCTAGACCCCAAACATATCACGGTAGTCCTGGAATCGACTAAACCGAGGCTCTGATACCAATAAAATTGTAACACCCCGAACCCGAGACCATCGCCGGTGTCGGACACGAGGGGTTAACAAGCCAAGTTCACTTGTTTTGTCCACCAATTTGACATTTCCAGTCAGGCTGGAAAACTGCGTCACCGTCGCCTTAAAAATCATATCTCGAGTTTCAAAACTCGGAAACTGGTTTCGTAAATTTTCCCTGAATTTAGACTCATGTATCCATCCATGGATTTATTTCTAGAATTTTTTGGTCGGGCCAATTGG
Organism: Gossypium arboreum; assembly: GCF_025698485.1. NCBI lineage: Eukaryota > Viridiplantae > Streptophyta > Magnoliopsida > Malvales > Malvaceae > Gossypium > Gossypium arboreum. The sequence continues at coordinate 129,655,354 of NC_069075.1, forward strand.
TACAGTTTATTAGTTAAAGTCACCCATGTTACAGGGATCGACTGCTCTGACCTTCGCGCGTTACAACTTGAATATCTCACTTTACAGAACTTTAATACTGGTTCCGTTTGTTTCTAATGAAACTAGACTCAAAATGGAATCTGTACATATAAGGCATGACTCCTAATTCTTTCTGGATAATTTATAGAAAATTTTTAAAGTTGCGACAGGGGACCCAGAAACCGTTCTGGCCCTGTCTCACAATAGCTTTAATATCTCTTAACATGTAACTCCTATGACCATTTCGTTTCTTCCATATGAAAATAGACTCATCAAGGTTCATTTACATAGCTTATTCACTATTTAATACCATTCCTACAAATTTTGGTGATTTTTCACATTCTCGTCACTGCAGCTGGCAGCATCTGTTTTAAGGTAGGTCTTACCTATTTTGTAGTCTCCATGAACCAACTAGTCTTGCCATACATAGGTTCATATATGATCATTTTAACCATACCAATGGCTGATCATGTGACCAACACTCCCATTTCCAATCCATAATCACATCATGACACCATATATATACATACAAACCACAAATAGTCTAAGTTCATGCTTCCTTTTACGAGCCATTTTCGCATGGCCGTACACAAATACATCACAACATATTTAACCAACAAGGGGTAGTCCTATACATGCCATTTCAAAGTTCAACCAAAAATTTATACCAAAATAGAGACGTTGATAGTGTGGATGACTTCGACTTTATTGATCCCGAATCCGATTGCTATCGAGCGAAATCTATAAAACAGAGAGCCAAAGCAACGGGGTAAGCATTTTTATGCTTAGTAAGTCTCAAGGAATATAATCAACTCTAATTACAGCAATACATTCACATAGCCAAATGCATCATTTCATTAATACACATTCTTACTTCGCACTTCATTGTTATATACTTTCACAAAGTATCAATCAATTCAATAACTGAAATTCATTAGTCGATTGAGCGAATGTTGCTCAAACATGTCGACTTTCCAATGGACATACAAACGTACCTTATTCTTTGGGCTTCTCGAGTGTACTAATTGAATTTATTACAGCAACCAACACTCACCTCCAGCCCAAGATTCTTGAATATAACCGGATATAAGCATGTGCACAAATGCCTTGGTCTTAGCCGGATAGAATGTCTCGCACGAATGCCTTGGTCTTAGCCGGATATAGCCACTAGCACAATTGCCTTGGTCTTAACCGGGTATAATTTCCAGCATAATTGTCTTGAGGCTTAGCCGGATATCATTCAATTTCTCATGCACACATACATCAATAATCATTGGACATACATATTTCATTTTCGTTACTAAGGCTCAAACACAATTATAATCACTAGCATAATCGCCTTCGGGACTTAGCCGGGTATTATTCAATACTCATACACACATAAATCAATAATCAATACATCCATATTTCATTCCACATAATTCAAGTAAGGTCACTTCTTGAGGACTTACCTCGGATGTTGTCGAACGGCTTTTACGGCTATTCGATCACTTTTTCCTTCCCTTGTCCAATTGTGGCCCTCTTAGCTCTTGAGCTAATTCAAACAAATTCAATCTATTAAAACCTCATTGTGCTAGCTTATGGCGAATATGACAAGGAGTTTAAATGGTCATATGGCCACTCTTTAGCTTGAATACACAATGGTCATGCACATTTTATACTACATCAAGCAATTCAATACAATTTATTCGAGCATCAAGGAAAAGCTACGGCCTTCAATAGGCTACCCAAGGCCGAATATTCATGTACATGTTGAGGCCAATTATGCACTTAATACCTCACAAAAACAGCATGCATTTTACTAGTTAATGCTTTGCATATTGTTGCTCAAAACTTATAATATAGCATCGAGCACTCATATATGTGCTAGGCGAATGTGCTTGCAATTTCACATTCATTCTTCAACATCTTCTTTTTAAACAAACATATTCATCACTTAGTTCATAACCAAACATCATGTGCAAACATATATATACATATATGAGCATGGCGAATTTCAAGGTGTCCATAGCCATCCAAAACACAATTTTAACTAACATGCAAGAAGCATGAACCATGCTTATGAATGCATCATGGCCGAATATGACAACATGCTCCTTTTCAACTTCAATCATGATTTAACAAAAAGAAAACTCAAAATCTTACTCAAAAGTAGACAATCCATCATTGCATGCATCATCATCAAGCTTCACACTTAGCATGCAATGGCTTTATCACCATAACAACTTTGGCCAAATACCATTTCCATGGCATAACAAAGATTTGAGCCATGGCTAACATGCACATCAAGTTAGCAACCAAAACATGCATGAAACTCCTAACACAACCTCATACATACCTTAATCTTGATGCAAACTTAGCCAAATCTCCTTCTAGATCTCTTCCAAACCAAGCATGAAGCAAAAATCCTCCTTCTTCCTTAGTTTTGGCTCAAAGAAAGGATGAACAAAATTTTTTCTTTCTTTCTCTACAACTCACGGCAATGGGGGAATACCACACTCACACACATTTTTTTCATTCTTTTCTTACCCATACACCTTTGTTTATTATTTCTCCCTAATGCACCAACAAAACATGTTTCATGACATGTTTTGCCCATCCTCTCTTTCCATGGCCGGCCACTTCATGTTGGGGGAAATTTGACATGCAAATCCCTTATTTTTGCATGCATGAGCAACTAGTCATCACACATTTCCCCATCATACTTTCAAAGTTCACTACTAGGTCCTTTCTAGTGAAATTCGCATTTATAACACTAAATCGAAACATCAAAAATGTCACACACAAATTAACACATATCATAGGCATCAAAATAAATTTTAAATTATTTTTATGCCTCGATTTTGTGGTCCCGAAACCACATCCCGACTAGGGTCAATTTTGGGCTGTCACAAAATCAACCCAACAAAGTAAATTAGTTCAAGTAAATTTAGTGTCGGTGTTTGAATTTGGCTAATGAGTATTTATTTTTTTGTATAATGTTTTTGTTTTAATTTTATATTAAACATGTGAAAAATATTTTTTTGGAAAAGATAAGTAAATGAATTAAAGTAGTTATTTATTACAACAGTCAAATTTGTGATATTGAAATTGAGACCATTTTTGTATCAGCCCAACCTATAGAATGGCTTTCAATTGAAGTATCAAATTGAATGAGCTTTTTTCAATAATTAGAATGAAAGTCTCAACTTTAAGGCAAAGGAGAATTTTGAGCTTGAAATATAGATATCTAACATCAATAAATCCTATAAGATATGATACATTATCGAGTTAATGCTTGATACAAATTGCTCAACTAGAAATGCTATACTAGATTTATATGCTCAGTTTTGCAATGTAGTGGAAGGTAGTCTGAGTTTGACAACAATTTCAGTTAATTTATTTTAGGAACAGGAAGTAGAATGCCCAACCACACTATTTTACAATGGTTTCATGGCATTGTTGTATAACACATATCTGAGAATGTCGAAATCATCAATGGGAATGCATTCCTCGGTTTCAGCCTTCAATTTAAAATTTGGCTTGCAGTCGGGGTTAATTGGTAACTCAAACGCAGAGACCTCAACACGACATTCTATGAGCACCTTTGATTTCAACTTTGAAAAACTGATGTCTTATGCTGCAAACATTTATGCAAGTATGCCACCAAGTGACATAGGTGGCCAATCCGTAAGTAATCTTGGTTTTAGCGTAGGGTTGATGAGAACAAATGATGTTCTCCCTACAACCTTCACTGGAGAAGAGATATCCAATCTGGTACATGAAACCGCAATTGGGGTTGAGGACGAATAGGAAGTTGAAACTGATGATGATCCAATTTGGTAGTTAGGGCCTGATGGTTTGGAAATTGCATTATTTTCTAAACCATATCGGCTTAGACGTTATAGCCAGATTGTGAAGACTACATTAGTCATTGAAATGACTAAGTAAACCTTCGTACCATAAAAACCCTAATTTAACTCATTTTGGAAAACCGCAGTTACACTTGAGTTAGTTCGAAAAATATTCATTTATTGAACCATTTATTCTTAAGTCTCATTTTTATTATTGATATTGATGTTTATAGAAACTCGTTGTTTGTTGCTTTGTGTTGCAAAATTTTGTTATCTTTCAAAATAGTGGAAATATACTATTCATGTCAGATTTTAATTAGGTCAAGTAACATGCATTTTTCGATTAACATATATAATCAACGAGTTTGAATAATGCATGCATAAAACCCAAATCCAAAAACCCATAACACAATCCAAAATTTTGGAAAACTACGGTTGCACTTGAGTTAGTTTGAAAAATATTCATTTATTGAGCCATCTATTCTTAAGCCTCATTTTTATTATTGATAGTGATGTTTTTAGAAACCCGTTGTCTTTCGCTTAGTTTTACAAAATTTCGTTATCTTTCAAAGTAGTGGAAAAACACTATTCAGGTCAGATTTTAATTAGGTCGAGTAACATGCATTTTTTGGTTAAAATATATAATCAATGTGTTTGAATAATACATGCATAAAACCCAAATCCAAAAACCCCAAACTACAGTCCAAAATGATATTTTACAGTCCAAATATCGAATAAATACTTATTAAAAATTAATAATAGTAAAAATAGTCCGAAGTCCATGATACATCTGCATGTCGGGTCCGATCCTAATTTCGATCATTACCTAAGAAGTTAAGACTAAAGCGTGAGCTTAAAATAGCTCAATGTGAGTCAATATTAATATAATTAGTCAACAATCTCATTATAATACGGTACATGGCATATTTCAATAAGCGTATGAATATATCATGAGCATGATGCAATGTAAAAAGGTTCCTACCCATCCATTCGTTACACACCATAATAACCCACCCCATGCATATGCAATATGACATATAATCATTGAGCAAAATCATGCTTTCAGTTCAATTTCAGTACAATGGCATGTTTTACATGCTTACGGTAACATATTCAATTTAACGACATGCTTAATATGCTTACAGTAACATATTCAGTTCAGTGGCACGTTAAGATGCTTACGGTAACAATTTAAGTACATGGATTGCAAGTTTTCAGTCAATTGATACAATGACATCACAAATCAAACATACTTAATATGCAATCAAACAATGACTTAATGAGTCGAATGCTATACAAACACTTAATAAACAATAAAAATCCATATAATGTCATTTCACAGTATATCAATATCAAGCATGCAATCAATTAATCAAACACGTCAATTTTGCATTCATGCAAATTTAATAAGGCTCATCACTCGATCAATTGTAAATAACGTACCTTGTTTGGCACCATTCAATACACTTATTTGGCCATTCGGTCATGTCTGAACAATAAGAAATATTTACCAATTGAACATATATTTGAATGTATTGTAAACAATTATTTAAAGTTCCACACCTTAATTTGCAACTCGCAACACTACGTCGTAAAAATCTGCACTTTCGCACCTTAAATGATCATTGATCTAAAAAAATTAAATTTTTAATTTTACACTTAAGAAGTCTTGAAACACCCCTAAGGGTTCGGCCAAAACAATATTTCAAACGATCAATCTTACACTAAAACAATGCCTAGTGAGAGTGCAATTAGGTTCCAATTTTACTACTGGTTTGGGATGTTATGATCAGCACCTATGATAAATTTTATATAATAAAATTCAATAATTAAACATTAGCAAAAAGCCTTAGAAATAACTGGCCAAAACAACAACTTTAAGCGAAATTAATACAGCACTAGATTTCACTAAATTTTGCACTTACACTACCCGTTAACTACTTTTGTATCATCGAATGAAGGGAAACGAGTTCACCTAAAAAAATAACATGATTAAAAAACCAATTAGATGATACGAGTGAAAATATTTTACTAACTAGGAAAGGGCAACAAAAGTGATAAAATGGGCGGCACACCATCATGGATGACAAAAAAATAGGCTGCTTAGGGACAAAACAAAGAAGAGCTTAAGGGACTGTTTTAAGTTTGAAAAATAAATGATAAAGGGATAGAAAAAATAGATTATATCAATATATTAAGGGCACAAATTGATAGCCACTAGAGAGATTTTAAGGTACGACAAACACCCCCAACGATGACGATTTAGGGGTTTGCATTGGGCAATCTTTAGGGAACTATAAGGTTGAAATGAGGTTATTTTTGAATAGCAAAACAACATCAAAAGTCCAGAAATAAATCAGTAATAAACGGAACTAAAAAGGAAAAGAACAAGAGAAAATAAACATCACCTACACAAGGAGGAGAGAGGGTGGCAATGGCGATCTTTTTGTGGTGGCAATGAGGGCTGTTTTCGTATGATAAAAATAGAAAAATGAAAGATGTAAAATGAATGGAAAAAAGGCAACAAGAAAGTGAAGAAAACGAACATCAAATCACCACTAATGGAGGAGAAATATACATCAAAGAGGGTGCAAAAGACTAGGGTTTGGGCGGCTCAAGAGAGGAAAAGAGAAAGGAAATGTGACAGCCCTAAATTGACACTAGTCGGAAAGTGGTTTCGGGACCACAAAACCGAGTCATAAAAATAATTAACAGTCATATTTGATGCTTATTATATATGAATATGCATGTGTGAAAAAAAATTCATGCTTAAATTTTGTATATAGTATGTGAAATTTATTAAATAGGACTTGTATGAGAAAATTTAGAAATGTGCTAGGCAAATGCTAAAGTGGCCTATTAATATATGTTGGAAAGTGCTTGTACTTGCATGTCAAATTAGCCAAACTATAGGTAGTGACCGCCATGCTACAAATTATATAATAAAATATGAATTTTCTATTAACTTTAATTAGCTAAATGGCATAATATCATGAATTAATGAAAAGAAAATATAGAAAGTGGGTGAAAACAACAAAGTGTTCACCTTGTTCATTCCGTAGTCGAAAGTGAAGGGGAGTTGGGAGGAAAGGAGCCATTCGGCCATTTCAAGTCTTCATTAAGGTATGAAATTCATGTTTATTCTTGAAATTTTAGATAAAATTGAACTAGTTACCAAGTTCTTTAGGTAACCCATGTTAGGAATTTTGATTTTGGGAAGACTAGAACTTTCGCCATAGTAGCTATTGAGGATTTAGGTTTTTGTTTCATGTTAAATTGGATGAATCTTGGTGTATGGGTGTTTGAACTAAACTAATGATCAAATAGGTGCATAGATACAAAGTGGGAAGAATCGGCTACTAAGTTTGATACTATTGCGAATATGAAAATGTTATGCTTGAGTAATGCATGTGGTTAGAGTTGGTAAAATGAAAAGAATGCTTAGAGGTGTTATAATTGATTATGTGTTAAATTAAAAGCTGCTAAAATTTTCATTGTTTTAGCTGAATATGTGTTTGTTCAAAGAAGGAATTATTGAAGAATGTATATGAACTTGGCAAGTGAATTCGGCTTAATACATAAATGATGTGAAAATTTTGGAATTTATTTTTGATTATGTGTATGTATGACCAAGTATAATCGGCCACATGAGTAAAATGAGTTTGATATGTGATTGCCGAATGTGACTAACAAGTAAACATTATTGGTAAAAATATTGAATACTTCTACTTGTATTCATTAAGCTCAAGAGCAAGGGGGATCAAAGTTAGATCGGGGAAAGGAGAAAGCAATAGAGTAATCAATCCACAACCGTTTCAATATACCGAGGTAAGTTTTTAAGTAGACTCTTCTAGTATACATAAGTAAAGATGCCTATAATAGTATGGTAAATGAATCGAAATTTTTGGTTGGCACTTGAATAAAATTGTTCATTAATTAATGTGGGTATGCGATTCATAGTGAGGATCATTTGGAGTTAAGCTGTAATGGTGTTATGAACATGTGAATTTGAGTATAACTTTGGAGTTGAAATGTGAATGATGATATGTATATTGATAGAATATATCCGGACTAAAGGTCCGCAGCTATGATTTGGAAAAAATATAACGGGTTAAGTCCGAAGGCATTCGTGCGGGTTACTATAACGGGTTAAGTCCCAAGGCATTCGTATGGGTTATTATAACCGGGTTAAGTCCGAAGGCATTTGTGCTGGTTGTTACATCCGAGCCAAATTCTGAAGGTATTTATGTTTGGAAAGGTGCAACTCTGTCGTAATAATTCCGATTAATGTGCTCATAATCCCTAATATGACCATGTATGGATCGTATATACATTGGAAAAATTTGGTACAGTGTCGTTGTGATTACATAATCGAATAATGCTCTTCCAGCCATTTCTTAGGATTATATGAAGTCTATAGCTCACTCGAGCTACATGAAATTGAATCAAATGAAATTTAGTTAAGTTTGACTTCGAATGTATAAACCTATTGATAAAAGTGTAAATTAAAACGAATACGTGATCTTGTGCATAGGCATTTATTTATCCTTATGAATTCTATTTCTTTTGTGTTTTTGTTTCAAATGAGTTCCTTACTTATAAACTTACTAAGCATCGAAACGCTTACTCTGTTGCTTAAATTCTCTGTATTATAGATTTTGTTCGTCAGCTATCGGACTCGGAGGTGTCAAAGTCGAAGTCATCCATACTATCTAAGCCACTTTTTGGTACTCTTCAGTTGAACTTGATAATGGCATGTATAGGGCTGACCCTTGTTGTTAATTAAGTATCTTTTGGTAATGTATATTTGTATAGCCATGCGAAAATGGCTTGTATATTTTGAGTATAACATTATGATCATTTTGTATATATGGTCTTATGATATGGTTATTAAGTGGTGTGGAAATGTTTGGTAATGATTAGCCATTGGAATGGCCAATCATGGTCCTATTGGTGCTACGTATGTCATGGCTAATCGTGATTATACTTGGAAATAATGTATGTCAAATTACTAGTTGATTCATGGAAAACTATGAAATAGGTAAAATTTACCTTAAAATAGATGCTGACAGCAGCAGTGATGTGAATTTGAAAATTCACTAAAAATAATAGAAATGGAATTAAATAATGAATAAATTATGTAATCGAATCTTGATGAGTCTATTTTTATATGAAAGAAACGAAACAACCATATGAGCCGTATTTTATGAGATGTTTAAGTTTTCGTGAAATAGGGCCAGAGCAATTTCTGGATCCCCTGTTCTGACTTTGGAAATTCACCATACATTAACCAGAGATAATTAGAAGTCATTATTTATATGTACAGATTCCTTTTTTAGTCTAGTTTCATTAGAAACAAATGGCATAAGTATTGAATCCCTGTACAGGGAGATATCTAAGTCGAAATGCATGAAGGTCAGAGTAGTCGAACCCTGAAACAGGGGAGACTTTAACTAATAAAATGTACTAATTGGCCCAACCAAAAATTCTAGAAAAAAATTAGTAAATATATGTATGAGTCTAGTTTCAGGAAAAATTTACGGAATTGGATTTTGAGTTTTGGAACTCGAGATAAGATTTTTAGAGTGACTATGATGCAGTTAGCCAGCTCGTCTGGAAATTTTAAAAATGAATTGTATAAGCTGTTTAAGTAAGGAATTAAGTTCGTTAGCACCTCGTGTTCAACTCCGGCAACGGTCTCGGGTACGGGGTGTTACAGGAAAAAAATAAATTGAGAGAGAATGAAGATGGTATGTTGGACGACAGCAACAAAAAGAGAACAATGAAGTTGTACAAAAAAATATATTTAACCTTAGGGTTACTTAGTTGGACAGCAATGCAATAGGAGCAAGGAGAAAACTTTGCATAAGATTCAATAATATGTAATAGTAGGGATTCAAACTTAGGTCCCAAAGATTATTCCATTCTCTTTATTTTCTCTTAACCATTGAGCCACCAACTCATTCTTGTCATAATTTTACGAATCTAAAATTAAAAATATGGGATGTTACAATAGGTTGTTCCTACTAAACCAAAGGGGAGTAATTCTGACAGTGAAGGTCAAGACAATGCTGGAGGAACCCAACCAAATTTTATGGCGTATGAACCTCCACCATAGATGATTAATGTTGACATTGATATTCAAGATGGGTTAGAATTTTCATAACTTCCTCATAGAAGTTTGAGTCATGAGAGTTTTTCTACAAATTTCGACGATTTACAAGTTAGAATAGAGTTTTCCTCCAAAGATGTTATTGCCACAATGAAATAGTATAGTGTAAAGTATGGGGTCAATTTTCATATTACAAAATCGCAAGCGAAAAAATATGAGAGGAAGTGTGCAATGCATGGCAGTAGATGTCCTTGGAAAATCATGACATCGATGAGAAAGAATACGAGGTTCTAGACAATAAAGAAATATTACGCTCCATATGTGTTGTTGTAGATAAGTTAAGGATCATTTGAAATTGAATTATGACCTTATCTCTAACATGAGCTTAACTATGGTGAAAGTGAATCCTAAGATTCCTTGCCAATTTTGATTGCCAATATCCATAGTGAGTATGATTACACCGTGTCGTACTACAAGGCATGGGTTGCAAAATAAAATATAATGGAAAATAATGCATAATGGGTGGGATAAATCATATAATGATATGCGACAATGGTTGAATGTAATGAATCAGTATGTCCTAGGTACCCTAATCAATTTGCAAACAGAACCTTTGTATCATGAAAACCGAATGGTCCAAGGCAAAAGAATTTTCCATCATCTTTCTTGGACATCCAAGCCATGCATTGAAACATTCCAATACGGTAAGCCACTAGTCCAAATTGATAGTACATTCGTGTAAGAGAGATATGGGCATCACTTCTTATTGGTCATTGCATAGGACAATAATCAGAAAATCCTGTCAATAATTTTTGCAATTGTTGAACAAGGAACTGTGGATGCCTGGGACTTCTTCTTGACTAACTTGAGACAGCATGTTATGCCACAACTCGATATATGCATTATTTCTAATAGGGAACCCAAAATATAGGTTGCAATTAATCGACGTGAAAGCCTATAGGATCGTGCACACCATAGGTATTGTATACGTCATATCAGGGAAAATTACCTAGACTAATTCCAAAAAGATGAGGAACAACAATATGTTATTAACATGGGTACATAGTAAATATTATTTTCTATGATATACTATTTATTTTCTTCGACAGGGTATGAGCCCGTCTAACATCGATTCCATGAAATGTTGGAGAATTTGTTGGGAGTAAACAAATACAGTGCTAATTACCTAGATAGAATGGAAATTTTAGTAGTTAACAAGTTGAATTAAAAATTAATTAATTTAGCTATATTTTTACATTTTTAACAAAAGAATAACAAAAAAATCATTAATTATGTAATCTATTCTAATATTATATTGACCAATTTTAAAATTAATGGATAATTCAAAATTGAATTAAACATACAAAATAAATAAATTTTTGATAAAGTGTAAATACGTAGATTGGTGATGTAAAATACAAAAAAATATAAATGGAAGCATTGCATATATAAATTAAAAAAAATTAAAAGTTAACAAACTAAATGATGATGTACATGAAAAAATTTAATATGAAAAAATAATCTCCATCGCTTGGCCGAATGTGTGCCACAACCCAGTTGGTGTTGGTATGATGAAGATTTCGTTGTGGTTGGGGTTCTGTCTCATCATCGTCATCTTCATTGTCCCCATCATCTTCATCGTCATCATTATCATTATCTTCATCTCCATATTCACCTCCAGCATTATCTTTATTTCCATCTTCACCTCTAGCTTTATCTTCATCTTCATCTTGTTTTTCCATGCTAGACTGTATTTGCATCCTAGGTTATGATCATATATTGTCGATTGTATTAGTAGATGGTTGTGAAGATGATCCATTTTTAAAGAATATTGATTTTGGTAGTGCTTGTGACACTATTGATGAAAAAATATACGGTGCTGAACTACCCAGTTGTGCATAAAATGCTGGAATTTTAAGAAATCTTGGAAATGATGGTGTTGTTGGTGACAATGATGTATAATATGCTTCTGCAGATAAAATGGTGCAAAAAATATTCCCGAGGAAGGTGTTGATGCATGATATGATGGTGGAATGGATAATGGGGCATATATCGATGATGGTGCATAGTTTGGTACTTGTGTGAAAAACATAGGTTTGTTAGTAAATGCACCAAAAAAACTATGAACTACACTGACTGAGAGGTGCACCCACTAGTATAGGATTCAAGGTTGGAGCTGATGATAATGAACTCGATGTATTTAGTCCCGATTGTGACCTCGTATGGGGTCGTGCCGGCCTTCTACGACAAATTTGTCTACTCCTTTCCTGTTTCAACAATAGATATGACTTACCATTAAGTCTAAACTATGTCATGTAATCCGAAGATTTCGCTAAACCCATTCTAACAATTTGTTCGCGTATAGGTACAAAATCATACCTACGTTCCCACAAGTTGATATGACAATTTGTTGGCATGGAATTTAGGCCAATCTTCATTGGTTCTCCCCTACAAGTTAATCTTGTGAAGTTCATTGAGGTTCTGAGGTGAGGACAAAATATTTTGCATAAAACCAAATTGACATATATTAATGACACTTTGACGTGCCAGATATTATGATTCGTCAAAAATTCAGGCATGATGCATTCTTCAACTCTCGGATCAAAGTATGATATCCATTCAAACAACAATACAAAATTATAAAATTCATTATGTACCTAATTTTAAATTTCGAATCTTTATGTAATTATCATGTAATTGAAAATTTCAAAACTAATCTCGGCTTCTGATTGTTGATCTAACAATAACCGAATATCTTCAAGCTCATTGGTATAACCACATAACTCGTGTCATTATTCCACATGTTCAAATAATATGTTATTCAAAAAAATAAAAAAAATAATATGATAACTATATTGTTAAGTGAATCTTACCTTATTATTAGTGGGAATTGATAAAGAAAGTTTGCTCAGGACATAAAAATGGTAAGCAATACCATGCCCATGATTGAAGAAGGAATATACAACCACCGATTTTAATTTTTTGCGCTTCAATTGCTTGACACACCTCTCATTACAATGTAGCTGAGACAACTGATCCCCAACAAAGTCGTCAAGCTTCTTTTAGGTCGATTAGTTGTAAGAGCCACCTTAAATGTACCAGATTTCGAGATTTATGTATCATTAGAAGACCTCCAATCAACCTTAGTAAGGATGCTTGAGCAAATTGTTGTCTTTCAACCGCATTAGAAGAGTTTCCAAGATGTGAGAAATTATCTTCTAACCATTTTATATCTATTTGGTTACCACTAAACTTGTCTCGCACCTTGCATAATAGCTAGTGGCAAATTGACTTCCAATCCCCAATATGGATTACCCTTATAATGACTACCCATCAACTGGTAGACCAAGTTGTAATGCCACATTCTCCAATGTAATCGTACACTCACCGCACAAAAGATAGAATGTGTGTATTTCGGTCTCCATCTTTCTAACAAAGCACTAATAAGTGCGGGTTTCTATTTAGTCTTGTTGAGCATACATGACATGTGTAAGAGTCCTGCCTCTATCAAGTACTTTTCAATAACATGTGGTGCTCTCACACTTAAATTATGTATATATGTTTCAATAATTTAATCTTCGTCTAGATTATATAAACATAAAAATTTTAAAAATAATAATATTAACAATTTAATAATATTATTAATTAAAATAAAAATATAATAATATTTTCTTATCATTTGTAATTGGACATCGAATATATGCTTGCGATCCAAACCAATTAGAGGAATTGACATTTTGAGAATCTATAACATTTATCAAATTAAATAAGATTAATTAATTTAGACAATGAAATAAACTAAAATATTATAATATTATTAAATTACCACTAAATTAACAATTTATTTAACATAAAAGATCGCTAAACCTATTAAAAGAATAAATCATCTTATTTTACTTGAAATATTTGAGATGATGAAAATTGAATAAAATAAAGAAATTACTAACCGTTAGGATAGAAATTTAAGAGAAGAAATTTTTATAGAAAATTGAGGTATTAATATAAAAATTAAGAGAAAAGAGTTTGAAATTGAATGGAAAAAAAAAAGATAAGTGAAGGAATTTATATAAAGTTAGGCTTTGAGAGTCGTTGGGTGTATTTAATTTGTTTTCATTTTTCAGTTTCTAACTGTTAGTCCAAATTTTTTAACCGTTAGAGAATCTAACAATTCATTTATATTATTTTAAATTTTTTTCCCGCAGAGTGTACTTTTATCTACATGACAATCATGTTTTACAAAATCGACCTATTCCCCTAATTTGAAAAAAAAAAACAAAAAAACAAAAATGTTATCCCTTAAATTTTGTTTGAAATCTACATATTCCCAAAATTTTCTCCGTTTGAACTTGTATACATATAGAATATAATAATACGAATAGCTAAATGGTTAATTATTTAATATTGACTATACAGTGTTTTTTCTCTGGAAGTAACAATAGTAGATTTTAATTGATTTTTAAAAGATAAGATAATATAACATATCAAATAATAATTCTAAATATATTATGAGATTCGAAGAAGGATTCTGTTTTCTATTGGTGGTTCAGTTTGAGTTTGAACAAATCAAAATGCTTATTTAATGTTAATAAATAAATTAGTTGACGCCCATATGGAGCATGTGATGAGTGGGGAAGGAGCAATTCCATCGCTCTAAGTTTGAAGCCACGCCCCTAGAGCGTGATATTATTATAATAAAGAAGGGACAATTGTGATGGACATTTGACATCATTACTCAGGTACAGGTGGGTAAAGCATGAACTGCACAAAAAATATGGAATAATACTTCTATTATTTTAATCTCTAGTATATGTTAATTCTCTCACTGTTTGATGTTATTAAAAAAATCAACTCAGTTGCTAAAAATATAAAAATAAATTAATATTTAAAAATATAAAAACTAGAATAAAGTTTTGAATACAAACTTTTATTCTGAGTAGTTCAGTTAAAATTAAATAATTATATTCAATAAATAATTTATTCAGAATATATGTATTAATTAAAATATACATTATTTTTAATTTAATATTTTAAAAATTAAAAGAATTGATAACACATAGAAATAAAATTTAAAATAAGAACATAGAAAAAGATCATCAAAAGGAAAAATAAATTTTAATCCTGAATTGATAATTAGGTTCACTTGGGTACCTCAACTTGGTAATTAGGTTCATTTTGATCCTCAAACTTAAAAAATATAAAAAAATGGTAACATTACACTCTGAGATTATACCACATCATCACTTAAAAATTAAAAAAATTATATAAATTTTTAAATGATGACATGATACAATGTTAGAGTGTCTCATGTAATGTTCTAATAACCAAATCAGTTGATGAATCTATTAGACCATTGGCTCCTGATTCAATCGGATTGATCGGTTTAATTGCCAAACCAGCAATAAATAAATAATTAAAAATTTATAAAATTATAAAATTGGTTCAACTATTCAATTACTAGTTTTTGACCTAGTTTTTTTTACCAGTTTTGAGCAATTTCTGATTCAATCAATTCAATCCCTTTGTTTGGACCAGTATACCGAATGATTCTCTATCCAATTAGTCCAACTGACCAATCTAGTTATGTTTCAAGAACATTGGTCACATCATTAAATCTTGATGGAATAAAAATTCAAGAATCAAAATGGATCTAGTTATCAAGTTCAGGTATCAAAGTGAACAAAAAAAAAAAACTACAGGTACCAGAGTAGTCCTACTTGTTCAAGAGTAAAAATTAATATTATCCTATTTAAAAATAAAAAATTGAAATACTATTATTTAAAATAATTTATATAATAGTTGTCAATATTTATATAGAATTTTTAGAATATTTAAGAATTAATAAATTTATATATCTAGTTATTTTAAATTTAAATTTAAATTAAATGATACATATTTTATGATAAATTTTAAATTTAATCAAATAATTAAAATAAAATTTTAAAAAATTAAAATTATATTATAATGATAATTTTAAAAAAATCTAATCATAAGAAATTTAAAGATTAAGATAAATAATATTTATCTTTATGATAATTAAATAATAATTATATTTATGAGAAATTTAATTTAATATTAAGATAAATATTATTTATCTTTTGATATTATATTTATCTGAATTTTGGACATTAAACTATATTTTTAACAATAAATAAAAATTATTTAAATTAATTTTTAGCTAAATTTTCTATAAAAATTAAATATTATCTATTGAGTAATTAAATAATAATTTTAAAAAAATCTAAAGATAAAGAAATTTTAAGAAATTGAGATATATAAAAATAAAAAAATTAACGAGTTGTTTTATATATTTAAAAATGTAACGATTAAAAACGTTAATGAAAGGCAATTTATACCGTGTATAAATAAAAATATGATATTAATAATACTTAAATTCTGACTCTAAAACAGATTTACACATCTAAGCATTGACATTATAGAGTAAACTGATTAATACATGCATGTATAAGTTTGTACAAGATGTTTAATACTTTATAATTTTATACGCTTTAACTTATACGATATTAATATCATGATTGTAAATATAATATAACTGCAAATATAAACTATTCATAAAGACTATTATATTTAATGTCCAATAACACTACGATGTTTTTTATTTATTTATTTTACAATTAGATTATGCACTTCACAATACTTATATTCTTTTCTATAAAAGAAACTAAAAGCTCAATTATTTCAAAACCTAGCACCTCCTTAGTTTCACGCCATCACCTCCTTAGTCCAATCATCCAACAACCCTATCCGACAAAGAAACACATTGGAGTGAGCTTATTTCCCTTGACTCGAATATCGCCTTTCTTTTGCTAGAATCTAACTCCAACTTTTCCAAATCTAAATTTAAAGCAATACAAAAATTAACAATTCTAAACAACTTAGCCCAAAAAAGAAAATAGAAACAATCTGTAAGAGAAGAATCAACATTAAGACTGTTGATACCCAACAAATTGTTATGGTGTTCATCATTACCGACGCGCTACCTAGTTACCCAACTAGGATCGAACTGATTCCCTTTACTCCAATAATAATAGTCTGCATAGCTCGCTTACATGAGTTCGTATATAGTGGGTTCACACCCTTACATGAGCTCGCATGTTGTGGGTTCGCATCATCATGCAAGCGAACCCACACTTAAAGAACATGTGTTAATCTTAGGATAGGGTATGTTTTGGCATGCATGGAGGCCTACCTAGGATGTCATATCTAGGAACCATATCATATAAATAAAAAAATTAGTCTCATTGAGAGACAGACGCACAAAAATACTCAACAAAGAAGAAGAAGGACCTATTTTCGGGTCTCTTGGTTTGGATCGTAAAACAAAAAGGATTTGTTTGAGAATCCAAATGGTAAGAAGGTAACCACCGATGAGGACATGAATATACTAGAATAGGTAACCACGTATAAGGACATGATCATACTAGAATCATAGCTTGATCCAATATTTGAAAAAGGTAGATCAGAGTAATTTGATTCGGGGTTTCATTTGAAGATTCGTAGTGTTCACACTATTTCAGAAAGAATTAAGCCATGAAAAAGGGCTTCGATTTTATGTTGAGATCAATCGGAGAAGGCTATGGACGACAATGACTTACAATTGCGGCTAGGTTTAGGGGAGAGCAATTTTCGATTAAAACCAACTAAACCAGTCCAATCAGGTTAGTCAATTTCAATTTGGATGGTTTGGTCAGTTTTTTGGTTATGGGTTCATTTTTTTTAATTATTTTGACCAGTTATTGGTTTTTAAATTCTCAAACTAATCCGATAGAAAAAAATCTGACTTAAGTTAATATTTTTAATTATTTAAAATATTTATAATTTATATTCTATAAAATTAATATAAATTATTTAAGCCTAATAACCTAGCCCAATAATTAAAGGTAGTTAACTGATTGAGATAACCTATATTAAATCGGTTTGATTATGTCGATTTTTGAAATGTAACGTCCCTAAATCGACCTAAACATTAGGCTCGAATTTAGAAGATTACATTGGCCACCAAAATGACCCAATAAGCTATCTGAGTTTATAAAACGATCATTTTAAAACAGTAATTTATATTAAAAGAAGACTTAGCCTATTTTTTTTAAAAAAAAAACTCTCGAGTTAACAAAAACTGAAGAAGCTTAATAATTTCTTTATAACGGTGCCTACTATGAAAACTTAGTTAATTTCCAGTTTATTTTATTCCTCAAAATTTTACTCATGATCTAGCAGCGGAAAAGAGATATTCAACCTAGTTTTAATTAAGTGAAATCATAATTATTTTTATGCATAATTAATTCTAAATCCATGATTCAATATTCTAAATTCAAATTATATTTCATGCATGCTAATAAACCTTAACTTAAGTCTCATGCCACAGTTTAAATAAAACAATACAGTTTCAAAATAATGAGAATTATAAAAATATGCCTAAAATACTTTTATATATATATATAAAAAAAAAAACAATTCTGAGCTTCCTGAATGTCTCACAGTGTCCTAACCTCGTAGGTTATCTGTAAAGATGGAAAATAAGGGGGTGAGCTTTAGAAGCTTAGTGTGCGTCCAATCACAAGAAAATCAGTATGGAACAATAAGTATAGCATGTATGATAACAATCTTTAGGATAAACACATTCGTAAAGCAATTCACAATTTCACATTATCGATTTATCAGAATAATACATCACTGTAATATTTTAGTATTCGTAATTTTGTATACACATGCTCATGAATGAAAATGTAATCCCTGTTTATTAGAAAAAGGTCCTAACCCACCGCTACATGCCACACTATGAGTTCCCCAAAACTCATCTAACCTTATAACTCTAGGTTGTGGATAAACCACAGCTGATTTGCAGATAAACTACCACTTGTTGTGGATACACAATATATTTGTAGATAAAAACTACCACTTGGTCCATTAACGAACTACACTGTTTGCAGATTATGAAACTGCCAGTCTTCCTCTGTACATACCATCCCACCTCATGCAATGCAATATGACATGCTTTGTAATAGAACGAATCATCACTAGCGGTAAACATGATTAACATGTATTTGATTCATCATTAGCAATTAACATGCTTAACGTGTATTCAGTTTAGCACTAGCAGTAAACATGCTTTAACAGGTATTAAAAAAGACAAAATTTCTTTTTAGAGGGGGAGAGTTATCACGCCCCGAAATTAGGTCCGATAGTTTTGATATTAGCTCAGATCTTAGGTTTAGAGACTGGGGGTTAGTCTTAGGAAAAATTGAGAATTTAAAATTAGACACAGTAACTCATAATTAAGTATCTGAAAAATTAATTTTATTAAAATAGTATTCGAAAAGTTTAAAAAAATTGAAAAAAATAAAATGAATTTTAAAAGTTAAATTGAGATTAAAAATAATTAAGGAAATGAGTTTTAAATTAAGAGGAAGGATTAATTTATAAAAGGGATAAAATTGGGAGTGGCCCAACGGCAAATAGCCCAAATTTAAAAAATTTGGGTTGTCCCCCCTATCAATTTTAAAAGCCAACCGTCACTCCCTCCCATCCTCATTCTCATTTGAATTTTTTTTCAAATCCTTCCAAATTCTATCCACAAATATAAAATTCCTTCCTCCCAAACACCAAATATTTCATCAACTTCAAAGGAAAACCTCTAAAAAAATCTTCAATTTATTCATTTTTTCTTTTAGGCATTTCTAAAGAAACCTTAAATAAGCTCATTTTTCTTTCTTAAGCAAGCTGAGTTATTGATTCTAGGTTAGATTTATGTTCAAACTTGCTTTACAAATCAAGTTTTAATCTCATTAAATGGGATTTCTAAAATTTATTAACTTCAAGTCAAAATTAAGCTAAAAAATGGTGAAATTTGAAATCCTTTTGTTAAACCTTTGTTTCTAGGTGTTTTCTAACTTAGTTTGATTAGATAAAAAAAATTTTAAATTCAAATTATAAGATCCTAACGAATTTCTAATGGATTTAATGAAATTTCAACTTCAAAGCTTAACAATGGCGATTTTTTTGGAAAACTAAAAACTGAGTTCCTAGGTGTTCAAATTGGTTGTGATCAGTCCTAAAAGGTTATTTAGATTTTTAAAAGCAATCTTGAGCATTAGGAATGAAACTGGATCAAGAAATTTGAATTTTGACTTAACTAGCTTGTTTTTTCGGTTTGTGAAAAGTTAGTTCATATTAGAGTATTTGATGTGTTTCTGAGATGTTTATTTCTGTATGTGATGTGTTTGTATCATTTTTATTATGTATTTGAAGCTTCAGATTCCTTGGAGGCTTCTACAAGCAAAGAAAAAAGCAAGGAGAATGTAATTTGAGCTTTTGGCCAAACACACAAAAGCTTCAACTGTTAGTGTTTCGGAATCGTTGTTGGTAAGCATGATTCAAAATGTTAATTGGAGGCTTAGGAAGCTTAAAATTTAACCTAATTCCTATGATTAAATGTAATACCCCATACCCGAGATCATCTCCGGAGTCGAATACGAGGTGTTAACGGACTTAATTCATTACTTATACAACTCAAACAATTTATTTTTAAAACTTCCAGACAAGCTGGCAATCTGCATTATAGTCGCTTAAAAATTCATATCTCAAGTTCCAAAACTCAAAATCCAATTCCTTAAATTTTTTCTGAAACTAGACTCATATATATATCTACTAATTTTTTTCTAGAATTTTTTGTCTGGCCAATTAGTACAGTTTATTAGTTAAAGTCTCCCCTGTTTCAGGGTTCGACTTCTCTGACCTTTGTGTATTACAAATCAGATTTCTCCCTATACAGAATTTCAATGACTATACTGTTTGTTTTTCTTAAAACTAGATTCAATAAGGAATCTGTAAATATAAATAATGACTTCTAATTATTTTTTTACAATTTATGGTGAATTCTTAAAATCAGAACAGGGGATCCAGAAATCACTCTGGCCCTGTTTTACAAAAATTCAAATATCTCATAAAATATAATTCATATACCTGTTTTGTTCAATCCATATGAAAATAGACTCATTAATCTTCGATTCCTTAACTTATTCATAATTTAAGTCAATTTTTACTATTTTTAGTGATTTTTCAAATTAACATCATTGCTACAGCAATATTCTATTTTATAACAAATTTCACTTTATTATAGATTTCTATGGACTAAATAGCATTTTAAACATACATGACATCAAATATGATTTAGATTGGCCATTCCAATGGCTAATCATTCACAAATCCTTTTCTTACCAAACCATAACCATGTCATAAAATCATTTACACAAAGTGAGTATTTTGCCATACATGCCACATTCAAAATACACAAGCCATTTTACCAATTTAGGCCTTCGGATAGTGTGAACGAGTCTTCGACCAATCCCGATTCTCAAGCCGGCTTGTCAACAACTACAATGAATGAAAAGGAGGGGGTAAGCATAAATGCTTAGTAAGTTCACATGAGCACGTAACATAATCATGCAATTCCACATAAAACATCATTTGTATAAACAACATCAAGACATCCGTGTTTCGTTTGCATTTAATATCTTTCTACGATTTCATCATACCAAGTTCTCAACCCGAGGATTTAAGCACATACCTCTCAAATTTTCTCATTCACCACACTTACCAATATATCACCTTCGTTTTAGGCATTCTTCTCATTCACTTAAGATTCACCCGTTGAACACATCGGAATATAATTCGAATACGTGGATTTCATGAACGTAAGTGCCATACCCGCAGCTAGACAAACTCAATAGCCTGCGGAAATTATGTAGCCAAGCTACCATGTAACCCACCCATAAGTGAACTCGGACTCAACTCAACGAGCTAGGGGCGTTCGCATCCATAAGTGAACTCGGACTCAACTCAACAAGTTCGGATGCCTAGTTACATCTCACGAACTCGGACTCAACTCAACGAGTTCGGAACTCAAATTTCCTAGTGACATGTCACTTGTATTCTAATCTATTCCCAAGGTTCAAACGGGCTTTTTCCTCGATTACACATCTTTGTCGTCTTCCACGGAATATCGAAATCGATACTTCGGTGATAGTTCATACTTATCAAGTAATTCACATAATTACATATTATTCAACAATAACCACAAAACATAACATTTCATGATAATAATAAGCATCATATCATATAAACAACATTAAATTGCTTAAAATGACAATTATGTTACTACATTTACACATGAACTTACCTCGATACAAAATATTAGCAATCGAGCCTATTCTTCGTAAACTTTGTTTTTCCCTCGATCACGACTTGAATCTCGTTTCTCTTGATCTATAACGCCAAATTAATCTTATTTAATACACACATTCATCAAAACAGTCTTTAATACGAACTTTGGCAAAATTACATTTTTACCCCTAAACTTTTGCATAATTATACTTTTGCCCTTAGGCTCGGGAATTAAACTTCATCCCTTATTCTTATGTTTTATGACATGCTGATCATTTTTCCCTTCTATAACAACATCAAATTCACACTATAACATGCACTTATGACTATTAGGTATTTTTACCGATTAAGCCCTTTTACTCGTTTTCACTTAAAACCGAGTAGTACAAGTTGTCTAACATAATTTAAAACCTCATATTCTATCATAAAACACCAAAATACACAAATTTCACCTATGGGTATTTTTCCAAATATGAACCCTAGGTTGAATTATTACTAGCATAAGCTTAATCGAGCTACCGGGATTCTAAAAACGTAAAGAACATTAAAAATGGGGCTTGAAATCACTTACTATGGATCTTGGAAGCTTGAAACAAACCCTAACTATGGAGAACCCTTGAAATTTTAGCCTAATGAAGAAGATGGGTAAAAATTGGCTTTTAATTTTGTTTTTAATTCATTTTAATAACTAAATGACCAAAATGCCCTTCCTACTAAACTTTCAAAAAAATTCCATCCATGTCCAATTTTTGTCCATAGACTTAGAAATTGGTAAAATTTCTATCTAAGACCTCATTAATATTCCAAAGCAATTTCATACTATAAACTCCTAGAATGCAAGTTTTGCAAATTATTCGATTTAGTCCCTAATTTCAATTTAAGCACTTTAGGCATAGGATTTCATCACGAAATTTTCACATAATCATGAAATCATACCATAAACATCAAAATAATTATAAAATAGTTATTTCTATCTCAGATTTTTGGTCACGAAACCACTATTCCGTTTAGGCCCTAATTCGGGATATTACAGTAAACATTTCTAATCTATTGCTTAAAATTGTGCAAATTGTGTCTATGCTATGTGTACTGTGTGGAGAGTGTGTTAAAATAGTGAAATGTGATGTAAACAATGTTTGTGATATGTAATCTACTGACTTTATGCACGTGTATATGATTTAAAGTGGATGTGGCTCTATGAGATCAATGTGATAACACTTGAGAGTGCAAAATACATGCCTATACTAAGCATGTTTAGTGTATGTGAAAAGTGAAATGTATGTGACAAATTTTATACAAAAATGTGCATGAAACAGTAATGAAACATGTGAAAATGTGAATATATTGGCATTGTAATCTTTTGAAACCATTGGATATAGTTGGCATGCCATAGGATTGTAAGTACTCAACCGTTATTGATATGTGATATGGGTATAGAGGCTCATGAGATGTGTTGGAGAGATAAATGAATGTTGAGTTAAGCTCCATTCAATGGGATGTGTTGGTGTGTTTGGAGAGTGTTTAGTTTGTGCTACACTTATGGGATGTGTTAGGCTCTATGAATTTAGGTGTGTTTAGAGTTCCGTTAATGCTAGGTGTATATTTATACATGTATGTTTCATAGTTTCAATGTGAAATATTATCATAAATTGATGTATATGTGATGAGTGTGCAACTATATGTGAGGATAAGACCATATTTGAGAGGCCTTTGTAACATGGAAGTGTGTTTTTAACTTGTGGTTCATGAGTGTGCAAATGTGCTTATAGTATGCTTTTGCTTAACTTTTGAAATTGTGTATGCTTACTAGTATTTTTGAACATTCACTAAGCTTGTTTAAATTCACACTCTCCACTTTAAATATGCATAAAAATAAGGGAAGCAAGGGGTGAGAGGCAAGCAAGAAAGGTGATCCAAGCAAGGTAATAATTTTGCGTAGGTGACTTTAGTTTTAAATGTGGTTTAAAGGCAATATAGGACTATACCTTAGGAATAGATTTTATAAACTAATTTTGGATTTTGGATTTGAATTGTGGTTTTAATTTGTTGTTTTGATTGCTTTGGAATGATGCAAAGTATGTTTTAATTGTATGCATAAGTGTTAAAGACATGTTTAATGGCTAAAATGATACTTCGAGGTCAAAGAAATTTTTTGATGTTTGCGACATGTTTTAATGAACCAAATGGTATATTTTGGACACGTAGGTTCTTTAGATATGCATGTTAGGCCAAATTTAACAAGTTGAGTGGTTGAATTCTAAGCCTTAGTTAACGTGTATGCATAATGAGACTACTTGATGAGTCATATTTTGATAATGTATCCAATTATGTGAATAAACATAATTTAACTGTTGATTAGGAGTATTAGAAAGTATTTGAATTATGTTTGAAAATTTTTACACCTGTTCCTTAGATGCTTAATTTCATATATCTACATTTAATTTTATGATTCAATTAATATGATATTTTGACATTTTTATGATTTAGTTCCCAGGATTTACATTTTAAAAATTAACCATGAATTAATAACTGGATTAAGTTGAAATTTTTAGGAATGGTTTTAACTAGTCACTATAACTAGATTATGTGATTAATTTTGTATACCATGCGTAATTACATGTTTTGAGTGAATTGACCATTTCACCTCTAAGTACCTATTGTATGTTTTATGTTAGAAATGCATGCAATTAGGTTTTATTTGAATTTGTATGACTGAATATGATTAAAATGTATGCTAAATGTTGATTAGATGTAGAAAAAAATATCTACGCTCAAATTCTGTATGTGTTTATTTCTGGGTCACTTTGGTGACTAATGTGTCATTCTAAATTTGGGTCAGACCATCCCGACTGGGTTTGGGATGACACAATTGAGGTTTTCCATTTTTTTTGTTTTTTTTTCTTGAAAAGAAAGAAATAACATTTTTCATCCTTTTGAGTTTAGATGAGTTGTCGGTCTATTACTGACATTAACTTCATTAATGCAAAGTTCACAAAATATCAATGTCACTTATCATCCCAAACAACTTTTGTTGCTAAGGTATTATCGCCCTGCAAAAATTCATGTTTTTACCACCCATAATTGAAGTCTAATTTCATTCAAAAGATGTGTCATTTGAAAATAAAATTCCTCAATTTATTTTGTCGATAAACCTTTGGAAAACTATGTTTCACCATTTCGCAATGAAAAAAGAGTTGCTTTTGGTGTTTGTTTAAAATCCCATATTTTAAATTGTGTTAGGTCGAATATTTAATTTTTTTTGTTTCCATTCAAATATCTCATGCATGCAAAAATCCCAAATAAAAACCACCCATACCACAATCCATACTTAATAAAAATTATAGTCCCAAAATAAAACAAAAAAATTAAGTAAAATTTTAAAATACTTTATTGTATGAAAATATGTAACAACCCGATTTTGGGCCTAGTTGGAATAGTGATTTCAGGACCACAAATCTGATGAGGAAAAAATTTATTTTTATCATATTTTTATGGTCTACGGTTTCATGGAATGATTTTATGAAAATTTCGTTAAAAAATTTTGACGTTTGGGCACTCAATTTAGTCAAAAGGACTAAATTGTAAAAAGTGCAAAAGTTGAGTTCTACATGTTAGAGGTGTCCAATTGTTATGAAATTTTAAATTGGAGGTCCTTAAATGGTAATTAGACCATTGGTTAATTTTTTGGACAAAAATGAACATGAAATATGTGAAATAGAATATTTTTAAATTAGGGGCATTTTGGTTATTTAGTAATTAAAATGAATTAAAAACAAAATTAAAAGCCAATTTTTGTCCATCTTCAACCCCAAAGCCGAATTTCACAAGGGGAAACCATGGCTAGGGTTTTTCAACCTTCCAAGCTCGATTATCAAGAAAAACAAAGTTTAGACTTAGAACAGGGGAAAAACGAGTATTAGACGATTTTGTCCTTTTCTCCATTTTGGTCGATGTAAGTTCGTATGTTAATAAACGTTATTGATTTGTGTTAATTATGCAATACTATTATATATTTGATTAAAATTTGAAAATTAAAGTAAACGTTCGAATTGAGTAAAAATGAAGGATTGATCACGATCGTTGCGTAGTGAAATATGAATTAACGGTAAAAGACCATGGTTAGACCATGGTTAGACCATGGTAATGTGCTAAGTGAAATAAGTGATTTGCATGTAAGACCACATCTAGGATATGAAATTGTGCTAAGTGAAATAATAGCTTTGGACACAAGTGTGGTACTATGTGAAGGCCACTTTGTGACTATAATAGCTTTGAACACAAGTGTGGTACTATGTGAAGGACACTTTTTGAATATAATAGCTTTGGACACAAGTGTGGTACTATGTGAAGTCCACTTTGTGAATAAAATAGCTTTGGCTACAAGGGTGGTACTATGACACCCTTAACCCATAACCGTCACTGGAATAGGTTAAGAGGCATTACCGGATTATAACTCAGATCAGAACAATCAAATATCAAATATCATCTCAATTCAATAAATACAAGTTATTCATATTCAATATGAATTTAAACCAAGCATACAAAGTCTAAACCAAGCATTCAGGACCAAATCGATAATATATGAAAGTTTCAGAACTTAGAAAATATTTTAACATTTCAGAGGTCACTCACTCGTGTGAACAGGCCGTGTGCCTCACACGGCATTAGACACGCCCATGTGTCTAAGCCATGGCGAAACAGGGCATAAATACTGACTTATCCACACGGCCATAAGACACGCCCGTGTGCTGGGCTTTGTGAAAATTAGGAAGGCTACTGACTTGGCTACACGGCCGACCACACGCCCTTGTGCCAGCCCGTGTGCCACACACGATCAATAGACACGCCCGTGTGTCTAGGCCATGTCAAAACTAGAGGGTATACTGACTTTAATTCGTAGGGTACCCCAGGGGACACACGGCCGTGTAACGTAACCGTGTGTCGCACACGGCTGAGACACACCCCCATGTGGAAAAAAAATAGGCCATTTGAATAGCCAACTTGCCACCCCAATTGGGTCAAACCTACAAGCACCAAACTAAGCATATTTACACAACCTTTTATGACCAATTCACAACCAAAACATAAGCCATTCATGACATATCATTACCAACCAATTTCATGCTCATAGGCCTTAGCAATCTATGTTAAAATATAAGACAAAAGCATATCAAAACATTTCTTTCAATACATCATTTAATCTTATGATCAAACTTATCAATTACCATAACTAACATAAACCAAAAGCTTACCACGTTTATCATTTCTTGTATCCATACATAAACAGACCAAATATATCATATTGCCTCACATTTCATAAACCAAAAACCATATCATAATCATATCCATACCAAGCCATATCACATGGCTAAATATATACATCACAAAAAAATTCTAAACATTTCTAGCCTATACATGCCATACTTCAATATATACATTTTCAAAAGTACCAAAATAAGGTTCGACAGTGTGGTGACGATCCTTGACGATCCTCGAGCTTATGTAGCTTCGATATCTATAAAACAATGCAAACATACACAGAGTAAGCTTCCAAAAGCTTAGTAAGCCATATACAAAAAAACTTATCAACATAAGCATATAAACATCAAGAATACATGTACTTTATGACCAAGATGCTAACATATATCATATGGTTCGCTTATAATTCATATGTTCTCAAAGATACATGTACTTACCTTTCATTCTCAACATAATGTACAATTCAAACGTACCTGAATCGAATATGCATTTCACAAAGCCATTCATTTCTCAGAATGCCCGTTTGAACCATTCAGAAACATAAGGATACATAGAAAGCTCGTAAAGCATAAACAATGACAACGTCCCTTACACGATAACACATTTCGGAATCCCATGTTATGACATATGTATCCTAACTGTTCCTAAAGTTCGTACGGGGCTTTTCGAACGTCGGAACTTTGTCAATACTTTCTCGAATGTCTTATTTTTCTCAACTCATATATTCATTCATCATAGTTAAATGGCAATAAGCATAAATAAACCATTTCAAATACATTTATTTGTATATAGACTTACCTTGTACAGATTCGGATGAATGAAATCGGTTACTCGACAACTTTCGACCTCTCCGATCTAACTTTGTATTCTTTAATTCTCGATCTATATAAATTCAAATTTAACTAATTCAATCACAAATTCATTCAAAACTATCCACAAACACACATTTAGGGCATTCTGCAAATTTGCCCTCACATTTTCACATTTTGACACTTTAGTCCCTAATTCACAAAATCACAAAATACACATATTTGCTTGTACACAAGCTTAGCTGAATTTCTATAAGGTTCATATATGTCCATGTAGTTCATTTATTTCACATTTTAGTCCCTCAATTTACAAATTTCATAATTTAGCCCATTTTACTCAAAATCATCAAAAATCCAAAGACAAAACATATAAACCCAACATCAAACTTTCATATTTCATCAATTAACAACATAAAGCTCATGAATTCATCCATGGCACATTTCAAAATCATCATCAAAATCAGAAATTGAGACATGGGCTTGATAGTATACAAAGCAACGATTACAAAAACGTAGAAATTATCAAAAAAGAACAAAACACATACCTCAATCAAAGAAAATCAATGGCCAAAACCTAATGTTCTTTCTCTTTTATTTTTCTTGTGATTTTCAGCAAGGCTAAGCATAAAATGTCTTTGTTTTCTATTTTTTTCATATAATTAACATAATAGGCTAAATACCAATTTTGCCCTTTATTAAACCATAAATAAATTATGATATAATGCCCATTTAAGTCATTTAATTCATTCAATCGTCAAATAACCTCATAACGACCTCACAATCATAAAGCCAAATCAAATAGGCACTTTTAACAAGTAGCAGACAACTTTTACATTTTACGCGATTAGGTCCTTTTTCAAAATTAAGCACACAAACATTAAAATTTTCATACGAGACTTTTACACATGCTCATTCACATATCATAAACGTGAAAAATAATATTTAAATATTTTTTTGACTCGGATATGTGGTCCCGAACCACTATTTTGACTAGGGACTAAATCAGACTATTACAGATACTATGTGGAGGCCACCGTGTATCCGTTATTATTTTGATGTGTTCAATGGAAATGAATAAGTGCAAATGAATATGACTATGTGATGATTAAATGTTAAAGAATTATGAACCAATAATATGATTTGATGTTGAATTGAAATAATGTGTTTTCATTGAGGTTTAAGTGTATCAACTGGCATAGCCAAGATGAAAAATAAAATGAAAGTATAACTGATTTAAGTGATACGGGGACATACAAAATCTATGTGAATGTTGAATGAAAGTTAATACAAAGAAAACGTGATAGAGTAAAATTAGCAGTAAAATAGTTTTGGACAACAGTAGTTGTGTGACTTTGAAAAATCATCAAAAATGGTAGAAATCGAATTAAAGGTTGAATAAGATATTAAATTAAAGCTTATTGAGTCTATTTTCACATAAAAGAAACAATATAAGAAAAAAAATTCATATTATGATATATTTTAATTTTTGTGAGACAAGGTCAGAATGATTTTGAAATCCCCTATTCTGACTTTGGAAAATTATTAAAAATTATTTAAAAATAATTATTGGTTACAGTTTATATTTTTAAAATTCTTATTGAGTCTATGTTCAACTGAAATAGACGAGAACATCATCCGAATCCCATACGATGAGATGATTAATTTCTAGTGAAGAAGGGTTGAAACTGTCAAATAGCAGAATAGGGGAGACTTTAAAGAATAAATTGTACTTATTGGCTAGACTAAAAATTCTGAAAATTTTATGGTAAGAAGATATGTGAGTTTAGTTTTAGTGAAAATTATTATATATTAATTTGGAGTTCCGTAGCTCAAGATATAAATAATTTAGTGACTATGACTTGAGAAGACAACTTGAGATGAACAAGAGTAAATAGTGGAACTATGTGCAATTATGATTGTATTATCTTGAGAACATATTGTGAGAATTGGTAAAAGCATGTTAATAAATTTCTTATTATTTACATACCAACTTAATAAGCTATATAGCTTACTCCGTTTATTTTGTGTTTATAATGTCCTCAGGTTAGCTCGGGTTGGAAGTCGCCGGAGAACCTATCACACTACCAAACTAACAAATTGGGTATTGATAATTCTTATACTTACGGTTATGGCATATATAGGGGACTTGGTTATTTTTGTATGTTTCATAATTGTTTTGGCCTAAAATGTTGGCCTATGCTATTTGAAAGTTCATTGTTGTGCAAGACCATTTGATGTTGGTATATTGGCTATATTATAAGTCCATGATGATGCATTTCAAGTGTGTGTATGCTTACATATGTGGATGAATGAGTGGTGATATCTATGTGTGACGTAAATTTGTTTGCAATGGCAAGTCAGATTAGTGCATGGGCTAGGGACATGGCCATGGGAGCCACACGGCCGTGTCCTAATATCACACGAGAGTGTGCCTCTACTTTTCATGAAATTTTTCAAAGTTTTCTAAAGTTCTCAGTTTGGTCCCGAACCATTTTTAAAGCATGATTTGGGCTTCGTAGGCCCATATTAGGGACTTTAAGATGAAATGTGAAAAGTTTTAAATTTGAACGCAAATTCATGACCCAGTTTTATACGATTGCATGTGTTTATGTTAGATAATGTCTCATACCCTGTTCCGGTGTCAAACACGGGTAAGAAGTGTTACAAAATATGTGATGAGACCTTCAAATACTGTGTCTGACCCTAGTCCTGAGGTTATCTGTAAAGAGAAAACTAGGGGTGATCTTAAAAAGCTTAGTGTGAGTCTAAACATGGCAACAGTGAATAACTAGATTATCAATCAATTTAGCATTCAATCATTTTAGTAACAATCTTACAATAAACATGGCATCGTAGCATTCAGTTTTCCAATTTCATATACATGGCATTATTATGCACCAATACAAAGCGCTACCCATTCCTTTGCTACACACTACGAGTTCTCCAGAACTTGTCATCCGAACGCCAAGACAATAGGAGTTGAAACTTAATGTGGTTGAACCACCAATATCAATATTGTAGATAAACTGCCAATTTGGTTTACGAATAGTTCACGAATAACCATTTTGCAGACAAGATGCCAATACACCATAATACTCCGGGGTGAGGTATACTGACTAACTAATGTTGCAGGTAAACCATTGGTACTCTGCGAAACTCCTCTATCATCCAAAAAACCCAACCCCATGCAATGCAATATGACATACTTTCAATGAAGCAAATCATGTTTTTCAATATCAATATCAATTCAGTGGCATGCTTACATGCATTGAATTCAAAGGTAACGATGGCATATTTTTATGCTTTCAATATTAACAATCTCAATCAATGGCATGCTTTTACAAGAAAACAAGAAACAATGTCAATCAACAGCATGATTTAATATTACACATCAAACAACCCAAATATCACACAATCAGTCACAACTTTAAGCCCTAACATTTGGCCATTACCTCATATTACTTACCAATCTTGATATACCTCTAAACTGTAACCGACTATTCGATCATGCCCAAAATCAACATACAGTATTTACCACATGTATATAATATATCATTTAGAATTACTAATACACACGAAGGACATACCCACACCTGATTTATGCGAATCCAATGGACTAACATAAAATAGCAACTTCTACAACTTCGATCTAGATAGATCTCGCTTAGATCTATACATAACATGAAAAAACGTGAGTTAAGACCAACCTAAAACAACCCTATAGGGTTTGACCAAATTAGGAAAACACAACGACCACTTAGATTTGGTATTCAGGATCCCTACTTACATTGTTTTGGCAACAATGAAGATATGAATAGCCTTTTTTATCACTGCTGATCCGAGATGTTCAGATTCATTCCTTCAACAAAAATAATACAAATAATCAGCATAAAAAGATCGGCTATGGCATTAAACACAATCAGCCAAAGTAGGAAAATAAAAAGAAGGAGAAACAACGTTAGATCTTGATAGAATTGACACTTATGCTTCACCCATTTACTAGATCTATGATGTATGGTTATCACAGAATTGAAAAACCCCTAACGAAGATCAAGGAGGGTTCAACCAAAGTGTGTAAAAATTAATAGAAAAACTGAAAAAAGGATATAGAAGCAATCAAGGCTCCAATGTGTGGCAATGGAAGGAGGGAAAACAACAAAAGGGGCAAAAGAGCAATAAAAATGTTGAATAAAAGATAAAATAAAGAAGAGGCAAAAGAGAAAAACAGTATCAATAATGGAAGAGGTAAGGGGTGACATAATAATGGAAGAAAATAGAGTATAAGTTGAGGAAGAAGAGAGAAAAGAAGGGTGTCGGACGACAATAGGGGAAAAAAAGATGATAAATTCTACATAAAAATTGGTTTAATCTCTTAAAAAACTGATAACCTTTTTATAATTTAGATAAAGTCTTTGAATGTTCAAGTTTATCAGATTTTCCAATGTTTGAGTCAGGCTGAAATCTAACAATTTGCTAGGGGTGGATGGTACATGCTTAAAAGAAAAAAGAAATTTCAAGTGAAGGGAATTAAACTCTAGTCTTAAGGACAATTTCACTAACTCTTAACCATTAGGCTAATTACTTAATCTTGTTATAATTTTACAACATTTTCAGTTAGAAATTTAAGATGTGAAAACTCTCCCCCTTAAAAGTAATTTCAGCCTAAAAGTTTACCTGATTCAAACAGATGAGGATACTGTTGACGAATTGAGTCCTCCGACTCCCAAGTGGTTTCCTTGGCACCATGGTTCTGCCAAAAAACTTTAACTAGTGAGATATGTTTCCTTCTAAGAACCTTTACCTCTCTATCCAAAATATGCACAAGCTTCTCCTCGAAAGACAACTTCGGTCTAACCTCAATCTCCTTAATCGAGATTATGTAAGAAGGGTCTGATCGGTACCGCCTCAACATTGATACATGGAACACATCATGAATATGTTGTAGCTCGGGAGGCAACTCAAGCTAATAAGCCACCAATTTAATTCTCTTAAGAATCTAGTAGGGTCCAATGAATCTAGGGCTCAACTTGCCCTTCCTCCCAAACATTAATACCTTTTTCCACTGAGATACTTTCAAGAAAACCCGATCACTAGCACTGAACTCAATTTCCCTCCGCTTCAGATCTTCATAATATTTCTGCCTATCCAAACCCATTTTCAATTTATCCTGAATCAGTCTGACTATACTTGTAACATCCCAAATTAGGGCCTAGTCGGACAGTGGTTTCGGGACCACAAATTTGACGTAATAAAATTTATTTTTATTATATTTTTATGGTCTTCGATGTTTGGGCACTCAATTTGGTCAAAAGGACTAAATTGTAAAAAGTGCAAAAGTTGTGTTCTACATGTTAGAGGTGTCTAATTGTTATGAAATTTTAAATGGGAGGTCCTTAAATGGTAATTAGACCATTAGTTACTTGCTGGACAAAAATAGACATGAAATGGGTGTAATAAAATATTTTTAAGTTAGGGGCATTTTGGTAAACTAATAATTAAAAGAATTAAAAAGCCAAAATAGCCAAAATTTGGTCATCTTCTCCTTGTAACAGCCGAAACCCCCATGGAAGC
This sequence comes from Gossypium arboreum, assembly GCF_025698485.1. Lineage (NCBI taxonomy): Eukaryota > Viridiplantae > Streptophyta > Magnoliopsida > Malvales > Malvaceae > Gossypium > Gossypium arboreum. Next base: position 129,689,157 of record NC_069075.1, read on the forward strand.
CATGGTTAGGGTTTGGGTCAAGCTTCCAAGCTCATTTTTAAGTGCTCTTGAACCTCGATTTTAAAGTTCTTTACATTTTTGAAATCTTGGTAACATGTTTTAGCTGTTTCTACCATTATTTTGTGCTAGGGTTTATGTTTAAAAATTTACCCATGAGTAATATGCATGAATTTTGATGTCTAATGGAAGAAAATGAAATTTTGATGCCTAATGGAAGAAAATGAGTGTTTCATGTTTAATAAACAACTTTTACTAAGCGGTTTTCGATGAAAACGTCCGAAAGGACCGTTTTATAAAAGTTGTAAAATTGGTCATAAAAGGGTGATTTAGTGGAAATTGGGGGCTGTCATAGTTATGAAAAATGATCAGCATGTCATAAAACATAAGAAAATAGGATGAAGTTTAATTTTCGAACATTGGGGCAAAAGTGCAAATATGCAAAAGTTTAAGGGTCAAAATGAAAATTTTCAAAAATATGATTTTTGGACCCCTATGAATAATGTGACTAATTAGTAGGCTAAATGTGATATTATAGATCAAGGAAAACAAGATTCAGACTTAGAACAAGGTCGAACAAGGTTAAGCGCAAACTCGAAATAAATAGTCGTACCCGAAACCGAGGTAAGTTCATATGTCAATGATAATGCAATAATATTATTGTTCATACTTGAACTTAAATTGATGTGTTAACATTGTGTGATGGATATTTATTTAGTTTATATGAAGATTATATATTGTAACAAATGCAAAATTATAATTATATGTAATACCATGTTTATCTTATGGACTAATGTCTAAATATACATGGAAATGTGTTGAATTGGATGTACATGACATGAGTAGCTATGCATAATGAGATACTTGATGAAAAGAGAAAAATCTCAGTTGAATAAAAAGGGAAATTCGATGGATAAACCATGGCTTACATGACTTGAGATCCTGCATGTGTTGCAAAAAAGGATTTAGCCCGGACGGGTAATCCGTGATCTCAAGTATGAAAAGTATCTAGCCTGGACGGGTGTTCCTTAAGTGATCGAGCCTCCCGAAGAATATGTGTACATTAAGGATTTAGCCCGGACGGGTAATCCGATTGGGGTCTAAATTTAGCCTGGACTGGAAATTCAGATCCGAGCTCATTGAGAGTGCTTGTCGTACAAGGGATTTAGCCTGGACTGGTAATCCCGACATCACTCCATGAGTTTATATTACGGGGGATTTAGCCTGGACTGGTAATCCCGCAGTAAGTTGTGAGATTCGCGGGAGTGCGCATATGAAATGATCACTTGTATGAATTGACAATGAATAGGATATCCATCGAGATTTCGAGAAATTCAACGAGATTAATATGAGAAATGAAATAAAAGGCTCTTGCCATGATACATAATGTATGTTATATGATAATATTATGATGCATGTGAGTTGTCACGTTTGGATGAGTGCGGTGCTAAATGATAGCACAGGTAAGTACTCGAAACCCATGAACAGGTACTTGACATGAGAAATGAAATGGACTTATGACAATGGTGCAAATGAATGAATCATATTTATGAGAATAATTTCTACGACAAATTGTGATGGTTATTATCTTGTTGCACTAGGATAGATTTGGTACAGCAACATTGGTTCGATTTTGAAAATCCACTAAAAATTTTAGAAATTTAATTAAAGACTGAATAAAATATGGAATTAAAGCTTAATGAGTCTAGCTTCACATAAAGGAAACGATGTAAGCAAAAGAATTCTGTATCATGAGATATTTGAATTCTTGTGAGACAGAGTTTGAGTGATTCTAGACTCCCCTGTCTCAACTTTAGAAAATCACTATAAATTGTAAAAAAATAATTATGAGTTAAAATTCATATGATTGAAATCCTTAATGAGTCTAATTTTAGGAGAAAGAGACGGTAACATTATCCGAGTCTCGTACTAGGAGATAAATAAATTTTAGTGAAGAAAGGTAGAAGCTGTCAAACAGCAAAACATGAGATTTCTAATAATAAAATGTATTTATTGGCTAGACTAAAAATTCTAAAAATTTTATGATAAGAAGATATATGAGTCTAGTTTTTGGGAGAATTAACGGATATTAATTTGGAGTTCTGTAGATCAAGTTATAAATAGTTTATCGACTATGACTTGAGTAGACAGCTTGACCAGAATATGAATAAAAGCATAATTATAGTTGTTTTACCTAAGGAAACATGCTACTATAATGCTTATTATTTTCATATGGACTTACTAAGTGTAAAGCTTACTCCCCCTTTCCATCTTTTTAGTTTTGACAGGTCAGCTCGGGCTGGAGATCGTCAGAGGCAGTATCACACTATCGAGCCTTTACCCTTGGAGTATTGACATGTATATGTTAAACGTGTTCAAGTGAGTGACATGTATAGAGACATAGTTTTTCTATGATCGATGTTGTTGTGATTAGCCAAATGTATTGGCTTATAATGATTTGTTGTATGTAGCCATGAGATATGGCTTATAGTGATTTTGGCTTGTAAGCCTATTCATCCATGATATGTGTAAATGTCTTGTGATGGGGATTTGTAATTATACTTGTTCACTATGTATAAGAAGAATATGACATATATACATGGTGAATGCCTTAGGACCATTCGAGGTGGTCATGACCATGGAAAAAATGTGTGATATGGTAAAAAGTTGTTAATGCCCTGAACATGGATGTTTAATTTATAAGTTAGTAAACATAGTATAATGGTATAAGGAGTAGAAATAGGTGACTTAAGGCTTGGAAAATAGCCTATTAGGGTCCACATGGTTGGATACTCGGGTGTGTGTACTATGGCCGTGTGTCCCCTGCATTTAAAATTTTGAGTTAGTATAGGACATGGGTAAGTCACACGGGCGTGTCCCATAGCCGTGTACCAAAGTCAGTATTGAACACGGACAGGCAGCATGGGCGTGTGCCATGGCTGTGTTCAAAAGTCAGTGTTGCCCAGGGGCTAAGGGCATGGGTGTACCCCAAGTCACCCGGCGTGGGAATCCACACGGCCCACCTACACGGGCGTGTGGCGCTCCAAAACTAGAAATTTATTAAGTTGCCCAAAGTTTACCTACTGTTTTCGATTTTGTCCCGAACCGCCTTAATGTAAGTTATAGGCCTCGATGGCCTGTTTAAGGGATGATAGCATATGTTCTAAAAGTTTTAATTTTGGTCAAAATTTGGTGACCCGATTTTATATGTTTATGTATGTTTAAGTCTTGTAATGCCTCGAGCCCTGTCTCGATGTTGGATACGGGTGAGGGGTGTTACATTTAGTGGTATCAGAGTTATGGTTTAGTCGGTTCTCAAACTAACCTAGTAGATGTGTGAGAGTTTAGCTATACATGCCACCGATCTGTGATAGTATGATGTCTCTTGACGTGTATGAGAGCCATTTCATTTAGACAATGGTGCCCTCCAACCGAGCTATACCGACCATGTTTGATGAGAAGCTAAGGCATTCGGGTAAAGTACAGTTATGATGAGCTTAAAATTTGAATAGTATGAATAAAAGTTCATGATATGTACATGATAACATATGAGATGAAAGTGTAAACTGTGATGTATTTGTCCATGTTTGTTTGGCCTTTCTAAAAGGTTATATGCCTGATTTGTTGGATTGAATGAATGAGATTAGTAGGCTGTCCAAAATCCATAGAATGCATACCTAAATATACTTGTTTAAATAAGATAACTTAAAAGTTCTTGTCATATGAACATGAATAAAAGTTTGCCTGAAATGAATGACATGTTTATGAAAATATTATTTTGATAATGAACTAGTGATATATGTATGTGAGTATGAGAAACGAGGTAGGGATCTTACAACCCCACCCCCTTACCAGAGTGGTGTTTTGTAAAGGAATTTCACAAGAATTGTATTGAATAAGTCCACAAATATGATACCAAAGGGTTCAGCTATTAAATGGTTATGAACATGATCAAAGATTAAATCGGTTGATAAGTAACGACAGGACTAGTAAGGTAAGATGTTGGGAAATGTATTAATTGGAAATTTCAGAACTAAACTTCTTTAATGAGAAGCATTATGTGAGAATTACGATGGCAGAAATAACTGAAGGAATAATGTTGAAAGGTAAGATACCAGATTATTGCAGTCTTTTCCGAGTTATTCTGTATGTTTAACTATTCTCGGAAATATTTTTTAATGTTACTGCCCTATTGATAAAATCCTTGATTTATGGGAGTGCTTCCTAATCACGATGTATAGACGAAAATACTGATGGTCTGGTTGGTTGATAATCTGTATTGCTCTATGTCTCTCTGGCATATCATTACATTCCATCGAAGGGGACTTTATGAAATAATACGCACGATGATATAAATCTGTTTCTCCAAATTGATGCTTTATTCAATATACATATATGGGAAGATAAATTATCCTTATTGCATTTAATCCTAGTGGGTTGGTCTGATATAATCTTCTGGACTTATTTTCTCTGAGGAAGTATCAAGATCTTTCATATCTTTCTTATGAACATTTTTCTGGGTCTTTCATTAAGATATGGTATCTTGGATTTCTGTACCTTGGATATCTTTATCTTGGATTCCTCTGTCATGGATTTCTTTATTCTGTTTTTCTTGTTATCTTCATCTCGTAAAAAAAAATTTACCAATGATCACTTGTAATCCAAGGTATGTTCTTCAACCTATGATGGCTATGTCAATTATAAACGTGTTCCTAGTTTGATTATAGTAACTATAACATCCTGATTTTCGGGTTTTTCGCGATTCCTGATATTTTAAGTAATTTTCTAAAATTTGGTATGTGATTATGGAATTCATAATTTGGGTGTGTAAATGGGCTTATGGAAGGCTTATGAGTTAGCCAAAACCGGTTGAATTTTAAATTTTGGACTTAGGAGTTAGGGGTTACGGCTAGGTGCCCTTATATTAAGTTGTGGGTAAAGTGTATCACAAAAAGAGCTTTGGTAGAGTGGCAAGGGTGACGCCACTAAGCTCCTAAAAAGGTGGCGTGTGGAGCATAAGGGAAGACCTAGGATCGATTCCCTGTGGTGGCAAATAAGATTATTTATTTTTATGTGCAGGAAGGGTAAATGTTGGAACCTAAGTGGATTCTGTAAGAGGAGAGTTGGATCAAGTCAAACGCATGGATTAAGGAGGGATAAGGGGAGAGATTTTAGGGATTTGAGAGAAGGATAGAGCTTAGCCGTTTGGAAGGGGTTAGAGGGAATTCGAGAAGGGTATTAGGTTAGTAATTTCGGCATTAGGGTCTTAGTGTGCTGTTTTCTCCTTTGTTTTAGTTTTCTCTTCTTTCTTCTTCCTGGCGAATCTACCATCTTTCCTCTCATCTTTTCTCCCTTTTCTTATTCAAAAACCAGCCCATTACTATCCTCTACTCATTTATTGTTCTTTCCTTAATCTCTACTAAATACCGCAAAAAAGCCGAAATCAGTGAAGATAGGGGGTGCCGATTCTTTGTGACCAGCAACCTTTTCTTTTCTTTTTAATTGTTGGCATCCAATTCCTTTACCTTTTAGGCATCCGGATTCAAGAGGAGAAAGACTGTGGTAAGTGTTCAAACTCTAAACAATTCCTAGTGTAACTTTGGCTAAAAGCTGAAACCCCTCTAGTTTAGGGAGGTGGCCGAATGTGGGTGTAGGCCTTATGGGGTCTTCTTTTAATATTTTTGTGGTTTATTTAGTGGAGGAGCAGCAAGGTGTAGTGTCGACTTGGAGTAGCTTGGATCACCGGAGTGGCTAGACCTAGTCATCAATCGCGACAAAGGTAAGATTCCTAAGGCCATTATGGATGGTGGCGAATGTGTAAGTATTAGTATTAGATGATTTTGGTTTGGTTCAATTATGGGAAGCTGATTATTAACGATGGATTATAGGAGAAATCGTGTAGGAGATCTCGTCGAGGAATATCGCCAAACAGGTGTGTAACGAACCCTTTTTCATAGCTTAAAGCGATAAAATGCCGAAAAGCCGAAATGCCGAAATTCTGGCATTTCGAGGACTTGTGGGCAAGCGAACGCTCACTAGTTAGTTAGAATCGATGAGATGATGATTGGGAACAATGGAAATGGTAAGGACGTGATTTTGGCGTTCACAGGTAGGTTAGGCCTCGAGGGGCTGAATTAGGGCCCAATAGGCTTTTAGGCCCATTTGGGTAAATTTGGTAGAAAATGGGAAATCTGTTAAATTGCATGATAAGACTGTTAAAACCGTTATGGAATATAGGGTAAATGGGCCTAGATGACAGAATCGGCTAAGTAGGGCCCATTAGGGTTTTAGGCCCAATAACTCGATTTCGCTAAAATGGGCGGGATATTGTTTGCACCTATGAATTGTTTGTAACCATTAATGGACATGGAAACCCTAATTTTTGGTAAAATTACAAGATTACCCCTATAACATGAAAATGACCGTTTTGCCCCTAGGTAAAAATGACCATTATACCCCTAGGGTTTATGTATGATTTTAATACATGGGATTTTGATAAACATGGTATGTATGATATGCACATGACATGTATGATATGCACATGATATGTATGATATGCACATGATGTAATCATAAATGCATTGGGTTGGGTTTTATATGAATGGAGGAAGTGAAAAAGGGCTTATGCCCGATTATTAAAGGGCTTATGCCCCGATTATCAAAAGGGCTTATGCCCTGCTTATAAAAAGGGCTTATGCCCCATTATCAAAAGGGCTTATGCCCCGATTATTAAAGGGCTTATGCCCCGATTATTAAAGGGCTTTTGCCCGATTATTAAAAGAGGCTAGGCCTCCGGATATATGATAAAGTAGCTATCTTGCCGGTGGAGAGTTATGGCGGGGTGGGTCGAGTTAATCCCCACATGGTGTCTTTGGTTGGTATGGGTGGAGAGTAGCGGAAGGTGGGTTGAGTAGTCTCCCAAATGGGTTGCATTCTTTCATTGACATTACATGTGTTATAAAATGGGCCTTTGGGCCATAACGTTCTGATAAAGGCTTGACCCGATAATATGAAATATGGAAAGGCTTGACCAGTGTTATGAAATATGAAATATTGAAAGGGCTATGGCCCAATACATGTTGAGATTGGATTTGGGCTTAGGCCCAACAGTGTGTATTGTTTTGGGCTCGAAAGGGCTTGTTGCTGTGAGTTTCCAAACTCACCCTTTCCTTAACCTTGCGGTGAGCCTTGATGTGGGGACTTGGTAGGTGGGGATTGAGTGGCCACGGTGATTGTCTTTGGACTTTTAAATAAGCGTTGGTTTTTTAAATTTCCTTTAAAATTATTTATTTTTGGGTTGTAATAAGGCCATTCTAACTTTCCTTTTATTTCTTTTCGAGATTATTTTAATTTTAATAACTTTAAAATTGGTTGATAATTATTCAAATGGGCTAGACTTAGGATGTGTTTTCAAAGCGATAATTGTTTTAAAATATCTCAACGCCACGATTAATTGATTTATCAAAGACGTCCACTTAAACAAATTTAAACTCAATATAACAAAGTGTGGCTATGGTTGTGGGCATGTCTAGGATTGGATCTAATCAAAGAGCTTGGTACTTAGCGACCTTCATGGCTCACCTCCTCGCCTCGGATACCTACACGGTGCCTAGCTTCCATACACTTTGTTAACTCAAGCAAAATATATGGCTTTTAAAACACTAAAACGAAACACGGATTTTTAACTCCAATGTGGCACGTCAGATTTGGCCATAACATCTGGGCCGGGTTTGGGGGGTTACATTTAGTGGTATCAGAGCCTAGGTTGCAACAACTCGCTGTGGATCGGGTCCAAAAATGTTTTCGGAAACTTAGGCCTAAAAAGGGTATTTTTGAAAATGGTTTTTTTTTGAGATGTTTTGCGGGGAATATATGTTAAAAAGGTACAAGTTTTCTATTTTAAATCAAGAGTTCAAAATAAAGGTAGTTTTCAAATCAAAGTTTTCAAATTTCTATTTTCGATGATCAAAAACATGGTTTTTAAGTTCTAAATGGATTAGAGAAAGAAGTGGCGCACTGAATCCCCGACACCAAGTCTGTAAGTATATTTTCCTTACGATATATGATAATGATATGATATTATGAATAGTATTGAGACCCTACAATGATACTTTAGCTAGGGTAGAGCTGTAAAGGGTAGGAATGAGACTGTAGCTAGGCTACGATGATACGAAAACAATCTTTGAACTGCTATATCTCCATAAGACATTTTCTTAATAAACAGTGGAACGTTATACTAATTTCATAAAAATCGCCAAACAGAAAATTCGATATGAGTACAAGAGGAGCTCGTGGACGAGGCCGCGGACTTGGTCGCAGAAGGGTACAAGTTGAATCTTCATCCTCAGGGCATAGGCCAGCTGAGGAGCCATCTATGCCACAAGCAACGGAGACTGGGTCTTATGATCGGGCTGCAGGGGATGACGCTTTATCCCAAGCCATGTTAAGGGTTTTAGAAAGAGTGGCTAGAGCTAGTACTGGGACGGTGAATAGGGGGTCTATATCGGAGCGACTCCGGGCCAACGGAGCAGAAGTATTTAGGGGTGTATTTGGAGTAGCCCCAAATGTGGCAGAATATTGGCTAGAGGCAACAGAACGGATCATGGACGATCTAGACTGCTCAGTGGAGCAAAAGCTAAAAGGAGCTGTGTCGCTGCTACGGGACGAGGCATACCATTGGTGGATCACCGTAAGGGAGAGTACCCCAAATGAGCAAGTAACCTGGGAATTGTTCAAAACTGCTTTTAAAGGGAGGTATGTTGGAGCAAGCTATGTGGATGCTTGTCGGAAGGAATTCTTGAATTTGACTCGGGGTGATAAGGCATGGCAGTATGAGGCGAATTTTTGAGGTGAGTCGATATGCTAGTGGCATAGTGGTGGCCGAATATGAGCGCGATGTCCGCTTCGAGGATGGTCTCGCGATGAGCTTAGGATATTGATAGCTCCACGGAAGGGCGTAGTTTTTTGCATTGGTAGAAAAGGCTAAGATAGCCGAGGAGGTGAAGTGAGTGGCGACAGAATCGTGAGAAGGATCGACCCATTCAAGAGGATTTTAGACCCTCAAGTGCCACGAATCGAAGTGTTAAAAGAGCAAGGATGGAGGAACCGGTTCGGCGGTTCGATAAATACTTATAGACCGCATGAGCTTGCAGGGATTGTGGTAAGGTGCATATGGGAAGTCTTTGGAAATGAAGCTGGAGCATGTTTTCGATGTGGGTCTAAGGAGCATAAGTTCAAGAGAGTGTCCTTGGAGGACAGCTCAGGAGCTAGCGGCAGAGCAAAGGGATGTCCAACCACGGCGAGGAGGACCACCACCACAGAGGGGTCGTGGGCAAGGTAGAAGTGGCAATGGTAATGGACGAGGACGTGGGGCACCTGGCAGAGGTGCTGGACATGCTGAAGCTCGACAACCGGCGTTGGCTTATGCTACACGACGTCGTGAGGAGGGAGACGCTCCTGATGTTATAACGGGTACGTTCTTCATTCATAGCATGCCTTACACTACTTTGATTGATGTGGGTTCCACGCACTCGTATGTTTCTTGTGATGTATCTAGGGCTTTGGATGTGCATTCGAGGAGGCGTGAGTGGGGTATTGGTGATAAGCCCATTGGGACATTCATTAAGGTAGATAAAATTTTTAGGCGATCAGATTAGTGACACAAGATAAAATCTTTGAAGGAGATTTGATGGAGCTGCCATTTGGGGATTTTGATCTTATCTTGGGAATGGACTAGTTAACTAAGCACAAGGCGACGTTGGATTGTGCGGCAAAGAGGATGGTACTAAGAACTACCGAAGATGAGGAGGTAATGGTCATAGGGGAACGAAGGGATTATTTGTCCAATGTTGTTTCGCTTTAAGAGCCGAGAAGTTGATTCGGAAAGGTTGTGAGGCGTACTTGGCCTTGTAAGTCAAAGCGGGACTTGAGGAGATAACGGTAGAGTCGGTTAGGACTATTAAGGAATTTCGGGATGTATTCGGATGAACTTCTGGATTACCCCGAACATAGAAGTCGAGTTTGGAATCGACTTACTACCGAACGACTCTGTGTCCATTGCGCCTTATCGAGATGGCACCAAAGGAGTTGGTAGAATTGAAAGCTGATTCAAGAGTGTTGGATAGAGGGTTTATAAGACCAAGTGTTTCTCCGTGGGGTGCACGTCTTTGTTAAGAAGAAGAAAGATGGGACTATGCGAATGTGTATTGACTATCGGCAGTTGAATAAGCTGACTATCAAGAACAAGTATCCGTTACCAAGAATCGATGATCTGTTCGTCCAATTAAAAGGAGCCTCGGTGTTTTCTAAGATCGACCTTCAGTCGGGATATCATCAATTAAGAGTTAAAGAGGGGGATATTTAGAAGATGGCGTTCAGGACTCGATACGGTCATTACGAGTTTCTGGTAATGCCATTTGGGTTGACTAATGCACCAGCGGCATTCATGGATTTGATGAATCGGGTGTTCCAACCATACTTGGATCGGTTTGTAGTCATTTTTATTGACGATATCTTGGTGTATTCGGAAACGGAAGAGAAGCATGATGAGCATCTTCGTGTAGTGCTGTAAGTGTTAAGGGAGAAGCAACTTTATGCAAAGTTTAGTAAGTGCGAGTTTTGGCTGAAGGAAGTAACCTTCTTGGGGCATGTTGTGTCTGCCGAGGGGATCAAGGTGGACCCTCGGAAGATTGAAGCAATTTTGGAATGGAAGCCACCGAAGTCGGTAACAAAGATTCGAAGTTTTCTGGGGTTGGCAGGTTATTATCGGAGATTCGTGGAAGGATTTTCTATGTTGGCAGCACCGTTAACGAAACTTATAAGGAAGGGAGCACCTTTTGTTTGGACAAATAAGCAGCAAGAGGCTTTTGAGAAGTTGAAGAAGGTTTTGTGGAAGTGCGGTTTGATTCACCGAGTCGGTAAGGATTTCACTTGTGTCTGACGATCGTCACATGTAGGTTTGGGCTGCGTGTTGATGCAAGAGGGTAAAGTGGTCGCTTATGCTTCACGACAGCTTAAGCTGCACGAGGTGAACTACCCTACGCATGACTTGGAATTGGTAGCGGTAATCTTTGCACTCAAGATATGGAGGCATTACCTGTATGGAGAGAAATGCATCATCTATACGGATCACAAGAGTCTTAAGTACTTGCTGACTCAAAAGGAGCTGAATCTTAGGCGTGAAGGTGGATAGAGTTGTTAAAGGACTATGGTGTTTGATCGAGTATCATCGAGTAAGGCGAATGTCGTGGTGATGCGCTAAGTCGAAGGGTCGTGGCGGAATTAAAGCGATGTTTGCTCGTCTAAGTTTGTATGATGACGGAAGTTTATTGGCGGAGTTGCAAGTAAGACCGACTTGGGTAGAACAGTTAAACAGCAGTTGGAGGACGAGTCGTTGGTTTCTCGGTTTGACAAGTTGGGAAGGGAGAATCGACTTTGGGTTAAATAGTGAGGGAGTTCTTTGTTTTCGAGGAAGAATTTGTATCCGAAAGACTCGACTTGAGATTGATGATTTTGAAAGAGGCACATAATGGACCTTGTGCTATGCATCCAAGAGGGAGTAAGTTATATCGAGACTTGCGAGAGCAATATTGGTGGCCTGGCTTAAGCGAGAAGTGACCGAATTTGTAGGAGATGTTTGACATGTCAACAAGTGAAGGCCGAGCATCAACTACCTTCGGATTATTACATAGGTAAAGATACCACTTTGGAAGTGGGAAAGGGTAACTATGGACTTTGTGAGTGGGTTGCCGTTGACACCTTCTAAGAAGGATTCGGTTTGGGTGATTATGGATAGGCTCACGAAATCTGCTCATTTCATACCTGTCCGAACCGATTACTCACCTCAGAAGTTGGCCAAATTGTATGTGGCAGAAATAGTACGGTTGCAAGGTGTGCCAGTATCGATAATTTCAGACCGAGACCCAAGGTTTACATCTCGGTTTTGGCAAAAGTTGCATGAGGCATTGGGAATGCGATTGGATTTCAGTACGGCTTTTCACCCTCAGTCGGATGGGCAGTCAGAGAGGGTTATTCAGATTTTAGAGGATATGTTGAGGGGTTGTGCTATTGAGTTTAGAGGCAGCTGGGAGGACCATTTTGCATTGGCGGAGTTCGCGTATAACAACAGTTACCAAGCAAGTATTCAGATGGCTCCATATGAGGCACTATATGAGCGAAGGTGTCATTCGCCTACTTGTTGGGCAGAATTGGGGGAAGGGAAAATACTTGGACCAGAGTTGGTAGCAGATACTGAAGACAAGATTAAGGTGATCAGGAAGAGGTTAAAAGAGGCGGCGGATCGACAAAAGTCTTGTGCCAATCTGAAGCGTAAGGATATTGAATATGCGGTAGGAGACATGGTCTTTTTGAAGGTTTCGCCTTGGAAGAAGATTTTGAGATTTGGTAAGAAGGGTAAGTTGAGCCCACGGTTTATTGGGCCTTACCGAATCACTAAACAGATAGGGCCGGTGGCTTATCAGCTAGAGTTACCTCTAGAACTGGATCGCATTCACGATGTCTTCCATGTGTCCATGCTAAGGCGATATCGTTCTGACCCAACTCATATCGTGCCAGTTGCAGAAGTTGAGGTACGGTCAGATTTGACCTTTGAAGAGGAACCTGTGCAAATACTTGATCGTGATGTCAAGGTGTTGAGAAGGAGGTCGATCCGTTGGTGAAGGGACTTTGGAGGAACCATGGCAAGGAAGAAGCTACTTGGGAGACCGAAGAGGCAATCGTCGTGATACCCTCAACTGTTTGGATTAGGTGAATTTCGAGGCGAAATTTCTTTAAAGAGGTAGAGTTGTAACATCCGATTTTCGGGTTTTTCGCGATTCGATATTTTAAGTAATTTTCTAAAATTTGGTATGTGATTATGGAATTCATAATTTGGGTGTGTAAATGGGCTTATGGAAGGCTTATGAGTTAGCCAAAACCGGTTGAATTTTTAAATTTTGGACTTAGGAGTTAGGGGTTACGGCTAGGTGCCCTTATATTAAGTTGTGGGTAAAGTGTATCACAAAAGAGCCTTGGTAGAGTGGCAAGGGTGACTCCACTAAGCTCCTAAAAAGGTGGCGTGTGGAGCATAAGGAAGACACAGGATCGATTCCTGTGGTGGCAAATAAGATTATTTATTTTATGTGCGGGAAGGGTAAATGTTGGAACCTAAGTGGATTACGTAAGAGGAGAGTTGGATCAAGTCAAACGCATGGATTAAGGAGGATAAGGGAGATATTTTAGGATTTGAGAGAAGGATGGAGCTTAGCCGTTTGGAAGGGGTTAGAGAGGGAATTGGCGAGAAGGGTATTAGGTTAGTAATTTGGCATTAGGGTCTTAGCATGTGCTGTTTTCTCCTTTGTTTTAGTTTTCTCTTCTTTCTTCTTCCTGGCGAATCTACCATCTTTCCTCTCATCTTTTCTCCTTTTCTTATTCAAAAACCAGCCCATTACTTTCCTCTACTCATTTATTGTTCTTTCCTTAATCTCTACTAAATACCGCAAAAAAGCCGAAATCAGTGAAGATAGGGGGTGCCGATTCTTTGTGACCAGCAACCTTTTCTTTTCTTTTTAATTGTTGGCGTCCAATTCCTTTACCTTTTAGGCATTCGGATTCAAGAGGAGAAAGACTATGGTAAGTGTTCAAACTCTAAACAATTCCTAGTGTAACTTTGGCTAAAAGCTGAAACCCCTCTAGTTTAGGGAGGTGGCCGAATGTGGGTGTAGGCCTTATGGGGTCTTCTTTTAATATTTTTGTGGTTTATTTAGTGGAGGAGCAGCAAGGTGTAGTGTCGACTTGGAGTAGCTTGGATCACCGGAGTGGCTAGACCTAGTCATCAATCGCGACAAAGGTAAGATTCCTAAGGCCATTATGGATGGTGGCCGAATGTGTAAGTATTAGTATTAGATGATTTTTGGTTTGGTTCAATTATGGGAAGCTGATTATTAACGATGGATTATAGGAGAAATCGTGTAGGAGATCTCTTCGAGGAATATCGCCAAACAGTGTGTAACGAACCCTTTTCATAGCTTAAAGCGATAAAATGCGAAAAGCGAAATGCCAAATTCGGCATTTCGAGGACTTGTGGGCAAGTTTGACGCTCACTAGTTAGTTAGAATCGATGAGATGATGATTGGGAACAATGGAAATGGTAAGGGCGTGATTTTGGCGTTCACGGTATGTTGGGCCTCGAGGGTGAATTAGGGCCCAATAGGCTTTGCCCATTTGGGTAAATTTGGTAGAAAATGGGAAATCTGTTAAATTGCATGATAAGGTATTAAAACCGTTATGGAATATAGGGTAAATGGGCCTAGATGATGAGAATCGGCTAAGTAGAGACCCATTAGGGTTTTAGGCCCAATAACTCGATTTCGCTAAAAATGGGCGGGATGACTGTTTGCACCTATGAATTGTTTGTAACCATTAATGGACATGGAAACCCTAATTTTGGTAAAATTACAAGATTACCCCTATAACATGAAAATGACTGTTTTGCCCCTAGGTAAAAATGACCATTATACCCCTAGGGTTTATGTATGATTTTAATACATGGGATTTTGATAAACATGGTATGTATGATATGCACATGACATGTATGATATGCACATGATATGTATGATATGCACATGATGTAATCATAAATGCATTGGGTTGGGTTTTATATGAATGGAGGAAGTGAAAAAGGGCTTATGCCCTAGTTATTAAAGGGCTTATGCCCCAGTTATCAAAAGGGCTTATGCCCCAGTTATAAAAAGGGCTTATGCCTCGGTTATCAAAAGGGCTTATGCCCCGATTATTAAAGGGCTTATGCCCCGATTATTAAAAGGGCTTTTGCCCGATTATTAAAAGAGGCTACGCCTCAGGATATATGATAAAGCACTATCTTTGCCGGTGGAGAGTTATGGCGGGGTGGGTCGAGTTAATCCCACATGGTGTCTTTGGTTGGTATGGGTGGAGAGTAGCGGAAGGTGGGTTGAGTAGTCTACCCAAATGGGTTGCATTCTTTCATTGACATTACATGTGTTATAAAATGGGCCTTTGGGCCTAGCGTTCTGATAAAGGCTTGACCCGATAATATGAAATATGGAAAGGCTTGACCCGGTGTTATGAAATATGAAATATGAAAAGGGCTATGGCCCAATACATGTTGAGATTGGATTTGGGCTTAGGCCCAACAGTTGTTATTGTTTTGGGCTCGAAAGGGCTTGTTGCACACTGAGTTTCCAAACTCACCCCTTTCCTTAACCTTGCGGTGAGCCTTGATGTGGGGACTTGGGTGGAGGGATTCAAAGTGGCCACGGTGATTGTCTTTGGACTTTTAAATAAGCGTTGGTTTTTTAAATTTCCTTTAAAATTATTTATTTTGGGTTGTAATAAGGCCATTCTAACTTTCCTTTTATTTCTTTTCGGGATTATTTTAATTTTAATAACTTTAAAATTGGTTGATAATTATTCAAATGGGCTAGACTTAGGGCGTGTTTTCAAAAGCGATAATTGTTTTAAAATATCTCAGCATACGATTAATTGATTTATCAAAGACGCCCACTTAAATAAATTTAAACTCAGTATAACAAAGTGTGGCTATGGTTGTGGGCATGTCTAGGATTGGATCCAATCAAAGAGCTTGGTACTTAGCGACCTTCATGGCTCACCTCCTCTGCCTCGGATACCTACCTGGTGCCTAGCTTCCATACACTTTGTTAACTCAGCAAAATATATGGCTTTTAAAACACTAAAATGAAACACGGATTTTTAACTCCAATGTGGCACGTCAGATTTGGCCATAACATCTGGGCCGGGTTTGGGGTGTTACAGTAACGTGATGACCTCTGTATCTGGATTTCTTTAAATCTTCGTGTAAAGAACTGATATCAATAAAGGCATACAAGATGAAAATTGTAGTTTCAGTTTGTATGGTGGGTCCCTTTTCCTCGAGTAAGTTAATCGAAGTTAATGCATTCGATTGAGGCATTTTTGTTATCTTGAGCTAATGCAATTGAAATGGACTTTGGTTAGTATGATAAGTGAGTTTGAATAGTTTCATGTCAGACTGTCCTATCAACTGAAAAAGAGGATCTTTTAAAATGTCATATATTGATGATTAAAACCGACTCATTGGTTCAAGTGGTATTGGTTATTATTCGAAAGATTAATTAAAAAATTCGTGTCTAGAAACAAGATTTTACCTCTCTTTGGGTAAAGGATAGATAGTCTGAATGAAAGTGTATATATATATCTCAGGAGACCCTGATACGATTTAAAGTTGTTCCGAATGATAAAGATTCCATCTTGTGAAAGTTGAATGGTCTATTACATGTTAATAAAGCTTTGAATGAGCGAGAATGTTGTTGACCAAAGTCTTTGAACCGATGGGGTATGTGCTGAATAAGAATTTCTTGAATTTCAATAATGTGTTATTGAATAAATTGTGATGTGTCCTAAGTCAGTAAAGTAATGGGATGACTAATGTATCTACTGTCCTAAAGGGAATTGAGTTTGAGATTGTGCAACTGATTTAAGTCGATTATTGCCTGATTTCTAAGAAGGGAAGAATGTGGTTACAAGTACTTGAAATAAAAATTTCGGGCTCATGCAGAGAGTTTGCAAGAAAAATCATAGGAGTAATATATTGATGATCAAGTTTAGAACTCGACATTTCAAATCTTTGTAATTGAATACATGAAAGGTTATCAGGACTACTGCTGAACATCGAGTGATATTAGAATGATCTTCGTCAGTAGTGGTATTAGAATGGAAATGAGGACGAGATGATTATGGGTTTCTTGTCAAAATTATTCTTATATTTGAAAAAGAAAAAGGATCTATGGAATTTTTGGTTGACATATGATGAAATTTGCAAATCGTTTTGGTAAATGTTAAATCTGCCCAACGGGTTAATGGAATCATGTATTGATGAGAGCATCAGATTTCTTGGGAAGCTAGTCCTGGTTAATTGGATTGGGATATGGACTTTCATATATCATGAGTTATTGAAAAAGCTAAATAAGACCCTGGATTTTAATGAAGGCTAAAGTAAAAGGTTCTTTAGCACTAATTGTGAGATAATAAAGATTATGAGGAACTAAACCACTCTTCTGGTAAGATTTTCAAGGACGAAAATCCTTAAAGGGGGGAGAAATGTAACATACCGAATTAGGGCCTAGTCAGACAGTGGTTTCGGGACCACAAATCTGACGTAATAAAAATTATTTTTATTATATTTTTATGGTCTACAATTTCACGGAATGATTTCGTGAAAATTTCGTTCGAAAATTTTGACGTTTGGACACTCAATTTGGTCAAAAGGACTAAATTGTAAAAAGTGTAAAAGTTGAGTTCTACATGTTAGAGGTGTCTAATTGTTATGAAATTTTAAATGGGAGGTCCTTAAATGGTAATTAGACCATTAGTTAATTGATGGACAAAAATAGACATGAATGGTTGTAATAAAATATTTTTAAGTTAGGGGCATTTTGGTAAATTAATAATTAAAAGAATTAAAAAGCCAAAATAGCCAAAATTTGGTCATCTTCTCCATGTACCAGCTGAAACCCCCATGGAAGCCATGGTTAGGGTTTGGTTCAAGCTTCCAAGCTCATTTGTAAGTGCTCCCGAGCCCTGTTTTTAAAGTTCTTTACATTTTTGAAATCCCAGTAACATGTTCTAACTATTTCTACCATTATTTTGAGCTAGGGTTTATGTTTAAAAATTTACCCATGAGTAATATGCATGCATTTTGATGTCTAATGGTAGAAAATGAGTATTGGGTGTTTAATAAATGACTTTTACTAAGCGATTTTCGATGAAAACGTCCGAAAGGACCGTTTTGTAAAAGTTATAAAATTAGTCATAAATGGGTGATTTAGTGGAAATTGGGGGCTATAATAGTTATGAAAAATGATCAGCATGTCATAAAACATAAGAAAATAGGATGAAGTTTAATTTCCAAACATTGGGACAAAAGTGAAAATATGCAAAAGTTTAGGGGTCAAAATGAAAATTTGTAAAAATATGATTTTTGGACCCCTATGAATAATGTGACTTATTAGTAGGCTAAATTTGATATTATAGATCAAGGAAAACAAGATTCGGACTTAGAACGAGGTCGAATAAGGTTAAGCGAAAACTCGAAATAAATAGTTGTACTCGAAACCGAGGTAAGTTCATATGTCAATGATAATGCGATAGTATTATTGTTCATACTTGAACTTAAATTGATGTGTTAACATTGTGTGATGGATATTTATTTAGTTTATATGAAGATTATATATTGTAACAAATGCCAAATTATAATTATATGTAATACCATGTTTATCTTATGGACTAATGTCTAAATAAACATGGAAATGTGTTGAATTGGATGTACATGGCATGAGCAGCTATGCATAATGAGATACTTGATGAAAATAGAAAAATATCGGTTGAATAAAAAGGGAAATTCGATGGATAAACCATGGTTTACATGACTTGAGATCCTGCATGTGTTGCAGAAAAGGATTTAGCCCGGATGGGTAATCCGTGATCTCAAGTATGAAAAGGATCTAGCTAGGACGGGTGTTCCTTAAGTGATCGAGCCTCCCGAAGAATATGTGTACATTAAGGATTTAGCCCGGACGGGTAATCCGATTGGGGTCTAAATTTAGCCTGGACTGATAATTCAGATTCGAGCTCATTGAGAGTGCTTGTCGTTCAAGGGATTTAGCCTGGACTGGTTAACCCGACATCACTCCATGAGTTTATATTACAGGGGATTTAGCCTGGATTGGTAATCCCGCCGTAAGATGTGAGGTTCGCGGGAGTGCACATATAAAATAATCACTTGTATGAATTGACGGTGAATGAGATATCCATCGAGATTATGAGAAATTCAACGAGATTAATATGAGTCTTGCAATGATACATAATATTATGATGCATGTGAGTTGTCACGTTTGGACGAGTGCGATGCTAAATGATAGCACAGGTAAGTACTCGAAACCCATGAACAGGTACTTGACATGAGAAATGAAATGGACTTATGGAAATGGTGCAAATGAATGAATGATATATATGAGAATAATTTCTACGACAAATTGTGATGGTTACTATCTTGTTGCACTAGGACAAATTTGGTACAGTAGCAATGGTTTGACTTTGAAAATCCACTAAAAATTTTAGAAATTTAATTAAAGACTTAATAAAATATGTAATTAAAGCTTAATGAGTCTAGTTTCACATATAGAAAATGGTGTAAGCAAAAGAATTCTGTATCATGAGATATTTGAATTCTTGTGAGACAGAGTCGGAGTAATTCCAGACTCCCCTGTCTCAAATTTGGAAAATCACTATAAATTGTAAAAAAATAATTATGAGTTAAAATTCATATGATTGAAATCCTTAATGAGTCTAATTTCAGGAGAAAGAGACAGTAACAATATCCGAGTCTCGTACTAGGAGATAAATAAATTTTAGTGAAGAAAGGTAGAAGCTGTCAAACAGCGAAACATGAGATTTTGAATAATAAAATGTACTTATTGGCTAGACTAAAAATTCTAAAAATTTTATGATAAGAAGATATATGAGTCTAGTTTTTGGGAGAATTAACGGATATTAATTTGGAGTTCTTTAGATCAAGTTATAATTAATTTATCGACTATGACTCGAGTAGACAGCTTGAGCAGAATATGAATAAAAGCATAATTATATTTGTTTTACCTAAGGAAACATGCTACTATAATGCTTATTATTTTCATATGGACTTACTAAGCGTAAAGCTTACTCCCCCTTTCCATCTTTTTAGTTTTGACAGGTCAGCTCGGGGTTGGAGATCGTCGGAGGCAGTATCACACTATCGAGCCTTTACCCTTGGAGTATTGACATGTATATGTTAAACGTGTTCAAGTGAGTGACATGTATAGGGACATAGTTTTTCTATGATCGATGTTGCTGTGATTAGCCAAATGTATTGGCTTATAATGATTTGTTGTATGTGGCCATGAGATGTGGCTTATAGTGATTTTGGCTTGTAAGCGTATTCATTCATGATATGACTAAATGTCTTGTGATAGGGATTTGTAATTATGTTTGTTCACTATGTATAAGAAGTATATAGCATATATACACGGTGAATGCCTTAGGACTATTCGAGGTGGTCATGGCCATGGAATAAACGTGTGATATGGTAATAAATTGTTAATGCCCTGAACATGGATGTTTAATTTATAAGTTAGTAAACATAGTATA
Organism: Gossypium arboreum; assembly: GCF_025698485.1. Lineage (NCBI taxonomy): Eukaryota > Viridiplantae > Streptophyta > Magnoliopsida > Malvales > Malvaceae > Gossypium > Gossypium arboreum. Next base: position 129,709,371 of record NC_069075.1, read on the forward strand.
ATGGTATAAGGAGTAGAAAGGGGTGACTTAAGGCTTGGAAAATAGCCTATTAGGGTCCGTATTGTTGGATACACGGGTGTGTGTAATATGGCTATGTGTCCCTTGCATTTAAAATTTTGAGTTAGTATAGGACATGGGTAGGTCACACGGGCGTGTCCCATAGCCGTGTCCCAAAGTCAGTACTGAACACGCACAGGCAGCATGGGCGTGTGCCATGGCTGTGTTCAAAAGTCAGTGTTGCCCACGGGCTAAGGGTATGGGCGTGCCCCAAGCCATACGGGCGTGGGAATCCCCAAGACTCACCTACACGGGCGTGTGGCGCTGCAAAGCGAGAATTTTATTAAGTTGCCCAAAGTTTACCAAATGTTTTCGATTTTGTCCCGAACCGCCTTAATGTAAGTTATAGGCCTCGATGGCCTATTTAAGGGACGATAGCATATGTTCTAAAAGTTTTAATTTTGGGCGAAATTTGGTTACCTGGTTTTATATGTTTATGAATGTTTAAGTCTGGTAATGCCTCGAGCCCTGTCCCGATGTTGGATATGGGTGAGGGGTGTTACAATACTTTTAGTTTCTTGAACCAACTTCGAACCCAAAACCTTTCTCTCGCCCATCTCAGTCCAACACAAAGGAGTGTGACATTTACGACCATACAAAGCCTTGTAAGGTGCCATTTATATATTGGATTAGAAACTGTTATTGTAAGAAAATTCAACTAATCATAGATGCTCCTCCCAACTACCACGAAACTCAATCACACAACTTCTTAACGTATAATCCAAAACTTGGATAACTCGTTCAAATCATCTATCTTTCTATAGATGAAATGTCGTATTTAAATCAAAATGAGTATGAGTGCCTCATGAAGTTTCTTCTAGAATTGCGATGTGAAACTTGGATCCCGATCTGAGATAATTAACACAGACACCTAATGTAGTCTTACTATTTCAGAGAGGTAAAGCTTAGCTAGCTTTTGTAGAGAATATTAGTGCGAATCGGTAGGAAGTGAGCTGAATTCATCAATTTATCCATAATAACACATACCGAATCTTTCTTAGTAGGTGTCAAGGGCAACCCACTAACAAACTCCATAGTTACTCTCTCCCATTTGCACTATAGAATCTCAATTGGCTGCAAAAAACCTAAAAGGGAATTGATGCTCCACCTTTACTTGCTGACAAGTCAAGTACTTGCATACAAAATCCATTACCTCTTGCTTCAATCTCACTCACGAGTCCCGAGTCAACCTTGAGGGTCATCAAAATGTAAAAAAATGTGTAAAAACACTTATTTTATTAATATTCCTAACCTATTGACCTGTCGTAGAATGTAGTAGTTAAGTAGGGCCAATTTCGCATTTAAGGAGCTTGTTTTCTATGAAATTTAAGATTTTATATTTCTTTTTTGGTAATTAGGCTTTAGGATTAAAAGTGAATAAAAATAAGTGTTTTTAAAATTTTTGTAGGTGTTACCTAATAGGCCGAAATGAGCCTTAGGTTGTGTTAATATGTTTAATTGAGTGTGTAGGATGAAAATATAAGGGCCCAATTGATGTGGAAGCAAGGGACAAGTGATGCACAAGCTTTCTGAGCCATAAAAGCACCAAACAATTGAATAGGGCTAAAACTGGGTGTTGAGTCATGCTATAGCCTTGGTGTGGCGCGACATACGTTGATGTCCTGCCTAAGTAATTCGAGGTTATTTTCATCCATGCACTCATACTTATACGAAGACCTAGGACTTGCTGAGGACCTAGTTTGGGCTACCAACACCTCTATAAAATAAGACATTAGGGGTTGAATGTAATTAAGTCATCCTAGACGCCTTCAAAAAATCTCGTAGTTTAGAATTAGTTTTAGATTATCTTCTTTTTGGCTTTTAGATACTTTTTTATTTTTCTTCTTGAATCAGTTTTGATTCAAGGACTTGTTTATTTAATTAAAGTATTTAGATTATATTTTTCTTTGCACTTGTTTTATTTCATTTTTCTAATCGAGAGATTTGCTACTCTATTCCTCATTCGATACTCAATCCACAATTATTCAATTCTCTTTTCTTCTTTAAATTGATCGTGTTTTTTACATATTTATTCAATTAAAGTTAAGATTATGAATAACATGATTGACTAAATCCCTTGGAGAGATTAATGAGTGGATAGGGATATGAATAACGAAGGATTTGTGATTTCTTAAGATAGGTTGGTTGGTATAAATTCCGTGTTCTTAAATTGTTAGGCTTGTCAACCTTAATAAGTTATCATAGGGTACATAAAATCAGAAGATGAAGTCGAACTGAGTAAATCGTAATTTGTCCTGGTTGAGAAAGTGATGTAAGGAGATAAGCGAGTATCAACCAATCGATTAAGTCAGTTAGAGTTGGGAGGTAATAATTGTCTAAAGTGATGACTAATATACTTTAGAACCCTAGTCCATAGTTAGCTGCAAACCTTGAAGCGAGTTAATCTTCCTGATTGGTTATTGGTTTAATTCATTTGCTTGTCTTTCCTTATTTTTTTTTAGTTATTCTTTTTAATCCTCTTAGTTTACTTTAGGATCCATTGTAATATAGGAACTAACTATTACTACTTAAACTTAGTATTTTAAAAAGTATTTTCATTATTTGTTCCATCCTCCCTTAGATACGATACTCGGAATACTTCTAGTATTTCTTTATGCAATTATATTACAATTTGACTCATACACTTGCGGACACCACCATTCTTAATTCTTATACTTTTGGTGTTGAATTTATTCTATAAACGATAACTCATTTATAGGCGGTCACCTACTAATATCGAAAATGCAATAATTAATTATAAACGTGTAAGAAAACAAGTTCATCAAGTGCGAAAATAACCTAAAATAACTACTACATTTGATGTCAGGTTAAATACCCCCACACTTAAGTCTTTGCTTGACCTCAAGAAAACTATAAAAAAAAAATAGGAACAAAAAATAAAACAAATTGAAAGCAAGAAATAAACATGCAAAAGATAAAATGTACCCGAGATAGTATGATACGCAAAATTGGACAGAAGTATATTAATAAGGTAATGTAAATAAACATATAATTCTAGCATGATACACAATTAACTCGTAATTTCTAAATTTAGACAAGTTAGTTCATTAAATTACAAATCAAACGAATAAAAGAATATTAAGTATAGGGTCCATCAAAATAGATATACAAATAGACAATTATGTTCAAATGAATATAAGTGGTAAAAACATCAAAACTCGGCACAATTTCATCCATATAAGGTACTACCTAAGTCACATAGGACTTTTAGGCTTGTAATGTTCTGCAGCTTAGGTTGGTTCGGAATTCAAAAAACAAGCTCAACAAAATGACTTAGCACGAAAGTAGTTTGGCACACTGCATTTTTCCCCTATATCCCCCAATATTAAAATATTCTTACCACCTTATATCCACCTCTCTCACATTCCTAAGATCTGAGATTGCTCTGATATGGCTGAAGAAAGAAAATTTCAGAGTACAAGGCCGAATAATACTACCAATAGAGGTAAGCCATCGAGAAATACCGAGAATGGAACTAGCAGTAAAGGTGTGATGAAGGATTCAGCTGTGGGATCCGAAGCTAGAGCACCTGCTAGAGCTTATGCCATACGTGCTCGTGAGGATGCGTTATCTCTCGGTGTGATTACTGGTACATTTTCTCTTTATGATACTAATGTTATTGCATTGATCGATCCTGGATTGACTCATTCTTATGTTTGTATGAATTTGGTATCTAGTAAGAATTTTCCTGTTGAGTTTACTGAGTTTGTGATTAAGGTGTTAAACCCCTTAGGCAAATATGTGCTAGTTGACAAAGTTTGCAAGAATTGTCCTTTGATGATTCGAGGTCACTGTTTTTCGGCTGACTTAATTTTGTTGCCATTTGACAAATTTGATGTTATTTTGGGTATGGACTGGTTGACACTACATGATGCCATAGTAAATTATAGACAGGAAACTATTGAATTGAAATATGAAAATGGTGAAGTTCTTTGGGTTGAAACCGATGAAACAAGTGAATTGCCTATTGTGATTTCGTCTATATCTGCTTAGAGGTATGTAAGGAAAGGTTGTGATGCTTATCTTGCTTATATGTTGAATATAAAGATACTTGAATTGAAAATTGAATCAGTGCCAGTAGTCTGTGAATATCCAGATGTGTTTCCAGAAGAGTTGCCTGGGTTACCTCCGATCAGAGAGGTTGAGTTTGCTATTGATTTAGTACCTGGGACTTCACCGATATCGATTGCTCTGTATAGGATGGCTTCAACTGAATTGAAAGAATTGAAAGTTCAGTTGCAAGAGTTGACAGATAAGAGTTTTACGAGACCTAGTTTTTCTCCCTAGGTTGCTCCAGTGTTATTTGCAAGGAAGAAAGACGGATTTATGAGACTTTGTATTGATTACAAGGTGACTATAAAGAGCAAGTATCCTTTTCTGAGGTTTGATGACTTATTTGATCAGTTAAAAGGAGCAACAGTATTCTCGAAGATTGATTTGAGATTTGGCTACTATCAGTTGAGAGTTAAAGAGTCAGATGTGCCGAAAACCACTTTTAGGACAAGGTATAGGCATTATGAATTTCTTGTTATGCCTTTCAGACTAACTAATGCTCCTGCCGTTTTTATGGACTTGATGAATTGAACTTTCCGATCGCATTTAGATAAGTTTGTGGTTGTATTCATTGATGATATCCTGATTTATTCTTGAGACGAGTATGAGCATGCCGAGCACTTGAAAACTGTATTGCAAACATTGAGAAATAAGAAATTGTTTGCTAAATTCAATAAAAGTGAGTTTTGGCTCTGAGAAGTCAGATTTTTGGGACATATCATTTCAAGTGATGGTATTCGGGTTGATCCAAGCAAGGTTTCGGCAATTGTTGATTGGAAACAGCCAAGGAATGTATCTAAAGTTAGAAGTTTTTTGGGTTTAGCTGGTTATTATCGACGTTTTGTTAAAGGATTTTCGATGATTGCTACTCCTATGACCAAGTTGTTGCAAAAAGATGTTAAATTTGAATGGTTCAAAAAATGTCAGCAAAGTTTTGAGAAATTGAAAGCATTATTCACTGAGGCGTTAGTTTTAGTACAACCTGAATCGGGAAAAGAATTTGTAATTTATAGCGACACTTCATTGATTGGGTTGGGTTGTGTGTTGATGCAAGAGGGCAAAGTGATAGCTTATGCCTTGAGGCAGTTGAAACTGCACGAGAAGAATTGTCCTACACACGATTTGGAACTGGCCGTCGTTGTTTTTGCCTTAAAAATTTGGCGCCATCATTTGTACGGTGAGAAATGTCATATTTCTATTGATCATAAGAGTTTAAAATATTTGATGACTCAGAAAGATCTGAACTTGTAACAACGGAGATGGCTTGAGTTATTGAAAGATTATGAATTAGTTATTGACTATCATCTAGGAAAGGAAAATGTAATCGCAGATGCCTTGAGTAGAAAGTCCTTGTTTGCTTTGAGAACTATGAATACGAAACTGACTTTGTGTAATGATGGTTCAATTTTGGCTGAGATGAGAGCTAGATCGATATTTCTTCAGCAAATTTGTGAAGCTTAGAAAAATAATAGTAAATTGCAAGCCAAAAAAGCTCAGTGTGAATTGGGTAGTGATACAGACTGTCGGATCGATTCAGATGATTGTTTGATGTTCTAAGATAGAGTATGTGTACCAAAAAATGATGAACTTATTCAAAAAATTTTACATGAAGCACACAGTGGCTGTTTATCAGTTCATCCGGGTAGTACGAAAATGTATAATGATTTGAAGAAATTGTATTGGTGGTCAGGTATGAAACGAGATATCTCAGAGTTTGTCTCGAGATGTTTAATTTGTCAACAAGTAAAATTCGAACACCAGTGCCTTCGGGTTTACTTCATCCAATGATGGTACCCAAGTGAAAATGGGATAGGATTTGTAGCGAGTTTACCTTTGACTCCGAAAAGAAAGATGCCGTATAGGTTGTTGTTGACAGATTGACAAAATTAGCTTATTTTATTCCTATACGTACCGACTATTCACTTGATAAGCTAGCTGAATTGTACATTGTTGAAATTGTGAGATTGCATGGAGTGTCTATTTCTATTATATCCGATAGAGATCCCAAATTTACTTCACGATTTTGGAAAAAGTTTTAAGAGGCTTTGGGCACAAAATTGAACTTTAGTACTGCATTTCATCTACAAATCGACGGTCAATCTAAAATAGCGATTCAAGTTCTCGAAGATATGCTTTGCTGTTGTGTTTCAAAGTTCGAAGGTAGTTGGGAGAAATATCTACCTTTAGTCGAATTTGCATATAACAACAGTTTTGAGTCGAGTATAAATTTGGCACCCTGTGAAGCATTGTATAGCCGCAAGTGTCAGACTCCGTTGTACTGGATCGAGCTCAGTGAGAGACAGATTCACGGGGTTGATTTGATTAGAGAAACCGAAGAGAAAGTGAAAATAATTCATGATTGTTTGAAAGCCGCTTCGGATAGACATAAATCATATGTAGATTTGAAATTGAAAGAAATTGAATTTCAAGTCAGTGATAAGGTATTTTTAAAAGCATCTCCGTGGAAGAAGATTTTGAGATTTGGCCATAAAGGCAAGTTAAGTCCACGTTTCATTGCGCCGTATGAGATTATTGAAAGAATAGGGCCGGTGGCATATCAGTTAGCTTTACCAACAGAGTTGGAAAGGGTTCATAATGTGTTTCATGTGTCGATGTTGCGACAGTATCGTTCTGATCCTTCACATGTGATTTCACCGACAGAGGTCGAGGTTCGACCTGATATGACTTATGGTGAAGAACCGATCAAGATTTTAGCTCGGGAAGTTAAATAGTTGAGAAATAAAAGCATAGTCCTATTGAAAGTTTTGTGGAAAGGACATAGGGTTGAAGAGCCCACGTGGGATCCTAAGGAAGTTATGAGAAAACAGTACACAAACCTCTTTTCCGGTAAGATTTTCGGGGATAAAAATCCCTAAAAAGGGGAGAGTTGTAACAACCTGTTTTAGGGTCAAATTAGAAAAATGGTTTCAAGACCACAAATTCGAAGTAGAAATATTTATTGTGAAATTGTTTTAAGGTCTACATTATGATTAAATGATTGTGTGAGAATTTCGCTAAGAAATTTTATCGATAATGTGTCCAATTTGACTAAGAAGACTAAATTGTAATATATGCAAAATGTGTGTTCTAGAAGATAGAGGTGTTTAATTGCAATGAAATTTTAAATTGAAGGTCCTTATATGGTAATTAGACCATTATACTTTAAGTTGGACAAAAATGGACATGAAGTAAGAGAATTTTTATGTTTTAAGTTAGGGGCATTTTAGTCATTTGGTAAATAATGACAAATTAAGTAAAATAAAAGTGTCCATCTTCTCGAAATTTCATCCCCATGGCTGAATATTACAAGAGAAACCATAATTAGGGTTTTTCAAGCTTCCAAGCTTGATTGTAAGTCCGTTCTAGCCCTGGTTTTAATGATTTTTATGTTTTTGAAATCCATGTAACCTAATCTAGCTTTTCCAAGGACTATTTTGAAGTATTGTCAAAGTCTAAAATTTTACCCATGTTAGACATGCAAGTATTTTGATGTCTAATGGTAGAAAATGTATTTTAGTTGTAAGATAAACAACTTTTGCTAAGTGATTTTCGGTAAAAATGTTAAAAAGGACTTATTTGTAAAAGTTATAAAATGAGTAGTAAAAGTGTGATTAAGTGAAAAATTTGGGCTGGTATGAGTATGAAAATGGTTCGGCTAAGCTTGGGTTTTGAAGAAGTTGAATACATTTCATTTTACGAGCCTAGGGACTAAATCGTAAAAATGAGAAACATTAGGGGCAAAAATGTAATTTTTTCATAATATGATTTTTGGACCAAATTGAATAATGTGAGTATTAAATGAGTTAAATTTGTTATTATAGATCAAGAAAAACGAGGTTCGGACCTAGATCGGGGGAAAATCAAAGTGTTTGACGATTAGGTCCAATTTTGCTATTTTTGTACCGAGGTAAGTTCGTATGTAAATAATGCAATGTTATAGTTATGATTAAATGCAAATGGTTTTAATTTGGATGCAAATTTATAACTCGAAATTGTATGTTCGTTTGTGTGATAAGTCCGGTAATGCCTCGTACCCTGTTCTGGCGTTGAATACGGGCAAAGGGTGTTACAGATTTCATTGTGTAATCAAGTAGTGTTAGTACATAAGAATTCTTGAGAATATTCTTTCCTCTCTATTGTTTTTCCTCATAGCCGAATGGTGTTAAGACACATTTTTCTTCATGTGTTAACATTTTGTTCCTATATTCTTTACAGGGCTGAACAACGCCAATCCAAAAAATCCTTAGTGTGATAACGAAGGCATCGAATCTAAGTCTCGATTTAAGGGTAAGTAATTGGTGAGAATTATTTCAATAATTAATCTTTAAGTAATAAGATACATCTGATAGATCTATAACTAAAATACGTGTTTGATGCGATAGATTCATTTGCCTGGTTTAACTCTAAGAGAAGCCTTTTCTAATAGGATTGTGGCAATCGAATCTTTGATATAAGGTGTGGGATCTAAATCTTTAATTTGAGTATAATATGCTTCTTTTATTTTTCATAAAATTCTATTAAATAATTATTTGAGAGCAAACTAAGTATTCAAAGAATAGTTAAAAAACACATCATATGGAAATTCCAAGTAAGTGTTCTTAAAATTATTAGTTAATGAAAACTATGATTTGTGATGTGTTGATGTATGTGATGACGATATGTGTGCAAATATCATCTCTATGTTATGTGATACAAGGCTTCATTAATATGTGATGATCTAAATATGTATTATATATATGTGTGTGATGAGATCCATGATTTATTATGAAAATATATTAAAACATGCTAAAGAGAATAAAAAGTGAATATAATTTGATATATGAAAATGTCAGCATGTTTACATGCAAATGTGTAAATTTGAGAAATATGCTACTATGAGCATGACTGTCGCTTGTGAAATGGTATGCGAATTGTGCAAGCATACATGCCGAATCAAGTAATAAGGTTATAAGTAAGATCGTCTCCATAAGGATTGGATTAGGTATAAAAGTGGTCAAGTTATTATAACAAATTATAATTTGTGTTATAGCAAAACCAAGTTAAGTACGCAGTGGTAAATTAAAGTAGTAAGGATGTGTGTAAAATGTATATTGACTAACACTGAAAAATGTTAAGGCAAAGCAATAGTAAAAATGCAACGACAATTACGAGAATAATAACGTAAATAATATACGAGCGAATAAATAAATAACTAAGAATGCTATGGCAAAGATACTATGATAAAGTATTAAGGGTCTACAATGTTAATTTGGAAGATTGGGATTACTAAGAATTTGCCCTTACTTTTAGTAATGCCTCAGCAAAATCATACTCAATCTACTGCTTAGAAGAGACCTAAAGTGATATGCTTCTTTCGAGAGCTAGATCTCAAGTTACCGTGCCTGTGTCTATTGGCCTTAGCATGATACCCTACACTATTTTGTCTTCGTTCTATACAAACGCTACTCTATATCTAGAGTCTACTGCAAGTATTCGATCGAATATCAGCTTGTATCATTCAATATCAGTCCAGTTAATCTAACATGTTCAAAATTAGATTTAGTTTAGATTTAGTTTATGGGCATGTTACACAATCATCTATGTCTAGAGAATGCACACATACAATTGGGAAATAAAAAAAATTGAATGAAACAATATATTAAATCAAATATATGCTTCAACCATTAATGAAAGTAAAAGTCTCATCATGAAATCCTAACCCTATGAGATTTAGCTTATAGGTTGGGAATTAAAATTCAAGTAGAAAATGACACCCAGCATCATTTTGATCAAATAAATTCATGGGAGAATAGATTAAGAAATAATGGAAGAACTTAGAAAGATGGTTGTTGCTAAGTCAATCCACATCCAGCAGCACGGTGTCCTATGGTGGCTGAGAGGGATTGCCTTTGATTTCCTCCTTTCATCTCTACTTAGCTGCTAGCCTTTATTGTTGCCTTCGAATCTTCACACCCTTTAGGATTTCCTTCTTTATCTTTTTATAAGCTTTTCTACCTAGGGTAACTTTAACCACCCATGATATCTTCTCCTCTTTTCTAGGTAGATTTATCTAGTACAAGTAGAGTGGGTCTGAAACTGGTATGTGTTGAGTGTTAACTCGGTCATATTCTTGAAATTGCCACGGCGTTCGTGTTGGCAAACTTCTAACCTTTTTCCTTGAAAAACCTTCACTCTTTTTTTTTCTTTCTCCACATCCTACACTTTCCAAACCACTAAACACAACCTTTCCACATGCAATTAGAAGTACTTAACATTTAAACACAGTCTAAGCTCTTAATGCAATGGTAAAAACACCAATGAAATGTCCTAAAATGAAACTAAATGTACCAAGTATAAGCAATTAGCTAGGTCTAAAGACATGAAATATAACTCTTTTTTAGAGTTATCACACTCTGAACCTTAGCTATTGCTTGTCCTCAAGCAAAATATACATGAGTACATGAATGCAAAAATATTGCCAGCGCATATACCCATCTTGTACCGTCAGTCTATTTGAAGATTAATATATACATTAGTTCTCAGCAATCTTCTTAAAAACTGGTTGGAGTTTCAAAGGTTCAGTTTAACAAAGGTAGTGTAGAAAATTGCTCCCTAAAACAAAATTTCCTAAATACCATGTGTTTTTTGGCCATAGCAAGTATCTTCTAATTTACTCAGTTCATTTGTTACCTAAACTCAAGTTACTCTTGTTCCAAGCATACTTGAAATGTATAAACCATTTATATTTGTGTTTTTTTTGCATATTATTATATTAGGGGATTTAGCATGTCAAAAAATTGTTTGACTTGATAATCACAATGGAGCATACACTAAATTACCTAGTACTCAATCATGTCACAATTTAAATAGAAATCACTCTTGAAGCTAAGGCTTTTGACTTAGAAGATGGATAGAGCAAACAACTACCACATTAGCTACTCATCTTGTTACCATAGTGGAATGCCCTTAATTTATTTACTTCCTATTACACACTTTTAGTTAAACTCACCTTTCTACTCAAGAACACGATGAATCAAACAAAGTGCTGCTGACTTACTTGACAATTCTAAGCACTAGAGTTCCTATCATCCTTTATTTAATAATAACAAGGCAATAGGACTGAATTTGGATTCAAAAGTCCTTATGTTCATTAGAGGATACTCACTATAACCCAAAAAAACTGAGTATAGGACACTTGATTTTTAGAAACTAATTTTCAAGCAAGCAATCCTAAGCTAAATTCACCTAATCCATTGTTACATGTTCTAGGTGCATTGAAGAATCTAAGCTCATCATCAAACATTATAAGTTCAAATTGTACTTCTCATAGGCAAACAATACTTAATAGTTACATTGTAGTGGCAAAACATATATAACTATACCAAAATGACTATACTAAAATGATCATATAAAATGCAATCTAAATGCACAACACACCCCCAAACGTAAGGGATGCATTGTCCTTTAATGCATGACCAGATATAAAAGAGAACAATCAAAAGGGAATTTTGTACAAAAAATGCCATAGTAAAAGAAATGAAATGTAAGATGCATGAAAGAAATAGAAAACTTAGTTGGCTCAGACTACCATGTAGATACTTTGTCTGCCCAACGAGTGGATTTTCAGGCACTGACTTTATACCACCATTTCCTCTTTTTAGGGTCCATTTCTTCCCCTTCCTTATCAATTTACATAAGCTCATCGATCAGATGATCAATGTCACGGTCACAGTTATAGAAGCTAGTGGAAAAAGTGGAACAAGGTCCTTACCTTTGGTGGTGGGAGTGTGATCTTTTTCTTCTTCTTCTTCATCTTTCTTAATATTTAGGGATGTCTTCAACAACGGGTTGAGTAGGCTTTACAACAATAGTTTGAGTAGGCTCCTCGACAGCATCAAAAGATGGGAGAAAAGTGGCAGGGAAGATAGGAAAGTATGGCATTGGCTTTGTAAAATTCTTTTGCAGGGATCTTCTGAGAGCCAAATCCCTACTCCTCACATAGGTCCAATATTAAGCTTGCTGTTGCTGGGCCTAGACCATCTCTTCATCCAGGTGTATTGTGCATAAATGACATATTTTCTAGGCCTACTTCATCCTCTGCTCCATCTATTTTAAGGAGTGCAATATTTTCTATTTGAGGGAGCTACAAGAAACTGAATGTGCTACGGAGGGAGAATGCGTAGCAGTGGAAGTGCTAGTCGGGCTATGTTAAGTTTCCCTAGTAGCATCAGTGCCTTGAATCTTGGCAAAGATGGTCATAGACAATCCACCTTTATTAGGGGTGATATCCTCATCCTCATTGAGAAAAACTCGGGCGGTTCGACATAGAGCAGTAATAAGTGAGGGAAAGTTTAAGCTACCAATATTCTTCTTAGCACATTAGTGTACTTCCTGAAAAATGACATTACCGACATTAATTCTTCTCCATTTTATGATAGAGTGCAGTAAAAGCATTCTCTCTTTTGAAATAGTTGTATTGTGCATAGACGGCATAAGTCGGTTCCTCATAAAATGATACCAAATATTCCCAATAGGCTTCAACAAAGCCCTCTCAACAATATAACACTCTTGACTAGAAATAGTCCATCGTGTTCCTTCAATACATAAATCTTCCAATACTTGGGCTAAACCCTCAGCAGTGATACTTTCAGCAATGGTGTGTGTTCGTCTTGGACACCTAGAAGACCAAACTGTGCATTAATATGATCTTCATAAAAAAGAACGGAAGTGCCCTTATGTAAATAAAAGGAGAATGTAGAGAATTGACATGGGCATAAATTCTCAAATAATTTTCCCTAAAACATCTTCGGGATGCAAACATAAAATATTACACTCATGCTTTTCTACTACGGAGGACACATCTCATGTATGGTTCATCTTTAAATAAGAACCCTTACTCAAAATAGAAAGGGCACTTCACGATGTTGTTGTTGTATCTCATGGCTAGAACACTGGTAAAGAATGTCTTTGGCTGAGCAGCACCAGCCCTTAATGGTTCAGTAGTTTTGAAGGCAGTTTTGATGCGAGCCATTAGAAAAGACTAGAAAAAATATTAGAGAATGTAGTGGAAGAAAAAGATAAGAAAGATTGCAGAGAAAGAGTAATAAAAATGTAACTTTAGGAGAAAATTAAGAGACTTGAGCAGTTGAGAAAAGGAAAATAAGGGAGATAATGATGACAGTTCACCAAAAATGAAACGTGTTAGGGAAGCTGCGTGACGTGGAGGAGAAAATGAAGGAATAAGGAAGATTTTAGGGGAAAGTGTGAAGTGCCCTAATCCTGAAGAAATTTTAACTTCTCTTCCATGAGCACGCCAAGTAACAAAATTGGCCTAGCTGTAAAAAACAAATCTCTCCCCTTGGACTTATCTGTCAGGTTATCCTAATGTTATCCATTTACCTAGGTTGTCGCAATGCTACGACAAACTCCTCTTCATATCACAACTGATTAGTTCATATTCTGTCTCTGGAAATCATAGAAAACTATTCAAAAATAATGAAAAAAATGGAAACAATATTAAATGAGTACTAAAAATAAAATTAAAGTAAAACAAGTAAGGAAAAGAGAGATAAAAGAAATTATTATCTCGAACATCTCAGAGGTTAATTGATTACTTGTCTCGATCCACATGAGCACCCCAGTAGTGTTTTAAGTGTCATCCATTAACCTTAAATGTAACCCCCGTTTTCAGGTCTTTGATATTAACAACTCAATGAGGATACACTTAAGCTACTTCAAAAGGACCTGACCAATGAGATTTTAATTTACCTTGGAACAATTTGAGCCTAGAGTTGAATAACAATACATGTTGCCTTGGTTCAAATTGCCACAGTATGATTCTTTTTTTGTGCCAACGCTTGTTCTTTTTCTTGTACAACTTAGCATTCTCATATGCTTGTGCTCGAAACTCCTCCATGGCATTCAATTCTAACAACCTTTTATGACCAGCAGCGACCCAATCTATGTTCAGCTTCTTAATAACCCAAACTGCTTTATGCTCAAGTTTAATCAAGAAGGTGAAATGGCTTGCAATAGACAAGCTTGAAAGGTGACATCCCCAACGGTGTTTTGTACGCAGTACAACACACTGACAAAACTTCATCCAATTTGGTAGACCAATCTCTATGGGTATGATTCCCCACTATTTCTAATTTTTTTTTAAATTTCTCTATTAGAAATATCAGCTTGTCCGTTTGTTTAGGGATGATATACCGTGGCAATCTTATGTTTCACCCTATATCGATGCAAAGCATTAGCTACCAAATTGAAGTCAAAATGAGACCCCTCATACTAATAATGGCTTTAGGTGTACTAAATCTTGTAAATGTTTTCTTGTACAAAACTTCATTACTGACCTTCCTTCATTAATAGGAAGGACAACAACTTTGACCCACTTAGAGACATAGTCCACCGCTAACAGTATGTACAGTTTGCCCATTGATAGTGGAAATGGACCCCTAAAGTCTAATTCCTATACATCAAACAAATCAATCTCTGGTATACTTTGCAATGGCATTTTGTGTCTCCTAGATAGATTTCTTATTCTCTGACAACGATCGCATGACTGATAGAATTATGAGCATCCTTGAACAAACTTCGCCAATAAAATCTTGACTAAAGTACTTTGGCAGCAGTTCTCATCCCTCCAAAATGTCCTCAGTATGGATCTGAATGAAAATGATACAAAATTCTAAGGATTTTGTCATCAGGTTGGAAACACAAAAATATATAGACTTTTTTAGCACCCTTTCAGCCCCTTTTCAGCTCCAATTCATGCAGTTTTGTAGTAAATTTTGTTGATAGTTTAGTTATAAAATAATTAATTTTCACTTAAATTATTAACATATTAAATTTTAATTATTTTTTATAATAAATTTTTAAAAATTTGGTTTATTTTTGACATTTTTGCAAAAAAGGTGAAAATTGGCTCGTTAGACACCTCAAAAGGCTTGAACCATTGGAGAAATTTTTACAAAAGTGAACCAAGGGCAGGATTAAATATTTTTCCAGCCAAGGTTAGTCCAAATAATGATCATTTTATATAATTTATATTTAATTTTTATCCAAGTTAAATTGGGTTAATAATTAATATAAATTCTTAAGGAGAAAGTGGCCTGATGTGCCAAGCATTGAAAACTGATCCAATAAGAAAATTTGCAGCCCAAAGCCGACCCAATTAGTTGACCCAATCAGTTTATTTAGCTGATTAAATTACTTGCAAAATAGCCCTCATGTTTCCTTAAAATCCTATTCAAACTCCTTCAATTTCTGTGCCTTTGAAGATTTGCCCCAAGATAAATTTAGCAAAGTTTGAAACATTCAAACTTTGCTCCTTGTGTGGCTGGCCAACGGGAGCGTGTGGCTGCTAATTATCTGCTATTTTTAGCAGCCACTCCCACCTATAAATACCCTATAAACCTATTCATTGGACACACCTTTATTCCCACACACCTCTATTTCTTTCATTCACTTTCTCTTATTTGTTTTTCCTTTTTTACTATCCATTTCCCTTGCTGATTTCCCTCTTGAAAAAGAGCTGTCTTCCACCTTGGAGTAGCATTATTCAATTTTTTGTAGAGGCCTCAGTTCTACAGAATTAGTAGAGAAGAGGCTTCATAAAAATCCTGGATTTGCTTCCTAGTTCCCTTCTCTTTAATTTTCTTGTTTATGTTGTGATCATGAATATGAATAATTGTTTTTTTTGTTCTTATTTTGATTAAAATGGATTAAATTAATTTGTATTAGGTTGATTGCATTCTATCCACTTGAATTATTAAAATCATGTTTGTATTGTTATAGGCCTTGGTAAGGTGTTCAATTAAATAAAACCATGCCTATGTTATACTTACATTATAAAATGTAAGGTAACAAATGAATTAATTATTAAACTTATTGAAAATATAATTAGTTGACACAATATTTAATTGGTGCATGTTTAATCTTCTAAGGTAGCTGAAGGTTAAATTAGCGACGATATTAAACAATACATTATCCTTGCATAACTTGCAAGATTATTGTGATTAAATTGTTTCAATATAGAAATATATTGATACCTCACTTAATCTTTTATGTGCTTATGAAGATTGATAAATTGTTTGAATTGGAATTAAAAAATGTTCAAGAGATTAGTGTCAAAACCTCTTTTAAAATGGAGAGGGTATTTTGAAATTGGGAGTCGCCACCAACCTTTTTAGGTGTGATTGGATCACCTTATAAAATATTTTGGTCTACGAAATTATGAGAAAACGGGCTCGGGAGTCGGTTACGTGCGAGGAAGGGTTAGCACCCTCGCAACGCCCAAAATTGGTACCAAATTAAATAGTTTTGTCTTAATGTCAAAAACTTGAAAGAATTTTAGAAGTAAGATCTCTTTGAAAGCCGAAATAATTTGAGTTGAAAATCGAAATTCTTTCATTCCAAAAGAATGCGAACATCACATCCAGCATGATTGGTGTAACACCCCTTACCCGTTACCGTCGCCGGAACAGGATACAAGGTATTACCAGAACATAACATATACCAAGATAGAAATATGTCATCCCATTTGATAATGCATCGTATAACATATATCTTGAACAATATTAGCCAACTTTTATGGCTTGTACAAAGTAATGGTCGGTTAAATGTAACTAATATTTTAAACCTAGACAAATATGACACATAACAAAATAATTTTGCCTACTATACATGCCATAATTCAAAACATTTAGTTCAAATACCCCAAAGTATGATAGTGCGGGTAGATCTTCACGATCCTTGACTCTGAGCAAGCTGGAGAACACTATAAGACAAAAGAGAGAAAGCGAAGTAAGCTTATAGCTTAGTAAGTAGTATGTAAATACTAATTTAAGAATCTAACATGTTTACACAACAATTCAAGTATGTCTACTTTAACTTCACTACTTATTCCACTTGATTAAGCTGTCTCTGCTGTGTCATATTCACTAAATAAATCATAACTCGAGTTACAAAACTCGAAATTCATATCCATAAAATTTCCCTGAATCTAGACTCATAAAGCTTCTTGCTAAATTTTTTTTTAATTTTGGTTCAGCAGATTAGTACAGTTTATTAGTTAAAGTTTCCCTGTTACACAGATCGACTGGCCTGACCTCTGTCCACTACGAATTGAATTTCTCTCAGTACATAACTCAAACAACCCTGAAGTCTGTTGTATTTAAAACTAGTCTCAATAAGGAATTTAGGCATGTAAACTATATTTCTTAGTTTGCTTTGTACAATTTTAATGATTTTTCAAAGTGGAAACAGGGGATCACGTATTCATCCTGAGCAAGTCAGTTACAATTGTAAATATCTCAAAATATAGAATTCCTTTGCTTTCGCTGCTTCTTTTATATGAAAGTAGACTCATTAAGCTTTAATTTCACATCTCATTCAACCTCTAATTATATTCCTCCTATTTTTGGTGATTTTTCAAAATCACGTCACTGCTGCCATCTAAAAACAGTTTTAATACTAATTTCACTCTTTCACACATTCTTTATGCTAACCCCATTTTATCGTATATATGTATATGCCACAATTCATTTTCACCACATTTCATTCACTATAAGTGTAGGTCCAAACCACAATGTCACCACAAAACCATCCCGTTGAACAATTCGGATCAATCCTCCATATTTAACGGTTTCAGCACACAGCCCCACCATCATACTTCATTTAGTTCGGCTCTCTTGTACACATGGGGAACACTTAGTACCACTCATGCGACCTAGCCGATTTGTCTCGTAGCTCTCTTGTCTACATGGTGTCCTTCACTTGGAATCACACATTGCGACCTAGCTACATTTATCTTTCACGTAGCTCTCTTGTCTACATGGGATACATCTCGTATCACGCATGTGACCTAGCTACTACAGGGTGTCTCGTAGCTTTCTTGTACACATGATGTGCACTCAGCATCATACATGTGACCTAGCTACGCCCTCTATTTCATTCGATCTCTCAGAATGTTCAACCGGATCTCTCTCTCGTATTTATTTCCATTCTTCCCATAGTCAATTTATATTTTAACATCAGCTAGTATATTTATATAATAGGCTGAAATATAAGAATGTACATGAAATTATTGTAATATTTACATACAACTTACCTTGGTGCAAAATATGGAAATTTTGCAATTTAGTCCAAAACTTTTTCTTTCCCGCTCGAGGTCGGTTCAGCCTTTCTTGATCTATAATAACACATTTAGCTCATTTAATACTCATACTATTTATTTCAATCCAAAAATCACATTGTAGAAAAATTACATTTTGCCCCTAACTTTTACAAAATTACAATTTTGCCCCTAGGCTCGGAATTTAATTTCAGCCCTTATTCTTATGTTTTATGATATGCTGAACATTTTCTCTTCTACAACAACATCAAATTCCCACTCTATCATATAGTTATGAACATTAGGTATTTTTACCGATTATGCTGCTTTTACTCGTTTTCACTTAAAACCGAGTAGCACAAATTATTTAACACAATTTAAAACCTCATATTCTATCATAAAACATCAAAATACACAAATTTCACCTATGGGTATTTTTCCAAATATGAACCCTAGGTTAAATTATTACTAGCATAAGCTTAATCGAGCTTCCGGATTCCAAAAGCGTAAAGAACATTAAAAGCGGGCTTAGAATCACTTACTATGGAGCTTGAAAGTTGAAGAATCCCTAGCTATGGAGAGAGTGAAGTTTCGGCAGCAACTAAATGGGAAGATGACTATTTGTGTTATTTTTCCCATTTTATTTCATTTAATATCAAAATGACTAAAATACCCTTACTACTAAACTTTCCAAAAATTCCTTCCATGTCCTAAATTTGTCCATGAACTTAAAATTGGTAGAATTGCTATTTAAGACCTCCTAATAAATATTTCAAAACAATTTCATACTAAAATTTCTAGTATGCAAATTTTGCAACTTATTCGATTTAGTCCCTACTTTCAATTTAAACACTTTAGGCATAGAATTTCATCACGAAATTTTCACACAATCATGCAATCATATCATAAACCCCAAAATATTTATAAAACAATTATTTCTATCTCGGATTTGTGGTCACGAAACCACTATTCCGATTAGGCCCTAATTCGGGTTGTCACAATTGGACACGATACTCTTAAACTTTTGTAACTAAAATCATCTCGAAATTTGCAAAATCTATTAAAAAGGATACTTTAGATATTTAGATAAACAGGAAATCGCAACCCAGCATGTTAGGGCACTATTTCCCGAATTCCTAAATACAAAAGACATTGCCTTGTTTTTAAGATTCCTTCGGATTAAATGAAATATAAAAGTTTCTAAAAAAATGATGATGCATTTTACCTATTACAAAAGATCAATATTAGATTAATTAAACTACATACTTTAACATTTCATGCAAATATAATATAGAAAATGGTAAATACGACATAAATCGCACAATATACTTTAACATTTCATGTACATATAATCACAAATAACATGAATACACATTATCATTTCATGCAAAATACAAAATGGCGAGAATAGTGAATATATCAATAGAAATTAAACATATACAATAATATTTCATGCGAATATAGTATAGAAAATGTTAAATAGTGACAAAAATCACGTAATACACTAGCATTTCATGCAAGTATAATCACAGAAAAACAATGAGCATAATATAGATTACATAACACATACATAATAGTATCTCATGCAAATATAACTTGAAGTAACATAAATAATCAATTTTATGCAAATATGATAAAAAATAATACATAAAAATAACAAATAATTTATGAAATAAAAATTAACCTACTAAACAATAATAAAAAGTAAAAAACAAAAATAAATAAGCAAATTATAAACATATAAAATATAAATAAAATAAAATAAAAATAAAGATATTTAAAAATATTTAGAATAATATAATAATGATAAAGGAGAACTTTTTTAAAAAAATGATTAATATATATAAATCATATTATAGGATATAATAACTTAATATATTAAAAATAATGTGCTAAATATTGATATTACACATATTTAATAATAAAATTTAAAAACATATGTAATTAATGAGTAATAAAATAATGTATATTTTATAATAAAATAAAAGTAATGTAAGAAAAATATATGGTAAAATATATAACATATAATAAAATTTATAAACAAAATATATAATAATATAAACAATATGATAGATAATATATAAAATAATATATATATATAGTAAAATGTATGTAATATAATATATAATAATATATAATAATATAATAAATAATATACAAAGATAAATTCTATATATACTTTTTATATATAACTAATGTTTATAAAATATATAGTATTAAAAAATAAATTGAATTTATATAAAAAGGAGATTAAAATTAAATTTAATTAAAAATTAGGGTTCATTACAAATAAATGGAAAATTTTGGGCCTAATTGAAATATGCGTTAAATTCAAAGGGACTCATTGGGCAATTGGCCCTAATCCCATAAAACGACGTCGTTCCCAAAATAGGCTTTAATAGCCATTAAAATTAGATTGAATTAATCGTAAAAGATTGGGGTCAATTTAAAATAAAAAAAAATGAAATTGTAAAGATTAAAAATGTGAAAGGACCAATTGGGCAATTAGCCCATTTACCAAAAACACGCGGATCCTGGGCTTAAACGGCGCTGTTTTGGTACTTTAAGCAAAAATGACACCGTTTCTATTATGCTATTTAAGTCAGTTTTTTGGCCCAAAACACATTTTTAGAAACTGTTTTTTAAAAAAAAAAACTTCGAAACTCTTTGAAATGGGAGAGGAGAGGGCAGTCCGGGTTTCGGTCTCCGATTACTGGGCAGTACATGCCCACGCGCCATACGCGCCACCGTACGCGGTGGTCGGAAGGTTAAAAACCTTCATCTTTCCAGGCGAAATACAGGTAACCTCTTCCTTTTAAATACTAACAACCCTTTTTTTTTAAAAAAAATAATCCATAAGCATTTAAAAAAAAAAATAGAAACGAATAGAAAACTGAATCACCTTAAAAATAATGCTTTTATTTCTTTCTTCACAAGAGGTTCAAGAAGAAAGAGCGAAGGTCGAGTATTGGGAGAAGAAGTTCCAAGAGATGCAGGCGCGTAATCAGGCCCTAGAGAAGGAGAATCAAGGATTAAAAATAAGGTGACTGAGCTTGGACGATCTCTTCATCGTCACCGAAGTCGTAACTCTGCGGTCGAGTTAAAGGCAAGCCTAGATAAGATCGAGGAAATGAAGCACAATATTGAAGGGTTGGAAGCAGCACTACAGGACTATGAGCTACGGATTGAGCATCTCGAGGCAAGGGAAGAACATTGGAAGGAAGAGCTTCACCATTTTCAGGATCAGGTCAGAGATAGGGACTACCTCATGGGAGAAGCTATAGTACAGATTCGAGAAGTTGCTGATCACTTGCAGGACCTGGCGGTGCAAGCTAATGTATTAAATATAAAGTATGAGTTAGTGTTAGATAGAGGTCTAGAGTTAGCGTTTTTATTGGATAGGGTTAAAACTTTAGGCCCTTACTATGGAACCATACTAACAACAATTGTGCACATCCAATGAATCTACCTTCACCAGCTCTCCGACACGCACTCAAGGATCTAAATGTCTCAGCTAGGATTGCAGGCACAGGTGTGTTCTGTTTACTAATTCGATCGAATAAATCTGCAACTGCCTCATCTATGTGCCCCATAACTTTTGGGAAAATCACCAATCCATACATACTCAAGGCCAAGATATCAACCCTTTTCTTCACATCTGGGTGTGCCAATATCAAATCCCTCAAACTTGCCCATGGAATGCATTTGCTATCACCCTTTTGTTGGATTCGAGCTGCGGCCCACTATTCACTCACCCCCGTAATCATCATTAATTTCTTCACAAAAGTTGGGGGATTAGCAGCCCTAACATAGGCTTTGTTACCTTGAATTTTCGGACAGCGAAGCAAGGTCGTATATTCCTCCAAAGTAGGTACTAAGTCTACCTCTCCAAATGTAAAACAACTATAAGAAGGGTTCCAAAACTGTACCATGGCTCGAAACAGATGCTTATCCACCTTGATGTCTAGCAAATAGAGAAGATCTCCATAATTTTGGTAAAACAGCTGCTTAGCCTTGTGACATCCCTAATTTGACCCTAGTCAGAAAGTGGTTTCGGGACCACAAAACCGAGACATAAAAATAATTTAATATTCATTTTGATGCCTATAATATGTGTTAATTCATGTGTGACATTTTTGATGTTTTAACTTAGAGTTATAAATGTGAATTTCACTAAAAAGGGCTTAGTAGTAAACTTTGAAAGTATGATGGGGAAATGTGTGATGACTAGTTGATTCATGCATGCAAAATAGTGGAGTTGCTTGTCAAATTTCCCCTTTTAATGTTAGTGGAAGGTAATGATGACTTTGTTTTGGCATTTTGTGCTTTGTATGTTAGTAAATAATGTTAATAATATATTTGTTTATATTAAAGAAAATGGTTTCATAAAATAGAAATAATAAAAGTTAATAAAATAAATGAATAAAATATGTTTGAGGTGAAAATAACAAGGCCATTTTCTTTTTCTTCTTGCCGTGAGTTGAGAAAGAAAATAGAAGCCTTTGAGCTTAGGGCATTCGGCAAAAGAAGGCTTCAAATAAGGTAAGATTCATGTTATTTTCTTTGAAAATTTGTGAATTTTGGTTGGTTTTGAAGCTTGCAACAAGACCCATGTGAAAATTTTTGTGTTCATGAAGCATGTAGCAATCGGTCATGAGCTTAATGGGGTATATTTTGTATGTTTGATGATTTTGGGAGGATAATTGATTCTAGTTGAGTATGAACAAACTAAATGTGCTTCATGGCTCAAATGAGCTTGGAAGGTTGGCCAATGTTGTTTAAGTTCATGAATTAGGGCATAATTTCTTTCGGCAAACTAGGATAAATTGTAAAAAAAAAAAATTCTTAGCATTAATAGCATTTGCTTAATTGGTGAATTGAACTTTAAGTGGATAGGGTGAGCCCTTGTGACTCTGTTGATTGTGAAAATCGGCAATGTGGGGGCTTATACTGTGACAGCCCTAATGTGACCCTAGTCGGGAAGTGGTTTCGGGGCCACAAAACTGAGTCATAAAAATAATTAGCTGCCATATTTGATGCTTATTATATGTATATATGCATGTGTGAAAATTTTATATTTGAATTTTGTTTAATTGTAGGTGAATTTTAGTAAATAGGACTTATGTGAGAAAATTTAGAAATGTGCTAGGCAAATGTAAAGTGGCCTATTAATGCATGTTATAGAAATGGTGGGTTTGCATGTCAAATTGCCCAATATTTGAGCTAGTGGCTGGCCATGCTATGGGGCATAGCATATTTTAAGCATGGTGTGCTAATGTGGTATGTAGGAAACAATAAAATAAAAAGCTAGTAATAAAGAAATGGAAAAAGGAAAATGATGAAAACAAAAAAAAAATGTCCATCCTTTTTCATTCTTCTTGACCGAAATTCAAAGGAAAGAAAGGAGGAAATGTTGAAGAGATTCGGCCATGCTTGTAGCTAGGTTAAGGTAATTTTGATGTTGTTCCATGAGATTCATGCATATTTTTGATGTTAGTTTGAGTTCTACCTAGCCCATGGTTTAAATCTTGCTATGTGATGAAGATGATACTCGGCCATAGGTGTTGTTTTCTTGGTTGGTGTTTGTTTCATGCTAAATCTAGATGAACAATGGGGGTTGTCATTTAGGTTAAGATCAAAGAAATTAATCTTGTTAAAACTTTAAACTAATAATGCCCATATGTGTGATAGCCGAACATAAACTTTGTTTAAAGTCTTGGTCAAAGGCCGGTTAAGTGTTTTGGAAATGATTAAGCTAGGTGTTTGATCTTTTTGGTTTGGCATAGTACATAAAATGTTGCTAGATGGAGAAAAAAATTCGGCCAGCAAGAGGTGTGCTAAGGCCGAATATAATTTTGTATATTAATGAGTAATGCATGTGTTGAATTGATGGAATGGAGAGGATGTTTTAATAGTGCATATATGTGTATTAGCCAAGTTTTGAACTTGAAACAAAATGGTGTTTGGTCAATACAAGTGACCATACTTGTAGAATGTATTAAGTATGCAATCGGCCTCAACATAGACATGCATGTTCGGCCACACGAATGAATGCATAGATTGATGTTGTACATTCAGCTATAGGTAAGCATAATGATGATCCTATCTTGACTTAGACAATCGGCTCAAGGAGAATTTGTTAAGTGCTTAGTTAATTGATATTAGGTTAATGATGTGTGTATTTGGTCATAAAGGTGCACATGAGGAAATGTTTGATTAATCGTACTAAATTGCTCAATGTGATTAAAAATGCCTATGACCATTTTGTATTTGAGCTAAAGGTGGCCATATGACCTATCAAACTCCTTGTCATATTCGGCCATAAGCAAGCATAATGAGACTTTAATAAGTTAAATTTGTTTGGATTAGCTCAAGAGCTTAGAGGACCACAGTTGGATAAGGGAAAGGAAAAAGTGATCGAATAGCCGCCGAAATTGTTCGACCACCTCCGAGGTAAGTTTTCGAGTAATGGAACTTAGATTATGATTCGATTAGATTATGTCACAAGCAAATCAAAATCATGCTCTTTGTATGTAGCTATTAAGCCGAAATTTGTAAGTGTGATAAGTGTCTTGTGTTTGAGCTTTGGTAATGAAAATGAAATATGAATGTGTAATGATTTATTGATATATGTGCATGGTTATTCGAATGATATCCGGGCTAAGTCCCGAAGGCTTTTGTGCTAAGTGACTATATCCGGACTAAGATCCGAAGGCATTTGTGCGAGTTACTATATCCGGGCCAAAACCCGAAGGCATTTGTGCTAGCGACTATATCCGGGCTAAGTCCCGAAGGCATTTATGCTAGTGACCATATCCGGGCTAAGACCCAAAGGCCTTGTGCGAGTGGTTATATCCGGCTAAATCCCGAAGATACTTGGGTTGGGAATGAGCGATCTTGCTGTAATAATTTCAATTAATACGCTCGTAAAATCCCAACAATGAGGTATGTTTTGTACATGCATTGGATTAATTGATTCCTTTTAAGTAGTATTCGCTCAGTCGATTAATAAACTTCCGGCCTTTGGCTAAGTTGATCTTTTGTGTGTGAATATAAGGGTTGGTAATGTGAAGTAAGTATGATATTGAGAATTTGTGCATATGAAATTATCCGTTTAGCCATATGAATGCTACATTTTAGTTGTGTCTAATTTTATGGCTCAAAACTTACTAAGCATTAAATGCTTATTCCGCTTCTTTGAATCTCTGTTTTATAGATTTTGGTTCGTCAGCTATCGGACTCGGGATTATTGAAGTCGAATTCGCCCACACTATCAAAGCCCCTTTTGGTACACTTTTGGTTGAACTTTGAAATGGCATGTATAGGACTACCCTTTTTGATGTTTGTCATGTACCTTTCGGTATTGTACAAATTTGGATAGCCATGCGAAAATGGCTTATATACATATTTTGAGCATAATATTATAATCATCTTGTATGTATATGGTTATTGAGAGGTGTGGATGTGCTTGGAAATGATTGGCCATTGTAATGGTTAATCACAATCATGTTTTGTGCTATATATGCAAAAGGGTTAGTTAAATCATGGAAACTATGTAATAGGTAAAGTCTACCCTAAAGGCAGATGCTGACAGCAGCAGTGGTGTGAATTTGAAAAACCACTAAAAATAGTAGGAATGGAGTTAAATAGTGAATAAATTATGTAATCGAACCTTGATGAATCTACTTTTATATGGAAGAAACGAAACAGTCATATGAGTCAAATTTTAAGAGATATTTAAGTTTTCGTGAAATAGGGCCAGAACGGTTTCTGGATTCCCTGTTCCGACTTTGGAAATTAATTACAAATTAACCAGAGATAATTAGAAGTCATGCCATATATGTATAGATTCCTTTTCGAGTCTAGTTTCTACAAAAACAAACAAAATCAGTATTGAAGCCCTGTACAGGGAGATATCCAAGTCGTAATACATGAAGGTCAGAATAGTCGAACCCTGTAACAGGGGAGACTTTAAATAATAAAATGTACTAATTGGTTTGACCAAAAATTCTAGAAAAATATTTGTAGATGGACATATAAGTCTAGTTTCAGGAAAAATTTACGGAACTGGTTTTCGAGTTTTGGAACTTAAGATATGATTTTTAAGGTGGAAGTGACGCAGTTAGCCAGCTCGTCTGGAAATTTAAAATGGACTGTGCAAATAAGTGATTTAAGTCTGCAAACCCCTCGTGTCCGACTCCGGCAACGGTCTCGGGTACGGGGTGTTACATATACAAAAATTAATGTGTATTGATAATAGTTGTATGAGAATTATTCAAATTAGCACCTAAGTGATAAATTGATTATGTAATTGGGTTGATTGTTGCATTCGACCATGAATTCAACTTGTCATTTGAATTGGTAGATAAATGCCGCATATTAAGTTGAGTAATTAAATTTAGTTTTAGCTTAATTTTGAATAAATATAAATTGAGATGTTCTTTATGTGTTATCCGAATTAGTTGTTGAATAAGATATTGGGCTACACTTAGTGAAAGTGTTGAATGAATATGAATTATGTATATATATGCCTTATGTATGTACCATGTACACATAAGGACATTTGGCAATATGATTAAATTCTTGTATAAGAAAGAATGATAAATTAAGTGACTCTTTGCTTGTGAATGTGAATTAGATATAGATTAAATAAGCATGAAATCGAGTCATGGCATGTTTTATTAATTAATACATATTGAAAATGATATGTGATTGCCAAATGTGATTGTCAAGTGAATAATATTAGTTAAGTACCTAAGCCAAGCTATTGTTTCACTTAAGCTTAAGAGCAAAGAGGATCAAAGTCGGATAAGGGAAAAGAGAAAGTAAACGAATAGCCGTGGATATCTAGTCGTCGACCACTTCCGAGGTAAGTTTTAAGTGATTAAACGTTGAGTAAATTCAATCATAATAGAACATATTGAGTTGATTTAATAAGATATGATGGTCCATGATATGCTCTAAGCTCAAATGGTAAGTTCTTAAGTGTTTGAGCTTGGAAATTTAAGTGTAATTTGAAATAATCTGCTTCGGACAGCAGCAGTAACGTGACTTTAGAAAATCACCATAAATTTATGGACTTGAATTAGAGGCTGAATAAAACATGAAATTAAATCTTAATGAGTCTAGTTTCTTATAAAAGAAACCGTGTAAGCAAAGGAATTTCCGATAATGAGATATTTAAAGTTGTGTGAGACAGTGCAGAATGACACTGTAATCCTCTGTTCTATTTTTAGAAAATCATTATAAATTGTACAAACATTTTTAAAAGACAAATTTTATATTCTAGATGCATTAGTGAGTCTAGTTTCAAATGAAATAAACTAGAACATATTTTGAATTTTGTACAATGAGAAATTTGATTCGTAGTGAAGAGTGGTCAAAATAGTCAAACAGTGAAATAGGGGAAACTTTAAGAAAAATCTGGCATTGATTGGCCAAACCAAAAATTCTGAAAATTTGTTGGATAAAATATATATGAGTCTATTTTCATGGAAAATTAACGGCACCTCATTTTGAGTTTCGTAGCTCCATTTACGAATAATTTAATGACTGTTGCTCAGGAAAAACAGCTTGTGCTGAATTTGTGATTATGTTGTAAACCTTAATAAAACTATTTGAGTTGCTTATAAGCTATCGATCAAAAATTGGTAATCAAAGTACCAAATCCGTATTAAAGTGAAGCTATAAGCCGTAAATGACTAGTATACCTAGTCAATTTTGTTATGATGAAATTGATGTACAAGATATGTATATGTGATAAGGCCTAATGGCCAATGTGATGAATGTGAAAGTGCATATATGTGACAAGGCCTAATGGCTGATGTGATGAATGTGACAGTGTATATATGTGATAAGGCCGAATGGCCAATGTGATGAATGTGAAAGTGTATATATGTGATAAAGCCTAATGGCCAATGTGATGAATGTGAAAGTGTATATATGTGATAAGGCCGAATGGCCAATGTGATGAATGTGAAAGTGTATATATGAGATAAGACCTAATGGCCGATGTGATGAATGTGAAAGTGTATATATGTGATAAAGCCTAATGGCCAATGTGATGAATGTGAAAGTGTATATATGTGATAAGGCCGAATGGCCAATGTGATGAATGTGAAAGTGTATATATGAGATAAGACTTAATGGCCGATGTGATGGATGTGAAGGTGTATATATGTGATAAGGCCGAATGGCCAATGTGATGGATGTGAAAGTGTATAAATGTGATAAGTCCCGAAGGGCATTTGTGCCAGTACTATATCCAGGTTAAGATCCCGCAGGCTTTATACGGGAATATTATTTTGAATTAATGTCCGTAAGCTTCGTGCTTGTACTATATCCGGGTTTTGAAGACCTGAAGATTCAAGTAAGACTTTGATATTGAGTATTCGCAGTAAGTTACCATCAAATAAGTATTACGTATTTAAAGATGTTCAGGTACGTATTACTTACTCGTCGGTGGATTGATTTCAAAGTGAATTATTAGTATAAAAAAGGTATGTAAATGTGATCAATATTATAATTTCAAATATGAGAATGATCTAATTGGTAATGGTATGCTTGTATAATGAAGTATGGGATGAAATATTCTTATGTATTAGTGCATATTCTGCCCAAAGGCCTTATGATTTGAGTACGGGTTGGGTTCACTAGATGTGCCATTACAAGGTAAGGATTATATTCGTAAACTTACGTATATGTAATAAGGAATATGTTTGGTTCTTTAGGTGCCTCATGAATTTAGTACTTGTCATGTTGAAATACTTGAAAATATGGATGTGATTATGAACAAGTGGAAAGGATTATTGAAAGTTGTAAATTGATGAAGAATGTGCTTACCATGTGAATCCATCTTGATTGATGAAGAATGTGCTTTGGAAATATTCGACCATCTAGGTCACTATTATACGAAAGTATATATATGTGAGAGTTAAGTGATGCGTTTATTGATATTATAGTTCAAGGTGAAGCTCTAGATTAACTTCATCGAACAGTTGAAATGAATGACCAAAGATATTGAATGAAAACACTTTGCGACTTAAAGCTCAAGGCTAAAGAAAGGCGAATTAAATTATGTGAAATTTTGGTTAGGTATATTGGGTCAAATGAGATTTTATCTAGATTAAGTATATGTGAAAAACGTCATTGATTCAACAAAATTATTGTTTTGCTTAAAACTTACTAAGCTTACGAAAGCTTACTCTGTTTGTTCATGTTTTTGGTCTGTAGGTTGTGGATTCTGACTACTAGCTCGGGGAACGTTAGCACTTCATCACACTATCTACCATTACGGTAGCCATGAGATTGGATTATCTTATGGCATGTATAAAATAGACTAGTAGCGAAAGAATAATTTGGTTATTGCATATAAGCCATGCGAAAATGACATCTTTTGAATGTTTACTTATAGAAGTTTACATTTTATCCCTGGTTGTGTTTAGTGTTTATCCAAATGAATGATCTTAAAAAAAAAAATTACCGTTCTGTCATGAGTTACAAGTCCAGTAATGCCCCTTACTTATTCCGGCGATGGTTACGGGTTAGGGGTGTTACATTTTATTGGTATCAGAGCTACGGTTTAGTCGATTCTAGGACTAACGTAGCACATGTGAGTCTAGTTATACATGCCATAGAGTGATAATATGATGGTGTGATGATTTCTAATAGTTAAAGTGTGTTTTTTTATATTGTAATGAATTCTGATCCCGATCGAGCTGTAGCAGATGGTATTGAGAGGACTGAGACATGCTTATGATGTGTCAATATTGAGAAGGGTATAATATAAGTAAGTTTTGAGTAATTGAATTTGGTATTTAATTTAAAATGCCATGATATACATGTATGATAGATGAATGATGTCCCATTGTCCTTACCATAATAAGGTTATTGAGAAAGAAACCTTATACATGTTATGTAGCCGAATGGTTATTAGAGAAATGAACAAAGAAAGAGATTGGGGATATATGCTTTTGTGTGATTGCTTATTGAGCTGAAAGTTTAGTAAAAGAAGTATACATGTATTAGATTTGAATGATATGTACGACTTAAAGTCAAGAATCATGTTATATGTTTACATGTGAATGAATTGATTAAATTATAAATGTGATTTGTGCTATGTGAAACATGATAACATGTGAATAAATATGTATGAGACTCAGTGATGTGAATCCAGGCTTAAAGACCCGATGACTATAAGTAGAGATTGTGTTCGGGTAAAGACCTGATGACTGTATGTGGAGATTATGCCCGGGTAAAGATCTGATGACTATATGTGGAGATTATGCCCGGGTAAAGATCCGATGGCTATGTGCAGAGATTATGTCCGGATTAAAATTCGCTGGCTTTGTGTGGAGATTTCATCCGAGCTAAAGGTCTCGACGATGATCCGGGCTAAGTCCCGAAGAGCATTCGTGCTAGTGTTACATCCGGGCTAAGTCCCGAAGAGCATTCGTGCTAGTGTTACATCCGGGCTAAGTCCCGAAGAGCATTCGTGCTGGTGTTACATCCGGGCTAAGTCCTGAAGGGTATTCGTGCCGATGATGTGTAATCAGGCCTTCATGCCTAGCAGGCTTAATGCCGGTGATTCGAGCAAAGTTTAAGTGTTCATTACTATATGAATTCAAAATTAAATGAAAGGACACGTTTAAAGTGTACTTATATGATGTTTTATAGACTTGGTTAAGTTATTTCAATGTGTAATAACGAATGAATATAGACACTTTGTGTGCGAATGAATTGAGGCACTGTGTGTGCGGATTCTTTAATCAAGCACTATGTGTGCGAGATCGGTCAGTGGACACTGTGTGTGTGCGAATTTTTTAACCGAGCACTATGTGTGCGAGATTGGTCAGTGGGCACTGTGTGTGCGGATTTCGTTTCATGTAAGATCTCGTCTAGGACGACGGCATTGATTTGTGATAGTGTGTAAGACCGTGTTTAGTACACTGGCATCACTTGTGTTAAGCTTTATGCCTATTCGACTGTATACGGGTAACTTTAAATATGAATGGATGTATTGAATGAACTAAATGTTCATGTACGTGGAAGTTAATCTTCTTTTGGAAATAAGTTAAGTCGAATATTTAGATATGATAATGTTATAAAGGATATTCATTAGGATGTTTAAGAACATGTATACTTTCGGCCATGTTACGGCTTATATATATATATATGAATGAAAATGTGGGTTATGAATATCTGAGTTGATGTTATGTATTTGTTTTAAAACAAGAGGACGTTATCCTAACGTAGTCGCTAGTAAGATTTTCAAGGATGAAAATCCTTAAAGAGGGGGAGAGTTGTGACATCCCTAATTTGACCCTAGTCAGAAAGTGGTTTCGGGACCACAAAACCGAGACATAAAAATAATTTAATATTCATTTTGATGCCTATAATATGTGTTAATTCATGTGTGACATTTTTGATGTTTTAACTTAGAGTTATAAATGTGAATTTCACTAAAAAGGCCTTAGTAGTAAACTTTGAAAGTATGATGGGGAAATGTGTGATGACTAGTTGATTCATGCATGCAAAATAGTGGAGTTGCATGTCAAATTTCCCCTTTTAATGTTAGTGGAAGGTAATGATGACTTTGTTTTGGCATTTTGTGCTTTGTATGTTAGTAAATAATGTTAATAATATATTTGTTTATATTAAAGAAAATGGTTTCATAAAATAGAAATAATAAAAGTTAATAAAATAAATGAATAAAATATGTTTGAGGTGAAAATAACAAGGCCATTTTCTTCTTCTTCTTGCCGTGAGTTGAGAAAGAAAATAGAAACCTTTGAGCTTAGGGCATTCGGCAAAAGAAGGCTTCAAATAAGGTAAGATTCATGTTATTTTCTTTGAAAATTTGTGAATTTTGGTTGGTTTTGAAGCTTGCAACAAGACCCATGTGAAAATTTTGTGTTCATGAAGCATGTAGCAATCGGTCATGAGCTTAATGGGGTATATTTTGTATGTTTGATGATTTTGGGAGGATAATTGATTCTAGTTGAGTATGAACAAACTAAATGTGCTTGATGGCTCAAATGAGCTTGGAAAGTTGGCCAATGTTGTTTAAGTTCATGAATTAGGGCATAATTTCTTTCGGCAAACTAGGATAAATTGTAAAAAAAAAAAATTCTTAGCATTAATAGCATTTGCTTAATTGGTGAATTGAACTTTGAGTGGATAGGGTGAGCCCTTGTGACTATGTTGATTGTGAAAATCGGCAATGTGGGGCTTATACAAAATTAATGTGTATTGATAATAGTTGTATGAGAATTATTCAAATTAGCACCTAAGTGATAAATTGATTATGTAATTGGGTTGATTGTTGCATTCGACCATGAATTCAACTTGTCATTTGAATTGGTAGATAAATGCATATTAAGTTGAGTAATTAAATTTAGTTTTAGCTTGATTTTGAATGAATATAAATTGAGATGTTCTTTATGTGTTATCCGAATTAGTTGTTGAATAAGATATTGGGCTACACTTAGTGAAAGTGTTGAATGAATATGAATTATGTATATATATGCCTTATGTATGTACCATGTACACATAAGGACATTTGGCAATATGATTAAATTCTTGTATAAGAAAGAATGATAAATTAAGTGACTCTTTGCTTGTGAATGTGAATTAGATATAGATTAAATAAGCATGAAATCGAGTCATGGCATATTTTATTAATTAATACATATTGAAAATGATATGTGATTGCCAAATGTGATTGTCAAGTGAATAATATTAGTTAAGTACCTAAGCCAATCTATTGTTTCACTTAAGCTTAAGAGCAAAGAGGATCAAAGTCGGATAAGGGAAAAGAGAAAGTAAACGAATAGCCGTGGATATCTAGTCGTCGACCACTTCCGAGGTAAGTTTTAAGTGATTAAACGTTGAGTAAATTCAATCATAATAGAACATATTGAGTTGATTTAATAAGATATGATGGGCCATGATATGTTCTAAGCTCAAATGGTAAGTTCTTAAGTGTTTGAGCTTGGAAATTTAAGTGTAATTTGAAATAATCTGCTTCGGACAGCAGCAGTAACGTGACTTTAGAAAATCACCATAAATTTATGGACTTGAATTAGAGGCTGAATAAAACATGAAATTAAAGCTTAATGAGTCTAGTTTCTTATAAAAGAAACCGTGTAAGCAAAGGAATTTCCGATAATGATATATTTAAAGTTGTGTGAGACAGTGCAGAATGACACTGTAATCCTCTATTCTGTTTTTATAAAATCATTATAAATTGTACAAAAATTTTTAAAAGACAAATTTTATATGCTAGATGTCTTAGTGAGTCTAGTTTCAAATGAAATAAACTAGAACATATTTTGACTTTTGTACAATGAGAAATTTGATTCGTAGTGAAGAGTGGTCAGAATAGTCAAACAGTGAAATAGGGGAAACTTTAAGAAAAATCTGGTATTGATTGGCCAAACCAAAAATTCTGAAAATTTTTTGGATAAAATTTATATGAGTTTATTTTCAGGGAAAATTAGTGGCACTTCATTTGGAGTTTCATAGCTCCATTTACGAGTAATTTAATGACTGTTGCTCAGGAAAAACAGCTTGTGCTGAATTTGTGATTATGTTGTAAACCTTTATAAAACTATTTGAGTTGCTTATAAGCTATCGATCAAAAATTGGTAATCAAAGTACCAAATCCGTATTAAAGTGAAGCTATAAGCCGTAAATGACTAGTATACCTAGTCAATTTTGTTATGATGAAATTGATGTACAAGATATGTATATGTGATAAGGCCTAATGGCCAATGTGATGAATGTGAAAGTGTATATATGTGACAAGGCCTAATGGCCAATGTGATGAATGTGAAAGTGTATATATGGCCTAATGGCCAATGTGATGAATGTGAAAGTGTATATATGTGATAAGGCCGAATGGCCAATGTGATGAATGTGAAAGTGTATATATGTGATAAGGCCGAATGGCCAATGTGATGAATGTGAAAGTGTATATATGAGATAAGACCTAATGGCCGATGTGATGGATGTGAAGGTGTATATATGTGATAAGGCCGAATGGCCAATGTGATGGATGTGAAAGTGTATAAATGTGATAAGTCCCGAAGGGCATTTGTGCCGATACTATATCCGGTTAAGATCCCGAGCTTTATGCGGAATATTATTCTGAATTAATGTCCGTAGGCTTCAGGTGGTACTATATCCGGGTTTTGAAGACACGAAGATTCAAGTAAGACTTTGATATTGAGTATTCGCGATGAAGTTACCATCAAATAAGTATTACGTATTTAAAGATGTTCGTGTACGTATTACTTACTCGTCGGTGGATTGATTTCAAAGTGAATTATTAGTATCAAAAGGTATGTAAATGTGATCAATATTATAACTTCAAATATGAGAATGATCTAATTGGTAATGGTATGCTTGTATAATGAAGTATGGGATGAAATATTCTTATGTA
Source organism: Gossypium arboreum (assembly GCF_025698485.1). Classification (NCBI taxonomy): domain Eukaryota; kingdom Viridiplantae; phylum Streptophyta; class Magnoliopsida; order Malvales; family Malvaceae; genus Gossypium; species Gossypium arboreum. The sequence continues at coordinate 129,744,041 of NC_069075.1, forward strand.
TTAGTGCATATTCTGCCCAAAGGCCTTATGATTTGAGTACGGGTTGGGTTCAGCTAGATGTGCCAGTACAAGGTAAGGATTATATTCTGTAAACTTACGTATATGTAATAAGGAATATGTTTGGTTCTTTAGGTGCCTCTGATAATTTAGTACTTGTCATGTTGAAATACTTGAAAATATGGATGTGATTATGAACAAGTGGAAAGGATTATTGAAAGTTGTAAATTGATGAAGAATGTGCTTACCATGTGAATCCATCTTCAGTTGATGAAGAATGTGCTTTGGAAATATTCGACCATCTAGGTCACTATTGTACGAAAGTATATATATGTGAGAGTTAAGTGATGCGTTTATTGATATTATAGTTCAAGATGAAGCTCTAGATTAACTTCATCGAATAGTTGAAATGAATGACCAAAGATATTGAATGAAAACACTTTGTGACTTAAAGCTCAAGGCTAAAGAAAGGCGAATTAAATTATGTGAAATTTTGGTTAGGTATATTGGGTCAAATGAGATTTTATATAGATTAAGTATATGTGAAAAACGTCATTGATTCAACAAAATTATTGTTTTGCTTAAAACTTACTAAGCTTACGAAAGCTTACTCTGTTCGTTCATGTTTTTGGTCTGTAGGTTATGGATTCTGACTACTAGCTCGGGGATCGTCAGCACTTCATCACACTATCTACCATTACGGTAGCCATGAGATTGGATTATCTTATGGCATGTATAGAATAGACTAGTAGCGAAAGAATAATTTGGTTATTGCATATAAGCCATGCGAAAATGACATCTTTTGAATGTTTACTTATAGAAGTTTACATTTTATCCCTGGTTGTGTTTAGTGTTTATCCAAATGAATGATCTTAAAAAAAAAATTACCGTTCTATCATGAGTTACAAGTCCGGTAATGCCTCTTACTTATTCCAGCGATGGTTACGGGATAGGGGTGTTACAAGCCTTGTCATCCCATTGGGCCCAAATGTCATTCAACTCCTGAAACTCATTCTGTGTTGAATTGATACGAGTGAAGTGCCACAACTCTGACGTATACCCCTCAGTGACACTATCTCCTTTCTCTAACTAGGTTTTCTCTGACCATGCACAGACAGAAGAGTTGTCCTCCACTTTATCAAGATATTCGTTCCTCATTACAAAACTTTCTAATCTAGAAATCAAACTGTGAATCGACACCTTTAAATGTTGAGTGATATGTAATGATAGCAAAATAAAGTAAGTCAGTATCATATAAAATTATAACAAATAAGTCCTGATAAGGGTAGCTTACTAAAGACTATCACTATACTCCATTGGGTAAGCACTTAAAGTTCACTATATGCATTTCAGTTCTAAAGCAAGGGTACCTGAACCAGCAGATTCCTCGGTCCTCACCCATTATAGGCTCATATGGACCAAGTTCGGTTTAGGGAACACATTTCCCTATGGCCATACGGAGATCAAAATCTCACGAAGACATAGGTACAGATGTATCCCGGAAGCAATCCACTAGCCCATACGAAGGTGAAAACCTCACGAAAGCGTAGCTTCTCACTCCCACTTAAAGGTGCGACCACAGCGGTCATGCAAATGCAATGTGTGCGAAAAAAAATAACAAACATATGCAGCAAACACATGTAAAATGATCAATATCTTTAAAATTTTTCCAAACGTTTGACATTAAGACACAAAAAATCAATTTCTTGGCTTGACTCTTTTATAAGTCCCCAGTGGAGTCGCCAAGCTGTCGAAACCTCTTTTAAAATGGAGAGGGTATTTTGAAAACGGAAGTCGCCACCAACCTTTTTAGGTGTGATTGGATCACCTTATAAAATATTTTAGTCTATGAAATTATGAGAAAACGGGCTCGGGAGTCGGTTACATGCGAGGAAGGGTTAGCACCCTTGCAACGCCCAAAATTGGTACCAAATTAAATAGTTTTGTCTTAATGTCAAAAACTTGAAAGAATTTAGAGATAAGATCTCTTTTAAAGCCGAAATAATTTGAGTTGAAAATCGAAATTCTTAAACTTTTGTAACTAAAATCATCTCGTAATTTGAAAAATCTATTAAAAAGGATACTTTAGATATTTAGAAAAAGGGAAATCGAAACCCAACATTTAGGGCACTATTTCCCAAATTCCTAAATACAAAAGACATTGCCTTGTTTTTAAGATTCCTTCGGATTAAATAAAATATAAAATTTTCTAAAAAAATGATGATGCATTTTACCTATTACAAAAGATCAATATTAGATTAATTAAACTACATACTTTAACATTTCATGCAAATATAATATAGAAAATGGTAAATACGACATAAATCGCACAATATATTTTAACATTTCATTACATATAATCACAAATAACATGAATACACATTATCATTTCATGCAAAATACAAAATGGCGAATAGTGAATATATCAAGACAAATTAAACATATATAATAATATTTCATGCGAATATAGTATAGAAAATGTTAAATAATGACAAAATCACGTAATACACATTAGCATTTCATGCAAGTATAATCACAGAAAAACAATGAGCGTAATATAGATTACATAACACATACATAATAGTATCTCATGCAAATATAACTTGAAGTAACATAAATAATCAATTTTATGCAAATATGATAAACAAATAATATATAAAAATAACAAATAATTTATGAAATAAAAATTAACCTACTAAAAATAATAAAAAATAAAAAAATAAATAAGAAAATTATAAACATATAAAATATAAATCAAATAAAATAAAAATAAAAATATTTAGAATAATATAAGAATGATAAAGGAGAACTTTTTTTAAAAAAATGATTAATATATATAAATCATATTATAGGATATAATAACTTAATATATTAAAAATAATGTGCTAAATATTGATATTACACATATTTAATAATAAAATTTTAAAAACATATGTAATTAATGAGTAATAAAATAATGTATATTTTATAATAAAATAAAAGTAATGTAAGGAAAAATATATGGTAAAATATATAACATATAATAAAATTTATAAACAAAATATATAATAATATAAACAATATGATAGATAATAGATAAAATAATATATATATAGTAAAATGTATGTAATATAATATATAATAATATATAATAATATAATAAATAATATACAAAGATAAATACTATATATACTTTTTATATATAACTAATGTTTATAAAAATATATAGTATTAAAAAATAAATTGAATTTATATAAAAAGGAGATTAAAATTAAATTTAATTAAAAATTAGGGTTAATTACAAATAAATGGAAAATTTTGGGCCTAATTGAAATGTGCGTTAAATTCAAAGGGACTCGCTGGGCAATTAGCCCTAATCCCATAAAACGACGTCGTTCCCAGAATAGGCTTTAATAACCATTAGGATTAGATTGAATTAATCGTAAAAGATTGGGGTCAATTTAAAATAGAAATAAAATGAAATTGTAAAGATTAAAAATGCGGAAGGACCAATTGGGAAATTAGCCCATTTAACAAAAACACGCAGATCTTATCTGGGTTTCGGGTCAACACGCGGATCCTGGGCTTAAACGGCGCCGTTTTGGTACTTATCAGATTAAGCAAAAATGACACCGTTTCTATTATGCTATGTAAGTCAGTTTTTTGGCCCAAAACTCATTTTTAGAAACTATTTTTTTAAAAAAAAACTTCGAAACTCTCTGAAATGGGAGAGGAGAGGGCAGTCCGGGCTCCGATCTCTGATTACTGGGCAGCACATGCCCACCGCCATACGAACCACCTTACGCGGTGGTTGGAAGGTTAAAAACATTCATCTTTCCAGGCGAAATACAGGTAACCTCTTCCCTTTAAATACTAACATCCCTTTTTTAAAAAAAAAATCCATAAACATTTAAAAAAAAAACAGAAACGAATAGAAAACTGAATCACCTTAAAAATAATGCTTTTATTTCTTGCTTCACTGTATATGCGTATATCTGTTTGGCTATTTTTGTATGTATCCAAAAAAAGGGGTCCCTTGTTACAGTGAAATCATTTGGCTTTTATAGCCTCTATTTACAAGTTTGTATATTCTCTGCTCGATTCTTGCCATGTCTGCTGTGCTTTTCTTTCTCTTTTTGCAGGTGATGACGAGATATCCAGCGACGATCATGGGCTGATGATGCGTATCTGCTAGTGGCAGGATTGACACGCCGATTACGGAGTAGCACGAGGCTGGAGTCACGGGGCCAACTGAGATGAAACGGCGTGACAGTTGAGGTGCTTGCGGCGCCTAGGGTTTCTTTTTTCTGTCTTCTGTTAACGAATTGGGCCACTCGGGCCTTGTGTATTTTGGGTTTAACAAATTTTGGGCAGCATTTGGGTATCTGGGCTACAGTACGGGCTTGGGTGTAACCGGGTATAGGGTTAATGGATTTTGGGCTAAACAGGTTTTGGGCTTTATAAATGGATTGTAAATGGACTTTTTAATAAATTTTTGTTTCTGTTTTATTTATTTATTTATTTTACAGGTCCGGGTAAATTTGGGCTATTACAATTAGTTAATCTATTAAGTAAGTATAAACAGTAGTTAGCAAATTACGAAGTTGCTGTGAAAATATTCTTAACAACATGAACATAAGTTTAGTATTTTAAGTTAAGGTACGTTATTGGTCTAACACAATTTTGTCATATTGATTAAAACTCATCTTTTTGAAATCGTGCATTGGAATTTTTACTTTTAATTTCTATTACTTAGTTAATTTTTAGTTTTTAAATCACCTCTTCTTTTAGCTAACAATTCATTATCAACCTTATGAGCTTCACAAATCTGTTGTAAAAAAAATGGTATCGCTTTCAACTTAGTTACAATCGAGCCATCAACAGGAAGAGTCATTTGAGTATTCATCGCATGAAGTACAAACAAAGATTTCCGGCTTAAAGCATCAACCACAACATTAGCCTTTCCTGGATGGTAGTCAATCACTAACTCGTAATCTTTCAAAAATTCCAACCATCTTCGTTGTTGTAAATTCAGATCTTTCAAAGTCATTAAGTATTTTAAGCTCTTGTGATCAGAATAAACATGACATTTCTCATCGAACAGATAGTGGCGCCAAATCTTCAACGCAAACACGATAGCTGCTAATTCCAAATCGTGCGTCCAGTAATTCTTTTCATGCGGCTTTAATTTTCTAGAGGCATAAGCTATGACCTTACCTTCCTGCATTAAAACACAGCCCAGACCATTCAACGATGCATCACTATAATTACGAATTCTTTACCCGATTTTGGCTGAACAACACTAGAGCTACGGTTAATAAATCTTTCAGTTGATTAAAAACTTTTCTGGCATTTATCTGACCACTCAAACTTAACATCTTTCTGAAGTAATCTCGTTAATGGAGTAGCAATCATTGAGAAACCTTTTATGAATCGTCTGTAATAACCGGTGAGTCCCAGAAAACTTTAGACTTCAGATACATTTTTCGAAAGTTTCCAATCCAATATTGTCGAAATCTTACTCAGATCTACTCGAATACTCGATGCTGATAGAATATGCCCTAGAAAACCAACTTCACGCAACCAAAATTCACATTTACTGAACTTTACAAAAGGTTGTTTATCTCTCAAAATTTGTAGCACTAATCTTAGATGTTCAACATGTTCGAATTCATCACATGAATAAATCAAGATGTCATCTATAAACACAACAACAAATCTATCCAAATACGGTTTGAAAATCCAATTCATTAGATCCATAAAAATGGCAGGTGCATTTGCTAGTCCGAAAGGCATAACTAAAAACCCATAACGTCTGTACCTCATTCAAAAAGCAGTTTTCGACATGTCGAAGTCTTTAACTCGCAACTGATAGTAACGTGATCTCAGATCTATCTTTGAAAACACTGTAGCCCATTTTAATTGATCAAACAAATCATCAATTCATGGTAATGGATATTTGTTATTGATCGTCACTTTATTAAGCTGTCGATAATCGATGCACATTCTTATAGTTCTGTCTTTCTTTTTCACAAAAAACTGGTGCACCCTAAGGCAGAAGCTCAGTTGTGCAAATCCTCTATCCGTCAACTCTTGCAACTGAGATTTCAATTCTTTTAATTCTGTTAGAGTCATTCTGTACGGAGCTATTGATATAGGAGTTGTTCTCGACACTAATTCAATACCCAACTCTACCTCTCGGATCGGCGGCAAACCCGGTAACTCTTCAAGAAGCACATCTGGATATTCACACACAACTGGTACTGATTCAATCTTCCTTTCAGTCACTTTCATATCAAGCACATAAGCTAAATAAGCTTCACAACCCTTATTCACATATTTCTAAGCTAACATCGAAGAAATCATTGCTGGCAAACCATTCAAATCATTAGACTCAATCAGAATTATTTCATCATTCTAACAAATCAGATCAATCATCTTTCGTTTGTAGTTCACTATTGCATCATGCAGTGTTAACCAATGCATACCCAAAATTATATCAAATTCATCGAATGGAAACCACATCAAATCAATTGGAAAACATGAATCTTGAATCATCAACGGACAATTCTTACATACTTTATCAGCCAATACACATCTGCCTAAGGGGTTCGACCACAAACTCCTTCATGTACTTCTTCCAGGATTTGTTTAGCTTCTACAGCGTGAACGCATCTCAAAAGTACCTGATCTTTCCTTCTTTTATAAAGGATATCCCTATCTAGCACATATTCGCAGGCTAACCTTCTTAAAGTTCTTTTGTCATTCTCAGTTGCGTGTTCAGGATATTCACAATTTCTCACATACCATAATATATCTTGATATCAAGGATGATCATCCTTTTCCTCTTCTTCAATGTTACAGAAATGAGCGAGAACCTTAGAAATGCTCATCTGAATTGGTCTCACATCCTCTTGTTTATTCGCTTTAATCATGGAAGCTAATGTTGCCAAAGCATCCGCCATCTGATTTTCGTCCAGTGGGAGATAACTGAAAGTGATGTTATTAAACTCTTCAAGTAACTCCAAAACTACCTTTCGATAATTAATCAATTTGGGGTCCCTTGTCTCCCATTTACCCTTAAGCTTCTATATTACCAATGCAAAGTCTCCATATACTTCTAGAGTTCTAATTTTTCGCTCTCTGGCCGCTAGAATCCCCATGATGCATGCTTCATACTCAGCCATATTATTCGTACAGTCAAAATCTAATTTACATGTAAATGGATAATGATCACCATTTGGGGATACCAAGACTGCCCCAATTCCATTTCCTACTGCATTGGATGTGCTATCAAAGTTCATCTTCCATGGACGTTCTTCAATAGTTGCCACATACATCAACTTCTCATTAGGGAAATCAAAGCTTAATGGCTCATAAACTTCCAGAGCTCTGCTCGCTAGAAATTCTGCTATCGCGTTCCCTTTTATAGCCTTTTGACTCACATAAACTATATCAAATTCTGAAAGCAGTACCTGCCACCTTGCCATTCTTCCATTTAGGGCTGTTGACTCCATCATGTACTTTAATGGATCAAGTTTTGAAATTAGCCAAGTCGTATGATATAACATATATTGCCTCAACCTTCGAGTCGTCCAGATTAAAGCACAACACAATTTCTCAATTGGTGAATATCTCATCTCACACTCTGTGAATTTCTTGCTGAGGTAATATATCGCCTTCTCTTTTCTTCCTGACTCGTCCTGTTGGCCAAGCACACATCCCATAGAATTACTAAACACTGATAAGTATAGAATTAATGGTCTATCTGGACTAGGTGGAGATAACACTGGAGCGTTTAACAAGTATTGCTTAACCTTATCAAAAGCATTCTGGCATTCCTTATCCCAAGTACCTTGGTTGTGTTTTCTAAGGAGGCGAAATATAGGATCACATTTCTCGGTTAATTGTGAAATAAATCGAGCAATATAATTCAATCTTCCAAGAAAACCCCGTACTTCCTTCTGAGTACGTGGTGGAGGCAATTCTTGTATGGCTCTAACCTTGTCTGAGTCAACTTCTATTTCCTTTTCGCTGACCACAAAGCACAATAACTTCCCCGACCTAGCTTCGAAGATGCACTTTGCTGGATTAAGCTTCAACTGAAATTTCCTTAATCTTAGGAATAACTTCCTCAAAAATTCAATAAGTTCCTTCTCTATTCGAGATTTAGCAATCATGCCATCAACATACACCTCAATCTCTTTATGCATCATATCGTGAAATAAAGTCACCATAACCCTTTGGTATGTTGCCCCTGCATTCTTTATCCCAAAGGGCATTACCTTGTAACAAAAGGTGCCCCACAATGTTATAAATGTGGTTTTATCCATGTCCTCAATATGCATCTTTATCTGACTGCACCTTGAGAAGCCATCCATAAAGGAGAACAACGAATATCCCGCTGTATTGTCCACCAAAGTGTCGATGTGCGGTAAAGGAAAGTTGTTCTTTGGGCTAGCTTTATTCAGATCTATGTAATCAACACACATTCGTACCTTCCCATCCTTCTTAGGGATAGGCACAATGTTGGCCACCCATTCTGAATACTTAACCTCTTGTAGGAATCCAGCATCAAACTGCTTTTTGACTTTATCTTTTATTTTCAGCACAGTATCAGGCCTCATCCTTCACAATTTTTGTTGGACTGGCTTGCAATCTTATCTTATGGGGAGACGATGTACCACAATATCAGTATTTAAACTCGGGTCTTACACAAAATCGATTAACAATGCCAATGTCCCAGGCATGGTCTTACATGTAATCACATCTCAATAACATAATGTCATGACATTTAAATCCTATACTATTCCTAGGGTTCGTATGGGACTTTCAAATGTCGTAACTTCACCAATTCATGCTCTATTCAATGATAATAGAACATATATAATTCAATTCAAATACATTTATTTGCATATGAACTTAATTCATAGTCGGAATAAACGAATTGAATCGATTACTCGATAACTTTCGATTTTCCCCGATCCAAATCCGGTTTCTTCCTTTCTTGATATAAATTAATACAAATTCACTAATTTAATCACAGATTTAATCAATTCAATCCAAAAATACATAATTAGGCATTTTTACACTTTGGCCCTTATAATTTCACACTTTGACATTTTGGTCCTTATTTCACAAAACACATAATATACATAATTTCCTTATACACATGCTTGGCCGAATATTTGATTAATTCATATAAGTCCATATCTTTCATTTATTTCACATTTTGACCCCTCAATTTACAAATTTCATAATTTAGTCCTTAATACACATTTTTATCAAAAATCATATAATTAAACATAATAATCTATTAGCAAAGATTAATTTTTCATCATCAAACCACAAAAATCTCAAGCTATCAACAATGTAAAATCATAAAATCCACTACCAATTCAAAAATTCAAGCATGGGATAGCTAGTATTCAAAGCAGCAATCTTAAAAATGTAAAAATTATCAAAACCCGAACAAAATCCATATCTTAATTAGAGAAAACCAAGGCCGAACCTAGCTTGCTCTTTTTTATTTCTTTTTCTTTTGTAGTTTGGTCAAAAGATGAACAACATGCATGGCCATTTAATTTTTTTTATTATATTATCATTTATTAACTTAATTACCTTATTAACCTTAATGAAATAATATAAAAGCTTTATAATGGTTGTCCACTACCGTCCACGCTATTATTTACTGGCCTAATTTCATTTCAAGGCCTCCACATTAAAAAGAACATAGCAATTTAGCACTTTAACAAATAGAAATACATTTTTGCATTTTACGCGATTAAGTCCTTTTAT